>NC_064931.1:285404345-286023928 GCF_023897955.1 Schistocerca gregaria | reverse complement strand
ATACAGTTTGGACCAGAAGACTTGCTTTTATTAAGCGATTTAAGTTGATTCACCACTCCGAGTGTATTAACTTCTACGTTTCTCATGTTGGCAGCTGTTCTTGATTAGAATTCTGGAATATTTACTTCGTCTTCTTTTGTGAAGGCATTTCGGAAGATTGTGCTCAATAATCCTGCTTTGGTATCATTCTCTACGATAGCATCTTCATTGGTATCGCGCACAGAAGGCATTGATTGTTTCTTGCCGCTAACATACATCACATACGACTAGAACTCTTTGGATTTTCTGCCAGGTTTCGAGATAAAGTTTCGTTGTGGAAACTGTTATAAGCATCTCACATTGAAGTCCACGCTAAATTTCGAGCTTCTGTAAAAGATCTCCAATTTTGAGGATTTTGCGTCTGTTTAAATTTGGCTTGTTTCTTTCGTTGTTTCTGCAACAGTGCCCTGACACGTTTTGAGGATCAGCACCGTCCTTTGTTAATTAATTTGGTATAAATGTCTCAATTGCTGCCGATACATTCTTTTTTAATTCAAACCACATCTGGTCTACACTTATATTATTAATTTCAAAGGAGTGGAGATTGTCTCTCAGGAAGCCGTCAAGTCAATTTTTATCTCCTGTTTTGAACAGGTATATTTTTAGTTTAGTTTTGGAGTATTTGGGGGATACAATATTCAATCTCGCTACGACAACCCTATGTTCACTAATCCTAGAATCCGTTTTGGTGCTCGTTATTAACTCACGATTATTTGTTGATAAGAGGTCAAGTGTGTTTTCACAACCGTTCAGTATTCGCGTGGGCTCATGAACTAATTGCTCGAAATAATTTTAAGACAATGCTTTTAGCACTATTTCGGATGATGTTTTATGCGTACCTCCGGAATTAAACATGTATTTTCGCCAAAATATCGAGGTTAAATTAAATTCACCACCAACTATAATCGTATGAGTCGCGTATGTGTTTGAAACCTCAAGTTTTCTTTGAACCTTTCAGTAACTGTATCATCTGAACTGGGAGGTCGGTAAAAGGATCCAATTATTATTTTATTCAGGTTGCCAACAATGACCTTTGCCCATACTAACTCACAGGAACTATCTACTGCTGTTTCGCGACAAGATAAACTACTACTAACAGCAAAAAACACGTCACCGCCATCCGAGTTTAGCCTATCCTTTCAGAACACCTTTAGGTCCATCGCAAAAATTTCGGCTGAGCTTATCTCCAGCTTTAGCCACCTTTCAGTGCACCTTGAGCGTCAGTACTTCGTATTAGCGCTTGAAGCTCTGGTACTTTCCCAATACAGCTACGACAATTTACAACTGTTATAGCGATGGTTTCTCTGTCCACGTTCTTCTTATGTTCGGCCTGCCCCCTTTGCGACTGAAGCCCTTCTTGTGTTTCCCGAGAGCCTCTAACCTTAAAAACCGCCCAGTCGATGACACACAGCCCCTGCCACTCGTGTAGCAGCCTCCTGCGTATAGTGGACACCTGACCTATTCAGCGGAACCCGAAACCCAACCACCCTATGGCGCAAGTTGAGGAATCTGCAGCCTATACGTTCGCAGAACCGTCTCAGCCTCTGATTCACACTCTCCAGTCGGCTCTGTACCAGAGGTCCGCAATCGGTCCTGTCGACGATGCCGCAAATGGTCAGCTCTGCTTTCATCTCACAAACAAGACTGGCAAACTTTACCACTTCTGTTAGCTGCTCGAAACCAGAGAGAATCTCTTCTGATCCAGAGTGACACATATCATTGGTACCGACGTGAGCAACCACCTGCAGTTGACTGCACCTTGTGGTCTTCATGGCATTCGGGAGGACCCGTTCTACATCTGGAATGACTCCATGTACTATACACACGGAATGCACATTGGTTTTCTTTCCCTTCTTGCCAGCCATGACCCTAATTGGCCCCATAATGCGCCTAACGTTGGAGCTCCCAACTATCAATAATCCCACCCTCTGTGATTGTCCTGATCTTGCAGGCCGAGAGGTTTACTCAGAAACAGGACAGGAGACAGCATCTGGCTCAGCGACAGTGTCAGCCACAGACAGCACCTGGAACCTGTTTGTCAGACAAACCGGGGAGGCCTTACATGCGGCCGCCTGGGAAGTCTTTCGCCGCCTGCTACGCCCCGGGGCGACCTCCCACTCGACCACAGGTGAGGGGTCAGCCTCAGTGTGAGCAGTAACGGGGCTGGCCACCGGTGAAGACCTATCGGAGGACTCGGACGTGCTTCACTTTCGTTGGATCCTCACGCCCGGCCCACAACAGTGGTGCCCATCCTCTGTGTAATCAATGCCATCATAGCCTGAAGCTGAGAGCGAAGTGTCACCAACTTTTATGGCATCCGCACACAACTGTCGCAGTACCGTGTTCATACTAAAGACCGTGCAAAACTAAACTATGCCGATAAACTGACTAGCGGCACGTGCTGCGCAACCCTTCTGTAGACCCTGACGAAAACCCAGAAAGTGCGTGTAATAAATTTGATTAATACGCAGAGATCCAAAAACCTAGCTACCGAAGCACTCAGGTGAAACTAAATAATTTGCCCCTGATTAAGACCTTACAATATGTCACAAAATCGGTTTACTTTCCGACGCAAACGAAAACGAGAGAACTGTGGCTATTAGAAATTAAATAAACACGCAGAAACTCAAGAAACTAAACTTTTAAGGGACACAGATGATACTATAAAATTGGCTTCTGTTTATGAATCTTAAAAGTCACAAAATCGGTTACTTCCCTGCTGCTGCTTGTGTCCCGGCCGGCTGCTGCTGCCTGACTGTACTATTGTTTCAGTTGTTTCAGTACTGTTACATGTCAGTCCACATACAGTAAAAATTTTAGCTCTCTAGCCCCAGTAGCTTGTGAGAAAATGTTCCCTATAGAAGGCATAATTTAAAATTGCAGGTATAGGAGATTACATATCCCCTTACAGAGAGATGGTGGCAGAAATGATGAACAAAAATCGCATATTTTACTTGCTTATTTGAAAGGAAATATAATTGAGATTATTGTTTCAAATTTTTTCTTTGAAATTCGAATTACAAATGGTATAAAAAATTAAAACCGTAAGCAGTGTGCGCCAGGATCACTTTTCAAGGTACCTAGTGTGAGAAAAATTTCCTTGCTCAATTTTGCATGTGAACCTGGAAAATACAGCTTTATAAGTCTGTGATTGTTTGCACACTACACAGCAGTATCCTATAGAAGGCTATGGAATCATTTTGCGATCCAAGCTGAGTGGTATAGAAGGCTATGGAGCATTGTAAACAAGTTTTGTGCTGTTTAGCAGAATTCGAGTGAAATTGGATTCTTTGTGCAAGGTTGAATATATTGATATTTTTTTACGGTGCCTATGGGTGGTAAGGTGTTTAAAAATATAGTAAGTCCCATATATCCAATATAAAGCGAAAAACTGTTGTCGGGGCAGGATGGGGGCTGCAGATGCAAGCATTAGCTTGTCTCCAACTGCATCTAAACTAAAACTGGGGGAAGGTATTTTGTCATAAGAAACAAATCACGACAGAAATACAGGTTTCAGAATCGTGGATCTGAAATTGGTTGCAGAGGCACTTAGAAAATTCTTTAAGTGCTCCTTTTGTAAAGGAAATGTGAATTTGGTGGACGATGGAAAGAGAGAAGATTTGGTTTGCACATTGCACATTTTTTATGTCAAAACTGTGATGCTGACACACCATTCAAGACATCGAAGGTCAATAATAGAATGTATGGAGCCAATATGAGATTTACTTATGGACTAAGATGAAAGTTTCAATGCTGTTGTTTGGAAGAGATGTCCAGAGACTGTCTTTGTTTCCAATTTGGTAGCCAAGATTTCTGATTTGGAAACTACAACAGTGTTTAATGATGGGAACGTTGTAAGACTACATATCCTCAGCAATTTGGGCTTTACACTTGGAGTCTTTACTGACTAGATACTGCGGAACGTTGATGAGCAAGGAATCGCGAAGGCAGAGACTTCAGTACTGCATACAGAAAAAAACATTGCTACGCAAATGAACAGAGGAGCTAAATAAGCTGCAGAGGATGATGAGGAAGAACTGGAATATGAATACGAGCCGTTTTAGCAAGGGCATGATTTAAAAAATTTTAAAAGATTTCAGCCAAACATTAAAATAATTTATCTGCAACTTAAGGTTTCCTCCTTTCAGGAATACATATATCAGAAATTATTGGAAGGATTGCTGTTAAATTCGGCACACCTATTTTTTTACATGGAAGCAAGTGGAACAAATTCGCACTGATTAATTGCCTTTATTTTCCCCTTACAGCGTCCCGCGCTCATATCGTGTTTCTATCTTATTTCATTCGAGATGAGCATTTTTCTTCACAAGTATGATAGATTATTCGGATCAAGTATGCTGTAAAAAATAATTAAAAATGAAGCTACAGTTCCACTGGACAATCTATGGGAATGATATTGAAAATAAAGTTCCTCTTCTTCTGGTGCTGAAAGGCATAAATCGATTCATGCCGAGGGTACGAGCAAACCCACGTATTATTATGAATAGCAAATCCTTTCGAGACACTTAACGACGTGCACTTGTTTCGTGACGCACAGGCTCAGCAGCAGAAAGAATGAAGTCTCCCAGCAGCCATTCAACGGCTGCTGACGCAACCCAAGTGCGAGGGTCTTCACTGCTTGTGATTGCAGTGTCATCCTTGACACTCGACTGCATAAAGCTTAACCACAACGGGAGACGCTTCTGCGTATCTGTGGCCGGTTAGTAGAAACGATTATTACCAATGAACTTCCTCTACCACTACGACGTTCTTTCATTCGTATTACAGCGCTGAGAGGGAAAATTTGTGTGGCTGTTGCGCTGAATAAGGAAGTTGCGTCAGTTAAAAACTGTCGGTATCTTTTCCCGGAACGATCATCGAGTTCTCTGAGCCATCGTCTGTGAAGCACATATGAACACGTGGCTGCCCTGTGGATCAAACAGACACGCAACGACCGCATTTTTCTCTCCATACAAGTCAGTACAATTGTACATCTCTCATCACCTTTTTAGTATTAAAAGCTCTTTAGCACTTATTCTACCGTACATATAGACTAATGGCTTCCTGATGAAACACATTTTAAACCAAGAGACACATTAAAACTGAAATTCGTCTACACGGGATGTGGTTAATTCGAGTATGTAAACATTTATCCCTACGGGGTAACTATGACTTATCAGTAGATGGAAATCGCTTAAATCACTCTAAATCGTTTTTTTAATTCTGTGTGTAAAAGAAATGTAACTGTTCTCCATCTGTATAATTTATTTTCTGGATTTCAGTTTGGCTTGAAGGACGTCACACCAACAAAGATGCAAGTTCAAGCATTTGCACGTGGGACAGTTGTAGTGTTAAAAGAGAATCTGAGTACAATACATAGCTACTTTCAAAAAAATATTGGTATATGGAGCATGTTGCACTTTTGCTTAAGTTGGAGCATTACGATACTTGGATACGTGGGACGCAACGTCAGTTACTTTCGTATTTAGTTGTAGGAAGTAGACTTTTATTACCATAGTCAAGAAACAATTTGAATCATATGGTGCAAAGCGATCGGAGAGGTGGTACCACGTGGCTCTATTCTTGTTCCACAATTTCCTTGATACACCCTAAATATCAGTGATCTGACAGTAGAAGGAGGCACAGTTCCAAACAGTTTGTGTGGAACACGTGTAATGTTGTGCTGTGATTTTCTGTACAAAATTGGAGTAATGGGCAACATCTGTTTGTAGTTTAAAGAGAACAGATTGTCTCGAAGCAACGAAACATAATTCATTTGACTTTCGACATTGATAGTCAGTCAAGACGAGCGTTTCAAATTCGTGAAACTGCATTCACTAAAATAATAATCTCCGTGATCACCTGCACTAAAGCAGGACAGAATCTTTACTTCGTTTTACTCTGCATTGTGTCCGAAGGTATTATATTTTGAGGCGAATTAATGTCTTAAAAAGATATTTATATCTACATTGCCTGTAAACAAACTTCTGAATAAAAATCTCGAATTTCTATGTTATTAATAGCTGTTCATACAACAAATCACGGATTAGTGCTTGCTAAAAGACGTGTCATACACTTAATATCTAGCTATAAAAACATTTTTGCTTTGACGGTGCTTATTAAAGTTTATTTTGTAGGACTCATTAACAGAATTGCAAAAGACAGGCAACAGGACCCAGATATTAATATAGAATTTGAAAGCTTTCACGCGGCACACTAGGATTCTCATATTAGTTTAAAACCTTACACTCTACTGGGATTCTTAACAGCATTCTGTCGCTTATATCAGTATGTCAGTAATCTGAAAGTTAAACTAACTACCAGTTTTAGAAAATTTCTACACAAAACCATTATTACATCAGTTATCGTAAAAAATGCTGTACTTTTCGAAACATGTTTCGAATATATTACATATGTGCAGGCCACAGCACATAACTGCAGTTCACTCCCGAATAGAATATGAAATGAAGAAATGCCTCACAGCTGAAGTATAACTCACCGAAATTTGTGAAAAGCGATCAATATGTGTTACTCACAAATAATAGCAACACATTATTTAAATGCTTTTACGTAGTCGTAGTCGCATTCAACTGATTATCGTCATTGAACTTGATTTGCTTTGGTACTTCCTTTTAACTGGTTACAAAAACCAAAGGAAGTGGTGGACAGGTAAGAAACAGGACTCGCATTCGAGAGCAGTGCGATTCAGGTTGGCGTCCACGCCTGAAGACTTAGGTTTTACGTCTTTTCACCAAATCCCTTAAGGTAATTGTTCATTCTACTGCATAAGGTGGATGAAGTACCTAGTTTGTCTGTACCGTAAAAATTTTAGACTTCCCTCTTCAATTTAATTCTTGCGTGTTTAGTGTTTCTGCGACGCCTGTTTCCTGTAAGTATCTACATATTACAAGTAACCCGTGATTCTTTCATTCATTTAGAGATAAAATTTAAGAATAATTTTGGGCATTCTACAAATCTTCATCACGATTAAGTGCCTGCAAAATTTCAGTTACTTCTTCCTACAGTGCGACTATCTTTTCGTTGAAGTTTGCTGTGTGCAAATTTTTTCAAAAAGATTTCTTAGGAGTTATCTTTCTTGACATCCTACAAGTTTAATCCATAATTTGTGTCCAATCATCAAGATTTAATTAGTTTTGGCCTAGCAAATATTGCATTCAGTTGTAATAGTTCTAGGTCGTGATAGACTTCTTGTACTTTACATATTAAACATCAGCATTTAATACTGAGTGTTTGGATGATTTCCTTTAGGTAGATAAACTTAGTTACATTAAACGTTTTACTGAATTGAATTGCCAAAGGTCAGTAGTCGTTTAGGTAGATAAACTTGGTTACATTAAACGTTTTACTGAATTCAATTGCCAAAGGTCAGTAGTCGTTGTACCGTTGAAATTCTTTTGTGTATAATGTTATGGCGAATGAGATTTAAAGTATGGTTTTGTGTGCTGTTCCATAGGGCCTTTCGAGTCACACACCTTGTGTTTTCTTCGAAAAGTTCTGTAGTTTCTATTCACTAACCAAGAAATAAAATTTACTTGTTTTATTGTGATTTTTACGGTTCATTTTTTTTCTCTCACGAAACGATCAGATTTTTCGCTTATAAACTGTCAGTACGATAGTCTTTCTTCGATACTAGTTTCTTAAGCACGCTTTTTGCAATAACATTCTGTATTAAAATCACAATGAAATGAACACCCTTAGCTGCTTACAGGCGTTGGCATACGTCAACGGGGACAGATCAAAATGTGTGCCCCGACCGGGACTCGAACCCGGGATCTCCTGCTTACATGTCAGACGCTCTATCCATCTGAGTCACCGAGGACACAGAGGATAGCGCGACTGCAGGGATTTATCTCTGGCACGCCTCCCGCGAAACCCACATTCTCAACGTATTGCCCCGCACTACATTCGTAGTGCCCCTGCCTATTATACTCATTACTCGCGGCGCGTTGCTATTCCCGTAAGAGTTCGGGCGCTGTTTGAGCATTCGCACAGAAGAAGAAGATGGTCAAGTAGCCGGTGAGCCTTAACTATATATATACTAGGATGGTGTCTGTTCTTTCGGACATGTCCGAAAGAACAGATACCAACTTAGTATATATTCTGTATTAAATCAAAGACGGAGGTAACTAGTCAGTCTATCGTAACCGTGTCACCCACCTTATAACAAGTGAATAATTTATGTCACACTGTTAGTCTTTACACAATATTTCGCTGATACAGACTGTGTGTCTTTAACGAATTCCAGAACTTTCTGCGCACAATAGCTGAGATTTTTATTTATTGGTTTATTTATTCTGTACATGTTAGCAGCTTCATAATTTTGTATTAGGGTTTCACAATTATTGAGGAGCTGTTTTACTTGTTTGACTTCTACTTATGACACAATTATTGGAGTTCTATATGATTCTTATTTCTCAGGCTTGTCATTGTCTGTCATGGTCTGATATAATCTGCTAGAATGATACTGTTTTCTTCTTTACTTGTTAGCAGATTTTTAAAAAGAACACTGTGTGTTTGACAACTAGATAAATTTTCTTTAAGTATTCCCTAGAAATTTCATGGTCTTTTTCCCTTAAAATCTTGTTCAATTTCTGCCAGATTACTTGCAGCGGATATTCCAGTATTGGCCAAAAGTCTCCCGACCTTTGATGGGAAATTTGGTTCAATTATTTGTTGCTACGAAAACAATGATTAGTAAGTAGTATTTGGTGCATAATGTGAAAATTCATTCAGAAATCTATCTTTCACTCAGCTTCGAATTAAAAATATCTCTCTGGCTGCAGGAACATAGTAAAATAGCATTTATTTACTTGATAATTATATTATCAGTCTGTAGTTCTAGGATAAAACGTGTGCTTCGGTTGCTGAACTACTAAAGTTAAGACATCGGACTTGTTTAACACATCTGTTAGGTTCATGTATGAAGTGTTTAGGTGTTTACCGTACCAAACATGTTCCCATGTTTTATAAAAAAAAATTCAGAGTGCTCCAGTACATTCCCACGTGGGTATTTTTGTCCTCCAGTATCCTAATGTTCTAAACAAAGTCTCAGGTAATAGCTTTATTTGCAAATGTTTTTATCATGGCATTAAGTTTAAGTGATACCACAACTGATCGTCCTTATTGTTAAAACTAAGCTAATGCTCATCAGAAGTTTTGGTACGCCGTTGTCAACAGTTGAATTATGAATTCTCTTCCCGACAGTCCTCGTCTATGATCCGAGCTTAAGACCTGCCACAGCAACTGCTAAATTATTCAATTTCTTTGCACCTTCTGCAGGTGCAGTCTTATTTTTTGCTTATATGCATGTATCACCTTAACTGTAGCACCTGGCCACGGGTTGCATGGGAAATTTTCCACTTCGAGTTAGACGCAAAAATTATGTCTGAACGTCTTACAATCATAGTACAGAATGCACTACAGCAATTTTTATCATCGCCAGAGCTCAATCAAAGCTTTGCTCCTGTATCAGTTTTTCGTCTTCATGTAATCATCTTTTAGAATTTTTTGAGATGAATCGCTGTACTTTCTCTTCGCACGATCTCTAAAATAAGCATAACCTGAAGGAACAGATATCAATGCAAACACAAACCACTTACAGACAAGTACAGTAACATTTCTTTTTCTCTCTCTTCACTGTTTTTCCCATTATGTCACATTTGGGTAATAGTGGGCAATCATGGATCAATATCTTGGTAATTAGCAATTGCTTGCGTTTTATATACTCACAAATCCCCTGTACCCTAAGCGACAAAGGTAATGCGCGCCATTTGTGAGTCAGTCGCGTAAACGATTCTGCTGCATGAGTTTGGGTCTTAAGTCTTTGTGTCTCGAGTTTTTGAAGCGAAGGCATAGATCATACCGACATCTGTACGTCAGGATGAGTGTTACAAAGTGGCTAAAAACTACACTGAATGTGTCCAGTGAGTGATACGAAAGGTTGTTAATCCAGTATATGGATCCCATCAGCATCGATATGAGTCCCTTCTTATTGGAAGCTAACGTGCTCCTCATTAAGAAATAACAGCGTGTTACGTGTCCGTAAAACAAATGCTTGAGAGATTTATTAGTGAAGCGTTCACGATTATTTCCGTTCTGGCAAGTCTTTCGAATATGACAGTATGGAACGAACAATCCAACACTTATAATGTGAATAAGAAAACTACATTAAAATCATGTACAGATTTGAGGACTCGTTTGCAGAGGATAACTACCATCTCACTTTTCTCCAGTCGATCCGTTGTTTGCTTGTCTTGATAACATTTTCCTGTGAGTTCAAGTTTATCACCTGCTGTCTTTTAGTGAGTTATGAGTTGTACTAGTTAAAGTACTTGACTCATATTCGGATGAAGAGGGTTTTAAATCCCCCTCCAGCCGTCCAGGTTTAGGTTTCCGTGATTTTCGTAATCGATTAAGGCGAATACCGCGATGGTGCCACCCATAATGAAATAGATTTGGCAGTAATATTCGTTACACAAATGTTGACCTGATGTGTCGAATTTGCAGTCAGCCCTGGGTCAAAGCTCGCCGGGATACCTACAAGTCACCCTATAGAGCAGACACTTCTCTCTAACCTGCTACAAGGTGTGTAGAAGAACTGACTATAGTACTGTCCAGCAGCCCGACAAAGAGAGTTGCTAAATAAGAGATTATTTATAATTCTGTTCGCAGATTCGAATTGTCCATAAAATTACAAATCGATAAACGAATGTAATGTAGTGTGAATACATGAACAGAGAGACCCTTTATTGTATAGTTACACAACTATAGAACTACCACTGCTGCAGTTACATCCATAAAACATTTTGAAGTAGGCGTACCAACTGATTTGAAGTGGAATGACCATATAAAATTATTCTCAGGTAAGGCACCTGCTGGTCTCAGATTTATTGGAAAAATCCTCAGGAGACTTAGTCACTCAGCAAGGAAAGTAACTCACAGAATACTCGTTCGACTAATACTTGAATACTGGCCTTCAGTATGGGATCCGTACAAGATACGACTGATAGAAGTAGTTAAGATTCTAATGGCTCTGAGCACAATGGGACTGAATGTCTGAGGTCATCAGTCTCCCAGAACTTAGAACCACTTAAATCTAACTAACTTAATGACGTCGCACCCATCCATGCCCTAGGCAGGATTCGAACCTGCGACCGTATCGGTCGCGCGGTTCCAGACTGGAGCGCGAAGAACCACCCGGCCACTTCGGCCAGCGAAGATTCAAAGAAAGCAGCAAGTTTCGTGGTAGGTTCATTTAGTAACCACGAAAGCATCATGGAGATGCTCAGCTAACTACAGTGGCAGACGCAGAAGAGTGCAGCTCAGCGTCACAGTATGGTCTGCTGTAAAAGTTACAAGAGCGTACGTGCCTAGATCAGTCAAGCACTACAATACTTCCTCGTAAGTGTATCTCGAGAAAAGAACATGAAGATAAAACTGGATAGATTCGAGCTCACACGGAGGTTTATCAGCAATCAAACTTCCCGCGAGCCATACGCGATCGCAACAGGCATAGGGCGAAGTGACACTGCTACACAAAGTACGCACCGCTAGGCAGCTTGTGGAGTATAGCTGTAGATGCTGATGGACTTAACTTAAGATATACTCTGATTATTCTTTAAAAAGGGATGGAATCAATTACTAACGAAATTGGATCAAACTAATTTTCCTCAGCAGTCAGAGATCACCGTAGGCTTCCCAAATCAGAGGACTGTGGTCTCGTGGGAGTGGACTAAAATTCAAAACCCCGGATTAATAATTCTCGACATTTCGCAAGATACGTAAAATACACAAAGGCTTTCCAAACCGGTAGTATAAAATTCATGCCACTGCTGCTTCTTGACGGAGGGTTACGGGGTCGTCCCTCCCTTCTCAGAATTTCCGCCTCTCCAGTACCGCCAACCTCTGAGCCACGTGGCCTGACTTAGCTGGCCAGAACACATCGTAATGGCTACCCTGTTTAGGTTGGCCATGGGATCATGTACCTGCCGGCGGACCAATGACCTTAAATGTAAGCTCCATGCGGCGGATGCTTTGCTATGGTGCGGTGTCTACGTTAACGAAAGTATCGAGAGAGATGTTTACCATTTCAGTCGGTCGCAGTTCTTGGTCGGAGCAAGTAGTCATCCTCACTAGCGCAGGTTTTAACGCCATTTCCATGTCTGTATGCACGCTTCCGATTCCTAGTAGCAACCATGGTTCACACAGCTCGTGTTAATGCAGCTTTAATCAGTAATAAAATCACTAGTATTTCCATCCTGATTTCATAGTGATACAATCGTTAGCGCTCTGCCTCTAAACATTGGCTGGACGTGTTATTGCGTTTAAATAACTTGTTTCATTAGTGCTGAGCTGCAGAAAGATATTTTCATGCCAAGTTTGAATTAATTATGGGTGGAGTAACTGTTTTTGTATTGTAAAAATCTACCTCGCACTTCATTGCGTTTTTGGAACAATATATTTAAATTTTTCCCAGATCTGCCTTCGTTCTGGTCTGTAGTATGCTCCTGTTGCCTCCCATAAACGTTCTTTTTAACTATTAGAAATCCCTGCAAGAAGAAACAGAGCCGTCAACTGGCCACTGTCAAGACAACAGCCAATTAGCAGGTGAGACGAAATGCTGCAGCTAATTAGGAATCTGGCGGCCAAAGCTTCAATAATTCACCAATCTTATCGCCACGACCAATTAGCAAAAACGACAGTACCAGCAACCCATTTAATGACCACACTGGTCGCTCTGAAGCGCTGTAGATGGTGCAGAGCTGGTACCAGATGGAGAAATCACAATAGTGGAGAAATGTATATGCACCACTCGTTTGTATGGAATCATAATTGTATAGATGAATCGAAGTGGAGACGTTACAGGATGTCAGAAAGGAGCTATTGTGTTTGGTCATGTCGATGTTCACACCATAAATGACGCAGAAAGTGGAAATTATATATATGTGGGTGCATAAATTCTATAGGCAAACAGTAGTGTAAATACCTTTCAGTGGTTAAAGGCTGCTTTTCGGAGATGTCTACTCATCGCACGCTTCAGTTCTAGTAAATCTTCATTTCACTGATAAAATAAGAAACAGTAAGATTGGCAAAGGTATTAGGTTACAACGAGGCCGACAACAACATCGAATTTTATATAGCAAACAACTATTTTCTAATTTTTGTGTATATGTACGTGTCTTACGAAGGTACAGTACAATAATAGCTTGAGGGCCTGGAGGATGTGTATTTATTCCCTTGTTCAGAGTTTCGCGGTTAGATTACAATAGTGCGAATCGTGAGGAGGCTTCTGTCCCTACTTCCTTTCATGTAGCTCTGTTTTTGATTAAAGAAACCTTGTGCACAAGTCTTTCCTAAGTGATCAGTGTCCTTTGAGCTTTGGCCAAAGGCCGTAGGAATACGGACTTTCATGTTCATTTTTAAGTTTAAGGCGCTATGCCTTCAAGAAATGATATTTTCGGCCCGTGCCGAATGGTCGGATACATCAGTGACATATGACAATAACAGATCAACTTGAACAACAGTGCTAGTTTTTGTGGCCATATTAATATCAAAGCATCTGTGACTGAACCAGCATATTAACAACTGTACAATCATGTTTAAATGTAAATTTTTTGTCGTGTATATTCGTTTTTAACAAAGAGAATTACTTTTGATGTTCTGTGACAGAAAGATTATTAACTCGCGTTTAGTCTTTATTTAAGAACCGTATTCTGAAATATTGCTAGATATGGGTTTTACAATGCAAGTTCGGGTTAAAAATATTTATATCGCAGGAAGCAAAGTATACTGTACATTGGAAAAGATCGCATATTTTACAAATTAGTGAAACTAGTGAAATAATGACCATATAATTGTTCATTACGAAATTACTAACGTGCGATATGGCCCACACTATCGTGCTTTTGTGTCATTACACAACTTTTTATACCTTAATATTAATATTGACTCCTGAGTCTCCCTACAGTCACTTGATTAGTGGTTGCTGTGTTACAGCTGCCAGAAGGTGTACCATTACCGAAGATGAAATCTGCCAAGCAGCCTTCCGACTAAAGTTCCATTTGCATTCTAGCATCATTATCCTAGGCTTTAGAATAAATAGTTCACGAGCAGTTTACTAATTATTTAACATCAGATAACGTTTTAGGTGAAACCAGTCCGGTTTCCGGCAAAATCGCAGCACTACGACACCTCTTATAAAAGTGACTGACGAACTAAGACAAGCTATGGAAAAATATCAGGCGACTGTTATGTGCTCTTTGAATTTCAGCAAGGATTTCTACACTATCGACTCTAACATTGTACTTGTTAAACACACAAGTCAAAATTTTTCAAGTGCTATACAACAGTTCCACTCATAACACCCATCTTGCCAACATTATGTAATCATTAGAGCAAAAAGGTCACAGTATCAGGCGTCCTGCAAGGATCAGTGTTGGGCCCACTACTTTTCTCATTATACACTCCTGGAAATGGAAAAAAGAACACATTGACACCGGTGTGTCAGACCCACCATACTTGCTCCGGACACTGCGAGAGGGCTGTACAAGCAATGATCACACGCACGGCACAGCGGACACACCAGGAACCGCGGTGTTGGCCGTCGAATGGCGCTAGCTGCGCAGCATTTGTGCACCGCCGCCGTCAGTGTCAGCCAGTTTGCCGTGGCATACGGAGCTCCATCGCAGTCTTTAACACTGGTAGCATGCCGCGACAGCGTGGACGTGAACCGTATGTGCAGTTGACGGACTTTGAGCGAGGGCGTATAGTGGGCATGCGGGAGGCCAGGTGGACGTACCGCCGAATTGCTCAACACGTGGGGCGTGAGGTCTCCACAGTACATCGATGCTGTCGCCAGTGGTCGGCGGAAGGTGCACGTGCCCGTCGACCTGGGACCGGACCGCAGCGACGCACGGATGCATGCCAACACCGTAGGATCCTACGCAGTGCCGTAGGGGACCGCACCGCCACTTCCCAGCAAATTAGGGACACTGTTGCTCCTGGGGTATCGGCGAGGACCATTCGCAACCGTCTCCATGAAGCTGGGCTATGGTCCCGCACACCGTTAGGCCGTCTTCCGCTCACGCCCCAACATCGTGCAGCCCGCCTCCAGTGGTGTCACGACAGGCGTGAATGGAGGGACGAATGGAGACGTGTCGTCTTCAGCGATGAGAGTCGCTTCTGCCTTGGTGCCAATGATGGTCGTATACGTGTTTGGCGCCGTGCAGGTGAGCGCCACAATCAGGACTGCATACGACCGAGGCACACAGGGCCAACACCCGGCATCATGGTGTGGGGAGCGATCTCCTACACTGGCCGTACACCTCTGGTGATCGTCGAGGGGACACTGAATAGTGCATAGTATATCCACACCGTCATCGAACCCATCGTTCTACCATTCCTAGACCGGCAAGGGAACTTGCTGTTCCAACAGGACAATGCACGTCCGCATGTATCCCGTGCCACCCAACGTGCTCTAGAAGGTGTAAGTCAACTACCCTGGCCAGCAAGATCTCCGGATCTGTCCCCCATTGAGCATGTTTGGGTCTGGATGAAGCGTCGTCTCACGCGGTCTGCACGTCCAGCACGAACGCTGGTCCAACTGAGGCGCCAGGTGGAAATGGCATGGCAAGCCGTTCCACAGGACTACATCCAGCATCTCTACGATCGTCTCCATGGGAGAATAGCAGCCTGCATTGCTGCGAAAGGTGGATATACACTGTACTAGTGCCGACATTGTGCATGCTCTGTTGCCTGTGTGTATGTGCCTGTGGTTCTGTCAGTGTGATCATGTGATGTATCTGACCCCAGGAATGTGTCAATAAAGTTTCCCCTTCCTGGGACAATGAATTCACGGTGTTCTTATTTCAATTTCCAGGAGTGTACATAAATGATGCATCAACTATTCGTTCCCACCGCAAATATCACCTATACGCCGAAGTCCTTCAGTTGTCTCACAGTGCAAGCCAAACATACCTGTGTTCAGTCATCCAGGATGTAAATTCTGTTTTACTTGTCTTATCACGGTGGGCGCCAATGTAGATTTGAAAACTAACGCAACGTAAGCAGCCTTAGTCGCTCACAAAAGACTCAGCACAGAGCATCTCCCACAGCACTAATCCCAGACGCCACATAAATAACCTTTTCTTCCTATGCAAAAAACTTGAGAATAATTCCGGACCATCACGTAGACTGATTTGAACACACAGCTGCAGTCTGTGAGACGGTGTCAGCGTTACTTCATTCTTTACAGCAATATACATATTAATTTTCTTTCTAGCTTAAAAGAAGCTTATAGCTAATACGTCCCATGTTTGATTACGGTGATACTGTTCTCCAAGGATTTTTGTACGAAAGCCCAGGAAGGCGGGAACTGGCGACGAATGCTTCTGTGCTATACGTGGTTTTGACCATACCCCTCCTGACAAAAGCAATTATAATGGTTAGCTGCCAATAAGCTTAAAAATTATCATACCCAGTATTTCCTCTTTCGGCTTCTCTATCATTGCACTCCCTTTTCTTTATCTTCAACTCTTACATAATTACCTGGACATTCATATTTGATATTAACAATTTATTCTATTTCAGAAATATTTTCATGCTAATGCCAGTCTGAATTTTGTATCCTATCTACTTTTCTCGTTCTTAGTCATTTTCTGCCCAAATACAAGAACTTATTTACTACTTTTAGTGTCTCATTTTCTAACGTAATTCCCTTCGCGTCGCCTGATTTAACTCTATTATATTTCACTTCTATAGATTTACATTTATGGTGTTAATCTCATAACTTCTTTTTAAAACACTATCCGTTCCATTGATCTTCCCTTCCACGCCCTAAGCTGTCTTTGACAAAATTATAATGTTGTCAACAAATGCCAAAGAATGTGAATTTTATTTCCTTTTCCTAATTTCTCCTTGATTTCCTTTAATGGTTTATTGAAGCAGAGGTTGTGTAATAGCGGCTGCAATCCTGCCATACCCCCTGGTCAACTGATGCTTCCCTTTCATACCGTTAGATTCTTGTAACTGCAGTTTAGCCTCTATACAAGTTGTGAATAAACTTTCACACCCTGTATTAATCCCAGCCACTTTTAGAATTGCAAAGAGTATACTCCAGTCAACATTATTAAAAGCTTTCTCCAAGTCTACAAATCGTATGAACGTAGGCTTGTCTTTCTTCAGCCTATCTTTTAAGATGAGTCGTATGGTCAGTATTGTTTCTCGTGCTCCCGTATTTTTCCGGAATGCGAACTGACGTTCCTCTTTTTGTTTACTTCGTATTCTTAAAGAGATCTAAATAACTAACGTCAATGTCTCCTTTTTCTCTACTTTTCATTATAAACTGGCAGACAGTTTACTTTATTGGTTTTTAAATTTAAATATGTTCATTCGTAGCATGATTATTGGTAATGTCTAATGTGTTCGTTGCTATTAAATTGACGCCGGTGTACTATTTCGTAATGTGTAGGCAAACATCTTGTAACCTTACATAGGAATAAATCATTTATACGTAGCTTGCAATCTGACTTCAATCTTATTATTTTTATGAAAATCATTTGAAATTAACTACTGAAGTTACAGTTTATGGATCAATAGCTGAATAAGAAACAATTTTTTACATTGGAATTCGAAAATATACCTACTTTTCCCATGTTACACACTGACATGCCTTAGAAGTAAAATTGTCGTCAAAAAGCTATGACTATGGAAAGCATTCTTGTGAACATAGATATAAGGACCATCGACTTCCACTTTTCCTTCTTGAGAGCGGAAATCGGATTGATTCACCAATCTGACATTTCTCCCCTTGTTGTGTAATATCTAATCAACGTTCCAGATCCCTAGCCGTTTCGTGGAACCTCCTATCAGTTCCGAATCGGTGGTGTGGAGTACTTCCCTCTTTTATCTGCTGATACGAGCCAAGACAAACAAAGTGATACACACTACGGAGGAACATTTTTGATCATATGTTAGCAGGAAATGCCACCGAGTAACTGCGTCTATCGCTGTATCAATCGTAACATTTATCTCCAGAATACTAAATAAGGTGAAGCTATTTAGTTATCTGCTGGACTAAATTTATCTCCATGTGTCGGAGATAAGCCTTCTAAGCAGTGAAATGTGTTTCCTCTACGTCATAGTGGCCGAACATTTTCATCTCTAAGTGACTGAGAATGAAGATTTTCACGTTATGTATGCTTGTCCGCTCGCTGTGTATTGCTTCGATTGCATGGCAAGTGGACTTACGGGAGAGATACAATGCGTGTATCTATCTAATAATATCCGCTTTCTAATTTTAATGGACGAGTAGTATCCACTATATGCTTCATCGTCTCCACGTAACAATTATTTTGTTCCTCTTCCTTGTTCTTCTGTTTACCCATTATTTGTCCCACTGTGGACTCTAGATGCTATGAAGTTTTATGGTACTTATATTATGCTTCTTTTACATTGGACAATGATTTTATGAGTGCAAATACTAAATTATGCTGCGGTTAGAAATTTTACTTTAAGCTTTCATGCCATTGAAATTTTCTTGGTAAGTCAGCCCACAGGGCGAAGGTACTAAAAAGCGTACTGTCACCCATAGGATCAAGCCTAGTACAGCACAGTGGTATTATACCTACGTTTCTGGTAGAAGACAGATTTAACTTTTTTTAGCTGCAAGTGAAGTAGTCCTCACTGTGGCAAAGTCTAGAGAGAAGCATAGTGAAGAGAAACGTGCGTACCGAGAGCTTCTCAAGAACTGTATGCGAGTTTCAGGTGAAGAGACTGAAATGGATACTCCGTGAACTGAATTATTTAATGCTGGAGATATTCGTGCAAGGTAAGTGGCTCTATGGTTGAGTATTGTCAGGGCCTAGGCTGAAATCACCACTAATAACACCAATGTATGAGATGCGTAAAATTCAAGGAAATTTTCGGGATAGATCTGCATAATGTCAGTTCCACATAGTGCACATTGAGTCTCAACGCACATTAAATATTCACGGCTTCTGTTACCAAGTCTAATCTGGCTAGATAAGTCAAGGCTCATTTATGAAAAGACACATTGTCGAGTAGTGTTTAGTAACGTTTACATTTTAATGAGACGATCACAAACATTCCGTCGTCTGACAAACTGGAGAAATCACTATGCTCATATACAAGAAGAACAGGTTTCTAAGCAAGTTACTACCATCCATGTAGAATTCAATGATTATTGTGATTCATTTATGACGAATAATCGATAGTTTCATTTAAAACGACTGTGATCGATTTCCTGCCCCAAACTTGTCCGGTACATGTTTTTAATATTTCCGTAATCATCTTATCATCGACGGAACACTAAACACTAATCTTAATCCTGTCCTGTGGCAAGTTGTGAATGTTATATACACGGCTTCTGCACGCTGCTCTCGGTGATATTATCCTATGGAATGGTCCGAAGCTAAGCTCCAGTTATGTCGTAAATAAGCTCAGTAAAACGGGAAGAGAGTGTAACGATATTTACTGATATTCATTTGCATGAATTGTTTCAGTTATAAATATAAATGTCTCAGGGCTACTTTGACCTGACGTAGACACGACTCAGTAATTTGACATGTAGGGCGTGGGGTAACCATTTTATCTCACAACGTGGTGGAATCGGCGGCGCATACAGGCGTAGGACGTTTGTGTGTTATCAGCGCAACGTGCCAACCTTCATGCTGGCTGTTTTTGTATCACATGGGCGTTGATTGATATGTAGCATTTTTTAATTTCACAGCTCTGTGTACCCATGGTATTACGGATGATTCTCAACCAGCATCAACTTTGCTCTGTCTATTGCTTCCTCCCAAGCAAACCACAGCCTGGCGGTGAGCACTTCACTACCGTTCCGGACTGTAGCGGCCGTTCTTCCAATGCTCAAGCGTCGTCTCTTGCCTGAAGTAATCAGACTGCTGAGGTGGGATCTTAGTTATAAGCGGAGGTTTAGGTCAGGCAGTGGAAACCTGGCCCAATGTTCGTGGACTCAGACACAGTACCCAAAGGAAAACCATCAGACACGGAATGGAAAATGAGGATGTCACAAAAGTACAATAGATATCAGAGTTTGTACCCGAATCAGAGCCAAAATTTGGAATCGAGCAGAAGACAGACTCACATGCTTACAGAATGCAAAGTCATAATGATGTAAGTGAAACAGGATGACCCCACCGCTTAGAATGACTTCGAATATTTCCGTTTCTGAATTTTCCTTCCTGGGACATTTGTTCTTCTTCCCCCAGTCTTATCGTTGAGGGCACTGAATTTCCTGTTGTATCGCCCTGTCATTGGTGGGCTCACTTTGAAATTCCTGACAATGAACAAATTTCATCCTATTAGTCTTGGATACAGGGGATCAAACTTTTCGATCTCACTTCGAAAAATCATAGGAGAGTTGCCAGCGTAATGTCCGTAAATTCGGTAGCGTTGCCATTGCACTCTTATGACGTTTCGAGTCTCGAACCAGCCATTGCTCGTGGCAAGTTTACATCTACATCCACATCATCATCTACATCTACATGTCTACTCTACAATTCACAGTTAAGTGTTTGGCAGGCTATTTCTCTGCCCTTCCTTACTCGAATAACGCGTGGAGGAATACGAACACTTAAATCTTTCTGTGCTGGTTCTGATTCCTTTATTAGGAATATCATTTCTGTCTATGTGTGATGGCTTCAACGAAATATTTTCGCATGCAGAGGAGGAAGTTGACTGAAATTTTGTGAAAAGATCTCTCCGCAACTAAATACGCCCTTGTTTTAATAATTGCCACCCGAACTCGCATATCATACATGTGAGACTCTCTCCCCTATTTAGTAACAATACAAAACCAGCTGCTATACTCTGAACTTTTATGATGTCCTCCACCAATTCTATCTCGTACGTATCACATACCCGGCATCAGTGTTCCAGAAGAGGAAGGACGAACGTAGTGCAGGCAGTCTATTTAGTAGATTTGTTGCATCTTGTAACTGTTCTGCCAATAAAACGCCGTATTTGGTTTGCCTTCCCCAGAGTTTCTTTTACGTGTTCGCTCAAATTTAAGTTGACCATAGATGTAATACCTGGGTATTTTGGCGGCATTTAAATTTGTGTGATTTATCGTGTACTTGATATTACACGCTGAGTTTTCTTGAGAAACGTCTGTGAATGTGTCTAGGTGTCCCTTCTCTGCATTTCTGAGTCTCCAAGAAAGCTGTTGTTTAACAGCGGGTCTTTTTGTTTGTAATGCGAATGCCTTTAAGCTTCAGGTCCGGATGAAACTTGGTGGCGTCCCTTAGCTGTCAGTCAATCTTCAAATGCGACACCCCTTCCAGAGCGGACAACAACACTTGTAAACCGCACGTCTGTTTCGCGGGAAGGCTCATGATAACAACGCAGGGCTCAAGTGAATCCCTGCATTTCGGAGCATCGGGCCAAAAGTTTTAGAATTGAATAGAAGGTGACAAAACTATCATTACTAACATGCTCAAATGCAATGAGTTCCACAAGGCCATTGCTTTCACAGTATACTGATGCTTCAGAAACTCATGTTTTTTGACGAAATGTGCATCGGAGGTTCAGGCGAATCGGTTTGGGTGTCATACATCCGGCAGTGTGTATCTTACTCATAGCAGAGCGAAGACGGACTTACTTTTTTTCTGAAGTTGGCATCAATCAGATTGGGTCATGATTGAATGGCGGAATAAGTTCTATAGACGTTAATCCTGTTTATAGTTGCAAAAGTATTCTCATATCATATTCGTGCGAAGGGTGAGTGGTAGCCAGTACACTCACACAAGCGCCATAGGAATACACTATGTGATCAAAAGTATCTGGACACCTGGCTGAATATGACTTACAAGTTCGTGGCGCCCTCCATCGGTAATTCTGGAATTCAGTATGGTGTTGGCCCACCTTCATCCTTGATGACAGCTTCCACTGTTGCAGGCATACGTACAATCAGATGCTGGAACGTTTCTTGGATAAGGGAGCCCATTCTTCACGCACTGCTGCACTGAGGAGAGGTATCGACGTCGGTCGGTGAGGCCTGGAACGAAGTCGGCGTTCCATAACATCCCAAAGGTGTTCTATAGGATTCAGGTCAAGATTCTGTGCAGGCCAGTCCATTACAGGGATGTTACTATCGTGTAACCATTCCGCCACAGGCTGTGTATTGTGAAAAGGTGTCGATATTGTTGAAAGATGCAATCACCATCCCCGAATTGCTCTTCAACAGTAGGAAGCATGAAGCTGCTTAAAGCCTGCATGTCGTGGTCGTGCGGTAGCGTTCTCGCTTCCCACGTCCGGGTTCCCGGGTTCGATTCCCGGCGGGGTCAGGGATTTTCTCTGCCTCGTGATGGCTGGGTGTTGTGTGATGTCCTTAGGTTAGGTTAAGTTTAAGTAGTTCTAAGTTCTAGGGGACTGATGACCGCAGCAGTTAAGTCCCATAGTGCTCAGAGCCATTTGAACCATTTTTGAAGGTGCTTAAAACATCAGTGTAGACCTGTGCTGTGATTGTGCCACGCAATACAACAAGGGGTACAAGCCCCCTCCATGGAAAACAGGACCACACCATAACAGCATCGCCTCCGAATTTTAGTGATGGCACTACACACGCTGGCAGCTGGCGTTCACCAGGCATTCGCTATACTCACACCCTGCTATTGGATCACCACGTTGTGTATCGTGATTCGTCAATCCACACAACGTTTTTGCATGTTCAATCGTCCAATGCTTACACTCGTCACACCAAGCGCGGTGTCGTTTGGCATTTACCGGCGTGATGTGTGGATAACGAGCAGCCTGTAGACCATGAAATCAAAGTTTTCTCACCTCCCCCATAACTGTAATAGTACTTGTAGGGGATCCTAAGGCAGTTTGGAATTCCTGTGTGATGGTGCGGATATATGTCTGCTATTACACATTACGAGCCTCTTCAACAGTCGGCCGTGTCTGTCAGTCAACAGACGAGGTCGGCCTGTACCCTTTTGTGCTGTACGCGTCCCTTCACGTTTCCACTTCGCTATCACATCGGAAACAGTGGACCTAGGGATGTTTAGTAATGTGGAAATCTCGAGTACACACTTAGGACACAAGTGACACACAATCACCTGCCCACCATCGAACTCCGTCAGTTCCGCGGAGGGCCCCATTCTGCTCTCTCACGATGTCTAATGAGTGCAGAGGTTGCTGATATGGAGTACCTGGCAGTAGGTGGCAGCACTATGCACCTAATATGAGAAACGTATGTTTTGGGGGGTGTTTGGATACTTTTGATCACATAGTGTAGCCGCCCGTTGTGGCCGAGCGGTTCTAGGCGCTTCAGTCCGGAACCGCGCGACCACTACGGTCGCAGGTTCGAATCATGCCTGGGGCATGGATGTGTGTGATGTCCTTAGGTTAGTTAGGTTTAAGTAGGTCTAAGTTCTAGGAGACTGATGACCTCAGATGTTAAGCCCATAGTTCTCAGAGGCAGTTGAATCATTTTCACATGGTGTAGTACATTCTGGCGATGGTATAATCCTTATATAAGGGGAAATAGCGTTTTATAGGTTGAGGATAAGCATCACATCTTCATGGGTGGTCAGAGGAATAGCTTGCACGCTCAGACGTATAGGGTTATCGAAATGCCACCACATATACACACATCAAAAGAAGATTTTGCATCACCCCAGTTCCCAGAACTCCTGAAGATAGACGTTGACTGTGGGTGTTGTATCACAGACACAGTCCCTTTTACTGTTCAGAGATGTCGCTAAACCCGCCCAAAGATGTAAACAAATATGCATGAGCAGCGCCTATTGGACGAAGGGGGTTCAACAGCCGATCAGTTCCAGTCATTCCACCAGGGAGGAGGTACACGGCTCGTATTGTCTGTAGTCCAACCATGTCTAGACGGTCAATACCACGGTTCGATCACGTCCGCATTGTTACTTTGTGCCAGGAAGGTCTCTCAACAAGGGAAGTGTCCAGACGTCTCGGAGTGAATCATAGCGATGTTGTACGGACATGGAGAAGATACAGAGAGACAGGAACTGTCGATGACATGCCTCGCTCAGGCCACCCAAGGGCTGACCGCTACCTACGGATTATGGCTCGGAGGAATCATGACAGCTTCGCCACCATATTGAATAGTGCCTTTAATGCAGGCACAGGACGTCGTGTTACAACTCAAAATGTGCGCAATAGGCTGCATGATGCGCAGCTTCACTCTCGACATCCATGGCGAGGTCCATCTGTGCAACCACGACAGATGGACACATCATTATGCGGAATGGACCGCTCAGGATTGGCACCACGTTCTCTTCACCGATGAGTGTAGCATATGCCTTCAGCCAGACAGTCGTCGTAGACGTGTTTGAAGGCAAACCGGTCAGACTGAATGCCTTAGACACACTGCCCAGCGATTGCAGCAAGGTGGAGGTTCCCTGATGTTTTGGGGTGGCATTATGTGGAGACGGCGTACGCCGCTAGTGATCATGGAAGGCGCTTTAACGGCTGAACGATACGTGAATGCCATTCTCTGACCGATAGTACAACCATATCGGCAACATATTGGCGAGGCATTCGTCTTCAGGGACGAGAATTCGCGCCCCTATCGTGTACATCTTGTGAATGACTTTCTTCGGGATAACGACGTCGCTCGACCAGAGCGGCCAGCATGTTCTCCATACATGAATCCTATCGAAAATGCCTGGGATGGATTGGAAAGGGCTGTTTATGGACGACGTGACCCACCAACAACTCTGAGGGATCTACCCCGAATAGCCGTTGAGATGTGGGACTATCTGTACCAACAGTGCCTTGATGAACTTGTGGATAGTATGCCACAACGAATACAGGTGTGCATCAGTGCATGAGCAATAAAAAGGGCGGAAATGATATTTATGTTGATCAGGAAGCGAGGTGACGCAGAACCTTTTCTAATGTGTATATTATTTTTCAGTGGTGCAGTTGGTTTAGACTTCCTCATGATGGAAAACAATTTCAGTTCATACTGATCAGCGTAGTCCCTTGTTGTCATTTCTACAGGCCTTGTCTGGGATGCGTTAGTTGCCGTCAACGATCACAGAGGACTCTTGAAGATATCTGCTGAGTTCATTTTCAGGAATAAGGCGAACTGTCGTGGAAGACCATGCCACATTACTTATTACGAATTTGTGATAGATAAAAGTAATCATCTCTCATACTGACTGTTTAGGGAAGATATTCCCAGCTTTCTCATCTTTCTTAAATGTATAAAACTAGCATCAGAGCTTTAGTAAGTACTTGTTTTGCACGCTGTTGTATTCTAAAAGTATAGTGTTTGGATCTGCATATCTCTGTAACTCTTCCGATATACTTTACAAAACATGTGCTCTCACCTCTTGACAATGCATAACATCAGGACATAACTGTATCGGTCTTTATTCTACGAAATCTGAAATCAAGTGCACTGATTGTATTTTAAACGGTATTACACGTGGTACACTAGGCAAACACACACGTTTTGAAGTATGTACTATGAATTATGGCTGTCTATTTTAGAGTTTGGCCGTAACGATATAGAGACTAGTGTATCGGCTTTTCGAAGGGAATATTGCAAATTCATACATGACGGAATGTCGTACGGTACCAAAATCCAACTTAATACGTATATCTATATAAATCAGTCAGTACGTTAAAGATTAAACAAACTTCAAGTCGTATCCATTTCAAACAATAGTACTCCAGCACAATCACCGATACATTTAAAGCAAGATGAATTAGTAAAGAATAGTGAATAAATTAGAGCAAAAATTGTGTTGGTCATTGCAGAAAGTTCTTGAGTTGACTGTTTTACGACAATAAGTTATATACACTCCTGGAAATGGAAAAAAGAACACATTGACACCGGTGTGTCAGACCCACCATACTTGCTCCGGACACTGCGAGAGGGCTGTACAAGCAATGATCACACGCACGGCACAGCGGACACACCAGGAACCGCGGTGTTGGCCGTCGAATGGCGCTAGCTGCGCAGCATTTGTGCATCGCCGCCGTCAGTGTCAGCCAGTTTGCCGTGGCATACGGAGCTCCATCGCAGTCTTTAACACTGGTAGCATGCCGCGACAGCGTGGACGTGAACCGTATGTGCAGTTGACGGACTTCGAGCGAGGGCGTATAGTGGGCATGCGGGAGGCCAGGTGGACGTACCGCCGAATTGCTCAACACGTGGGGCGTGAGGTCTCCACAGTACATCGATGTTGTCGCCAGTGGTCGGCGGAAGGTGCACGTGCCCGTCGACCTGGGACCGGACCGCAGCGACGCACGGATGCATGCCAACACCGTAGGATCCTACGCAGTGCCGTAGGGGACCGCACCGCCACTTCCCAGCAAATTAGGGACACTGTTGCTCCTGGGGTATCGGCGAGGACCATTCGCAACCGTCTCCATGAAGCTGGGCTACGGTTCCGCACACCGTTATTCCGTCTTCCGCTCACGCCCCAACGTCGTGCAGCCCGCCTCCAGCGGTGTCGTGACAGGCGTGAATGGAGGGACGAATGGAGACGTGTCGTCTTCAGCGATGAGAGTCGCTTCTGCCTTGGTGCCAATGATGATCGTATGCGTGTTTGGCGCCGTGCAGGTGAGCGCCACAATCAGGACTGCATACGACCGAGGCACACAGGGCCAACACCCGGCATCATGGTGTGGTGAGCGATCTCCTACACTGGCCGTACACCTCTGGTGATCGTCGAGGGGACACTGAATAGTGCACGGTACATCCAAACCGTCATCGAACCCATCGTTCTACCATTCCTAGACCGGCAAGGGAACTTGCTGTTCCAACAGGACAATGCACGTCCGCATGTATCCCGTGCCACCCAACGTGCTCTAGAAGGTGTAAGTCAACTACCCTGGCCAGCAAGATCTCCGGATCTGTCCCCCATTGAGCATGTTTGGAACTGGATGAAGCGTCGTCTCACGCGGTCTGCACGTCCAGCACGAACGCTGGTGCAACTGAGGCGCCAGGTGGAAATGGCATGGCAAGCCGTTCCACAGGACTACATCCAGCATCTCTACGATCGTCTCCATGGGAGAATAGCAGCCTGCATTGCTGCGAAAGGTGGATATACACTGTACTAGTGCCGACATTGTGCATGATCTGTTGCCTGTGTGTATGTGCCTGTGGTTCTGTCAGTGTGATCATGTGATGTATCTGACCCCAGGAATGTGTCAATAAAGTTTCCCCTTCCTGGGACAATGAATTCACGGTGTTCTTATTTCAATTTCCAGGAGTGTATATTGAACTGGATGATGAAAGGTAACTGGATTAATACGTAGAAGAAGGGCAATAGTCAAACATAAAATGCCATCACTATCGGAGCTCAAAATCTTCACCCCATGCAGGAAGGTCATTGTTTATTAGCTCGTGCTCTCTTAGAATTACTACAGGGTGTCCCAGAATCTTCGAGGGATTGTAGAGGGTGTCCTGAAGAACAAATCGAGGATAGGAACCTGTGTCCAGAAACATTATCCAACGGTGCTACAGAGTGTCGAAGTTATAGGCACAACGTCTGCCACTACGCCACCACTTTGTCTGCAAACGAGACCTTGTATGCTGACACACCGTAAGCGGAACGTCTCACAGTGTTGTTTGTTATTCTGCGATCACGACTGATTGCCACGATTGCCAGTGGGGAAGATGGAGCTAATCTCTGCATGGAAAGTCTCCATTTCCTATCAATGCAATTCTTTGTTGCCTCAGTTGATGACGGTTTTGGACATGGGTTTCTGTATGCAGTTTATTTTCCTCCTGTAAACCTCTCAAATCATCAGTGGTTTTCTGTTATTGGAGAAAAATTAAGTGCCGATGGAGCCCTGTGTCCGAAACCATCATCCACCAAGGCAACAGACGATCACATTCATAGGAGATAACACCTGACTATGCCGCAGCCAGCGCCATCTTCTCCTCTGGCGAGTGCGGCAATCACTAGCGATCACTTACATACAAACAACATTGAGAAACGTTCCACCTACAGTCCGTTGGCGTATCAAGTTAAGGGGCGGCTTAGCGGCAGGCGCCGGCGCCTTATACTTCGACGCTCTTTAGCGTGGTTGGATGGCGTTTCAGGTCACGTGTTCCTGTCCTCGATTTTTTCCTCAAGATTCCCACTCCAACCATGTGAAGTTTGTCGCAATATTTCTCGAACCCCTGTGTATTGAAGTGTGTTTAATTGAAAACACAAGATGTAAGTGGCTTCTTGCTTCTCTTACACATAGTTGTACTGTTCAGGTTTGACAGACTGTGACAGTCCGTTGTTATGTTTCAAATATTTGGTCATTATAGTCGCATTTAGAAGTCATTTTCAAGGTGTAATAAATTATGTGTGATTCTTCTTCACACTCTGAAATACATATCACATTGCAGAAAAAGGAATGTTTTTCGTGATTCAGAAGTGAAAGGAGTGGAATATGTGAATGGAAAAGGAAACAAAATTCCACATCGAGGTAAATAAAAGACTGGAGGTGAATGAAATACATGAAATTAATTTATATAAGAAATTAAATGCATATATCTATACAGTGTGCAGTTTAATCATCATTGTAATTTATAACTTCGACTGACTTAAGTGTAAGAAATTCTGTTTTACACTGGAGGATGAAGATACAAAGATAAATCTTGTCGCTCACTAAAAAAATTTCTATGATAAATATCAACAAGACATCTTCCTCCTAGGGCTGATCAAAATTGAAGGTGTGAAGAGCAGGAGATTCCGAAAAGGGATGTACTGGTTTCAGGTGTTTCGTCACTACAGGCAAGACAAAACCAAAAGAATATAAATAAGGCTTCATTATACTGCAAGGCGTAACAGGGGTTTTGCAAGTTCAAGGGAAAATTCCTCATGATCTTAGTAGGGATCATATAAATGGCAAAGCCATACCATAAGAAATTGGTCAAAGGTCAGTACTCAAAATTAATTTTTTCCAAAGAAGATTACACATTATTCTGAAATGATGTTTCACTATTGCTTTCTGCCATTAATGTTACTCTTAAAAATCATTCTTCAGACGTATAATTTTCAGCAATTTCAGAGTTTTATATCAACTATATATCAAAATCGGTGTAAATATTTGTGCTTGGCGAATTATTAACAAACGTGTAAAAAATATGTGTGCCTAAATTAATCTCAGTTTGCGAGGTTTGATTACGTTGATTAGAAAGAAAATTTATTGGAGAAGTTGTGGAAAAAAGGTGTTTGCGAGTGGGTGGCTGGACAGAGAGCAGACGAGAGTCCCGGCGGCCTTCAGACGTGCTGGCCACGTCATCGGAACACAGCTCGGTCAACGCTCGACGCAATCTCCAGCCGATCTTGCGCGCATAGTAACTCACGTATATTGGGAAGTGACGCCGTGGTACAGACACAAAAACTATGTTCTCGAAGAGCACGATTCATTTTCCGTCCTATCATTCCGCTAATTACTGTAGGCGTAGGCAGCGACACCCTGAAAAGGATGCGTCAATTTCCGGCCCCTACCTTGTTCCATTTCGAGCTGGTGGTCTGCTTCTAACAATCTTGTAGAGACGTTAGGAAGTTATACTCGTTCGTTTTCCTCGACAACGATGTGATTCGAGAAGTACAAGCGTCAATCGAACAAAGATGGGGAGCAGAAGCGACCACGACCTTTTTAAGGGAGTCATAGAAGCACTCTCCTCAAGTGAATAGGAAAACCACCGTAAACCTAAATCAACATGACTTAGCTGGTTTAGAAATCCGCACGTTGTGAATGATCTCCACTGCATCATTTAACTCGGCGTCCATTTAGTAACCGTCATATATGGAAGTACAACTAATCGTATAAAGGTTACCTGCTGGTAGCACTACCGTGATGAGAGTCAGATTCATAATGAATCCATGGTTAACGATCAGTGGCCTGTTGCTCCACCCAGTTTGTAAGTGTTTATTGGGCCACTTCACAAATTAATTTAAGGATTGCCGGCATGATTCTCCTTATCTCCCACACGGAAACAAACTAAAAACAGATATACATTAAAATAAGTAGAATAGAGCTTGGACGATTCAAAGTCAAGTAGAAAACGATACATTTATCCTCAATTTAAAGTAATGTTACATAGGGCATCCGCCACATCGACAAACGCAAGTTCGCAACACCTAAAGACTCATCAAGCAGAAACTTACTTGGTTGTTCTTTAGTATCAAAAGGAAGAAGAATAATGCATGGATATTTGCTCTAATTAAAAACAATGTAGGCGGTGGAGGGAACGTTGTAAAATTAGTGGACACTGCGACATTGTGCGAAACTTACTTTTTTTGGCTTCAGTTAGCATTATGATACTTTTCTAAAAGTAGAAATTAAATGGTACGGAAACGGGCCACAGTAACCTGTAGGGATCTTGTGTATCTTGAACTGCACCTCCGCTTTACGAACACATAGATGATCAATCCGTCACTTAGGAGTACGTAGGCAATTTCCCAACAATAACTTGTATTCTTGTCTACGTTCCGTCTGACACAGTTAAACATATTTGAGCGGCAACCTGGTTACCATTCTGATACGAACCGTTATGTTGTATCTCACTGAGCTGATACCAGACCAGGAACCCTTCTCCCAATAAACCTCTCAATCGAAGAAGGAATACACTACTAGAGTCAAAATCTTAGCTGTATTCGTGACTGCATGCAGCAACAACATGAAGCAAATGCCAGCAAAAGTTCTGTACCATTATCGAGAACTGAAACTAAATCTCTTCTGGGACTTTACATCTGAGGTCATCAGTCCCCTCGACTTAGAACTACTTAAACCTAACTAACCGAAGGACATCACACACATCCATGCCCGAAGCAGGATTCGAACCTCAAGCGTAGCAGCAGCGCGGTTCCGGACTGAAGCGCCTAGAACCGCCCTGCCACAGAAACCGGCCCATTACTTATCTTCAAGTAATAAAGGAACATCGCTTCAGTATACTCTGAAAGACAACACTCTTTCAATAGGCCAATACCGATTTCATTTACATTTTTCTAAAGTGATAATTCTGCTCAGCACTTAAAGCAAACAGTCCCGGCGTGTATTCCTGTACAAATGCTACAGTTTGCATAGGCAGGGACTTGGGGCAAAACTGACCTTTGTATGGGAAACATACAGGGTCTTTAACTTATGAGTAAGAGGTGTTGTGATATTTCATTAATTCAAATGCATTGCATTGCATTGCAAAAATACTGCCTTTGACTGCAGGATCCTGTGGGAAATGCGCCAAGAACACTACAGCTACATTAATTTACATCCAACGACATGGAGACCCTCCAGACTAGTTATGAGCATCATCATGTAGAAGGATAATTAGTGACTCTATTCATTGTTGCGTAGTAGAAGCGAAACAACGTGATAATAGTGTAGTTGGCGCTCGGTGTCTTTTGCGTGGACGCGCATTTGTTTTGACAGAACGGCAGTCAAACTCCCCGTAAGCCTAAGTGGCGATGCTTCAGTTACACAAAGAAGCGCGCCCGCCGTGGCACGACTGCGCAGACAAAGAGGCAAGTGAGCGCAGCATTCCTTTGTGCTTTTCACGGCGACCCACGCGCGGGTGATGCAACCGTCTGCCCGCAGATACCCGCCGCGCAGCGCGCACGTGCAAAACTCGTTACGACATGCCGCTGGCCCCGTTATCACCGCCCAATCGAATACCGTCACTCAATCCGGGTATTACTCACTAGCATCTTCTCACACTAATATACCACAGTCATCACATAGTTTTACAGTTCTCTTGTAGTTACCGCCTTCTCAATATCGTGTCCAATCACAAGAGTTACGATAGAGCAAACAGCTCCGCATGTCCTTTATAGATTTGACTCTATTCACTGTAGTACCACGCGGAAAACTGTTTTTCTTCCTGGTTGTCCTCTAAGCTCCTAATTCGAATTTACTCTATGACAATCTGAAATCTTCAACGATCACAAGCGACAGCACTGGAGACGTTTTGAATAGATCTCAGACATTTTGTAAACCTAGAATAAATTCTGTCAAAGACAGCACAGGACTTAGAACAACAGGTTAAATGCAACGATTATTGTGCAGAAAACAGGTTATAAGATGAACATCAACAAAAATAAAACAAGGGCAATGGATTTCAGTCGAATTAAAACAGATGATGCTAAAGGAATTACACCAGTAAATGCGACATTAAAAGTAGTAGATGTGTTTCTCTATTTAGATTAAAAAAGTCTGATGATAGTCCAAGTAGAGATGATATAAAATTAGACTGGCTATAGCACCAAACCCATCTCTGAAAAACAGAATTTACTAACATATAATACTAATTTAGGTTTTAGATATTTGTATTGAACTTAGCCTAATGCGTAAGTGAAATGAGGACGGTAAGCTGTTCAGACAGTAAGAGGGCAGAAGTTTTCGAAATGTGGTAGATTAGATAGATGTTTCAACTAACTAATGAAGTGATACTGAATCTAATATAGGGAAAATTATCGCACAACTTTATAAAAGAATGGTCGGTTGATAGGATACGTTATTAGAAATAATGGAATCGTCAGTTTGGTAAGAATGGGAAACGGGAAATTGAGAAGAGGGGGGGGGGGGGGAGGGTAAAAATAGTAGAGGGAGATCAAAGGAAGAATATAGTAAGTTGACTTAAATGGATGTAGGATGCAGTAGTTACTCGGAGATGAAGAAGCTTTGCATGAGATGAAGTGACATGGAGAACTGTGTAAAAATCTGGTGCATTTGTCAAAATGGCTTTGAGCACTATGCGACTTAACTTATGAGGTCATCAGTCGCCCAGAACTCAGAACTAGTTCAACCTAACTAACCTAAGGACATCACACACATCCATGCCCGAGGCAGGATTCGAACCTGCGACCGTAGGGGTCGCTCGCTTCCAGACTGTAACGCCTAGAACCGCAAGGCTACTCTGGCCGGCAGGCATTTGTCAGAAAGGGGGAGGGGGGGGAGGGGGGAGATGTCTGGCATTGAAACATGTGTTTAGTAAGTTCCACAAAGTTGCGCACTTCAAAAAGTTGTCTGTAGGGCAAAAGGCCAATCACCAATTGCCTAGTGCTGGGGGTCAAGGTACCCTTCCGACACCTATCAGAGTTCGCTCGAGGCCTGCAAACACTGATGCAGCACTGTCGTGTCACTCAGCTGTTTTGTTTTGATGCACAAGCAAATTATTCCGCAAACCGCTGTTACACTGTTCAACGTGTTTCTTTCGCATGTTGTCTCATTTTTTTCACTGCATGGCAATAATCTGTGCCTTATGCTCAGGTTCATCTCAGCATATGGGACGTGGAATGTTTGTTTTGTTTTGTGGATTTCTGGTACGTAAACAGCTATCTTTCACTGAGGTTAGTGAAACCGTTGCTCTGTCAGGAGATGGCAGGTCACAACGATACGTTGCGGGCATGTTACACATGTCACAGAGTGTGGCAGGAAGCGTGCTGCAGCAACACTGAAAGGCAGACGTTTCCGTGCAACGTCCAGGTCAGGGCCGTCGTCGTTGCACTACACAACGGGAGGATCGCGTTATTCGGCTGCAGGCAATCAGGGACTGATGAGCAGCAGCATGGATTCTACCCAATCGTCATGCTGCTGTTACTGGTTGAATGTTATCAATACCTTGGTGGAAACCACCCGGGGATGGAGCCAGAAGGCCCCGGGAGTCAAGGAGCGAGCACACCCTCCGGGTCACTATGCTTTCGAACAACTTACATAGAACATTGTCGAGACTAATGGGGTAATAGCTGCCCATCCCTAGAGGGTTCTTAGCATGTTTCAGCACTGGGACGTCGACCCTTTCCCACCATTGTGATAAGAACTCGCTCTCGCTCCAGATTCGATTGAATATGGCAAGGATGTGATGCTGGTAATCCACTGAGAGACGTTTAAGCATTTAGTAGTGAATACGGTCAGCCTGGGAGCTGTATCAGGGTAATGGGCAAGGGCACTGACGAATTTCCACTCACTGAATCGAGCATCTTAAGGCTCAAGGTGACGTGTAGTAAATAATAAACGCTTTCGTTCCACCTGACGTTTTAGGTTAAGAAAAGTTGGTGGTCCCTTAAGTTCGAGCATAACGTGCAGCAAAATGTTTGGCGGCTGCGTCTTCGTTGGTATAGGTAGCTCCATCTGTGTCAATCTCCGTCACACCTGCAGGAGTCTGGAATCCATAAAGGTGTTTTAACTTTGTCCTAACCTGAGAAGGAAAGATACAGGATCCAGTGGTTGACACATACTGTTCCCAGTACTCTTGCCTCCGCCTCTTTATTAGCTGGAAGGCCTGGGTACTGATCCATTTAAAGGCAATGAGGTGCTCCAGCGATGGGTGCCACTTATGACGTTGGAGAGCACACCTACTGTCTCTGATGGCCTCCCTGATTTATGGTGACCATCAAGCCACTGTCTTCTCCTGGGGGTTCCTGAGGAACAAGGGATCATCAAGTTGGTAGCAGAAACAATGGTTGCAGTTGTGTTTTGGATCATCACACCGATATTGCCATGTGGTGGAGATCCAGCAATGGCAGCAGAGATGATAGCAACACTGTCAGTCTTGTTAAGAGTCCATCTGGGCAGTCAGTCATTGGAGTGGCACTAGGGTTGGGACAAGAAGATCGGAAAGTGATCACTGCCACACAGGTTTCCATGAACTCTCCAGTGAATAGGTGGTAGAAGGCCAGAACTGCACACTGAATGATCAATGACTAAGTAGATGCCATTGCCACACTGAAATGTGTGGTAGCAAAAGTATTTAAAAGACAAAGATCGAGTTGTGCCAGTAGATTTTCGACATATTTACCGTGGCCAGTGATTGTGGTACCAGCCCACAGAGGGTTATGGTCATTGAAATCTCACAAAATGAGGAAAGGTGGGGGGAGTTGAGAAACCAGTGCAGCCAATGCATTTTGAGGTACTTCACCATCTGGTGAAAGACAGACACTGCAGTTGGTAAGATTCTGTGTCATCCATACCCTAACAACCATAGCCTCTAAAGTTGCTTGTAGAGGCACCGACTCGCTATATACAGAGTCACAGACATATACACATACTCCACCTGACACTCTGTCGTAGTCCGTACAGGTCTCGTAATATCCTCGATAGCGGCAAAGGGCCAGAGTCTGAATTGCTGCAAACCAAGTTTCCTGAAGAGCAATGCAGGAAGCATGTGAAGTGCGTAAGAGATGTCATAACTCAGCCAGGTGGTGGAAAAAACTGTCGCAATTCGACTGGAGCATTATTCTTTCAGTCCCTGCATGGACTGAGGAGGCAGATGTGTCCTTTGGTTCTGAGGCTCCAGGGAGATCTAGGTCCTCGTGGGACACTAGGATCTCCACCTTATCTTCAGAACTGGCACTTGCAGTAAACGGTCCCACTTGGGATCTCTTTCTTCTTTATCGTTTTATTTTTCCTGTCCTTTCGCTCCTTTTTCGGTTTCTGAGAGCTTCTCTGAGTTTCTCTCAGAAACCGATGGCTATCTTGAAGCCCTATGATCAGCAGCTTGTGGCTCCTTCAGCTACCGGCTGGTGTCCCAGCTTCATAGCAGCAGGAACCTTGGAAGGCAAGGCACTGTCCCGAGAGTCCTTTCCTTGCAATAGGAGCTGGAGGAGGCTGTTGCTTCTCCATCCGAGGTGCGCAGAATGATGTCCCTGTTGCTGGAGGGAGGGGGGGGGGGGGGGCGTTGCTCTCGAGTTAGATGTTAAGGGAGCAATGGTAGGAGGAGTTCCCTAAACCATCAAAGGGGCAGGCATAGTCTAGCTTCCTTCAGGGCCCACTATACGAGGCACAGCTGGTGGTGTTAACATTGCCAGAGAGGGCGACGTCCTCGAAGCTACAGCATAGGAAGAGATCATGTGCACGTGGTTTAGGTAATCATATTTCTTTCTTTCCTCTGCGTTGGTTAGTCTGTCGAGAGTCTTATGCCCCATTATTTTCCTCTTCTTCTGAAAACTGTGCAGTCCAGCGAATAGGGGAATGGTGCTCTCCGCAGTTGACATAGACGGGAGGAGGGACATGAGGAACATTTATGTGTGACGGACGACCGCAGTCCCGACATGAGGGGCTGGCGTTACAATGACAGGACAAGTGCCCAAATTTCCAACATATGAAGCACCACAAAGGGAAAGGAACACAAGGTTTAACGTCAAATCCGTATATCATCACCTTCACCTTTATGGGCAATGAATCACTTTCAAAGGCCAAGATCAAGTCACCAGTAGCTACCCAGTTGTCATTAAGCCCCCTGTACACATGCCAGACTAAGTCTACACCTCGTCGGTGTAGACTGGTGCGCAGCTCGTCATCAGACTGCAAGAGGAGATATCAATGGAATATAATCCTCTGCACCATGTTTAAACTCTTTTGGGGGGGTGATGGAAACTGGGACGTCGCCCAGCCTGTCACAGGGGTTCAATGCACGTGCATGCTGTTTTTATCAATACTGACCCGTTCCGCATTTTGGACATTCCCCCCACTTCCCCGAACATGTCGTCTAAGTTCTCTAAGAGAAGCAGAGGCCTTGTCGTTAAAAAGGATTCCCCATTAGACCTGGCACAAACTAAGTGTTGAGGAGAATGTGTCTGTCCGTGAACTTCAGCCCAGCGTTCAAATAGTTCAAATGGCTCTAAGCACTATGGGACTTAACATCTGAGGTCATCAGTCCCCTGGACTTAGAACTACTTACACGTAACTAACCCAATGACATCCCACATATCCATGCCCGAGGCAGGATTCGAACCTGCGACCGTAGCAGCAGCGCGATTCTGGACTGAAGCGCCTAGAACAGCTCCGTCACACCGGTTGGTGCCCTGCGTTGCTCCCATGGTGTGGCCAGGTAAGGGAACGATCTGGGGTCATATCTGTCAGCATTATATTCGCCTTTTCCTCGCTTAGAGACTGCTGCGGAAGTTCAACCACCAGTGTTGGACAACTTCATCAGCTTCAGTGCGATTCATTCGCCCTGATGCCACCCATTCCGATCACGGCGCGCCTCACGGGCGTCACCTGGCCACAGCAAAGGCCACCTGTGGGGATGGCCGTTGCTGGGAGTCCTGATGCCCCAAGAAGACAGGCATCTACTCTTTGGCATTCATGGGGAGTTTGCCGCTCAGGCATCAGACTGCGATACCTGTGCTGTTAGGGAGCTTCAACCAAGAGGGTACATGACTCCACCCCTCCCCTCTCCCCTCAACGACGGACTGACCAACTCGCTGGATAGTCAGTGCGAAGAGATCGATTATTATCGTGGGTGCAAGAGAGGACAGCGCACAATGCATGTAAAGTATGCACCCCGCAAGACGTCCTTCCATAAAAGGATGGATTACGGCTGCAATCACATTTCCATTACGATAATAGGCGCAGTAAGTCTCAGCGCACGATGGGTACACGATGCACCACACGTCGTTCCCCAAATGGACCACACTTCTGTAGAATTTTTAATAGTGGAGGTCAAACCGTATGAGAGGCAAAACTTATTAGGCCGATAAGAAGGAAACTACATTTAGTCACCGCTCACGACAGGCAGTAAAACTGCAGGTCTATTCTAGGTTCTAACCCACAGGGGGAAGTTAAAATGTTACCCTAGAATCAATGATCACGGAGAAACATAGGGAAGGTATTTACTTATTTTTGTTTAGTCAATGCTGATAAACAGACAAATCTGTAGCTTTAAACTAATGAGACTGTTATTTTACAGTAACTATTTATTTATAATTTTCTGCATTGAATGTGTTCACAGTAATTCATTACTTTCCACCTAAATTACTAATCATCGTACCGCATTATTTCTTCTTCACATTAACTAAGCTCCATACTTATTACGATCTAAGTTCTTCCTCTCGCAACCGTTAGGCCCTAAGTCTGATGTGCAAACATAAATAACCATTATTAGTGCTGCGTTCTTCATACCTTCCATTTTTAATGTATAAGAAATTGAAGGAAGCTAACTAATAATCAAATATAAATAAACTACTGCACCCTGCTTATAAAGACGTTGTGTTCATAGCGTCACTGCTCTTTTCGTGTATTTTGGACAAAACAAGTACCTGATTTGCGGCCTTCGGTTCTAGAATAACGTTTCTGAAACATGGAGAAACTTGACAACGCCAAAAATCCAGACAATCCAATGTTCTGCATTTCCTTAACCGTTTTTACCGGCATAATATAATTTTTACACTTATTGCACGAGCAAGTGCTGTTAGATCCACGCCCACACATAACTTACTGTTCTGTCGCTGCTGGCTATAAGCCCGTGTGCGGCCTATACCTGGTTGACTAAGGCTTCCTCGATTACGTAGGCCTATAGGTCAAAATACAGGAGGTGGACATAAACATACAAGTATCAAAAACACAACACATTATCATTATGAAGCCTGTGTAGGGAAACCTTTGGCATTCCAAGCAATTTCATGGGCTCTTACAACATTCTTCCTGCAAAATAATAGAAAGTGCAGCTAACGATGATGGATGTGAATAGCGATCACACATCCTTACCTTCAAGTATCAAAAACACAACACATTATCATTATGAAGCCTGTGTAGGGAAACCTTTGGCATTCCAAGCCATTTCATGGGCTCTTACAACATTCTTCCTGCAAAATAATGGAAAGTGCAGCTAACGATGATGGATGTGAATAGCGATCACACATCCTTACCTTCAAAGTAGACCACAAAGGCTCAATAATATTGAGATCTGGTAACTGAAGTGGCAGGGGAGATGCGGTAATTCATCCTCGTGCCCAGGAAACCAGTCACAAGCGACGCAAGTTGTGTTAACTGGAACCCTTAGCAGCCAAAATGATCCACGTAAAAAAAAAAAAAACAGGTTCAAATGGCTCTGAGCACTACGGGACTTAACATCTATGGTCATCAGTTTAATGAGTTCCTTTTAGTACTCATGTGGATGAACTCACACTTTTCGTTATTTACGGTCAAATGCCAATTTTCGCACCATTCAGATATCTTTTCTAAATCGTTTTGCAGTTTGTTTTGATTTTCTGATGACTTCACTAGTCGATAAATGACAGGGTCACTAAATTCCATCTATAACTAATCAGTTCTGACATAATCATTTCTGAAAGTTCAGTAATACTTGCCTACTGTGTTTGATATATGGAACAGTTCCAAAACATCATTGCCAAATTAATTCTATGCGAGAAAGTACTTGTGGAATAAAGCTTCAGAGAGGATTATTCCACTGCTGTGACATGACGTTATTTATGTGTACCTCCACAGCCTGGATTACTAGTGTAGTTTTTATATTCCCGCAGATTCCGCATGTGTTGGTTCTACAATGCGACTTGTTCGAGGATTTTTCTCTGTACAACGCAATGTTGAAATTTCTTTTTGAGCAGAAAGAGGACTTGTCCCAGAGACAAGTTCCTAGATTGCTCGGAAGAACTCGAGGCGTGATGGCGGGATGTAGTAAACAGATGTGAAATTTCAAAATGGCTTTGATGATGAAACCCTGATGTGAGTTCAGAGATAATGTACAAGTATTTAGAAGGAAGAAACGAGGCCCTGAATTGTGTGAGAAAAGTGATAAAATCAAAGTCATGGTATGGAGCATTTCAGCTGGAAAGGAAACATTGTTCCTAAAGGGAAACAGGTGCAGACTGCAGGAATGTTGGCATACAATTTTCATTGTTTGTATTCTCTATACGTAATATAACAGTATAAGCAAGTTGTGTAGAAATATTTGTTTATAAATTGGTCTGTGGCACAATGCAAAATATTTGAGTACACTGTTCAGTCACAAAGTATCCAATAGCAGTGAAATGGTGAAATGTGATTTGCTCTGGTTAAGTCTGGGATAGGGCCTCATCTTCATAATGCGCCAAGAGCATACATGGATGTCAATCCCCAGAAGCTTACAGAATGTTTCACGCATGGTTGACGTCATCTCTTTGCTGTTTCATGGGTATTTTAATAATATTCTAAACACATGTGCCATTAATAAAGTGCCTTGTGGAGAGGAAGACAAGGAATCTTAAGTTTGTGACATTGACCAAGAGTGACAAGCTTTTGAAGACGTGTGTCTGTCAAAATAAACAGGAGCGTTTAATAAGTAAAAATGTGGAATTCCCTCTCCCATGTTAGAAGCCAAGGCACTAAAAAGGATACTGACTTCCGTTATGTTGTCTTCTTTGGTATGTGTTATTTAATTATGAATGGCACAAATAATAGGAACGTATATGAACATGTTGAAATAATTAAAAAGAATATTTTCTTGAAAATATACTATTTTTCAGTTACACGATATTTATGATAAAATGAGATTTGTTTAAATCAAAAAGGGGATACATCAGTCACTTTCTATCAACATTTTCTATTATTTGCGTATTTTTCTGTGACTAGATGGGTATCCAGTTTCGCTCAGGGACTTGGTATGAGGTTGTATGGTAGGTAGAATAAGAGGATGCTTCATTTGCTAGGCTGTACTGTTTACTTGTCCTCGCCCGAGCTTCTCATTGGATGATATTTCATGGCTGACTTGAGTTTGCAGTCTTTTATTATAAGATCGTGTCACAATTCTTGATTCTTTCGTCGTTCTTAAGTTCCTCTGCTAGTCACGGTGTTCATTCTCGTTCCTTGGGAACTTAAATGTGCTTCGCGCTCTTCGTCTGTTTCTTTTTTTCGCTGTTCTTTTTGTTTTCGCCGTGGTGCTTCAGAACTGGCAAGGACTCCTCCTCTTTTTAAGTTTGAGCATTGTCTAAAATATAAATCAAATCAACTTTTTACTGACCAATACGCTAAGTACACTTTACTTACTTTTCATACTCTATTTTGGATTTATATTCAGTCACTGTATCACTTTGATTACTCACACTTCACTGTTTGTTTCATTCACTCACTACACTACTTTTTCGGTTCCTCCCTTCGTCACTGATACGAAACTGATGTTCGAACCTACGAGAGTGTTCTGGAGTGTTCCACAATGACCTGAGATGTTTCTGGATGCTCCCGAAGTTTCGAACGTTATAGACTGAGCTGACTGGTAAAACAGCACAGGCAGCGAACTCTGGCGGAATTAACATCAGACTTTAATGCCAGGCAGAGTACAGGTGTGTCTGAATACACAGTGGAAGTACAACTGAAATAGGCAAGTGACCATCAACACTGAACGATGACGAAGTAGTAGAGCGTTGTATGGTCTGATGAATCTCGATACCTTCTTCATTTTGCCGGTGGAAGAACGCGAAGCCGTCGTCTTTCAGGGCAACAGCTCCTTGTCACCTGTACTGCGAGATGGAGACAAGCTTCAAAAAATGGTTCAAATGGCTCTGAGCACTATGGGACTTAACATCTGTGGTCATCAGTCCCCTAGAACTTAGAACTACTTAAACCTACCTAACCTAAGGACATCACACACATCCATGCCCGAGGCAGGATTCGAACCTGCGACCGTAGCAGTCGCGCGTTTCCGGAGACAAGCTGACGGCGGCTCCGTTATGCTCTGGAGAAACATTCACGTTGGCATCCATGGGCCCATGCAGCTCGTGAAAGGTACGTTGACGACCAAAGAGTATTGTACACTGGTTGCAGACCACGTACAACCCTTCATAACGATCTTTTTTTCCCGATGGCAGCGGCATTATTCAGTACGATAATGCACCCTGCCGCTAGGCCAGGAGTGTGATGGAGTGGTTCAAGGATCACAGTGGCGACTTCAAGTTGATATGCTGGCCCCCGCAAATCGCCAGATCTGAACTCGATAGAACGCATCTGGGATGCGATTGAACGTGGTGTCAGAGTTCATCGACCCCATCCTCGGGATTTACCGGAATTAGGTGACGTGCGTGTGCAGATGTGGTGCCAACTCGTTCCAGCGACCCATCAAGGCCTCATTGCTTCTATTCCATGACGCTTCACAGCTATTATCCATGCCAAACATCGACATACCGGTTATTAGGCAGATATCGGACATAATGTTCTGTCTGATCAGTGTATATAAATATGAGTGTACCAAATAAATTGCTAGTCTATAACTTTTATAGTTTTGTAGGTGCATATAAAATTACTATTTGCATAATACTGGAATGTGTCTGGAGTCCGTGTGAAGCGTATGAGAAGAATTAATTTTGAATTTGTGAATGAAAAATGTCTGAGCTTTAAAAATAACGTTGTGAAGCACTCGAGTAGTTCACGCATACAAAACGAAGGGAGGAATGTGAAAACAGCCGCTGTTACACCCGAAACACAGTATCTTTTCGCGGGTTCGAAACACGAGTAAATATATGGTTATCTGAAGTTATTTAGCATTTAGGAAACAACATTTTCACTATTAATATAAATTTCATTTAAGATTTACGATTGACCCTTAGGAGATATTCTTGGTTATAAAAATGTATCGCACTTTCATCCGGGAAAATGTTCTCTATACCTTACGAGAACAATAAAGTACGTGAAAATGCTTTATTTCACATAGTTTTATTTTTTCTGGGATTCTCCTTACGCAAATCATTGAAAGACTAAAAGAAATGATAGTAATTTTGCGTATAACCGGCTGAGTAATAGAACTATGAACCGTGCACAATTTAGCCTTAAATGTTAGCACCAAGAATGCGAAAATTTCAATTAAGAAATTACGAGAACCTGTTAATTTCATATTCTTTGGACAGCATTTCTATGTGTATTATTTATTCCACGAAAAGTTAGGTGACATATTTTCAAGTACTGCACGTGAGATATCGGCACTAGTCGCAGTGTTTCATGTCCCTGCTAGACGACTGCTGCCTACCTCAGAGATCTAACAGTTGTGTCATTATTGTAGCGTGGCAAAGCCTTGTGATGCGTCTTAAAATTTGTTTTAACGGATTGTAACTCATACTCTGGAAAAATATGTACCGAGTAAGTGGATTAAGGACGGAAAAGACACACAGTGGTTTAACAACAAAATTCTAAAAATGCATAGGAAGCAAAGGCTGTTGCACTCTCGGTTCAAAAGACAAGGCGCAAAGGACGACAGGCAAAAGTTAACAGAAATTGGCGCGACTGTAAAAAGTTCAATGCACGAAGTCTACAACAGGTAATACCGCCTTACCTTAGCTAAGGACCTTGTCGAGAACCCGAGAAAATTTTGTTCCCACGTAAAATCGCTAAGTGGTTTTAAGGCTTCTATCCAGTCACTCGTTGATCACTCTGGTGTGGTAGTAGAAGATAGCAAAAGTAAAGCCTTGGCTTTAAATTTTGCATTTAATAAACCGTTCATGTAGGAGAATCGTACAAACATACCGTCGTCAGATCATCTCACAGACTAGGCTGAAAATGGCTCTGAGTACTATGGGACGTAACATCTGAGGTCATCAGTCCCCTAGAACTTCTTAAACCTAACTAACCTAAGGACATCAGACACATCCATTCCCGAGGCAGGATTCAAACCTGCGCCCGTAGCGGTCGCGCGGTTCTAGACTGAAGCGCCTAGAGCCGCTCAGCCACATCGGCCGACCTCACAGACTCCTGTACGCAGGACAGAGTAATAAGCATCATCCGCCTAGAGAAACAACTGAAAATTTTCAAAGTAAATAAGACGTCAGGTCCTGGTGGAACCCCAGTTCACTTTTACAAAGAGTACTCTATTGCACTAGCCCCTTACTTAGCTTGCATTTATCGAGAATACCTCGCCCAGCGCAAAGTCCAAACGACTGGAAAAAGAGTAGGAGACCCCTGTGTATCAGAATAGATACGCAAAATTACAGAGCTGTATCCTTAGAAGCGGTTTTCTGTAGAATCCTTGAAAACATTCTCATGTTCGAATATAATAAAGTTCCTTTAGAAGAAAAAGCTTCTGTCCACAAATCAGGACGGCTTAGAAAGCGTCACTCGTGCGGAACTTTTCTTTCCGTTTTCTCCCATGATATCCTGTGAACTACGGATGAAAGGCAACAGGCGGATTCCATTTTCGTAAGATTTCCGTGTAGCCTTTGACGCGGTGCCGCACCGCCGCATACAGAATTTGTTCCCAGATATGTGAGTGGCTCGAAGATTTCTTGCGTGCCAGAATGCAGCACGATCCCCTCGGAGGCAAGTGTTCATCAGAGACAACCGTATCGTCAGGAGTGCCAGAGGGAAGGACGATAAGATCGCTGTTACATTCTACATACATAAATGATCAAGCGAACAAGGTAAGCAGCAGTCTCTGGCTGTTTGCTAGTGATGCTATGATGTACGAGAAGATGTCATCGTTGAGTGATTGTAGTAGGATACAAGATGACATAGACAACATTTCTAGTGGTGTGATGAATGGAAACTAGATTTAAAAGTAGAAAAATACAGGTTAATGCTGATGAGTAGGAAAAAAAAAACCATAATTATCGAATACAGCATTGGTGGTATTCTGCTTGATACAATGACTTCGATTAAATATCTAGGCGTAAGGTTGCAAAGCAATATGAAATGGTATGATCATGTAAGGATTGTACGTAGTAGGGATGGCAAATGGCCGATTTCGGTTTATTGGGAGAATTTTGGGAAAGTGTGGTTCATCAGTAAAAGAGACCGCATATAGGTCACTATTGCGACCCATTCTTGATCACTGTTCGAGTTTTTGGGATACGCAGCGAGTCAGATTAGAGGAAGACATCTAAGCAATTCAGAGGCGGGCTGCAAGACTCGTTAGCGGTAGGTTAGAACAGCATGTAAGTATTACACAGATGCTTGGGGAACTCAGATGGGAATCACTGGAGATAAGGTGACGTTCTTTTCGAGGAACACTTGATAAAATTTAGAGAAATGGCATTTGAGGCTGACTGCAGAGCGGTTCTCCTGTCGCCAACGTACATTTCGCGTAAGGATCACGAAGAAAAGAGATTAGGGCTCGTAGAGAGGCAAATAGTAATTTTTCCCTCGATCTATTTTCAAGTGGAACGGGAAGGGAAATGATTAGTAGTAGTGCACAGTACTTTCCGCCACGCACCATAAGGGGGCTTGCAGAGTATGTATGTGGATAAAGATGTAGATAATTGTGTGAGGCGGACTGAGTACAATAATGTTCTATTATTCGGTCTTATGGCTTTAGATAATAGTGAATAATGGATAAAGACACCTTAAGTAAACCGATTATTCTCTGTACACCTACAAAACATAATTATTATTGAATGCATTACACCAAAAAATGCGTCAAAAGCTGATACGGTAGTTCAAATTTCAAAAATGATGCAGACGTATAAAAGACAATCGGACGTCGAACGTGGTGCTTGATTAGCCACCGATCCGCAAAGCAAATATAATGGAAAATGCAAATTATATGCAGTTACATTTACAACTGCTTCGTCTGGAAGAGAATAGATGAGTGGAAGAAATTTTTGTGCTTGCGTGTATTTCGTATACGTTTGTAAATGTTTTATTCTGGTCATGAAGGCTGACTGGATTGGTCGTGGGTGGTGGGTGAGGTGAACGGTTTATTCTTGTTATATTCAGGTTAAGCAACACCAGGTTACAAAGCATCATAAATCTAAATCAGAAATGAAAAAAAGGAAGCATCAGGACTGCTTGACTACTTTGAGGACTCTGCTTCTTCTTCCGCATCTAAAGGTTTATCTTGCAATGATCAAGAAAATGTTACTGCAGCTGAACTAGCCTTAGCATATCCCACTGTAATACATAAATTTTCCTACAGCACTATGGGCTGTATAGTAAAACTGAACAAAATTATTTATGTTACCGTAAGTACAGCTTCAAGTATCTGTCTTTCTACATATAAAATAGAAGCTGTAACTGCAAAAGTGTTTGGCTCATATGTTGTTCAAAATGCAATAGATGATATAAATACAGATATTTTATTTTACTGGTTATAAACCGACGCTTGTAACAAGCGTAACATGAAATTGTTTCCTTTAGCTGCGCAACCAGCCAAAAATGGTATTCAAATAAGTTAATAGATTTTTATGAAAATTTTGATGAGTTTGTTGTTATATGTTTGAAGCAATTCAAATTTCAATGAAAAACTACAAATTATCTTTTCATAATGTATCTGGACTACGTGCTCACAGCAAAAATGCTAATTTGAAAGTTAACCATTCTTCATTAGCAAATACGAGAGATTTGGTAGTAGATTTGAATAAGGGAGTTGTTTCGCACACATAGTGCGTAACTGTTGAGAAATGTGAGTTTTTTTTTTATCAAATGACATACAGCGACTGTAATTTTAAAAAATATATGCAATTTTTACAACCCTGCTGTAAGAAGAGAGGAGTTGAAAAACAATATAGAATCAAAGAACGAGGACTTTCATGAAGTGAAAAGTCATGTGGGAACAAGGTTGCTCTGTTTTTTACAAGTGTATGCATAGATTCATTATTAATTTGGAAAGGCTTCAAAAGCTATTTTATAAGTTCCAGAGAAAATTGCCCAATGATTTTGTAAACGTTGTTGATGCTTAATACAAATAATGAATTGTTTGAAATGTACCAGCACTTTGTAACCACATTTTAAATTTGTTTAGTAAAACTGTGGAATGCGTAGAAGCAACTCCATACAATTTTTCTATGTATATAATATCATGACAGTTTTCAAAACGTAGTAGAAAAGAGAAGGTAATATTGCTGCCATCGCCTAAATTGGCAAATAGAATTCACAGAGTTTTTCTGTTATTTGTTGACAAAGCTTTAGAGCACCTAAATAAATCATTCGATTTTAGTGACACAAACTCTTCATTTACAGTAAGGAACATAAATTTAAAAAGCAATGTTGAATTTGACCATTCATTTTTATAATATAGTTGAAAATTTAGAGGTGCTAAAATTCAATTAAAATATGGATCAACTTGATAGGGAAACTGCATTATTAAACAAATTATTAGAACAAATATATACTTCTGAAAGTCTTGCAAAATTATTCACTGCACAAAAACTGCAACAAATATTTAATGAGATAAAAAATTATTATACAAATTTGCACAAATTAATTTCATTTCTATTTGATTTCCACCACTTCAGCATTCATAGAGATAGTTTTTTCTCTATCGAATATTAAGTGAGGTTTTGGAAGCGGGAAGGCATAATGAGAGCCAAAACACAATGGAATCGTAAACGTAGTCACTAGTGTGTAAGGTTGTGTGTGCAGTGGATCCAATAATTTTATTAAAACGTTACATGAGAGCATTTTAAAGCGAAGAAGGGGACAGACGGTAGTCAAACGTTCGATTTGGATGAGGTTACTGCAAGTTATTTTGATAAAGTGAAACACGTCTTTCTTACTAAATGTCGTAATTCCGAGTGGCATATTAGGACTCAATTAGATGATGATGTTCAGATATGTGTGAAATCTTATGGGACTTAACTGCTAAGGTCATCAGTCCATAAGCCTACACACTACTTAAATTATCCTAGGGACAAAAATGGCTCTGAGCACTATGGGACATAACATCTGGGGTTATCAGTTCCCTAGAACTTAGAATTACTTAAACACAACTAACCTAAGGACATTATGCACATCCATGCCCGAGGCAGTATTCGAACCTGCGAACGTAGCGGTCACACGTTTCCAGAGTGAAGCACCTAGAACCGCTCAGCCACTGCGGCCGGCACTCCTAAGGACAAACACACACACCCACGCCCGAGGGAGGACTCTAACCTCCGCCGGGACATGCCGCACAGTCCATGACTGCAGCGCCTTCGACCGCTCGGACTCAATTAGAAACTAAGTAACGGACATAGTAGTATTTTTGGTAAGATAAAAACAAAAATGCTTCAAATGGCTCTGAGTAATATGGGACTTAACATCTGAGGTCATCAGTCCTCTAGAACTTAGAACTGCTTAAACCTAACTAACCTAAGGACACCATACACATCCATGACCGACGCATCGCACAAAAAATTTTTTACATCGAGTGAAATGTAGACTGTTCATATAGTGATTTAAATCAGGATGATGTAAGTTAGATACAACCACAGATCGTTAGTGCGAATTTCGCGTACTGAATTACAGCTGAACTTTAAATAAAAAGTTGGGAACAGTAAACCAGAGATTAGTAGTTAAAATTGAAGTTCACGGTATCTGAAATAATTTTGTGATTTCACTATTCTGAGAACGTAGAATCTTTTTAATGCGCTTATTTGAAGTACTCGAGAATCTAATGGAGGAACGTATTTTAACTCTCAGCTATTTCAGTGTAAATATCTTGCAGTCTGGGAACGCATGCAGTATTGTTTTAGTTTTAGACAGCTTTTCTCACTTGAGAAACTTTTTGAGTCGCCCCATATTAGGCACCAGAATGTATGGAATTCATTCAAGTGAGTGGTTCCATCACTTGCAGCATTACAGCTACTTGAATTAAGAAGCTGCACAGCTGCATCATCCAGCCATCGAAATTGAGGATTTTCAGAAGTGTCCTAAATCGATTAAGAAAGATGCTAGAATGATTCCTTTGATTCGCACACATCCGACTTCCTTCCCAATCCTTCTCTAATCGGACATTGTGCTGCGTCTCTAATGATCTGTTCCTTCCTTCTAGGGTCACTTTCCTCTACTTCAAAAATGGCTCTAGACATATGGGACTTAACATCGGACTTAGACTCAGAACAATTTATACCTAAGGACATCACACGCATCCATGCCCGAGGCAGGATTCGAACCTGCGACTGTAGCAGAAGCGCGGTTCCAGATTGAAGCACCTAGAGCCGAGTGGCCACACCGGCCGGCTTCCTCTACTTCAGATTATGTTTGATTTGCGGGAAATGGTGAACTATCGAAACATGAAAAACTATATTATCAAATAAAAATAAAAATGTTCTACAGTTATTCCTAAGGTTTAGTGTTTTTACTGCAGTTATTCTCTGGATTTCCACTCTGTGACGTTCGATGCGAGGGCTTATTTTCTAGCTGCTGTTGACAATGTAGTTGGTTCGTGGTTGGTTGAGTCTGGGCAGGGAACCAAAGAGAAAGGTCATTGGTCCCATTGAATTAGTATAGGATGGTGGAGAAAGTGGACATTGTCCTTTCAAAGGAAACATCGCAGCATTTGCCTAAAGTGATTTGTACTGTATTGTATTGTATTGTATGGATCTGGGGACCTAGAAAAAATGGAGAGGCTTCGGCCCTGCCGTAGCCCTCAGTGGTTCACAACCCCACAACAGGCTACAGCAGTCCACTCACCCCAAAGATGCCCCACACGCAACCCAGGGTTATTGTGTGGTTCGTCCCCCAGTGGACCCCTATCCCCCCACCCCACCCTCCGGGAAAGTCTCACACTAGACGAGTGTAACCCCAATGTTTACGTGAAGGAGTAATTATGGTGTACGCGTAAGTGGAGTAAGTGTTTGCGCAGCAATCGCCGACATGGTGTAACTGAGGCGGAATAAGAGGAACTAGCCCGCATTCGCCGTGGCAGATGAGAAACCGTCTTAAAAACCATCCACAGATTGGCCGGCTCACCGGACCTCGATACTAATCCGCAGGACGGATTCGTGACGGGGACCGGCACGCCTTCCCGAAATCAGTGCATTAGGCCCCACGGCTCTAAAGTGATTTAGGGAAATCACGGAAAGCCTAAATCAAGATGGCCGGACGCGTGTTTGAACCATCGTCTTCTCGAATACGACTCCAGTCTGCTAACCTCTGCGCCGCCTCGCTTTGTCACTGTTAGTTGCGAAGCAGACTGGGCAGGAGGGAGAAGGCTCTGGCAATAGTTACATTCCACGACACATGAACTGCCGAATGACATGTAGTGTAGCAGTAGAAATGACAGTGTGGAAGGAAGGGAAGATTATGCCTAAGTGGCACTGAAAACGAAGGAAGGATATGAGTTAGTTACGGGTGACGTGGGACGGTAAGTATCGTATGTGTAAGTAATGCATATGCACCCTACTGGAAGGGTTACAGAAGTTGCAGTCCAAGGTAACAAATTTCCCTAGTATTGAAGAAAATAACTCTTTGTTCAAATGTTACCAGTGTAATTTTCTATGTAAGCAACTTTATTTTCTCCATTGTACTCTTTTTAAATTATTCCTGCTCTTTTCAAGTAACTAACAGAGAATGAAGAAAAGTAAAGGCGGTTTCGAGTTTCTTCTTTTACTTCGTTCGCAGGAAACTACTTGCAGGAATGAACTACTTCTGTGGTAAACAGAGGCCGTAAAGACAACACCAACTGCTATGTATAGATTAGCAACGATACAAATAAACTGATAATCTCGCATGCATATAGCGCCTTATTGAAGAAATGGTGATTAATTTCACTGGAAAAACCACAGAAATGCTAAACCATGATATTCAGATGACGATTCCAATCCCGTATCTCCCGTATAAAGCTCCTGACATTCTTCGAAGCAATTCCTCAGAACACCGCTCACGGTGGGAGGGCATGTGGAATGTTCATATAGATCCCTCTCGGTGACACTTGAGAAAGGAAGGCTATATGTCATCACCGAGTGTCGTCTCCCTTCCACTTTATGGCCACCAACAATAAAATCACGACACTACATCCTAAAGACATTCGGGTCAACAATGACACTCGACACACTCGATATGTGAGACACTGCAGTGTCGTCACTTAGAAAGTGTGCTACAGAGGTAGAAGAATCAAACAGAAATTTGTTTGAAGCATTATATATAATTTTACACATTTCAGTTGAATCCTTCATCTTTGCCGCTCTTTGGTTCATGTTGTACATCAGTTTCTATATGTCACAAATTGATGTCCAGATGTGGGAATATGTTAAGTCTACGGGGGCGTGCCGAAAAAGTTGTGCCTTTGCAGTTTTTATGTAAATTATCGCAAAGCATTTTCAATAAAATAAACGTTATTAACATTCTACATTTTTATTTATCATGTCCACACATCTACAGCCCTGTGCCGCTACAGGACTCCGAACTATCCCTTGTAGCATGTTGGGGTGTAACCTAACTATGTCGGTGCCTGAGAAGTAGCTTGCTGTAATCGAGTTTCGAATTCAAAGAGTTCGTCCACACAGAGAGCACTCTCCCCTCTCCGCATGAAAATGCCAGACCACACATAGACGCTGCGACGTCTACAAAAATCCGACATCTTATGTTCACTGTCATGGATCATCCTCCATATAATCCCGCTTTTGCTCCATACGAGTTTTATTTGTTTCCATAACTGGAAGAACACCTTCGAGGACTTCACGTTCTAAACATTCATGGTGGTGTCTGTTTGTTCTATATCGTGTCTCCCTGCCACTTTCGCTCAACGACGCTCTGAGCGTGTTGTTTAGGGAATTGACTAGTTTGAACCTGGGACCTGTTGCTGGTAAGTAGACGCCAGACCACACATGACATGTAGAATTCAGAAAAGTTCAGTGAGACTAGCGATTGTATAACTAAATACTTAATGATTTCAGCGTCAGCTCCACTGCACTCCCTGTAAAAGGATCTTAATACTAACTAAATATAGTGGAAGGGGTTCAAGACTTTCCTATTTTTAGTTAGCTGGTAAAATAACGTCGAAAAAGCAGTTAAGTTCACCATTGGAAATTTTATTCTACTCACAAAACATTGTTTATAAATTGCACTATTGATAAAATGAAATGTTTCAATACAGGATGGTAAAAACCAACTGCGTTCAACAAAAATGTGAACGGATATTCCCTGAGTGGGTTTCCAAGTTCTACAATGGATCGAAGGATGACCTATGCCATATCACATCTATAATCTAGGTTTAAGTTAAGTTTCAAAAAATAGAAAACTATCAAAATGGTCTACAGTGACCCTCAGTTATCTTTAATTACTTATCTAACTTGTCGTAAATTACAGTGGCTGATATGGCTTCTCAATAACTATATAACAGAGAAATCATCGCGTTTCAGATTTTTACTTCAAGTGGCAAATGTGAACACCATGAGCTTTAATTTACGATCGACACTAGTATTACGCAAAAAGTAGGTGTAACAGATGAGACTTATGCAGTTCTGAGTGAAGCGTTATGCGCTCAAAAATGCTGCATCGCGTGCGTTCATTACCTTGTCGGTGTTTAGACAGCGTCACGGCGGCAGCGGCCGGCGTAGCAGCCATCCAGCTCGCCGTCTCGGAACTAACTCTCCTCCTAACCTCTCCTTACTACAATTTACCGAAGTTGGTTAAAAAAAAACTATCTGGCTGTGTTTTCATCTGACCAATCAGGGTCTCAATGTTAACCTAAAACTCCGCCTACAAAATTTCTGTCTGTCCAATGAGAAACGTTATACTTTTCGTGGTGGGGCTATGTTTTTAAAATTTGCAACGTAACAGAGACGCGAAAAAGTCTCACGCTAAAACTTGCGGCTTGTAGTGGCCCTTTTTGTGTTATCGTAAGATCTATACTGTTTTTCTGGAGGGCTCTAGCTTTTAACAGGGGCTGGGGGGTGGTTCTTGACGTAACAGAGACGCGAAAAAGTCTCACGCTAAAACTTGCGGGTTGTGTGGCCCTAGTGGTTAGCTGGCGACGTGGGAGTCTAGTCCGTCCCTTATCGTAGGGCCTTCTAGCTTAACACGGTTCTGCTCTCGGCTTCTGTTCTCGTTTCTCCCCTCGAAACTGCGTCTGTCTCACGGTGGGAAGATATGACATGCATTTAGGCATTCTTGTGTTAGTCTGTGGTATTCCAATTGCTCACTCGTTACTCGTATTACTTTTGTTAATTTAATGTCACTATTTATTCGGAGCTACGGGACATACTACTGGATTTGCTTATCATGCCAGGGTTTTCAAGGAAGGTGTTGGATTTGCCTGACACCTCATAACATTGATAGTGATGAAGCAATGTAAGCAAAGGTGAGGTTGTGGCCCCATCAACCAAATAAAGCATTTTACATTGACGGTATCAACAAACTGGTCTCTCGTTGGGAAAAATATTTTCGTTGCTACGGTGACTGTTGAGAAAGATATTTTCAGACTAGAAGAGTGTAGATGCAGACTCTTAACTATGTTTCCTTTACTTTAGAACTTGTGAAAGTTTTTAAATAAAACATTCGGAGGCACTACGTTTCACCACGTCCTCGTAATAATAGTACAGTGGAACAACGAAAGAGTCTCTGCAGAGTGACGTACTGTTTTCCTGTTCTCCTGAAAGTCTCAGACAGTCTTAATTCTGGTACATATGTACGGGCTCTTGGCTCCTAATAATCTCTGGCACAAAAAGACATATTGATCCAGTCTGAAACATTGTTTTCACAGAAGCTAAAAAAAGGAAAAAAGGGAAAGAAACACTTACCTGCAATTTTCTCACATAAAGACATGGCTGTAGACAGTGGTTTTTATATGAAACAAATTTTTGATGGTGTACAGCAACTAGCCACAAATTTGTTTTATGTTATTTTATTTAAAAAGTACCGTTACCGGTTTCTAATTTTTCACTATTCATGAATTTTCATGGTTTCATCAAAATAATATTTATCTGGTCTTAACGTCTCATTGATGACAAAGTCGGCATAGACAGAGCACAAACTTGCAAAGTCTAAGAAACCATGCTTGCGTTCACCTTGGTCGATTTATGGATCCCACGGAAAACCTAAATCTACATCTACATCTGATCAGATACTCCGCAGCCGCCGTATGATGCGTGGCGGAGGGTTCTCTGTACCACTACTCGTCATTTCCTTTACTGTTCCTCAAACAGAGCGACTATCTATATGCCTCCGTATGAGCCCTAATTTCTCGTATCTTACCTTCGTAGTTCATACGCGCAGTGTATGTTGACGTCAGTAAAATCGTTCGGCAGTCAGCTTCAAATGTCAGTTCTCTAAATTTTCTCAGTAGTGTTTCTCGAAAAGAACGTCACCTTTCCTCCAGGGACACCAATTTGAATTTCCGAGGCATCTCCATAACTCTTACGTATTGTTCAAACCCACAAGTAAAAAATCAAGAAGCCCGCCCCTGAATTGCTTCGACGTCTTCCTTCAGTCCCACCTGGTACGGATACCAAACACTCGCCCAACACTCAGGAAAAGGTCGCAGGATACAAGTAATACTGTATCCCAACATTACAGGCTTGATCTTCCTACTCAACCGCATTAGCTTACATTTTTCCACATTTAGGTCTAGCTGCCATTCATCACACCAACAGGAATTTGTCTAAGTCGTCTTGTATCTTCCTACAGTCACTCAACTTCGACACCTTATCGTACACCACAGGAAACAACCGCAAATTGCTGCCCGTCAAATCATTTATGTATATAGAGAAAACAGCGGTCCTTCCATAGGGCGCTTCTGACGAAACCCTTGTCCCTGATGAACACGTGCTGCCGAGGATAACATACTGGGTTCTATTTCTTAAGAAGTTTTCGAGCCATTCACATATCTGTGCACTTATTCCATATGCTCTTACCTTTGTTAACAGCCTGCAACGGGGCGCTGTGTCAAATGCTTTCTGGAAATCTAGAAATGTGGAATCAACCTGTCAACCTTCATCCATTGTTCTCGGTGCTCTTACCGGTACTAGGACATTGATCAAAATTCAGACGTTAGCATAGCACATCGTGTTAATTATGTACTCATGAAAGCGTTAGAATAATGAGCATATATGTGAGTTAATTTTAATAAAATTTAATAAACATAGAAACAAAAGATGTTTTCCTGTCTTGTACATAATGGTTTATTAACTGCAAACAGTGTGTTTACATGCGATGTGGCACAAGGGCAACATCTAGAACGTCTTTTTAGAAAAGTAGCAACGGAAGTATTTTATCTGTTTTTCCCTTTCTACGAACCACTTCAAGAATTCCAAAAAAAGTTTCATAAAAAAAAGGAATGCTTGTAAGTTCTAAAGCCGAGAAGGAAGATGAACCAGTAAGAACAATTAGAGTGTTAATAAAGGAGACACTAAAAGTGTGTCCGAGGATCAATCAAGACAGAATTGAGTGCATGATTGTAACAAGAAAGAGTGAAGAGAAAACGGATGAATCGCTGGCGATAGGAAACATACAATTTAAAACGATTGGATCCTTCAAATATCTAGGAAGTACTGTCAATACGCACAACAGCGTGCAGGAAGCAAGAATGGATGAGATAAAATCTGCAGAGAGGTGTCAGTTCTCAATCGGCAAAGTATTAAGGAGCAAACTACTAACAAGGACAACGAAACTACGTATTTACAGGACGATTGTGCGAATGGCATTAATGTATGGAACTGAAAGAGTGACGCTGAGAAGGAAAGATGGAGCAAAAAATTATGGCCATCGAAAGCAAGTTGTTAAAAATAATTTTTGGACCAGAGCCAAAAAATTGAAATTTGGGAAGAAAATACAAAATTCCACACGCTGTTTAATGAACCAAATGTGGCAGCTGTAATTACTAACAGAAGAACTGAATAGCTGGTATGTGTATTCAGAAGAGAAGAAAGGATTCTCGCCTCCCACGCACGGGTTCCGGGGTTCGATTCCCGGCGGGGTCAGGGATTTTCTCTGCCTCGTGATGGCTGGGTGTTGTGTGAAGTCCTTAGGTTAGTTAGGTTTAAGTAGTTCTAAGTTCTAGGGGACTGATGACCATCGATGTTAAGTCCCATAGTGCTCAGAGCCATTTGAACCATTTGAAGAAAGGATGGTGAAGGGCTCAAGGTACGAGACCTCATGGTAGACCAAAACTGAAGTGCTCGGTTGGAGTAAAGTAAGTATCTCCAAAAACGCTTAACCGACGGTTATGCCCGTTATTTTTTCCAAAGAAAAAATCTTGTACTACTACAGGGTTGGCAAGCTGATCGTAAACTCCATCTTATAGTTAGCCACCATTGCTTCACTTTCGTAGACTATATGAGCTGTGCAGATTTTTAATGGAATTTTTATGTTGTTCACAAATTGCAGAATCTTTTAAGCGTTTCGTGCAAATTAAGCCACGGTCATCTTCGTGTGTACTCTTGAGCAAAAAGCGATTCTGGTAGCTGGAATCCAAGGTTAACATCATGCCTTTTGCTTTCTCGTGCTGATATTTCCACAGGAACTTTCATCACCTACTACATATTTCTTTATATCAAATCGAGTAGCAAAATACAAATTTTCATAAATTTATCTTTAAAAATTGATAAATATAAAGAAATATTTTCTCAAAAATTACCACCTCCTATTTCACTCACTTAGTGGTAGAATTTCCAAAAACAGTGAAACACGTATTTTTTATTTCTAACAGAGAAGCAAAATACTAATGTTTATAGATATTTGCTATAAAAATGCTTTAGTGGTTCCTTAATAATAATTTCGTTTCAGAAAATTTTCACCAACTATTTTGCACCTTAGTGACTGAATTTCCAAAAATTCAGAAGCATGTGTCTCTTTATTTCTAACTGAGAAACCAAACACCAGTTTTCGCTGGTCTGACTTCAAAACTGCCTTAATAGCGACATTTTTCAAAAAGTCTTTGGTAGTGGAATTTCAAACAATCCCTTCTTAAACGATGACTAGAATATAAGATCAACACACTCTCTAAATTTCAAATTTCTGTCCTTAGCAGTTTGGGCTTGGATAAATTTCCAAAAAAAGTGAAATGGATATTTTCTATTATTTCTAACAGAGAAGCCAAATACAAATTTTCATAGATTTAGCTTCACACACGCGTTTATAATGAAATATTTCCATAAAAACTTACATCTTCTTTTTCTCCCCCATAGAGTCCGAATTTCCCAAACCACTGATACAAATATTTTTTTTCAATTTCTAACCGAGAAGACAAATCGCATTTTTTTATAGATTTAGCTTTAAAACAGCTTGCATAATGACGTATTTCATAAAACATTTCTAGCTCGACTTCACTCCCTTAGGGCTCAGTCTCCAAAAACAATGAAAATCTCAATAATTTTATTTGTAACTGAGAATTCAGTTATCAGTTTTCATAAATGTAGTTTTAAAAATACTAGTAATGATTTCCATTAAAAACATTCACCTCCTGTAGCACCCTCTTAGGGATTAAATTTCCAAAACTGCTGAAACACGCATTTCTTTATTTCTGTCCAAGAAACCACTAACAATTTCCGTAGGTCTTGCTTCAAAACTGCCTTAATAGCGACACATTTTCTACAAACCATTCGTTTCCTATTTCACAACCTTAGGGGTGGAATTTCGAAATATTCCATCTTATGCCACACCTACAGTAGAAGATCAGGACCCTCAACGAATTTAAAGTCTCTGTCCTTAGTGGTTTAGGCTGGGCAATGATGAGTCAGTGAGTGAGTCCGTCAGTTGGGACACTCCCTTTTGTACATACAGATTTAATTCGTATTCTAAGGTTCGTACTCTCCCTGAAAAGCAACCAAACACAGCTCAGGAATGGGAGTTTCCAGAACTTTAAGAAATTTAGTTCATTTACCGATACTATTAGGCTTGCTTTTTCCCGTATATTATATTTGGTAAACAGTATGGCAGTCCAAATTTTTCTTTGTGTCCCATGAAATGGGAGTCAAGAACCTTTATGGCAGGGTTTCCCCGACGGTGGTACGCATACCAACGTTGATGCGCAAGGATATTTCAGGTGGTACGCATATAAGTGAACAAACCACGTACTGATGTACATAAAATTATTCTCTTACCTTAAATGATAGTGATATAGCTGGCTGATGAAAGTGATATCAGCATAATGTTAAAGAAAAAAAGATTTGCCGCAGAATGTATACAGGACACAGGAAATTCGGACTCTACCATCCCCATCCATCTCTTCATTAGTCGTTGCCGCTTTAGGAAGGAACGATTCATCTTCTTTTCACATTGGTTATATTTTGATCAATTTTTGTCAGTGGGTATTCAAAGATTTTGGTGCCTCTTTGCAGCTGTTGCCCAATTACGCGGTGTACCAATGTGTGGCATTACAGTGGTCATTATGCAGTGAACGATTTATTGTCATTATTGTCGCTATGTTGAGCGTTAGGTTTAATGGTATTGTGATAAGAAGAAAGCTTGTGTATGCAGTCGGAGCGTGCGTATTACAGCGAGCTGATTCTTAATTGCTGTAATTGTGACTTATACGTGATTGTGTTCTAAGTTTACCGTGAAGCCATTTTTAAGGCAGGAATCTCTTTCTACCTCCAAGAATGGAGTTAAAAGACATTAACCAATATCTAACCACAGTTAACATGAAAGCTACTAACAAACTGGCTTCACACTAAAGGTCGGAGAGAACCCAATTCCATAACTCGTTGTCTGCTTAGAAACGCTTTCAAATCAAAGCATGAAGCCAGCTTTATTGAAACGTCATCAAAGTTCAAAGCTCTCTGAGTTAGTTGGTAATTGTGTTGACTTACATCAAAAAAATGTGTATTTTATTTTAAAAAACCCAAATACATCTCAAATATTACTAACGCTAACATCAACTTGATAAAAGTCTCGCCTGACTAGTTTTATAATTTCAAAGGAACGAAGACTTCACACAGTTGACGAATCTCTCTTACTGGCCAAATAAGCACCATATGTGAACACGAACGAGTCTAAAAGTATGCTTCCACGAAACCTTATTATTTGTGTGTCCCATTTCTGCCATAAAAGTAGTTGATCGGCACAACGCAAAAACAGTATGTGTGATGTCAACACTGAACAAGAAGGGCAAAATTATTACCCCCGCACCATTCCTCACACCTGCAGCAGTTGTGCTCCCCCCCCCCCCCTTCTCACCACACACACATCCGACTCAGGATTCTTCAAAAAGTGAATAAGCTATAATGGTTCACCCATATTTCTCGTACATACTGACATAAATTCTGGGAACCCCTGTCTTATGGTGTGGTGAGCTGTTTGACGAGACGTTAGTCATAAAATGCTCCCAGAGTCTCTTTCGCTCAGGAATATTGGCTGCATTCCTTATAGCGGCTCCAGGCTGCTAAGCATCGTAAATCACTGTTTACGGCGCAATATAAGGCCTGTACGTTGCTAATCTTCTAATCGATAAAATCACTTCCCGGGAAACAACGTTACGGAACATAAACACTTACTGAATGTAACTCATTAATTCGATACTGAATTCACTGCAGGTACAGCGTGACATTTCGAGTACGAATTATTATAGTTTTGTTACCAAAGGAATTGCAAGAATATTCTTCGCTGCTTATTGGGCCAATTTATAGCTCATTCTGTTTCTTTCTTTTATTTCACCGAATGTAAAAGTAACTTCACTGTCAAGTTGGCGGAAGTAACTGCATCACGTCCGCTGTGTAATTACATACAGCATAGCTACTACTAAACATTACGTTCGAGGCTAGATACAGAATTACACTTGTCAGTGACATAAACGTCAAAGAGTAACGTAAATTTATTCTCCGTCGAAAATAAAAAAGAGTATCTCGTCGTGCTCCACAACTGAAAAGAAAAACTTTTTTAGAGCTATATATTTTGCTCTGAGAGTTTCACATGGTTGTATAAATGTTCTGTGCGCTGTAACCGGTGTGTGTGGGGAGGGGGGGGGGATGACGGGGGAGGGCTTGGAGACAAAGTAGATGAATGTTCCCAGAATGAGATTTTCACTCTGCAGCGGAGTGTGCGCTGATATGAAACTTCCTGGCAGATTAAAACTGTGTGCCCGACCGAGACTCGAACCCGGGACCTTTGCCTTTCGCGGGCAAGTGCTCTACCAACTGAGCTACCGAAGCCCGACTCACGACCGGTACTCACAGCTTTACTTCTGCCAGTATCCGTCTCCTACCTTCCAAACTTTACAGAAGCTCTTCTGCGAAACATGCAGAACTAGCACTCCTGAAAGAAAGGATACTGTGGAGACATGGCTTAGCCACAGCCTGGGGGATGTTTCCAGAATGAGATTTTCACTCTGCAGCGGAGTGTGCGCTGATATGAAACTTCCTGGCAGATTAAAACTGTGTGCCCGACCGAGACTCGAACTCGGGACCTTTGCCTTTCGCGGGCAAGTGCTCTACCAACTGAGCTACCAAAGCACGACTCACGACCCGTACTCACAGCTGAATGTTGCTAACTCTTCAGCTTCTTCCCATATACCATCTGTGTCAGCAAGGATGATATCAATTTCTGTTGCCTAGTGACTTCGCAAGTGCCACAGCGTATTATTTACACCAAGGAATAAATTAAGGTACCGGTATGCCATCTTCTTCCTGTACCTTTCAGTGTTACCGATTACGTATGTCAATAACTGACCGCGATTTGATCATCATCAGCACTGGAAATCAATTTGAAATCTATCTCGATCAACGGAATCAGCGCTCGGGCAGCGCGTGGTTCAGGGACAAGTATTTATATACACTACTGGGCACTAAAATTGCTACACCACGAAGATGACGTGCTACAGACGCGAAATTTAACCGACAGGAAGAAGGTGCTATGATATGCAAATGATAAGTTTTTCAGAGCATTCACACAAGGTTGGCGCCGGTGGCGACACCTAAAACGTGCTGACATCAGGAACGTTTCCAGCCGGTTTCTCATACACAAACAGCAGTTGACCGGCGTTGCCTGGTGAAACGTTGTTGTGATGCCTCGTGTAAGGAGGAGAAATGCGCACCATCACGTTTCCGACTTTGATAAAGGTCGGATTGTAGACTATCGCGATTGCGGTTTATCGTATCACGACATTGCTGCTCGCGTTGGTCGAGATCCAATGACTGTTAGCAGAATATGGAATCGGTGAACGAGGGTAATGCGGAACGCCGTGCTGCATTCCAACGGCATCGTATTACTAGCAGTCGAGATGACAGGCATCTTATCCGCATGGCTCTAACGGATCGTGCAGCCACGTCTCGATCCCTGAGTCAACATATGGGGACGTTTGCAAGACAACAACCATCTCCACGAACAGTTTGACGGCGTTTGCAGCAGCATGGACTATCAGCTCGGAGACTATGGCTGCGGTTACCGTTGACGCTGCATCACAGACAGGAGCGCCTGCGATGGTACTCAGCGACGAACCTGGGTGCACGAAGGGCAAGACGTCATTTTTTGGATGAATCCAGGTTCTGTTTACAGCATGATGATGGCCGCATCCGTGTTTGGCGTCATCGCTGTGAACGCACATTGGAAGCGTTTATTTGTCATCGCCATACTGACGTATCACCCGGCGTGATCGTATGGGGTGCCATTGGTTACACGTCTCGGTCAACTCTTGTTAACATTGACGGCACTTTGAACAGTGGACGTTACATTTCAGATGTGTTACGACCCGTGGCTCTACCCTTCATTCGATCCCTGCGGATCCCTACAATTCAGCAGGATAATGCACGACTGTATGTTGCAGGTCCTGTACGGGCCTTTCTGGATACAGAAAATGTTCGACTGCTACCCTGGCCAGCACATTCTCCAGATCTCTCACCAATTGAAAACGTCTGATCAATGGTGGCCGAGCAACTGGCTCGTCACAATACGCCAGTCACTACTCTTGAAGAACTGTGGTATCGTGTTGAACTGTACCTGTACACGTCATCAAAGCTCTATTTGACTCAGTACCCAGGCGTATCAAGGCCGTTATTACGGCCAGAGGTGGTTGTTCTGGGTACTGATGTCTCAGGATCTGTGCACCCACATTGCGTGAAAATGTAATCACATGTCAGTTATAGCATAATATATTTGTCCAATGAATACCCGTTTATCACATCTGCATATCTTCTTGGTGTAGCAATTTTAATGGCCAGTAGGGTATTTATGTCAAATGCGCAGACCTAAATCAGTGTAACATAAAAATTACGTAAGTCTTGGATACAAAGCTGATTAGTAAGAAAGTTATTTTGATTAATTTGGAGTTAACGAATTTTCAAAGTTCAGAGCGGAAACGGTGTTTCAAGACCTGACTGACGAACATTGATGAGCCAGTAGGTTACATACAGAGAATCATTGTTTGTTGAAGGATACGCTATTTGTACCCGTCATTCATCTGATACATCGATACTTCGGAATGACGAAATGCCGCGCCGAGTGGTCGCCCGGTTTGAGGCGCCATGTGGCGAATTGCGCGGCATCAGTGTGTGTTGTTCTCATCGAAAGTTAGTTTAAGCAGTGTGTATGTTTATGGACCGATGGCCTTAGCAGATTGGTCCCTTAGATATTCACCCACATTTGAACATTTTTGAAAGACGAAGTGTCAACTAACACTTCACTCGTTTCGAACCAACTAATGTCAAAGTTTCATCGAGTCATTATTCAGTTGTCTGGCCAGTTAGAGTAATAATTTTAATGTTATAGTACTAGTCGATTCTTGCCACAAATACCTGTAAAGAGCATTGACGAAAACGTTGAAGTAAAAGTGCAACGTAACGGTGTTAATCTTCCCTCACCTTGTTCATTTAGTCCGCAGCGCGTGGTCGTGTGGTAACGTTCTCGCTTCCCACGCCCAGGTTCAGGGGTTCGATTCCCGGCGGGGTCAGGGATTTTCTCTACCTCGTGATGGCTGGGTGTTGTGTGATGTCCTTAGGTTAGTTAGGTTTAAGTAATTCTAAGTTCTAGGGGAATGATAACCATAGATGCTAAGTCCCATGGTGCTTAGAGCCATTTGAACCTTGTTCTTTGCAAAACTGCTCCTACCAACAACCCCTGAAAACTGCAAGAAATTGGTAGTTGATCATGTTATTCAATCATCTCCTTCATTTTTAAATGTCACTCACCTCTACGCTTGTTTCTTCAGTCAATTTACAAGATCAGTTTTCCTTTTTCTTGTTTTTTTTCCTTCTAAAAATGAACATTTTGCACGTAGATATTTTCCCTGTTTCAATCACAATGTTTGTTAGGAACGTATGATTACTAATAACTAATTATTGTACCAATATTCAAACTTATTTATCATTAATTACTAGAAAAATGATTGAGTAATACAAAAGTAATCTCCATCTGTCATATAGAACCTTGTTGTTCCAATGAATCTCCACTGATAAGCCAAAACATTTTGACAACTGCCTACCTCGACGTTGGATGCCGCCTGGTGGCGTAGCGGGTACGTGGCGCGGTTACAGAAATATGTAAATGGAGCAGACACGGACAGGGGATCACCGTAGCGAAGATATCGGCTGCAAATGCGGAAATCCATTGAGATAAGCGTCTTTGATAAAGGGCACATTATCATTACACAGAGCCCATGAACGAGTACCTGGAAAACGGCGAAGCTGGTCGAATGTTCACGTGCTGCTGTCGTCAGCATCTATTGAAAGAGGCAGAAGGACAGGAATATTACCACTAGGCGCAAATTGGTTGGACGTCAACAACTCTTCACAAAACGTGCGGTTCGGAGGCTTGTCTGCTCTGTTAAGTAGAAAGATTGTGATCTGTGGCATCTCTACCAAAAGAGCACAATGCTGGTGCATGCACAACTGTTTCGCAGAACACCGTTCATCGTACACTGTTAAACTAGGAGCTCCGCAGGAGCCATTCCGTACGTGTTCACATGCTGAACGAACGACATCGTCAATTAAGATTTTAGTGGGCCCAGGACTATTGGAATTCGAACGTCGATCAATAGAGTCGTGTCTGCTTTTCGAGGGAATGACATTTTTGCTACACTAGATCACTGGTCGTCTCTACAAACGACGTCATCGAGGTGAACGGCGACAAGAAACGTGCAACAGTCCGCAGGCGCAGGCCGGTGGGAGCAGCATTATGCTATTGAAGACAGTCTCCTGCGCTTGCATGGGACCAGTGGCAGTAATCAAAGACACGCGGACAGCTACGAATCACCTGCATCCTGTAATGATTGATGTCTTCTCCGACGGCCATGTCAACTTTCAGCAATATTATTGTCCAAGTCTTGGAGCCAGAAACGAGTTACAGTGGTCTGAGAAGCATTACAGTGACCACATTTCGATGTCTCGGCGACCAAATTCGCCTGATGTAAATCCTATGGAATCCGTCTGAGTCACTATCGGGTGCGATCACCGCTTACACGTATCAGCGGCCCGTTGTTTAAGCGAATTACATTATCTGTGCAGACATCTAATGCCACATACCTTCACAAACCAGAATCAGTTATGTATTTCATTCCAAATATATACAAACATGCTATCAAGCAAGTGGTCATGATATTTTGGCTCATCAGGGTAAGAGACTGTTGGAATTTCCGGCATTCTTGTAACTCGACTTTTTTGCCACAGATTGCAGTTCGAGTACGTTCTACTTGTAACAGAAGTAAGGTAGACTCTTGTCATACCAACAATTCCTTTTTTTTTTCTGTTTGGCACTTGGGACATTGTCATACCGAAGGATCGATGAGCGTGAGACGTTCATAAGAGCCTGTAAGTGACTACTAACAGTTCTACACAAATTAAGTTTTACTTTAATTAAATATGCAGCACGTGTTCCAACAGTCTCCCGTGACGCTTCTTTGGTAAACACATTAATGTTTTGGAATATCAGCTCAGCTCTGATGGAAGTTGTATTAATTTACATAACGCTCGTGAGATGTCCACTGAAGTAAAATACCAATGACATTTAAATCAAGCCACACAGGTCCTGATCGACCTTTTCAATAACCTTTCAAATCGACCGTTAGTTATAATCGCACGAATTTTTTCTTTTCATACATGTGAAAAGTTTGATAAAAAGTTTTCCTTTGTCACAGACTATATGGGCTATTGTTTTAAATTTATTCAAACATACATTTCATAAATGTAAACCGGGCAAAACAGCTGTGATTCATGTTCAAGATATTATGAACATCTCCTGCATGCGACCCATAAAGCGACAAGATAACAATAATGTTTCCTTTAGTAAAAACCGATGCTCTACATGTGACCTATTGTTCCTCAAAGCTTGTCGGTGACGACAGACTTACTAATAAAAAAAGACATTGGTTTACCCTGCAAAAAAGAAGATGGCCGCACGCTACTAGGAAAAGTGTATTTGCTCTTGGTCCTAATTTCTACGACGTAGCTACAGGGTCAGCTATGATCGTAGCAAATGGAACTACATCTTAAATTATAGCGTGAGTCGAGGTTGAGGAGAACTTTTTGGAAGTGGTGTACATAGCCATGTTTAGATGAGAAACTTTATGTAAACAAGTATATAGTCGAAAACCTTGATATGACGGGTGAGCTTGGCATCAGAGACACCTGCCACCTTTCCTTTCAGTTTCAGCACATTTCTCGGATGTTTTAGATAAGAGCTTCGACACCAACATTAACTGAATTCTTGGTTTCAAGAGCTTTCTAATGACATTAAAATGACTACACCGTTCTAGTAAAAAAATAAATGCGTTCTTGCTGCATTTTCTCGGTTATTTACACATATAATAAAATAACATGCACCTCTTCCTACTATCACGGGCCGAAATCTTCTTTGGATGTCTTGAATTGTTCAAGCAATAAATGGGTTGCAAGCTTTAGGTAATTTATTGGGTATACTAAATGATATAATGAAATGTCAAAACCCCTTTAGTAACTTTCATTTCGCTATGTGTATTTTGCTTGCCGTGTATTATTTATGTTTATGCCAAAAGATTTTCCTTAAAAATGCAGTTATTTTTTTAGTTATGTACACAAATATACGCAGTATATAGCTGCACTGGATTTTACACTGATTCACAAAAAGTAAACACTAGATATTTTACAAAAAATATGGTTATGACAGATATATTCTTTACTACATCATGGTCTTTGGCGTGGGATACATTCTATTACAATACAAATATTACTATTAAGGACATTGTATTCTAGTAAATTTTGCTTGCTGCAGAAGTGCTTTTATATTGGCAACCTAACTGAAACCTGAGTTAACAGTTATACGAAAGGTAAACAAGTAGAGTCAAATATTTACTACGTAATTCAAATTTTTTTTATAAGTTACAGAACGCGATGGTTGTTACATGACAGGGAGAACAAAAATTATAAACGAAGATGAATATGTATTATTACTGTAATTTTTCTTGTTTTGGTGCCAGGATGTCCTGGAAATTCTGGGAGAAAAAGTTTCATGCTGATTTAGTTCGATCACTTGGGATTTTTTGAGGTGATTTTAGTTTGTGGATGTAAATCTCTAATTGTTCCTTTCTCAGCAATGTGTAGCACAGAAAGATTGTCATCGATATCACCAACAGAATGTTCATGATTACCAATACGTGATGCAAAGCTGGACTTCTTTACAGTTTTGAGTCGAAGGGGGTCCATATGTTCTTTGTAACGAATTACAAAATTAGTCCCTGTTTGACCTACGTAGAAGCAAGAACAAGAGCATGTGAGTTAGTACATGCCAGAATTTTAGTGCCACTCTCCAGTGGTTTTATTACTATGAAAAATTATATTTTTTATTTTATTGTCAGTGTGGAAGGATTTTTTATTCTGTGTGACTTGAAAAGATTTCCAAGTTTATATGACACATAGCCAAGGACTGGAAGACAGACAAAATTTGGTATTTTTGTCTTAGCTTGAATTTTTGGAATCTAGCAATATCACTGAACTACAAACAGTTTTCTAATGATCAGTAAAGAAGCTCAGTATTGTGTTAACCCTTTGGTTAAAGTCCCAGCCTAAGATTCACAAAAGTGGTTGTCCCGTACATCCAATTGCAAAGGCAACAAACATTCCCGGATACAAAACTATCAGAAAAATTTATCATATACCGAAGAAAAGGAACACCTCTGAAAATAGCTTTTCAATTAAAAACAGTTTTGAGTTAATTAGAGATCTAATAGTGCCAGACGCAGCAACTTTTGCCTCCTTTGACTTAGTAAACCTCTACACCAATATCCCCTGGATAGACGTTCTCACAATAATACAAAAGAATCTAATCAAACACATCAGCTAAGAAAGGCAGAAATTTATGAACACGTGATGTTGCTTGATTTAGTCTTCTCACATAACTATTTTTCTTTCAGTGAGAAATTTTACATGCAAAGCAATGGTTTGGCAATGGGTAGCAGCTTTGCAATCTTGCTTGCTGACATATTTATACATAATGTGGAACAAGAATTCTTCTTAACCCACCCACACTTTACTGACAAAATTATGTATCAGAAAAGATATTTTGATGAGACAATAATACTTTTCAATGGTCCAAATGAAGAACCAAATAACTTAGCACATAAAATGAATGAAACGCAGCCAAATATCAAATTCACAGTCGAACGTCAGACCACTGAAGGAATTAAGTTCCTTGGAGTGACTATCTCCACTCAGAATAACAGACATACCTTCCAAATATATAGAAAATCCACTATCAGTGATGTTGCCATTAACGATACCTCATGCCACCCGAATCAACATAAAAGTGCTGGTCATCTGTAAACCTTATGCTTCGCACACCTATCAGTGAAGAAGATGCATGTAAAGAAATTAACAAACTTAAACCTACATCCCAAAATAAAGGTTGTAACGCCACTTTGATAAACGCCCTAGTTGAAAACATCCGAAGTACACTGAATCAAGCACCATCACCATTACAAAGTGTAAAATCAAGTACAGCTAAACACTGTGTAAAATTGGCTCTGAACACTTTGGGACTTAACGTCTATGGTCAACAGTCCCCTAGAACTTAGAACTACTTAAACCTAACTAACCTAAGGACATCACACAACACCCAGCCATCACGAGGCAGAGAAAATCCCTGATCCCGCCGGGAATCGAACCCGGGAACCCAGGCGTGGAATGCGAGAACGCTACCGCACGACCACGAGATGCGGGCAAACACTGTGTATATTTGTGTACATAGCTCAATAACGTACATTACAGGAAGAGATTTCACATGGATATCACAACACAGTGCACTGTAAGTACCGTAAACATGAGAAACCGCTGTTTTCGTAAACGTTTCTTCACAGACTACTAAATTCCCGTCATTTCCGATAGCAGCATCTTAACTACATCTAGCTACACTTGATCTACAGCATAATGTTCTTGTAATATCTGCATCTGGTGATGAGCCTGCCGTGTATCGAAGACATGTTTGTGGTAGAATAAATCGTATCAAAAAACAAAAAAAAGCAACTGGTTGCATATTTATTACCAGACAATTCGCCAATTTAAATCGCAGTCACAGTTCGTCATCACAATGGAGATATTGAAAGAAAAAGAAACACGTAGCTGTCGAAACACCAAGCGGCTGCACAAAAACATGCTTGAGAAAAGCCAGGGTAGTTTGCTGAGTACATACCTTTGAAGAAATTATATTTTCAAGGAAATATGAATATTTGCTCAGAATACGAAAGTGTAAGTTAGTGACATAAAAGTGGAAGCGTTCGTCAGTTCCCAGTAAATTTTTAATATTCTTTAGAGAGCTGATGTAACAGACTTATCCTGAAAACCAAGTGGACTAAAAAATCAACAATGAAGAAATCGTTAAAAGTATGGGAGAGAGAAGGAGCTTACGAGGCACTATTAACCGTGTCAACGAAGATTAAAAAAAAGGGCGAATAGAGAAAAAATATTGTGTAGCCGCAAACTTTTGTACAGTGGTAGTAGTGAGAGCCATGAAGAACGTACTACAATCTCCACCTGTGTGGTGGAGTAACTTTTTTAGGTTTTTCGTAAATAAATCGAAAACAGCCGGTTCTAGCGACAACTTTTCCCGGTACATAACTATACAATGTAAAATTTCACACAGAAATGTACTATTCATGTTTTCTATAGAACTAGTAGTTCCTGTGTTCCCTGGGATGAAATAACTGTAGATTATTAAAAATAATGCTTTAATAGTGTTGTTAAATGATGTGGATTAAGAACAAATATGAAATCTGTATACCACGTATAAGTGCAGCAGAGCCGTATTAAGGGATAAATTGTGTTCCGAAGTTGTAACGAGTGGAGGGATCAGGGGTGAACGATTGAAGCACGCTGGAAGTAGGTTGCCGGAATGTTGTAATGCATTGCCCTCTTTCATATTTCTGCAAACTGAAGAGTGAGAAGGTGCTACCTCTGTCCATCAACCCCACTACGTCACAAGATGCCACTACAGGGTGCATCACATAGTTATATCGATCCTCCACAGCGTGTCTTATGAAGCACTGGCGACGTAGTGTGCACACATGCCCTTACATTCTACAAAGCGCATAAAACTACATGGAATTCAGGTATGTGTTACTGATATAGCTTTCTTGCCTTCTCCACCACGAACGCTGCTCACTTTTCATTTTGCAGACAGACAGCATTTCCTGTCCACTTCTCTTATGTTTGTAGACAAAACAACTTCACTAAACATTCACTAAACACGTGTTTGCCGGCCGCGGTGGTCTAGCGGTTCTAGGCGCTCAGTCCGGAACCGCGCGACTGCTACGGTCGCAGGTTCGAATCCTGCCTCGGGCATGGATGTGTGTGATGTCCTTAGGTTAGGTAGGTTTAAGTAGTTCTAAGTTCTAGGGGACTGATGACCACTGCAGTTAAGTCCCATAGTGCTCAGAGCCATTAGAAACACGTGTTTATATAGCGGAGTTATTTTAAGTTTTTAAATGAGTTCGCATTAGCAGTTGTCAAGTGAGTTTTATGCAAAATGAGTTCCCATCAACAAAGGCTGGAAAGCGTATAATTCATGAATGTGATGTTGTCAGCGACCTTTGTAGTGTTGTTTGGGAAAGGGATTGGATTCGCAAATACAGAATCTGGCTGCTGGCTATCGTTGACAGCATTCTGTAAGGCCATGTAATTGAGTTGTAGGCACTTGGTGGTGAATTAATGAACAACCAGAAAGTTGTTGAATCTCTCTCACCATTAATTCTGTTACTGGTAGACTGTATAAATCTATTCCATCCAGCAACTGCTGGTCCTTATTTTGTGGGCTGCACTGAGTGGAGCCACCGCCAACGGCCATACCGAGGTGGATACATAGTACCGAAGTTAAGCCGACCCTGATACCAGTCTTTGTTTCAATGGCCTGGAATCAGTTCCAAACCTTTTTGCAGGGTCCTGCGAAGTGAAGACATGCAACACTGTTGATGATGTTTCGTGTATCAAACGGGAACGTTAAGCTCGTTGGGGCCGTTGGTCCTCTTCGATAGGAGTAGGCTACTTGCCAGTACCGAATTTCACGCTCTCCCTTCTCTAACCAACTCCAGCACGAACACGACACTGTACTACACACACATCGTTACACTCATCTACACTTAATAGGTGCGCTAACACATACAGCTCTCATACTTCGTGAAGCAAAGTTGCTTGCAGGTGCGGAGGATAGGTAAAAGCTTCCAATTAGGCTGTCGTACGTCACCTTTGAGGTCTGCCAGCCATGCATACCCTACATTACTTTAGTGGAGCCATTACCGCAACTCCTCAGTACATCTTCCAAGCGCTGGTGATGGAGAAGGTAGCTTTTACCAGAATAACGCTACAGCTGCTATACAGTATGACTAAGAATCAATGTTCCCCTCTGCATGTACACTCCTGGATATAAGAACACCGTGAATTCAATGTCCCAGGAAGGGGAAACTTTATTGACACATTCCTGGGGTCAGATACATCACATGATCACACTGACAGAACCACAGGCACATAGACACAGGCAACAGAGCATGCACAATGTCAGCACTAGTACAGTGTATATCCACCTTTCGCAGCAATGCAGGCTGCTATTCTCCCATGGAGACGATCGTAGAGATGCTGGATGTAGTCCTGTGGAACGGCTTGCCATGCCATTTCCACCTGGCGCCTCAGTTGGACCAGCGTTCGTGCTGGACGTGCAGACCGCGTGAGACGACGCTTCATCCAGTCCCAAACATGCTCAATGGGGGACAGATCCGGAGATCTTGCTGGCCAGGGTAGTTGACTTACACCTTCTAGAGCACGTTGGGTGGCACGGGATACATGCGGACGTGCATTGTCCTGTTGGAACAGCAAGTTCCCTTGCCGGTCTAGGAATGGTAGAACGATGGGTTCGATGACGGTTTGGATGTACCGTGCACTATTCAGTGTCCCCTCGACGATCACCAGAGGTGTACGGCCAGTGTAGGAGATCGCTCCCCACACCATGATGCCGGGTGTTGGCCCTGTGTGCCTCGGTCGTATGCAGTCCTGATTGTGGTGCTCACCTGCACGGCGCCAAACACGCATACGACCATCATTGGCACCAAGGCAGAAGCAACTCTCATCGCTGAAGACGACACGTCTCCATTCGTCCCTCCATTCACGCCTGTCGCGATACCACTGGAGGCGGGCTGCACGATGTTGGGGCGTGAGCGAAAGACGCCCTAACGGTGTGCGGGACCGTAGCCCAGCTTCATGGAGACGGTTGCGAATGGTCCTCGCCGATACCCCAGGAGCAACAGTGTCCCTAATTTGCTGGGAAGTGGCGGTGCGGTCCCCTACGGCACTGCGTAGGATCCTATGGTCTTGGCGTGCATCCGTGCGCCGCTGCGGTCCCAGGTCGACGGGCACGTGCACCTTCCGCCGACCTCTGGCGACAACATCGATGTACTGTGGAGACCTCACGCCCCACGTGTTGAGCAATTCGGCGGTACGTCCACCCGGCCTCCCGCATGCCCACTATACGCCCTCGCTCAAAGTCCGTCAACTGCACATACGGTTCACGTCCACGCTGTCGCGGCATGCTACCTGTGTTAAAGACTGCGATGGAGCTCCGTATGCCACGGCAAACTGGCTGACACTGACGGCGGCGGTGCACAGATGCTGCGCAGCTAGCGCCATTCGACGGCCAACACCGCGGTTCCTGGTGTGTCCGCTGTGCCGTGCGTGTGATCATTGCTTGTACAGCCCTCTCGCAGTGTCCGGAGCAAGTATGGTGGGTCTGACACACCGGTGTCAATGTGTTCTTTTTTCCATTTCCAGGAGTGTAGAACAGTGTGCCAGTGTGCAGAGATTTTCATAGATTCTATCCATACGCATTACTTCCGGGTTAATGTTATTAGTAGCTCATATCTGTATTCAATGCAGTATTAACGCAATTTTTGGAAAATATCCCCCTCTCCCCTTCGCGTATCTGCGCCCTGCATTGCCAGTGACTGATAAGGCGCGCTGCGGCGTGTCGGTGTAACTTTGTGAAACACCCTGTAGCTGCTTCTCGAGAAGTAGTGGGTGTAGATGAAGTAGAGAAACACATGCGCCCTCTTCAATTTGAAGACCTATGATGGAAGTAATTGTATAACCACATTCCGGTGAACTACCTTCCCTCACGCTTCAACCGTTCAGCCCGCCCGTTCATTCTATTACACCCGTAGAACGCAATTTCTCTCTTAATGCGGCTCTACTGTACTTATACGTACTAAACAGATTTCGTATTTGTTCTTAACCACGTTGACATCCCGTACGGCAGCTATAGCTTTGTTCTGGGAAAGGTTGCATTCTCCACCACGAGTGCTGCTCGCTTTCAGTTTCGCAAGTACCCTGGCCTTTCTCAAGCATGTTTTTGTGCAGCTGCTTGATGTTTTGACAACTGCATTTTTTTCAATGTTTCCCAGTAAACAATTAAATTATGTCAAATTTACTACGAAAATGTACCCTTCATATTTTCTCTAGCACCTAGAGACCTCCCATCTCATGGTGCTCAGCATAATACTGACGCTGCTCACGCAACTGAACTAATTATAAAGTGTGAACAGTTGAAGGAGGAGCTGGGATTATACTGTTTCAGGGGGAAGGGTGCGGGGTTTCCTACCGTGTTAATGTGTTGCCATTGACTCAGGCAGATAACGATTTCCCACCAATCTTTACTCACAAGGGGACCTCCCGGTCCCGGAAATTCAGTTCGGGTTTGGGACTTCGCAGGTTAGTATACCTCTAGAGTGTACACTCACAGAAGTCTTTCAATAAATTGTCAGCAACAATTAAAAACTTGTTTTCTGGTAAAGCACCACCTAAACAGAGTTTGAAAGACTTTTCTTCTCTATAGATGAATATCTTAACAAGGACTCTTAGACCAGATTAAGTAAAAATGTCTCTTAGTTTTCAGTTTTGGCAACACTTGGTGACTACAGTCAACATTAGGTATTTTGTGTATGACAAATTTATTAAAAGTGCATAACAATGTTTTATTCTGACAGTGCATTAATTCTGTAAACATTAGCAGTTCCACTTTACTGTAATGTATTCACCTATTTCGACAATTTGCTCACAAATGATCAGAGTAGTAAGTATTAGATTTAAATGTTTTATGTTTTATATATTATACTTTCCGACATATTCCACACCCACGAGAATCATCTAACTTTTGGGTCTGTGGAAGAAAACTGAATCTAATCTAATTCACCAGGTAAGTGAAGTAGCACAGTCAATAGTGTGCTAGACTGCCTTGTGTCCGATCTGGATTCTAGTCTTCCTAGTTGTCGGTACTATTTCATTTTGTTTTCTTAATTGTTTAACAATTATAGCACACTATTAAATGAAGTTAATGACCTAAAGCATTATTGTTTAAATCATAAATATTTTTATCTTGTTTATGAAATGTCTGTCATAGCTACTTAAAATGTGAATTACACTCATCAATATTTTCTTTTTAAAAAGTTGAATAATTTCACATGCCTTTTGATGGAGGTAAATTAATTATCACTGTCGCAAAATTCTGGATGGAGTTTCAGTTATACGAAATTTTTTACAGTATCATGTTCATTTGTCAATTTTGTATTTTAAGTGCAAGCACCAGAATGATAATTGTCATAATAATATTGAAAACAAAAAATATTTTGGCATCTTGCACATCTTACGAAGGACGACTGTTTACAGGAACAACGTTACTTTAAAAGATCAGTTGGAAAAATACTTCGTTGACATTCTTCTAAACTTCTCTTTCATCGGAGAGCCAGGATGCATACCTGGCATGTCGGAACGTGTACTTAAAATTGGCGATGAAAGCTATTATTATCAATAAGTCGTCACGTGGTTGAACAAGTGGAGTACATTTGAGAGGAATCACTTTAATTGCACATCATGGATTTCTCATCATCCTGAAGGATTTCGTAATATAATTCAGACTTTACTTGTCCACTCCCAGAGTCAATAGTTAACAGAAACCGTTCTTCAACCACGTCAGACTTTAAACACCGATTATAAAAGTCAGTATACAGTTCTGTCGTTAGCTTTCCAGATTTGTAAGACGTTACTACAAAATCTGTATAAGTTTGCACACATTCTTTGACGGTTTTTTGAGCTCGGGGACCAAAGTTACCGATTGCCTCTTGTAAACAAACAAACACTTGAGGTACCATGTTTCCAGATAGGCTGAGAGCATATTGAGCGGTATATGTATGCCTCATTATGTATTCCTGTCTTTTGAATAAAATAGTTTTGCTTCCTTCGACAACCAAAGCCCTGTTGTACACACTCTTACTGATATTCTGGAAGGAAAAAACCGCCGAAACTGAAGTATTTTGTCAGAGAATCGTAAAAGTAGAGAGCAAAATGAATATTTAAATATTCTGTAATAAATACCTGTCTGGTCAGTGTTGATAGCAAAATCTTTGTTGACATTCGGTATCAATTTCAATGTCTGGGTTCGAAAAGTGTCTGCAGCAGCCAAGGTTTCTTCGATAGTCCCTGTTCATGTTCCTGAAAAAACTTGTTGCCACTTTTGGCTGACGAATTCTGTGCTTGCTTTTTAATCTATGACCCCAGTTGTCAGGAGGTTCAAATTCAAAATCCGTAAACTGTTTTGCTGCTGCTAAGGCCTACTGTTGTAATTCCGTTTAGTCACTTGCTGATAATTTTGTTGGGATTCAACAAAACAATTATACGTTCAAAAAATGATTTCGTCGTACATATCAAGCTGTTTTGCACCTTTTTTATTTCTTCATCCCATTTCGATAAATATTCTTTTTTTCTTAACCGGCTGCATCCTTTTTTGTAATGTTTGTAGTTTCCACGTGGGGTGAGCCTTTGCGATATTAACAATGTTAAATTTGTAACCCAAAGAGAGACAATCTACGTCTCTTGCCTTCTTTTCTTCTGGTTCATATTCATCCGATGAGCTGTGGTCTTCGAACTTTTCGGAAGGTTCACCTTCACAGTTTTCATTTACGTGAGCAAGTTCCTCATCAGTCATAAGTATTTCGTCAGCCAACAAGTCCATAGTACGTCTGTAAATTTCTTCACCCATCAACTGGAAACTATCGCTGAAGATTCCGATGCAATCACATTATTTGCAGCAAGCAAACTTTCGTAATAAATAACCGCATCTTTTAACATCACCTTCGACACTTCACTCTACAATGAATCTGCGGCGTCGGATATTTTCGTGATGTCTTCATTGACAGACTTTTTAAATTCACAATGGTGTAAAAATTCCCATAATATTTCACATTACAGAACGGTCAAATCTCTGTGGAAGTCAGGAATGAACTGGCACTGTATTAGGTAACGCCCACTGCTCGATTTGTTCCGTGCGGGTCTTGACACTTCCTGATTATCTGCATGTTTGCATATGCAGCTATACTATGATTTTCCACAAAGACACCGGTTCCTCGAATTTATAGCCTTTCTACACCTTATAACATCTCCCAATTTCATTGTATCATTGTAATTTAAAATGCATTTGAAATCATTCAACCTTTTAAAAAGAAAGTACTAACGAGTGTGCCTGCCCTGTAGCCCAGCGGTTCTAGGCGCTTCAGTCCCTAACCGCGCTGCTGCTACGGTCGCAGGTTCGAATACTGCCTCGGGCATGGGTGTATGTGATGTCCTTAGGTTAGTTAGGTTTAAGTCGTTCTAAGTATAGGGACTGATGACCTTAGATGTCAAGTCCCATAGTGCTTACAGCCATTTGAACCATATTGACGAGTGTAATTCACACTTTAAGTAGCCTGTGATAGCGCAGTGCTTCCCCAGCGGGAGGAGAGTGGTGGGTGACTTCACCCAATTTCCTCAGAATGTAACATGATACCCTAGAAGTTCTTATCAGTGACCTTGAGGTGAGATTGTTATCTCGGTCAGAATTAGTATTGCGTATCTACTACTTATCAATTACAGCGTTGTCTTATCATTGGAAGTGACGCGTTACCCGCTGTTGACGTAAGCCTGAATCCATACTTCTACTGTGTACTACTAACATAATCCCCACGGCGTGTAATGCGCACAGTCCCCACTTCGGAAAGGCATGAATGCCTGGGAAAAAGAATTCTTTTCCTCGTGAATGTAGCAATTCGTGCACCACGGGTTTCACCTCTTCGTTCCTGCTGAATGACCGGGGGAACGGTGTCATGACAACATGCCAATCTATACAATACACAGTGTCACCGATGGCGGAGGATGGCCAGGCAGGTGGTCGTGCACGATTTGTCCATCTAGGACCTTAGATTAATCTTCGACAAACTCAAGATTAGCAAGGACAGAGTTAATGCTATCGGTGACAACCATTACCATATGCGATGAGACCTACTGCCAGCAGCTCAATCTGGAGTAGGGCAGGGAAGGCCGCAGCACGTAGCTGACTGTACCTGTTTTCAGCGAACGTGCGGAGACCTGTATAGGAAATGAACTGACTCCATGCGCAGCTTTCGCTGAAACTTTCCAACAGCGTTGTATAAATGCTTCAGTAGATTTCTTTAATCAGTTGCTACTTTTTCCTCCAGTAAGGTTAGCAGAACCTCTGTTTCCATAATATTTCTATGACGAAGCGCCGGCCGGGGTGACCGAGTGGTTCTAGGTGCTACAGTCTGGAACCGCGTGACCGCTACGGTCGCAGGTTCGAATCCTACCTCGGGCATGGGTGTGTGTGATATCCTTAGGTTAGTTAGGTTTAAATAGTTCTAAGTTATAGGGGACTGATGTCCTCAGAACTGAAGTCCCATAGTACTCAGAGCCATATGAACCATATGACGAAGCTGCTTCCTTTATTTCTCCACACAATCTACAGCTAACGCTCATTCAATGAATATTGCATTACACCCTCTGAATTTTCTGTCGCAACACCTGAGAACATATTGTAACTTCTCTAAAAATGGTTCAAATGGCTCTGAGCACTATGGGACTTAAATTCTGAGGTCATCAGTCCCCCAGAACTTAGAACTGCTTAAATCTAACTATCCTAAGGACATCACACACATCCATGCCCGATGCAGGATTCGAACCTGCGACCGTAGCGGTCGCGCGGTTCCAGACTGTAGCGCCTAGAACCGCTCGGTCACACCGGTCGTCGAAACGTCTGTGACGGACATAGTTTTTGGGACTGTTTTGTGATTGTAGATCACCATTTTTGTACTTAAGTATTCGTGTGCCCGAAATACCTAGCTGACAAGTCGCTAAAATGATTACGGTTGAAATCAGTCGATTTGGGTGTGGTGAACTAGTGTTTATATTCGCGCCATATTTGATAGGCCCATTTCAGCTGAATGCCAGTTCTACGGTACTCATCGTAGTTGCTCGTAGCTGTGGGTGTGTTACTGTGTCTTCAAAGTTCAGGACATTATTAAATCCTGCACAGAATTCGAAAATAAGCACTTCTGCGAATGCACTCAACAGTGCATTAAAAAGGTACAGTATTCTCGATGTAAGAAGACCGAACTAATTTAGTACTTATCTTAAAAAGTTGTCTACGATACAACAGTCCATAGCAAGGTCCAAATACAATAAAGCAGCCTTCTTTCCACTTTTTTGTTGGAAGGTACCACCACTACCACAAGAAAACTTTTATACAACGAAACTCTGTGAGCATCACACAAGCAAGCTAATGTAATTCTGAATATGGGCACGATACTGCAGTGCCGTTGCCAACAAGTACGGCGCAATATTCCTTCAGACATACATATATGTCATAGGAAAGGGGCAAATCGGCGATTGCAGCCTCCGTGAAACACGTGACATGTATTCGCAGTTGCGAATATGGGCAATCATCAGAAGTACGATGGAATGACAGCAACGAAAATTTGTGATGGACCAGGACTCAAACCCGTATTTCCCGCTTGAGCGGTCACCTTAGCCAGCTTTTTTTTTGGGTGGGGTGGAGGGGAGTCTTGTTTTCGATTCTCTCAGACAGTTACTCAGAAAATAAAAATGTAACATGCGATTGAATGAATGTGGCCTCACGAGTGAAATTTTATGTCAGAGCATGAGGAGCGGGAAATATAGTTTCGCAACCAATCTCGCACAGATTTTCTTCAGAACAACTTAATAATTTCATTGAAAACCAATATCTGTAACCACTTTACGCTGATATTTCATGTCATTAATCTTTAATCATTTCATAAATTCATTTCAGTGAATCTACTACAGTGGGTGCGACTATGTTTAGCATCAATCAGGTTCCAAGCTTATGGCGCAAGACTGCGATGAATCATGTTCGGTAATTTATAACTTGTTCACAATATGTGCGACAAAAAAGAGAGAGAAATCTGACTCTGGTTCAATAAGGAAGAATAGGTTAGACCAATCAGTGCACTGAAAGGCAGCCAGGTCAGCGTCGACAGGACATGACGGAGGAACACACAGTTCTAAATAAGAACTGCATGCTTCCACGGCTCCGTCCGTTTCTAGTAAACAGCTGGAGATAAAAATTCCCTTCATCATGTCTGTTAATTTGATATTAAGGAAACTGAAGGTCTTCTGTAAACTTAAGAGGGGAAGTAAACTCATAATAAGACCAGAATAGGGTGTGGTATAAAGATCATACCTGCTAACACGAAATACGAGTATAATAATAATAATTTACGATCTGTGCGCTGCTGGATAGGCTATTAAATGTTGGGCAAATAATTTGAACGGCAGAGTACATATAGTGTACGTGAACACAGCTGGCAATGGCATTAATACCACCTGTAAAATAATAATAACGAAGTTTTATATTCAACTCCACCACAATATTATTTCTTAGTTTTACCAGAAACACGCTGTAATGTTACAGTACGCAAGAACTGTGGTGAGATGATCATTCGGACATCCATACATGTCCAAAGGAACAGTGCATCATAGTTGTTAAAAACACAGGTACTGTAATGTAATATTCATTCGCCGATATCAGGCAGCAGCTTACAGTTAAATATATCCACCGCTGTAACATGAATAACATAAGGTATGTATGAGTACAGGTTACGAGCAGGAACGACGACATGTGGAGATTTGGCTCTGGCTACGAATTTTGCATGGATATCCAAAGCGCCAAGCCTGATTTCGGCAGTGGTGAGGCACTCACGCCTTGTTTGCGTGTCGTCTGTTGTGCTGCTTGCGAGCGAGCGGGCGTTTGTTTACTGCCGCGTAGCGGCTCGTCTCAAAGTCTGACTTCATCGACCATCATGACGTTTGCTTACAGCCAAGTCACAGTTCAATTACTCTTTCCTTAGGATCATGAACGGCCGAAGGCGTATAAAGTAGAAAGTTTTATACGGGATGAAATGCGTTTCCCGTCGCAAGACGTTCTCTGAGTTCATTTTTCGATCCTCGGTACCAATGTGTACATAAAGCTGGATAATGGCGAGCTGTGCGCCGACGTTGTGCGGCGCCACGCTAACGCTCTCGAATTCCGATACTCCGACGGACATACAAGAACTGTCGTGGTTGATCCCGCTGGTTTTGGCCGCAGAACGTTGCGGGTTTTCAAAAAGGTTCAAATGGCTGTGAGCACTATGGGACTAAACTTCTGAGGTCATCAGTCCCCTAGAACTTAGAACTACTTAAACCTAACTAATCTAAGTACATCACACACATCCATGCCCGAGGCAGGATTCGAAACTGCAACCATAGCGGTCGCGCGGTTCCAGACTGTAGCGCCTAGAACCGCTCGGCCACACCGGCCGGCGCGGGTTTTCGAATCCCCGTTTAATGTACCGTCGGACGTTGTGGTGGCCGCCCTTAAACCTTACGGCAACGTCGTCAGTCACATTGCTGAAACATGGGAAAGATTAGAAACATACCGTGTCCTCAATGGTGTCCTTCAGATCAAACCTGAACTACGGAAACATGTGCCTGACTACTTGGTTATTGCCGGCTGCAGGGCCGTCGTCATGTACGATGGCCAGCCGCACACCTGTTCAGGTTATGGCTGGGGAGGTCACATTTTCTCTGAATGTCCCCGACGTAGACTGGTTCAGACGCCGATCGGAGACGTCGCTCTTTCTGCGCCGCCCACTGTGCTACATTTACCTTACGCGTCTGCGGTGGTGCTACCTGCTGAGATCCCTCTGAATCAGTCGGTAGCGGCGTCGACTCCTCTCGATGAGGACGTTTTGCCTCTCTCTCCTACACTGTTGTTGATTATGGAGCTGTACCGACCTCCAATTTTCTGCCTCTGGCTTCATGTCGGACGATATTTGCCTGCCATCCGGCGCAGAACAGCATGTTAGGAAGCAACGATGACCAAGGAAATGGAAGAGACAAAGCCGTACCTCTTCTGATAACTGCTTCCATCGGATGTGTGCACAAGATGAAGACCCTGCTACTGATGGTGCGCTGATCCCTGACGCCTCAAAACCTAATGACGCTACGTCCTTCCCTGCCTCCACCTCCATGCAGCGTGCACCTCCGGAAACCGACCTTGCCCCGCCTGCGTCTGATGCGGTTGCCTCCCCTTTTGTGTGTGACGCTACCTGTTGGCGCTCCTCTTATAGTGTTCTACAGAATCAGCCTAGTGAAACTTCTGTCTCCTGGGCGGAGTACGTCGAAACAGAGGATGGACATTAAGGAGGTGTACAGAGCGATGGACCCCCTTGGTGGGATCGGCTCCCTCCCCGTCACAGTGATGTGCCCTTCCACGGGGACTTAACAGGGAGTTCCCTGTGCTTCCCCGTGTTTGAATCGCCCGTCCTCCTGGCGACAGCTTCCCAGACTTATCGCATAGCCACAGTCCATGTCAATACCATTCTCGTGAGCGACAAACTGGCTTTACTTCGTGACATGCTGTATGTTGCGGACGTTCAGGAGGTGCACTTTGCAACTTTCTGTGCTTCCCATGGTTTTACATCATATGTCTCTCATGCTTCCCCTACTGGTATTGGGGTGGCGATCCTCTTACGTCGCTGGCCCGAGTGGCCGAGCGGTTCTAGGCACTTTAGTCAGAAACCGCTTGACTGCTACGGTCGCTGGTTCGAATCCTGCCTCGGGCATAGGTGTGATTGATGTCCTTAGGTTAGTTAGGTTTAAGTAGTTCTAAGTCCTAGGGGACTGATGACCTCAGAAGTAATGTCTCATAGTGCTCAGAGCCATTTGAACCATTTGAACTTCTTACGTGACGGTATTCTCGGTGATGCAGTTGCCTATCTCCCTGATACCAGAGGTATGGCTTTCACGTTTAGTTTCGTCAAGATCGTCAATGCCTGTGTGCCATGTGTCTCGGTAGTCACTGTGAACATTCCACCTTCTTCTCAGAGACAGTCACGTCTCTTTTTCTGGGTCGGTAGGATGCATTGATCATGGTAGGAGATTTCAACTGCACCCAAGCATCCTAAGAGCACTCTCCGTGCGCGGCGCTAGAAACAGTTCTCCAGCACCTCAGTGTTATGGATTCTTGAGAGCATGTTCTCGGCGATAGTATGGGGTTTACGCATTTCATTAGCCATTCTTCCAGCCGTATCGATCGTGTTTATATCTCCCTCGATATTGTCAGTGGTATGCAGGATACTGAAGTCTGGCCCATTGGGTTTTCTGACCATGATGCATATATCTGCGCCATCAATCTTTGCCACCAACGGGTGTGGTGCGGCCGTTGGACCATGGAAACCGAACACGATCCACCTTACTTCACCCGATTGCCGACAACTCATCAAGACTACGTGGACAGTTTGTCGCCGATGCCATGATGTCTAACAGTCTGCCCTGTCTTGGTGAGTGCTCTGTGCAGAGCCTACCCTCTGCACGGCGTTGATGAGTTATCTAATGGAGGTTGCCGTGTTTCGACGACGAACTCAACAATTCCATTTCACCATTCTCCGGGAATGTACTACGATGCCGTATTCACCAGCGCTCCAGGCGATGGTCAATCGTGCCAAGGGACAGCTCACATCCCTCTCTCACCGCCACCCTGAAGGAGCTATGGTAAGGGCATGCACACACGACGGGCTCTTGCAGGATAGTCCATGTATGCATCACGTGAAACCATTACGGCGGTATCCAGACTCTCCTTTGCTCGGTTCTCATGGATGTGACGATGGATCTGCTTGCTAACATCACAGAGGAAGAAATCCATGATGCTATCGAGGTGGGTTCTACGAACAGGTCACCTGGCCCTGACGGCCTCCCGTAGGAGTTTTATCAGATATTTCATCCCCTTCTGGCGCCAGTGTGGTACGAAATTTCTCAGGACCTTATGTCACATTTCGTGGCGAGTCCAGACGGTTTTCTCGATGGTTTCCTCACTCCCACCCACAAGTTTTGGGGTAACTCACGGATATGAAATTGCTGCTTCTCCACGTTACTCAACGGCGACACCTAGTTCTTTACTACCGTGTTGGCTGCGAGTTTTAGACGGACCGCTCAGTACGTAGTTTCCCCCGATAAAACTTCTTTTGGAGGTGCCAATAACATCCGCACTTCCCACTGTTGTTGTCGGGACATAACCGCTCTTGCTCATACCCGTCGTATGCCTGGAATTTTGGCAGTGCGTTCGGTCGGGTCGGTCACGACTACCTGGAAGGAGTACTTCGCAATATGCGATACCCTGATACAACCGTCAACGTCGTAATACGTCTCCTTCGTGGAGCTACGCCTTGTGTACAGTGGCCGTCTCAATCCTCCCACTTTGATCTGTCGATCAGTGCATCAAGGCCGCCCGTTCTCTGCACTGTTGTACGCTTTCGCCATGGAACCATTGCACTGAAGTCTCTGTCAACGCCTCTCTGAAATGTCTCTCGGTGACCATGTACTCAACTGCATTGCTTTTGCAGACGATCTCGTCATCGTTCTTCGTATCGGTGCTGAGGTCAGGGAGTCACTAGCATGGGTTAGCACCTATGGCAGGGCTTTTGGTAGGCCCCCCTCCGACCCCCCCCCCCCCCCAACGTCCACAAATCGAGCGTCATATGGGCATAGGTGTGGCGCTTCCTGCTGACATCGCTGCTCCTTTGAATTTACCTGATACTATCTTATGCTTAGGACTCGACTTCGCAAGTGATCTGCGGCGCACGATTGTCCTCGACTCCCGGCGCCTACTTTCCCAAGAACATGCTTAGATCACCGTTTACGATCACTCGATCTTCTGCAGCGGACACAATATGTAAATGTATATTTGGCGCCACGTATCCCCCACTTGGCACAGACACTTCCCGTTCCGCCATCCATGGCCTCCTACATGCTAGTGGCATTGCGTCCATTTGTTTGCCAAGGCCTCCAGTTCAAGATAAGGAACGAGACCCTCACCCTCCCGCGGTACCTGACAGAGCGATAGCCTGGCGATGTAGCGGGGTTGTCCTACGAGCCTTACCAGCCTACTGCTGGAGGCCCTTGCACCACTCTCCCTCCCTCAACAACTATTCCGCTGTCGGACGTCCCGCCGCCCTTCTTTTGCTTCCGCCACTTTTTCCTCGACCTGAGATACACCCGTGCTGCGATAATGCATCGACGAAGGCGATCTATAGCTAGCGACACAGCCCACCGAATGCGGTTGAAGTTAAGCTCAAATGGTTCAAATGGCTCTAAGCACAATGAGACTTAACGTCTGAAGTCATACGTCCCCTAGACTCACAACTACTTAAACCTAACTAACCTAAGGATGTCACACACATCCATGCCAGAGGCAGGATTCGAACCTGCGACCGTAGCAGCAGCGCGGTTCCGGACTGAAGCTCATAGAACCGCTCCGTCACAGCGGCAGGCTGAAGGGAAGCATCCCCACGTCGACTAGCGTGCTGATTGGCGATGGGTATGCTCTCCTCATCTTGACACTGACGTCAGGTCTGCATGGTACCCTACTGTCAGTGGGAAGCAGGTAAACCGTTCATGCCTTCACGGGATTCACCTCGCAGACTCCCGTTGTGTGTCGCCTGTGACGCTTTGGACAAAGACGAGCATCGCCTGCTGTGCGGATCGGCAAGAGGTGTCTGGTTAACGGTGCGTCTGATGTTGTCCATAACTGTCCGTACGACTCCTCATCAGATACCTACTAAACCGCTCCTTTTTCCGGACGCAGGATATTCCTGCAAGGGAAGACGAAATCTGTAAAGTGGATTCGTGGGAACGCAGCTCACTACTTGTTCGCTGATGGCAAGAAAAATATCCTCGATTTTTGGCAGTTCCTTAATGAACTCCATTGTGCAATTTTTCACAATCCGAAATGCAGACAATTTTTCTCCAGGTTCCTTTGCTGTGTCTTCGTTAACCCGTCCTAGAACTTGGGTGTTGCTGTCATGAAGAGTTGATCTCCGCCTCTTCCACACTTACAACCGATATATTCTCTGGTCATCGGGAAAGCTATATATCGATAGTTTCAATGAGTCTGACGTCTTGCTGCACCATCCTCCTCGCTACGTAGGTTTCCTGCTATTCACGGTGGTATTAAAGTTCATTTTAAAAAGAATAAACAGATAAATGAACTACTGATGTTCATTGTACCTCCACTCCAACGTTCTCTACGCTTTCCTTGGTTCCTGGAGGGTGGGAATGCGACATGGTGGCCCGGCCTAGGGTTATGACACGTGCTCACTTTGCCTCCTCACCCCCCCCCCCCCCTCCCTTTTTGAGTGCCAGGAAGCTCCCTACGGAAGCGCTCAAGGCACGTGCTCGCGTAAACTGGAAAATCCAGTTTCGCGTCCAGCATCCAGGTAGTAATTCCCTTATACAGCTGATGGTTACCCGTATTCGCAGTTGCCAATACATTTATGCATGAATGTGAATAATCATATAAAGATGAAGGTAACGGAGCAATTTTTTTCCTAATAAACAGCATTATTAAAATTGGTTGGTTCCTGTTGTTACCTTACCGTAAGGACTAACCTATGTCGCCGGACGGGGTGGCCGAGCGTTTCTAGGCGCTACAGTCAGGAACCTCGCGACTGCTACGGTCGCAGGTTCGAATCCTGCCTCGGGCATGGATGTGTGTGATGTCCTTAGGTTAGTTAGGTTTAAGTAGTTCTAAGTTCTAGGGGACTGATGACCTTAGAAGTTAAGTCTCATAGTGTTCGGAGCCATTTGAACCATTTTGAACTAACCTATACCAATATAGGTTACATAGCAGACGTCAATATAATTTGCTTATATCTCTTGATTTCTTTGTTTTATGAAACAATTCAGCCTACGTTTCATATTTATCTTCATTTACCATGAAACTAATGTCTCACTTCTAAAACAAAATAACGAAACCTTTGTCCACTGACGGAAAAAAATTCACAACACCAAAAAGTAATTATTATGGAGTAAGTAAATTTCGTAAATACGTATATCTAGGTAATATATTCAAGCGATTAACACTGCAACATCATAGGTTAATGTAAGCGTGAGATAAGGCACTGCCAATGTGAAATGCTGGTACAGTAATAACGTATGTAACCACCAGAAATTGAATGCAAGTATTCAGACATGCATACGTTGTGTTGTACAGATGCCGGATGTTAGTGTGTGGGATGGAGTTCCATCTTTGTTGCACTTGGTCAGTCAATACAGGGACGTATAAGTGCTATTTGTGAGTGACGCTGGAGTTGTCGTCCGACGATGCCCCATATGTGCTCGATTAGAAAAAGATCTGGTGATCGATCAGACCAAGGTAACACGTCGACATTCTGTAAAGCACGGTGGCTTACAACAGCGGCATAGGGGCTCCTGCTGGAAGACACCCCACGTACAAATTTGTACTCAGGGTGCGTGGCATAACTGTTCCCATTGTCATGCTAAAACGCACCCCAGAACATATACCCAGGTGTAGTTTCAAAGTGTCTACCATGTGGACAGGTTGGTTGCAAGTCCTCAATTGTCCTTCTCCTGCCCAGCACACGGCCAACACGGGCACTCAGGCAGAACCAGTTTTCATCAGAAAACACAACAGACCTCGACTCTTATTACGATGCACCAGAACCATACGCCGAATACGATGATCTTCTCGCTCGGTACACCACGTGGCCATCTGGAGCACGGTCTTTTTGAGACCTACATTCTACTGACCACCGCTGCCAGCAGTCATTTACAGTGGGCACATTCCGGCCAAGTCTTTCTGCAATATTGGGGAAATGATATCCAGCTTCTCATAGCTACACTCCTGGAAATGGAAAAAAGAACACATTGACACCGGTGTGTCAGACCCACCATACTTGCTCCGGACACTGCGAGAGGGCTGTACAAGCAATGATCACACGCACGGCACAGCGGACACATCAGGAACCGCGGTGTTGGCCGTCGAATGGCGCTAGCTGCGCAGCATTTGTGCACCGCCGCCGTCAGTGTCAGCTAGTTTGCCATGGCATACGGAGCTCCATCGCAGTCTTTAACACTGGTAGCATGCCGCGACAGCGTGGACGTGTACCGTATGTGCAGTTGACGGACTTTGAGCGAGGGCGTATAGTGGGCATGCGGGAGGCCGCGTGGACGTACCGCCGAATTGCTCAACACGTGGGGCGTGAGGTCTCCACAGTACATCGATATTGTCGCCAGTGGTCGGCGGAAGGTGCACGTGCCCGTCGACCCGGGACCGGACCGCAGCGACGCACGGATGCACGCCAAGACCGTAGGATCCTACGCAGTGCTGTAGGGGACCGCACCGCCACTTCCCAACAAATTAGGGACACTGTTGCTCCTGGGGTATCGGTGAGGACCATTCGCAACCGTCTCCATGAAGCTGGGCTACGGTCCCGCACACCGTTAGGCCGTCTTCCGCTCACGCCCCAACATCGTGCAGCCCGCCTCCAGTGGTGTCGCGACAGGCGTGAATGGAGGGACAAATGTAGTCGTGTCGTCTTCAGCGATGAGAGTCGCTTCTGCCTTGGTGCCAATGATGGTCGTATGCGTGTTTGGCGCCGTGCAGGTGAGCGCCACAATCAGGACTGCATACGACCGAGGCACACAGGGCCAACACCCGGCATCATGGTGTGGGGAGCGATCTCCTACACTGGCCGTACACCTCTGGTGATCGTCGAGGGGACACTGAATAGTGCACGGTACATCCAAACAGTCATCGAACCCATTGTTCTACGATTCCTAGACCGGCAAGGGAACTTGCTGTTCCAACAGGACAATGCACGTCCGCATGTATCCCGTGCCACCCAACGTGCTCTAGAAGGTGTAAGTCAACTACCCTGGCCAGCAAGATCTCCGGATCTGTCCCCCATTGAGCATGTTTGGGACTGGATGAAGCGTCGTCTCACGCGGTCTGCACGTCCAGCACGAACGCTGGTCCAACTGAGGCGCCAGGTGGAAATGGCATGGCAAGCCGTTCTACAGGACTACATCCAGCATCTCTACGATCGTCTCCATGGGAGAATAGCAGCCTGCATTGCTGCGAAAGGTGGATATACACTGTACTAGTGCCGACATTGTGCATGCTCTGTTGCCTGTGTCTATGTGCCTGTGGTTCTGTCAGTGTGATCATGTGATGTATCTGACCCCAGGAATGTGTCAATAAAGTTTCCCCTTCCTGGGACAATGAATTCACGGTGTTCTTATTTCAATTTCCAGGAGTGTATATTACATGAATTCGTTCAAACTCAGGAAAACGTCTTTCCCGTTTTAAAGGCATTCTTAACTAATAATAGTTCACCTCGTCGAATCTCAAAGATAATTGACGCTCATGGCCGTTATAGAGTGTATTTAAAGCAAACCTGATTGTCCTCCTCATAATGGCGCTACTAGCTCCACCCTTATGCGACTGGGGCCAAATGTGAATACACATCACTCCTCAGATGCAGAAACACGCCCGACGCCTGACAGCTTTCGTTTCTGTCGCACAACTCCTTCATAGTGATGCGAATTTTTCCCTCTGTGTATTATTGTTTGTTACCTCAAGACCAAGTAATAACTATAACAGTCATATTATCGGTTTTGGCCATTTATTACCACTTTCATATATGATTTATCCATTAACATCTTGTCATTGTACTCCCATCAAAAAAAGTTTTCAATCACCTCGGTTTCAAGAGTTCCGGAACCTGTGGGGAAAATTGGAATAGAGATCAACATAGATATCATTTCCGCCCTTTTTATTGTTCATGAAAACCATACATTGCATGTGACACCGCCATACAGCGAGACCTGCAGAGGTGGTGGTCCAAGTTGCTGTACACGCCGGTACCTCTAATATCCAGTAGCACGTCCTCTTGCATTAATGCATACCTGTATTCATCGTGACATACTATACTCAAGTTCATCAAGGCACTGTCGGTCCAGATTATCCCACTCCTCAACAGCGATTTTTGTGTACATCTCTCAGAGTGGTTGATGGGACACGTCGTCAATAAACAGCCCTTTTCAGTATATCCCAGGCATGATAGACAGGTTTCATGTCTGGAGAACATGCTGGTCACTGTAGTCGAGGGATGTCGTTATTCTGAAGGAAGTCATTCACACGATGTGCACGATCGGGGCGCGAATTGTCGCCCATAAAGACGAATTCCTCGCCAATATGCTGTCGACATGGTTGCACTATCAAACGGAGGATGGCATTCACGTATCGTACATACGTTGCGGCGCCTTCCATGACCACCAGCGGCGTGCGTCGGCCCCACATAATCCCACCCAAAAGCAGCAGAGAACCTCCACCTTGTTGCACTCGTCGGACAGTGTGTCTAAATCGTTCAGCCTGACCGGGTTGCCTCCAGACACGTCTCCGACCATTGTCTGGTCGAAGGCATATGCAACACTCATGGGTGAAGAGGACGTGACGCCAATCCTGAGCGGTCCATTCGGCATGTTGTTGGGCCCATCTGAGCCACGCTGCATCTACATCTACATTCATACTCCGCAAGCCACCCAACGGTGTGTGGCGGAGGGCACTTTACGTGCCACTGTCATTACCTGTGTCGTGGTTGCAAAGATGGACCTTGCCATGGACGTCGGGTGTTAAGTTGCGCATCTTGCAGCCTATTGCGCACTGTTTGAGTCGTAACACGACGTCCTGTGGCTACACGAAAAGCATTATTCAACATGGTGGCGTTGCTGTCTGGGTTCCTCCGAGCCATAATTCGTAGGTAGCAGTCAGCCACTGCAGTAGTAGCCCTTGGGCGGCCTGAGCGAGGCATGTTATCGACATTTCCTGTCTCTCTGAATCTCCTCCATGTGCGAACAACATCGCTTAGTTTGACTCTGAGACGCCTGGACGCTTCCCTTGTTTAGAGCTCTTCCTGGCACAAAGCAACAGTGCGGGCGCGATCGAACCGTGGTATTGACCGTCTAGACATGATTGGACTACAGACAACACGAGCCGTGTACCTCCTCCCTGGTGGAATGACTGGAACTGATCGGCTGTTGGACCCCCTCCGTCCAATAGGCGCTGCACATGCATGGTTGTTTACATCATTGGGCAGGTTTAGTGACATCTCTGAACAGTCAAAGGGACTGTGGCTGTGATGCTATAGCCACAGTGAACGTCTGAGTTCTGGGAACTGGGGTGATGCAAAATATTTTTGATGTGTTCATATGTTTTATACCACCTCAGAATGTTCAAAGCGCATAACTTAAATTCTTACATACCATACCGTGAATAATATGGGTTAGTCACATTATGAAGTCCGAAAATGATAAAATCCGTTTCTAATTAGCGGAGATAGTAAGAATGCATGTATTTATTTGCAAAAATCCCACAAAAGCCACATTTCCCGAGTTCTCCACTAACATGACCCCGAATGAAAGGGACTCTCTCCTTAATAAAGGTCACGGCCAGCTCCAGCTGCGGCTCCGGCACTTCCGCCTGAGCCTGTAGCGACCTCAGCGTGGACGCGGACGTGGACGTGTAAGCTGCCAGAAAACGAGGTCAGGTTCGGCGTCGCGTCGCGTCGCGGAAGCGAGTACGTGCCTGCGGCCCGCGTTGACTCACGCCACGCAACCGCTGCTGCTTTGCTGCTTTGGCATTTCATCATCCCGTGCTTGCCTCGCCCCACCTCACGGACGCCATTTTATCGCTTTTTGCCGTACAACCATCTTACGCATTACGCGACATGCAACATTTCGTGCCATACGTAAGCTGATAACCTTCTTTCTGTAAATTAGGTGGTGTAAGATTTGTTTAATGCCAGAAGGGGGAAAGGGGGACGCGGGCTAAAGAGGTCAAAAAAGTTTATACAGTGAGAAAAGATCAAATGAAATTTGGTTGTGCTTATAGCGTCTCAGAAGGTATCGGCACTATTACCTGAAGAAAGCACGAAAGATTAGAGTCGCGTCGACAAAAAAATACTGGTAGTGTACTAGATTAGACGGAAAAGAGTTATGGAGGAAATAAAAATTACTCCTATAGAGTATATCGAGTGCTTTGGGTAAAACACATAAAATCTAATTCAGAATGGAGGGCTGAGAATTTGGCGAACGGTCTACCCGACGGGAGGCCCTAGCCACACGACATTTCCATTATTTTACCTCACACGATCCACATTATGCGCATAAGGATTTCGGACATAGTATCGCAAAAAGGTAGAAGGTTATAAAAAAGAATTCCTCATGGCCCATAAGACACTTTCGGGAACATTTCTTAAGCTGTTTTTAAGCTATTGACAGCGAGCTATTTGAAAATCGATCTAGTTATCAACGTCACTTTGGATGTCCATATGTAGCAAGGTGGCCCAGAAGCTGAGGCACTAGTTTTGCGTTATGGAGAACGGCGGATCAAATCGCCACCGGGTCATCAAGATTAGCTGTTTGTTTGGTTACTGTAAATTTTTAAGGGAAGTGCTGGGAAAGCTCTTTTTTTAAAGGGGAGCGTTATATTTTCATTTCCATCCTTCCCCAGTCATAGGTCGTGTGCTCCGGCCATAATAATGTCATCGTCGATAACTTCCTTCCTTCAATCAAAAGGTGATTAACACTGTCTGCTCCTTATTCTACTTTGAATTGGTAGCAATAAGTCTCATTACATGTGAAGATATTTCGAATGGAAAACGTTGTAGCGTTACAGATTTCTACAAAACGCCCAGCAGTTTACAATTGAATTACCTTCGTTCTTGAAACGTATGACGCTAATCGGGAACACATCTTTCCACTTACCAATATCACAGACCTTAAAACCTCTACTTCTCCAATATGACACTGAGTGTCAGTGGCCGATTTTGTGCCAGAATCTGCCACACCATTTCATTGTTGGAATATTATTTAACGTTTCTGCAAATAAACCTTATCGAAAAGAAAAGCCATCGTCATACTGGGTCGCATTACAAAAAATGGTTCAGATAGCTCTGAGCACTATGGGAGGTCATCAGTTCCTTAGAACTTAGAACTACTTAAACCTAACTACCATAAGGACATCACACACATCCATGCCCGACGCAGGATTCGAACCTGCGACCGTAGCGGTTGCGCGTTTGCAGACTGTAGCGCCTAGAACCGCTCGGCTACCACGGCCGGCGGTCGCATTACATGCTTCGTTATATGAAAATACCGCAAGCTGGTAAGGCTGTGGCTAATGCGATGGAGAATAATAGAATTATAGTTTAATTGGAAGACAGCCGTCAAATTTTCCACTGCTCGCAACAAAAACGAGACAACTTTGCGTGGAAAGTGGTCTATGACGTGTGTCTAATTGACCACCCTAACATGTAGATATATATTTCCCTCTAATGTCTTTCAGGCAAAATGGCAGCTCACCATAAAGAATTATAAGTTTTTAGTTCTGATTTTCATTATTTATCAGAGAAAGGTGACGAAACACTTTTTGGTTCTCTGAAATATTGTCATATTCAGAGAATTTTCTAGAGAACAAGACGATTTCGTTCGGCCATTACTGAACGCAGCATATGATAAAAGGAAACGACATGGAAGTGAGAGCTACCCACATCCAAAAAAGAGTCCTGTTAAATCTCCGCAGGCAAAGTATCTGTCTGCTCCAATAAGGCATGTGACAAGCAACTGTTTCGAATCCTTCTCAGCCCGTCACTTCAGCGCATCGTCAGGATGAGTCTGCGCTTATTAAGAGTTTACATTATATACTGTGCCGGTCGCGGTGGTCTCGCTGTTCTAGGCGCTCAGTCCGGAACCGTGCGACTGCTACGGTCGCAGGTTCGAATCCTGCCTCGGGCATGGATGTGTGTGATGTCCTTAGGTTAGTTAGATTTAAGGAGTTCTAAGTTCTAGGGTACTGATGACCACAGCCGTTAAGTCCCATAGTGCTCAGAGCCATTTGAACCATTATATACTGTTTTCCAATGCAGTGTTGCGGGCAAAAAGCTCTGTCCCAGTAAGTCCAAAATTTTGACATTTATCTTTCAATAGATATGGTCAATTGGAAGTATATCTTTGATACGCCTATATACAACACTTGAGTGCCCGTTTCAACATTGCATCCCTGATTGTTCATTAATTGCTAAACGCTATCCCGCAGTTAAAATAATGTACATCGTTTTGCTATATTTTAATTTATCCACTCCTTTTTTAATTTTATGTCATGATTCCCGAAACGTACTGGCATATCTTTAAAGGAATGTACTTCTGCGGGGCACTAAATTCTCAGATTATTTGTTGAAGCGTTCTTTAACTCTCGTAAATAAGGACTGCAATGAAAGTTGAAATAACTGTAAAAAGATATGGAAGAAAATAATTGCTATTTATTAGTAGCCGCGCGGGATTAGCCGAGCTGTCAGAGGCGCTGCAGTCATGGACTGTACTGCTGGTCCCGGCGGAGGTTCGAGTCATCCCTCGGGCATGGGTGTGTGTGTTTGTCCTTAGTATAGTTTACGTTAAGTAGTGTGTAAGCGTAGGGACTGATGACCTTAGCAGTAAAAGTCCCACAAGATTTCACACACATTTTTCATTATTAGTATTACACCCCAATAATTGTAACTAAACGAGAGTATAATGCAGAATTTAACAATCAAGATCAATAATAATCGTAATAACCCCATAGTCAGGAGAAACAAAGACAGAGAACTGTCCCGCAACTCGAAAGATGCACGTTAAATTAATATCGTGGCTAAAAAGCATGTTTATAATATTGAGCAAAATAATTCGAGGCAAACCTATATCGATGACGTCAGCCCGTTGTCGAACTGTAGAATACATTTAATGACGTGACCTTACTGGACACATAATCTCCTCAGTAAGAATCAGCATGCAGTCTGTAAACAATGGACAAGAAACACACAATTCGCTATGCTCTTCCACGAGACGCAGATGCCGGGGTCAAGATTGAGACCTTGTTTCCCGACTTTCGGAGGGTGTTTGATAAAGTCCTGAAGTGTCGCCTAATGTAAATACGAGCCTGCAGAATTTCTGATCAGATGTGTTATTCTTTTTACAGGATAAACTTCTCTTTGTAAATAGTTATAAATTTACAAAGAGAAAAAATTCTTTACTAATATCAAATGGAAGTTTAGTGTAACAGCTAATAACATCAAAATCATTGGAACACTAAAATAATAATCCCACATCTTTATTTTTTCCGACTTGCCACCGTTAAGTTACACAGTGATGTTGGTTATATCACACATTATAAGATACAGAATATCCGCAAAATATCTGAAATGTACTTGTTCCATTTCTTTCTAATTATATCTGGTTTTGCAGAAATATGGTTGTCACAATACCCAATCTTTACTTTATCATGTCCACATGTGTTGATTAAATCAACGACGGTTTGGTTCTGACTGTGTGACCATCCACGTTGACGAATGGTACTTAGTTTATACTTTGAATGTCAATGATAAAGGGAGGTAGCGGTTTAACGTCCCGTCGACGATGAGACCGAATACAGGCTCGGACTGGGGAGCGATAACAGCGTGCTCTTTCTAAATAAACCATTGCGGCCTCAGGCAATCAAGGAAAAATCTAAATCTAGATAGCCAAACTGCGATTTCAATCGCTGCCTTCTCGATTGCGAATCCATTGTCTTAACCATGTGCCACCTTACAGAAAGCCGAAGCATGCATCAGCCTTTGTACCGTTAGTTGTATAGCGCTACATAGTCGTCCGGTTTGCCCAGGTTGTTTGCGCCATACCCGCATCCGACCTTCAGCTCGAAAAAGCTGTTACTACGGCTGAACTGACCACGGCACGTGTTGCCAGTTCTTTCCTGTTCGATGAATCAATTTACGATCGTAGGAAAGTCGTTCTTTCTTGTGTTGTGGCTTAAACAGATGCACACATGTGCATCTCTTGATCCCACATCTCTTGAATGTTGACAAGTTTTTCTGCTTGCTACTAGACGGAAAACAGGTATCCCTCCCGATTAAATGTTATAACTTTATTTAGGGTATTTTATAAGTACGTTTCGTCATATCTAATGTATAGTAACCGATTATCAATAGGAAGCAGCAGAGATCAGTAACTACTCCGGTGATGGTGGATGGAAAGCCATTCTGCTGTCGGTTATTGGTAACCGATGATATGATGTCACAACCTTATATTACCATTACCAGCAGCTTAATCTTTCTGCATTCAAGTATTTTTGCCATTTTTCGTCCTTAATGGGTGCAGGTGGATATTTTCATTTACTACCTCTCAAATATTGTTGAATTTTAGTGCTCTTCATGCAGATGACTACACTACCACTATCCTGTTCAACAAACGAAATGTAATTAGAGGTTGCTGCACACTTTAATGATCAAATAACGCGGATTATGATTATGATTTCATTAATATACTATGAAATTACATTCATTAGCGAATTAAGCTATAAATTCATATAAAGAAAATCCAGACTCCCTATTTTCTGTGTGTCCCCAAGGCGAGAGGGAGATTGAAATTATTCCCTCCGTGCAATTTTTGGCAGGTTTGATTTTAAGGCAACATATTTCAAACTGTAGTTACTGGTGATTACCAAGACGCAGGTGACCATAAAGACGCTACTTAGTTTGAAGAACGACGCCAGGAGGTTAGGGATATATTTCTAGGATGTAATGGCAACCGAAGAGACCTGGAGAGCTCCCTCAGAAGTCTTTGGAAAGGCATAAAGCTTTTTACAAGAACTGCAGTTTAGTGGCTATAGAAAATGGTTCCTACCAGTACAGTCTACTGTGAACCGTGTTTTTAATTAGGGCTCAGCAGGATCATTCACCCGCACTTCTATTGGTGTTCTGGAGCAGGCAACAAGTAGCGTCCGATTCCTTCCAAGAGGACCTCCTGGATGACAGCACCGTCAGCAGAACACTGCGAAATGCTACGGCTCACTGGGTAGGTAACGCGCCATCATGCTCTGCTGATCCTCATTGCTAGCATTTCTCTTTCTCTCTACATCAACATCTATACCTACGTGATTACTCTGCAATTCACTATAAAGTGCTTTGCAGAGGGCTCAATGAACCACCTTCAAGCTGTCTCTCTACCGTTCCACTCTCTAACGGCACGCGGGAAAAACGAGCACTTAAATTCCTCTGTGCGAGTCCTGATTTCTCTTATTTTATCGTAATGATCATTTCTCCTATGTAGGTGGGTACCAGGGTACCAACAAAATGTTTTCGCAATCGGAGGAGAAAACTGGTGATTGAAATTTCATGAGAAGATCCCGTCGCAACGAAAAACGCCTTTGTTTTAATGGTTGCCACTCCAATTCACGTATCATGTCTGTGCCATTATCTCACCTATTTCGCTATAATGCAAAACGACCCGCCCTTCTTTGAACTTTTTTGATGTCATCCGCCAGTCTTACCTGGTACAAGTCCGCCCCCGGTAGCTGAGTGGACAGCGCGACAGAATGTCAATCCAAAGGGCCCGGGGTTCGATTCCCGGCTGGGTCTGAGGTTTTCTCCACTCAGGGACTGGGTGTTGTGTTGTCCTAATCATCATCATTTCATCCCCATCGACGCGCAAGTCGCCGAAGTGGCGTCAAATCGAAAGACTTGCACCAGGCGAACGGTCTACCCGACGGGATGCCCTCGTCACACGACCTGGTACAGATCCCACACCGCATAGCAATACTCCAGAATAGACCGGACAAGGGTTGTGTAAGCAGCCTCTTTAGTAGACCTGTTGCACCTTCTAAGTGTCCTGCTGATGAATTGCAGTCTTTGGCTTGCTCTACCCACAACATTATCTATGTGATCGTTCCATTTTAGGTTACGTGTAAATGTAATCCCTAAGGATTTAGTTGAATTTACAGCCTTTAGATTTTCGTGAATTATCGTGTAATCGAAATTTAGCGGATTTCTTTTAATACTCATGTGAAAAACTTCACACTTTTCTTTAATCAGGGTCAATTGTCACTTTTCGCACCATACATATATATCATCTAAATCAATTTGCAATTCCTTTTGGTCATCTGATGACTTCAGAAGACGGTAAATTACAGTATCATGTGCAAACCATCTAATAGGGTTACTCAGATTGTCTCCTACGTCGTTTACACATATCAGGAACAATAGAGGGCCTATAACACTTTCTTGGTGTACGATGGATATTACTTCTGTTTTACTCGATGACTTTCCGTCTATTACTACGAACTGTGGCCTTTCTGACAGGAAATCACGAATCCAGTAGCACAACTAAGGCGATATTCCATAGGCACGCAGTTTGGTTAGAAGACGCCAATGACAATAAGTGTCGAAATCCTTCTGGAAATCTAAAAATATGGAATCGATCTGACATCTCCTGACGATAGTACTCATTACTTCACGAGTATAAAGAGGTAGTTGTGGTTTACAAAAACGATGTTTTCTGAATCAGTGCTGGCTGTGTGTGAATAAATCGTTTTCTTCTAGGTAATTCATAATGTTCGAACACAGTGTATGTTCCGAAACCCAACTGCAAATCGACGTTAGTGAAATGGGCCTGTAATTCATCGGATTACTCCTATTTCCCTCCTTGGGTATTGGTGCAACTTGGGGAATTTTCCAGTCTTTAGGTACGGAACTTTCTGTGAGCTAGCGGTTGTGTATAATTGCTAAATATGGAGCTTTTTTTTATTATTTCGTTTGGCATCAAGGATACATTACTTGAATTGAACAGCAATGATGTTACTGGTAACACAATATGCATATACTACAAATAAAATAGATTACATTCATTTATGGTAATAAAAGTCTTAGATTAGATCGATAAATCAATAATATACATATGGATAAAAACACTAGGATGAGTTACATGTAAAAGAGAAAATGTGGTTTTTATAAACAGTAATGTTGACAAACAGAGCTTCAAGTTGTAATAAAAACTATAAGTTAATATCTAAAGTATCCAGCCAGGAGATTGCTTCCTCAGAGATCTCATGTATGCTGGTCAGAGTTCCAGCATATTTCCTTAGGGGACACTCTGTGACTATGTGGTGTATTGTTTGTCGTTGGTGTCCGCAGTCACACTTGGCACTTTCAGCGATTCCCCACTTATGCTTCAAGTCCTGGCATCTTCCGTGCTTGGTGCGTATGCGATTTAGTGTGGTCCACGACCTCCTAGGTAAGTGGAATCCAGGAGGGACTCGTGTAGGATCAGCAATGAGACCTGCAGAATCGGGATTGGATGCGAACCATTCTTCCCGCCATGCTGTTTCTGGTTGGAATCCTTCAGAAGTAAGCCTTTTTCCAAGTCTCCAGGAGGATTTCCTGGACTTAAGACGTTGCCTTTGAGTGGCATCACAGTCCTGGTGTAGCGGTAACTCGGGATTCTTGGAGCATTTCTCCCATTCCCTTTTCAACGCTGCTTGACGTCGTAACTTCGGTGGTGCAATATTGGACAGAACAGGTAGCCATTCTGGGGTGTGGATTTTATTGTCTCCGATACGCTTCCCATGGCTACATTCAGCTGCGTGGCTACCATGGCTGTATGAGCGCTGTTCAGCCATACTGGGCTGCAATATTCCCCAACAGAGTATACAAATGAGAGTGCAGTTGTTTTGAGTACTGATGCCTTAGCTCCCCAGCTTGTTCCGGAGAGTTTGTGTAATATATTGTTTCTGGTTCTCATTTTTAAAGCTGTTTCAGTTAGGTGTTTTCTATATGTTAGCGAATGTTCCAAGGTCACTCCGAGATATTTTGGGAATGGGTTATATAACAGCAATTGATTTCCAAAGGAAATTTGCGGTTTATAACGAGCATGCTTATTACTCAGATGCAAGGTGGAGGATTCAGTTTTGTTTCTGTTTACTTTGAGTCGCCATCCATTAAAAAATTCATCTAGAATTCGCAGATCCTGAGTGAGAGTCATTTCTGAAGTTGTAAAAGCATTAGCCTGCGTGAGCAAGGCTATGTCATCAGCATAGATAAATGTTCTTGCTTTCGTCTCTGGCAAGTCAGCGACATATAAATTGAAAAGTACGGGGGGCCAATACTGATCCTTGTGGTAGTCCGTCATTTAAATTGTATACCTTGCTTACTTGACCTTTTAGGTTATTGAGTAGTTGTGCAATTCTTTTACATGGAATTATTCTTAAGAACTTAAGAAGCATGCCTTTCCGCCACACTGTATCATATGCTGATGTTAGGTCAATAAACACGGCCATTGTTTTCTTCAGGTCTTCGAAGCCCTTCTCTATGTATGTTGCCAACGCTAGCACTTGTTCGCTACAACTGCGGTCTCGTCTGAAGCCAGCCTGTTCTACAGGAATGTGTTTCAGGATAGTTGGCGCAATTCTATTATAGAGTACTCTCTCCAGCAGTTTATAGCAGACACTTAGAAGTGCAATGGGTCTATAGTCTTCAGGATTGTTTCCAGATTTTGACGGTTTCAGGATGGCAATTATTTTAGTTTTCTTAAAAAGATTTGGCAGTCTTCCTGTTGCGAGAATTTCATTAATTGTTGCATCAGCATACTCTGAAAGTAACTTGACTGGTATACAATCTGGACCAGAGGCCTTGCCTTTATTAAGTGATTTAAGTTGCTTTGCCACACCAACGATATCTACTTCTATGTTCCTCATCTTGGCAGTTGTTCTTAATTGGAATTCATGAATATTTACTTCGCCTTCTTTGGTGAAGGTGTTTCGGAAAACAGTGTTTAATAACGCTACTTTAATGGCACTCTCTCAGTGACTTCACCGTTGTTATCGCGCATTGAAGGTATTGATTGTGTCTTGCCATTAGTGTGCTTTATGTATGACCACAATCTCTTTGGGTTTTCTGCCAGATTCCGAGACAGAGTTTCATTGTGGAAATTATGAAAATGATCTCTCATTGATGTGCGCGCTATATTTCGAACTTCTGCAAAACTTTGCCAATCCTGGTGATTTTGCATTTTTTTAATATTTGGCATGCTTTTTTCGTTGCTTCTGTAACAGCGATCCGACCCGTTTTGTCTAGCATGGGGGATACTATCTGTTTTACATCATTCCACATCTTTTCTACGCTTACGTGATCAGATGGGAAGGAGTGGTGACTGTCTCTTAAAAATACGTTAAGAACATTTTAATAAGCTTTTTTGGAAAGACGTATTTTGCGTTTCTTTTTGATAGTTGAAGGTGTTACGGTATTCAGCCTAGCAGCAACTGCCTTGTGGTCGATAATCCCTGTATTCGTCATGATACTCATTATTTGTCCAGGATTATTTGTGGCTTTCGCAACCATTTACGCTTAAAGTGGGCTCATGAACTAATTGATCAAAATAATTTTCTGAGAAAGCATTAAGTACAATTTCGGATGACGTTTTATGCCTGCCGCCGGCTTTAAACGTATAATTTTTCCAGCTTATAGAGGGTAGATTGAAGTAACCACCGACTACAACTGTAATACTGGGGTATCTATTCGAAATGAGACTCAAGTTTTCTTTGAACTGTTCAACAACTATATCTTTTGAGTCGGGTAGTCGGTAAAACGATCCAGTTAATTGTTTAATCCGATTGTCAAGTATAACCTCTACCCCTACTATATTGCAGGAACTATCTACTTCAATTTCGACACAGGGCAAACTACTTCTAACGGCAATAAGTACTCCACCACCAACTGTATTTAATCTATCCTTTCAGAACACTGTTAGGTCGTCTGAAAAAAATTCAGCTGAAATTACTTCATGCTTTAGCCAGCTTACCGTACCTATAACTGTTTGAGGTTCAGTGCATTCTATTAGGGCTTGAAGGTCTGGTTCTTTCCCAACAGAGCTACGACAATTTACAACTACAATACCGTTCGTTTCTACAACTACCTTACTGTGTTTAACCTGCCCAGTTTTAGACGGTAGCCTTTTATGTGGTTTCCTGAGACATTCTAACCTAAAAATCAACCCAGTCCCTTCCACACAGCTCCCGCTACCCGTGTAGCCGCTTCCTGTGTAGTGAACTCCTGACCTATTAAGCGGAACCCGGTAATCCACCATCCGATGGCACAAGTCAAGGAATCTGCAGTCTACACCGTCACAGAATCGCCTGAGATTCTGATTCAGAGCCTCCACTCGGCTCTGCACAATAGGACCACAGTCGATGATTGCTGCAGATGGTGAGTTCCATCTTAGTCTCGCAAGAAAAACGGTCGGTCTTCAAAATTTCCAATAACCGCCCAAAACCAGAGAGAATCTCCTCCAATACAAAGCGACATACGTCATTGGTACCCACATGGCCACCACGCGCAGTTGGCTGGCTACACCCTGTATTATTCATAGCATCCGGAAGCACCCTTTCCACATCCGGAATGACCTCCCCCCCCCCCCCCCCCCGTTATGCACACTGGCTTCCTTCCCCTCCTTGGCAGCCACGTTCCCAAGGGGCCCCATTACGCAGGTAATGTTGGAGCTCCCAACTACCAGCAAACCCACCCTCTGTGAATTCCCAGACCTTGGGGGCCGAGAAGCTTCCTCTGGAGCATTGTGGACGACTGCATTCGGATCAGAGCCTTCGTCAGCCACAGATAACGCCCGAAACCTGTTCGTCAAACGAACCGGGCAGGCCCTACGATTGGCCCCTCGTAAAGTTTTTCAGTGCTTGCCAGATTTAGGGATGATCTTCCACTCGAGCACAGGTGAGGGATCAATCTCAGTGCAGGCAGTACTCGGGGCGGCCTCAGCAGTGGACCGATCGGGGAACACGTGGGAGGCGCACGACGTCTCTCGCATAACCGCCTCTGACCCCCCCCCCCCCCCCCCACAGTGATACCCCTTGGCAGCAGCTTCAAGCTGTGTGACGGAAGCCAACATAGCCTGGAGCTGTGAGTGAAGAGTCAACAACTCAGCTCGCATCTGTATACAGCAATCTCAAGGGCCTCATTGATCGCAATTTTGTAACTTTTATTCTATCTGTCTCTCGATAAAGTGTGAGCCTGATATTAAATACTTTTTCTTTGTCGTGAATATTCTGTACTCTCAATGTCAGTTCGGAGTATCTGTTTTATGTTACATAGTAAATCTGGAAATCAGAAAATATGTCAGATTTGGAGACGAATTGGCCCTCTTCTCCTTGTTGCGATTGTGGTACAGCCCTTTCTGTTCACCTAAACCTCATGATTAGACTCGATTAATCCACTTTTAAAGTGACTGCTTCATTCAGTCCTGCATGTAGGCTCGAGTCAGATGTTTCCAAGGCCTCATGGCATGGCATCGTCATCATTGGGTACCGTTTGTTACCGGAGGCGGTGGGCTGACTACGTGCAACAGCACTATAAAAAGCTCTGCAGGAAATAACTTTACTTAAAAAAAATATTTATCAGGAACATCTTTTAATATTTAACAGAATGTTAGGAATTTCCTCAATAAACATGTATTGCTGAACTACAGTTCCAAGTGTTTTTGCCAAGAAAGATACCATCAACTTTATTTGTCATGGATAATATTAGCTTTCAATAACCAACATTATGTGTACCACATCTGTGTAATTCACATGTATGGAGGGTGACGCATCTAAGGCAGGGCACCCCAAATATCTACAGAATGAATAAATACAGGGTGTTTCAAAAATGACCGGTATATTTGAAACGGCAATACAATCTAAACGAGCAGCGATAGAAATACACCGTTTGTTGCAATATGCTTGAGACAACAGTACATTTTCAGGCAGACAAACTTTCGAAATTACAGTAGCTACAATTCTCAACATCAGATGGCGCTGCGGTCTGGGAAACTCTATAGTACGATATTTTCCACATATCCACCATGCGTAGCAATAATATGGCGTAGTCTCTGAATGAAATTACCCGAAACGTGTCTGGCGGAATGGATTCACATGCAGATGAGATGTACTGATTCAGCTATTAAATTGTTTCTGGATTGTGCCGGTACACCTGGTCTTTCAAGTGTCCCCACAGAAAGAAGTCACAGGGGTTCGTGTCTGGCGAATAGGAAGGCCAATCCACGCCGCCTCCTATATGTTTCGGATAGCCCAAAGCAATCACACGATCATCGAAATATTCATTCAGGAAATTAAAGACGTCGGCCGTGCGATGTGGCCGGGCACCATCTTGCATAAACCACGAGGTGTTCGCAGTGTCGTCTAAGGCAGTTTGTACCGCCACAAATTCACGAAGAATGTCCAGATAGCGTGATGCAGTAATCGTTTCGGATCTGAAAAATGGGCCAATGATTCCTTTGGAAGAAATGGCGGCCCAGACCAGTACTTTTTGAGGATGCAGGGACGATGGGACTGCAACATGGGGCTTTTCGGTTCCCCATATGCGCCATTTCTGTTTATTGTCGAAGCCGTCCAGGTAAAAATAAGCTTCGTCAGTAAACCAAATGCTGCCCACATGCATATCGCCGTCATCAATCCTGTGCACTATATCGTTAGCGAATGTCTCTCGTGCAGCAATGGTAGCGGCGCTGAGGGGTTGCCGCGTTTGAATTTTGTATGGATAGAGGTGTAAACTCTGGTGCATGAGACGATACGTGGACGTTGGCGTCATTTGGACCGCAGCTGCAACACGGCGAACGGAAACCCGAGGCCGCTGTTGGATCACCTGCTGCACTAGCTGCGCGTTGCCCTCTGTGGTTGCCGTACGCGGTCGCCCTACCTTTCCAGCACGTTCATCCGTCACGTTCCCAGTCCGTTGAAATTTTTCAAACAGATCCTGTATTGTATCGCTTTTCGGTCCTTTGGTTACACTAAACCTCCGTTGAAAACTTCGTCTTGTTGCAACAACACTGTGTTCTAGGCGGTGGAATTCCAACACCAGAAAAATCCTCTGTTCTAAGGAATAAACCATGTTGTCCACAGCACACTTGCACTTTGTGAACAGCACACGCTTACAGCAGAAAGACGACGTACAGAATGGCGCACCCACAGACTGCGTTGTCTTCTATATCTTTCACGTCACTTGCAGCGCCATCTGTTGTTGAAAATTGTAAGTACTGTAATTTCGAAAGTTTGTCCGCCTGAAAATGTACTGTTGTCCCAAGCATATCGCAACAAACGGTGTATTTCTATCGCTGCTCGTTTAGTTTTTATTGCCGTTTCAAATATACCGGTCATTTTTGAAACACCCTGTATATAGAGGCCCGATTTTCGCCGACTTTTAGCGGACAATATTTCAAATTTATTATCGTCCACAAGTAATTTTTATCGTTTATAGTCACGAATTACGACACTAACGTTTTTATGTTTTTTTTTTTTCTAGTGGAACTATATGCGTTTTCCTGTGGCATTTGAAAGAAGCTTCTAAGAGAACTTCAGTAACATAGTATGTATGGAGCTTCATCTAATAGTATCAAGGTAACAGCGCCGCACACTTCTTACCGTCTTCAGGAGAAGAGATTCCACAATCGTCTGCCCTGTTATACCAACTCTAAGCAAACATGTAACTCAGTTATGGTTCTCTTATTTACCTGTGTACTTGAAGCCCATCAGTCTGTGTTTTACCTTTTTAGCAGTCTGATAACTTGCTCGTAAAACTATTGAGACAGGCACAATGTATACGACAGTCAAAAAAGTGAATATCTTTTATGGTGAATGTCGTCAAACTATTAGAGCAGCGATGCAGTTGTATGCTGAACAGTATCCAGATAGTGTGAAGCACACGCGACCAGTCTTTGCAAACATTTAAAAAAAAAGCACAGGAAGGATCAACCAAACTAGTGTTCTGTGAACACTACATTCCATCGCATTTAGTCCTCCTCACATTTTTGTGCATCTACAGCTTCATGGCATGGCACGTCCAAAATTGGTTACAATTTTCCGAATGTTATGTACGAAAAGTATAAGGTGTTACGGCTTACCTATGTAAAATTTGGTTTAAAGAAGAATCATCGTTTACAAACCATGGGAAGGTCAACCTTCGCATTATGCACTTCTCAACATTTAAAAATGCTCGCTGGCTTAAAGAAGCGGTTAAAAACAGTTGGTCTATCATGGTGTGGTGTGTGCTTTTCAAGACCTGCATCATTGATCCCTGTTTTGTTGATGGAAATCTAAACACACTTAAGTATCTCGAGTTCCTAAGATACGCTGCCGCCACAATTATTGGAAGACATCCCACTACGCATAAGGCAACCAGTGCGGTACCAACATAAATGATGTTCCTCTCATTCTGCACATGTAATGACAGACGCTCGTAAAAGAACATTAGGGGAGCATTGGAACGATCGTTCACGAAACGCAAAATGATTTGTGCATTCATCAAACGTGTATACTGTACACTTTTATATGAGGTGCAAATTAAAACAACAGGTCTATTAGGAAACACTGATGACTCTCGAAGGCATGTAATGCCTTATGACACAGACCATATGAAATTCAACGGGCAGTATCATTTCTTCAAAATTACTTTATGGCGCATAGCAGTGCTCAGGGCGAACATGTTAAGCTCTTTTGTCTCCACTGAAACGATAATAAACACACGAACCTTACCTGAGTTACGTGTCTGCTTTCCTTTTGCATAAAAGGGTAGGCGTTTTGGATCCTCTTGTGCTGACGGTGGGACAGCGGTTCGAGACGCTTTTGGCTCAAATGGCTCTGAGCACTATGGGACTTAACATCTGTGGTCATCAGTCTCCTAGACCTTAGAACTACTTAAACCTAACTAACCTAAGGATATCACGCACATCCATGCCCGAGGCAGGATTCGAACCTGCGACCGTCGCGACGCTTTTACCTCGATAGTAATTGATGAAGTCCCATACATGTTATGCTGTTAACGTTCTCTTAGAAGAAATACTGCAGAAAAAAAGTACATAATTTCATTAGAAAAAAAATGTCGATGTCGTAATTCTTGGACTACGAACGATAAAAATTACTTGCGAATGGTACAGTATTGTCCGCTATAGCTTGGCGAAAACCTCAGCTTTATACATTTATTCACTGTGGATATTGTGGGGTAGACTGTCTTAGCTACCTCACTCTGTATACATATAAGCAATTTTTGCCACAGTTCTCTCCTTTATTTCTAGTTTATCTCATATTGTAGAGATTTGTCTATTGCTTCACTGATATAACTGAACGAACAGTTGTCATTTTGGGCATAAAGTGACAGACTATTCTCGGAGAAAATGTAAAACAATATCTAAAGGGCAGAGTTTTCTCTGAAGTCATATAGTACTTCAGGAATAAGTAAAGCGACAACAATTTTGAAACAGTACCCGTGGTGCGTAATTTATGGGTGCCCCGAATCGACATTAAAGGAATTTCTAACCTTTGGGTAATGAGAAATGCTGTTAAATCACTGTTAAGCAATGCGTCGAAGAACTGAAATGTTCGTTCGAAGAAATGCATCTTCTAATAGTTACAAAAAAAAAAAAGAAGTTCTGGTTTTATCCGTTAGCTGTGGTTGGTAGGAAGACTTGAGGAACTGTTACAAAACCTAAACTCCATTGACAAAGTTTCTGAGGCTATCTGTGGATGTTTTATCTTTTTTTTTGGTATTAGAAACCCGTAATTTCGAATGGCTCGTTATAGATTAATGGATTTTCGTTTTAGTTATTCCATGTATCTTCCTATCCGTACTACTCTCAAAATATCGGCACAACTGTGCAAATATCGACGATAAGCTCTGTGTCTCTCGACTGGAAACACAAGTATCCCATTCACTCACGATGTTTTCTGTTAACGACAATAATACTCAATTTACACTTTGCCCTTACGTGTGCCGTCCGTACTTCGCGGCTCTGCCTCACGTTTGTTCCTTCGGCAGCGTTAGTCTGCTGTACACAGCAGATGAATTGGTTTATGATGAGAAGTTGGCCAACATGCCTCACGTCTATCAGTTCACTGAATGCAGTGGCTGAGAGAAGGAAAGACGCTGTGCTGAGCCGTTTCCTCAGCGACAGCACCAAATCGCAGCCTTTAGCATCTGTACTTAGACACTAGATACCATATCCATTCGTGTTGGAATTATAGAAAATGGCCGCACGAGGTGTGTGAAATCTTATGGGACTTAACTGCTGAGGTCATCAGTCCCTAAGCTTACACACTACTTAACCTAAATTATCCCAAGGACAAACACGCACACCCATGCCTGAGGGAGGACTCGAACCTCCACCGGGACCAACCGCACAGTCCACGATTGCAGCGCCTAAGACCGCTCGGCTAATCCCACGCGGCCCGCACGAGGTGTGCCTTCATTGTTATGAAGGTATTTCCATAGGCACACAGGTAATCGGTGTCATACACCGATTAAATCATGTTTATGTTATTACTCTGTAACGAGACACTGGACATAATGAGGTCTTTGTAGCAAAATGGTCAGGAAACATCCGTCAACGGCATTCACCATTTTGTCGGACGAGTTCGGACTCACACCGTGTATCATAAACCACAGAGGTGCATGTTTACAAACGTTCTGACACCACTATTCCTTCAAAGAGCACGGATCATATTTGTAAGGTGCGGGGTACTGTTGCATTTAACGGTCAGCTTTAAAACAATATATTTGAGAAACGTAAATTGAGGGCTTTTTACCACAAAAGAATCACTGTGTGGCAAACTTCGTAACTTCGTGATATGGAGAATGATGTTACGTAACTTACTGGTACCACTTATAGCCAGATTGTCACTAATTGACTGAACTGCTTAAGAAATGGTCTCACAACGATGAAATTTATTTCATACGTTATTCAAGTTGAACACTCAACATAATTTCAATCACTGGTTGATACACTTACGGGCAGAATGTCACGGCAGTCAGTTTCAATATCCTGCAAACTTTCTTCTAGCTAAAAAGTAGATTTCAAGTTGCGTTAATAGAAGTTTACAAATGTTCTTGGACAGGACTGTTCCTCATTGCATCCATTTACTGTCACTGTTCGTGAAATGATGTTACTGGTAATGCAAATAGTAACCGGTGTTGTCATCGTACCCACAACTCAGGGAGGTGCGTCGTGGCAAAAGGATTCGGAAAGGACGGCTATTTGAATCCCCGTAAGAGTAATCAAATTTAGGTTTTTCATGACATCCCTCAATCGCTCATGGTAAACTCCGGGACGGTTCCTTTGCAAAGGATACAGCTGATTTCCTTTCTTATAGTTCCTTAGTCCGGACATGTACTCTGTCTCTAACGATCTCGCCATCGACGGGGCGTTAAACTTTAATCTTAATGTTATGTTATTTAATTGTGCTCGTCACTGAAGTTGAAGAACAATTTCAAGAGAACACATTTCTCTGACGTTACAGATACAGCAGCATAATGGGTGATATTGTAGCTGTATCTCGCAGTTTTAAGAGTTCAACAAAAGAAACACTATTCCTTTCCTGTTCTGTTAATTTCCTGTTCGATACTAAACTGCATATAGTACATAAATTAGTAGTATATTTACTGATCAAGTTAAAATCCTACCCACAGGATTCTAATTTTAGAATAATAATAGCTAGACGCAACATTATCATTTATTGACAGCAATATAATTGTTGCCGTTGTGGTCTTCAGTCCAAAAAACTGGTTCAAAATGTCTCTGAGCGCTATGGGACTTAACATATAAGGTTATCAGGCCCCTAGAACTAAGAACTACTTAAACCTAACTAACCTAAGGACATCACACACATCCATGCCTGAGGCAGGATTCGAACCTGCGACCGTAGGGGTCGCGCGGTTCCAGACTGAAGCGCCTAGAACCGCTCTGCCACACCGGATGGCCGAAAAACTGGTCCGATGCAACTCTCCATGCTACTCTATCCTGTGCAGGCCTCTTCATCTCTGAGTAACTACTGCAACCTACATCCTTCCTTGCCATAGCCAGTCTACGTTTTATATCCGCCGTACTTCGACCATCCTTAGTTATTTTGCTGCCCAAATAGCATAACTCATCTACTACTTTTAATTGTCTCATTTCCTAATGTAACTCCCTCAGCATCGCCAGATCTAATTCGACAACGTTCCATTGTCTTCGCATTCAACTTCAAATTTCTGTATTTTATATTTTCCTAACTGAATGTTCTGATGAAAGATTGTTAGATCTGTATGAATTCTAGTACTACTTGCCCTAGTGCCTCCTTACTGATTCTGGTGCCCAACAAGATTGCTTCTTGCTTACGCGGATCCTATGCGTTTTGAGCTGACGGGAGAAGAGTCTACCCTAATGAGGACATATTTTAAGAAGGGTTAACTTTTGTCTGGGGTTATTGTAAGAAATATAGAAATATCCAGTCCTCCTACTAATGACAACACATGTGTGGCCTGAGACCCATCCGCTATGCATTCACTAATTAGCTCAACCAGCCTCTATTTCGCAGTCCTGTTTACGTGTATGCCTTGCCTTGTGAAGCCCCACCTGTCGTTAGTTGCAGCTCGTAGCAGTTCAAGATGCCTAAAGTCAACCGTCATTAGCGCAATCCTCGTCTCTTCGTTAATACAATTTACAACACTATTAAGATTTGGCAGATCATGGCGCCGAAACAATTCAACAACGTGCACCCTGCTGTCACAAGTCAGGTAAGCTATCTCGTTCATGTCACCACCTATATCACACGCCCAGTCCCTATCGAAACGGTCTCCTGCCCATCCCATAATTTATACCTCAGCCTACACAAAGGCCCTAAGTCCTCAGTCGCTTGATTCAGCCATGTACTAGGTTTTGAAATTAAAGTGAAATTGTAATCTAACCCCAGCATTTCCTGTACAGTAGCTGAAGGTCTATGCCTAAGCAACGGCTATTACATAGCATCAGTATTTTCTTGTACCATTTCCCACACTCTTAGGCTTCACAATCACTGCGTATATCCTGCAATTGCTTCTACCTGAGGCACCTCTACACTTAATTCTGGCAGCTGCTGAAACATGTATTGTGTGTGTGTGTGTGTGTTTGTGTTTGTGTGTGTGTGTGTGTGTGCGTGCGTGCGTGCTTGCTCAACTAAACTCTCAGACTTTGTCCTTTTGTTCCCCGTCTTTGTATCTTGCTTAACCTTAGCAGTTCTTTCCTTGTTTCCTGAAACTTTGCCGGAAGGAAGAAGATTACCCTTCCGGTACCTTAATCAAATTATTCCAACGGAAAATCATTCAGTTCCAGAATAGAAAGCCTCACTGGCAATCTTGGTGATATCCCTGCTGTATAAAATAATAATGTACCCCCATATCTTCACCATGAAACCATTTTCCACAATACATTCAGTAATTTCCATTTCTCACAACTCTATTATAGTTTCCCAATCTTCCATTCATAGTCATGGTTCTTAAAACAAAAAAATCGATTAAATTGAAAACCGTGAGTACCCTTCATTGTTGTTGTTGTTGTGATCTTCAGTCCTGAGACTGGTTTGATGCAGCTCTCCATGCTACTCTATTCTGAGAAAGCTGCTTCATCTCCCAGTACGCCGACGGAGTGTCCGTGCAGTTCTAGGCGCTGCCGTCTGGAGCCGAGTGACCGCTACGGACGCAAGTTCGAATCCTGCCTCGGGCATGGATGTTTGTGATGTCTTTAGGTTAGTTAGGTTTAATTAGTTCTAAGTTCTAGGCGACTGATGACCTCAGAAGTTAAGTCGCGTAGTGCCCAGAGCCAAATCTCCCAGTACTTACTGCAGCCTGCATCCTTCTGAATCTGCTTAGTGTATTCACCTCTTGGTCTCCCTTTACGATTTTTACCTCCAACTTTGCCCTCCAATACTAAATTGGTGATCCCTTGATGCCTCAGAACATGTCCTACCAATCGATCCCTTCTTTTAGTCAAGCTGTGCCACAAACTCCTCTTCTCCCCAATTCTATTGAATACCTCCTCATTAGTTATGTGATCTACCCATCTAATCTTCAGCATTCTTCTGTAGCACATCATTTCGAAAGCTTCTATTCTCTTCCTTTTCAAACTATTTATCATCCATGTTTCTCTTCCATAAATGGCTACACTCCATACAAATAATTTCAGAAACGACTTCCTGAGTCTTAAATCAATACTAGATATCAACAAATTTCTCTTCTTCAGAAACACTTTCCTTGCCATTGCCAGTCTACATTTTATATCCTCTCTACTTGGACCATCATCAGTTAATTTCCTCCCCAAATAGCAAAACTCCTTTACTATTTTAAGCGTCTCATTTCCTAATCTAATTACCGAGCGAGGTGGCGCAGTGGTTAGTACACTGGACTCGCATTTGGGAGGACGACGGTTCAATCCCGTCTCCGGCCATCCTGATTTAGGTTTTCCGTGATTTCCCTAAATCGTTTCAGGCAAATGCCGGGATGGTTCCTTTGAAAGGGCACGGCCGATTTCCTTCCCAATCCTTCCCTAACCCGAGCTTGCGCTCCGTCTCTAATGACCTAGTTGTCGACGGGACGTTAAACACTAACCACCACCATCCTAATCTAATTCCCTCAGAATCACCCGAGTTAACTCGATGACATTCCATTATCCTCGATTTGCTTTTATTGATGTTCATCTTATATCCACCTTTCAAGACACTGTCCATTTCGTTCAACTGTTCTTCCACGTCCTTTGCTATCTCCGACAGGATTACAGTGTCATCGCAAACCTCAATATCTGTAGTTCTTCTCCTACTCCAAATTTTTCTTTGGTTTCCTTTACTGCTTGTTCATTGTGTTCCTAAATTTCTACTGTATCCAAACTTATCGTCCCCGAGGTCGTCTTCTACCAGTTTATCCATTCGTCTGTGAAGAATTCGTAATTAATATTTTGCAACCATGACTTATTAAAATGATAGGTCTGTAATTTTCATACCTGTCTTACAAATTGGAAATACTATATTATTCTTGAAGTCTTGGGTATTTCGCCTGTCTCATACATCTTGCCCACCACATGGAAGAGTTTGGTCATTGCTGACTCTCCCGATGCTATCAGTAGTTCTAACGAAATTTGATTTACTGTCGGGGCCTTGTTGCTACTTAGGTCTTTCTGTGCTCTGTCAAATTCTTCACGCAGAGTCATATTTGCCATCTCATCTTCATCTATGTCCTCTTACGTTTCCATAATATTGCCCTCAAGTACATCGCCCTTGTATAGACCCTCTATATACTCCTTCCACCTCTCGGCTTTCCCTTCTTTGCTTGGGACTAGTCTACTATCTTACCTCTTGATATACATACAGGTGAATCTGTTTTCTCCAAAGATTTCTTTAATTTTTCTGTATTCGCCGTCTATCTTACCCATAGCGATATATGCTTGTACATCCATACATTGGCCGTCTAGTATTTTTTGTGTTCCCCAAGGATTTCTACTAACCCTCGTCTGTTTACCCATTTGATTCTTTGCTGCTTTCACTACTTCATCTCTCAAAGCTACCCATTCTACTTCTACTGTATTTCTTTTCCCTGTTTTTGTTATACGTTCCCTAATGCTCTTCAACCTCTAGTTCTTTCAGTTTATCCAGGTTCCATGCCCTTAAATTCCTACCTTTTTCAGTTTCTTCAGTTTTAACCTACAGTATCCAATCAGTCTGAAACCTTCCGGAGTCTCCAGGTATCTTCCACGTATACAACCTTCTTTCATGATTCATAAACTAAGTGTTATCGATGATTAAGTTATGTTCTGTGCAAAATTCTACCAGGCGGCATTAACTATTTGGATAATATCTTTTATCTCATCATACATTTCTTCACTCTCTTCATCGTCTGCGGAGCTAGATGGCATATAAACTTGTACTACTGTGGTATGCGTAGGCTTCGTATCTATCCTGGCTAATTTGCTCATTATTAAACATACTCCTGCATCACTCCTAATTGATTTTGTATTTGTAATCCTGTACTCACCTGACCAGAAATCTAGTTCCTCCTGCCATTCCCACTATATGTAACTTCATCCTATCCATTCGCCTTTTTAAATTTTCTAACCTACCTGCCCGATTAAGGGATCTGGCAGTCCACGCTCCTATCCGTAGAACGCCAATTTTGTTTCTCCTGTTAAAGATGTCCTCCTGAATAGTTTACCCAACAAGACGCCATCATCATTTTACCATACAGGAAAGCTGCATGCCCTCGTGAAAAATTACGACTTTCAGCCGTTCGCAGTACAGCACAGCAGTGCTGTTTTAGTTGGTGATATAAAGCCAGTTCAGTCAGTCGTCTAGATTATTGCCCTAGCAATTGCTGAAGAGTCTGCTCCCCCTCTTTAGGAAGCACACTTTTGTATGGCCTCTCAACAGATACCCCTCCCCCCCTCCCGCGTTATCCTACGGTACGACTATCTTTATAGCTGAGACACGCAAACCTTCACACCAACAGCACGGTCCATGGTACATTGGGGGTGGGGTGACGGAATATAACGTTAGGGATGCTCAATTATCACAGACCATTAGTGTATGAACTAGACAAATGATTTGACCGATTGAGTTATTTGTGCTCGGTAGACTGATTATCTGGATGGGGAAAAATATTTCATACCGGCACTAAAAGTTAATAGGGTAGGCTCTTAATGAGGGTATTCTATTAAGTCTTTCAGACGAGCTTATTCAATTGATGCCAAAGGTTATTTTTGCGTTTGACAGGTTCTGGATGACTGCATGTTCCAGAATATCAGACCTTAATATATTAGATTACTGACCAGTGGGTTCGTAAGTTAATCACCTATTGCCCGTAAGCTTTGTTTTGCCTCCAACACCTTCATCTCGTGTTTGTGAATGGTGCCAAGTTACACCGTAGTTCGATTTATATTGTAATCTGCAAGTCTACTTATATATGGCTGATTCAGTTAGACTGTCTTATCAAAATCATCCGAGCGCCTATTAGTGAATATTAAAATGGTGTGCGTCCTTCGCCTTTGCGACCTCCTCTATACTTTATTGTTGGCACTACACGTAATGGCAGACAAAGTTCTCCAGGTATTTGGAAGCCCCAACCCTCCCATCGGAATTACACAGTATGTACTGTGATTCATGACTCTATATCACTCGTTTCCAGTTCTCCACCGTTCAGTGACACCGATTTTTACATGACGTAAAGAGCCGCTTAGTACTGACTACAGTAATGTATGGCTCATGAGGAGCTGCTCAACCATTATATCCCCACTTCAAGCGATATTTTCACAACCATTCTCGGCAATGCTCGCTGTTCCCTGTCCTTAAGTACTTGAATTCCGCCTGGTCTTAGTTTGGCTATAGTTGTTCTTTCGTGTCTCTGCTTCTTCCCTGATGTACTTGTTACTTAGGTGGCATCTAATGACTAGTCCACTCTGGAAGCTACAGAACTCTCCTAACGGCCCAATCTGTTGTTTCTGCTTCGCTACTGACAACACAATACTTCCTATACTGTCAGGTCCACCTCTCGTGACATCTAGTGGCCCATTCCACATTACAGGGGCTGGCGAAGTATGTAACATACTGGATTCGTGTATGGGGGGATTCAGGTCCAAATCCCCGTCCAATCTTCCAGAATTTTCCACAGCATCACTAAATCTTTTCATCGAAATACTGGAGCGTTCCTTCAATAAAACCTCCATGCGGTTCTTTACTCATTCTCGCCCATCTGAGCTAGCGATCCATCTGTAATAACCTTGACTTCCATAAGAGTTTAAACAGTAATCATCTATTGCGTTTGAAATCATTTTAAATTAGGAAAAAGTACTGGGATCTTACACAGAAACGCAGTGAACTGCTGAAATCAACCCACTGTCCGGTAACTGCTACTCAAGATAGTTCTTAGTGGCCCTATGCTATCATCAGGGATTAAATATTTACTTGACTGAAATCACAGTTGTCCACAGTTAAGGAAAGACACACTCATAAAGTGGCGGTACACTACTTTCTTCACAGTTCCTTCACTTTATGTAATGAACCGTAGATCCTGAAATCATATTTACTCTTCTGTATACTAACTTAATGTACAGTCTCTTGCACAGATTTTTCGTGAAAGATTACAATATTTTGCGAGATGCCAACACGGAACCAAACCATTACCTTTCGCAAGCAACTGCCTGGCATCAGACTGAAGGCTTCAGCCTCTAGATAGGTCCACAGTACATGTTAACCTTGTATTGGGTCCACTGGAAGGAAGTTGCATTTATGCAAAGAAGATTAGTCCTTTCAGAAACGGGTAGTTTCTGGGCAGCCACTAGATTGAGAAGTTTCACTTAAAATCTGGGAAGCCCTAGATGTAACAAGAAAACTTAACCATCTTATGTGGGATTCATAAATTTGTCAGGTAAGTAACCTATAATTCTTTGCTACACTCGTTACTAAGGACCACTACGACATTCTAGTGACCTTCCAAATTTCATCATCACTTAACATGCTCTCACGTTTCATTCTCTTTCATTGTATTAAGAGAATAATCATTTTGCACCAGAAAGTTTCACCGTGCTCTGAAAGCTAATCACGGAAGTCACACAACTGCTGCGACATAAGTACGGGAGGAGCCTTTCTTTGGAAATAAATAACTATAGGCGACAGATTCTTCTTGTGAGAAACGAACAACTGCGTTTATATTTAGGATAATCCTCATTTATTATTCCTTCTCAGTTCATCATTTTGCAGTACTCTGATACGTTGTTCTGAGTAGACAATACGGGATGCTGACGCAACTACTTAGATCTGAAGGTGATCCTGAGTGATCGAAACATTTAATCTAATTAAAAATGTGAAACTGAGATGTAACAATAAATAAGACTTTTCATAGAACAACACTGAACTGCCAGAGCACTATGACCAGAGACGTACTATCGATGTAAACCCGTCTAGGCTACAGCAGCGTCAGCTGGTGAGGAATGACTGCTAGTCAGACATACGCAGGATGTATGTAATATCAGTGAGTGTTCTATCCATGTGCAGAATAGGGAAGCCGCCTGATATATTTGGGTCTGACCGAAGGCACATTGGCACGCGGGGCAGCCGTACGGTCTCAGGCGCCTTGCTACGGTTCGCGCAGCTACAACCGTCGGAGACTCGAGTCCCTCGGGTATGGGTGTGTGTATTGTTCTTAGCGTAAGTTAGTTTATGTTAGATTACGTAGTGTGTAAGCCTAGGGACCGCCGACCTCAACAGTTTGGTCCCATAGGAACTTACCACAAATATCAAAAAAAATTTCCGAAGGCAAATTATGGTGGCCCATTGACCTAGCATCAGCATTATGGAAACTGCACGACTTGTCGGATATTCGAGGAGAGCTGTGGTAAGTGTCTGCAACACATTGCGAAACCAACGTGAAGTCACGTCCAGACGTCGCGGTGTTGGGCTGCCACCCATCATTACAGATGTCGGACGTCGTAGGCTGGGCAGACTGGTAACACAGGATAGGAAGCGAACTGAAGCGGCACTAACATCGGACTTTAATGCTGGACAGACTATATGTATGTCTGAACACAGCGCACCGAATACTCCTAACGAAGGACCTCCGCAGCCGAGATTCCATGCATGTGCCAATGTTAATACCACGATATCGGCAAATACAACGGAAGTTGGCAAGTGGCCATCGGCGCTGGACGTTGACGCAGTGCCAGAGCGTTGCATGATCTGATGGGTCTCAATACCTTCTTCATCATACCGATGAGAGGGTGTGTATCAGTCGTCCTCCAGGAGAACAGCTCCTTGACACCAGTACTGCGGGAAGGTGACAAGGTGGCACCATCTCCATTAGGCTCTGGGGAACATTCAAGTGGGCATCCATGGGTCCAGTTGAGCTCGTGCAATGTACCATGACGACCAATGTGTATCGTAGACTGGTTGCAGACGAAGTGCATCCCTTCATGACGATCTTATTTCCCGATGGCAGTAGCATTTTTCAGCGGGATAATGGGCCATGTCACAAGGCCAGAAGTGTGATGTAGTGGTTCGAGGAACAGAGTAGCGAGTTTCAGTTGATGTGCTGGTCCTCCAACTCGTCAGATCTGAAACCAGTAGAACACACCTGAGATGTGATTGAACGTTGTTGCAGAGCTCATCACCTCTCTCCCCGGAATTTACAGGAATTAGGTGACTTGCGTGCGTACATGTGGTGCCAACTCCTCTAACGACCTACCAAGGCCTCATTGCTTCCATGCCACGACGCGTCGCCGCTGTTATCTGTGGCAAAAGTGGACATAGTACTATAAGGTAGTTGGTCGTAACGTTCTGGCTATCAGTTTAAATAACGATACACTGCGGATCAAGCACTTGTTCTGTGACCGAATACGTATTCTGAAGATTGAAATCTGCTGCTAGAGGGAATGGTGTGAAATGGTTCGTGATAAAATGGTCAGCATGCAGTAAATTATGAGAGTATTAACTAACATTTTTTTAAATTAGTCTGGAAGGGTTATAGCTCGCAGGAGATCGTGGTTTGGTAATCGATGTTGTCGTACCTACGTCTTGGTTACTTTACAGTTTGTTCATTCCTTATTCTATAACACCACTCTTACATTATGACAAGATAATATCACTTAGCATTACAATAACTGGATACAGTGAACACCAGTAGAAATACTAATTACAATAATAAATTCTAATTAATAATAATAATAAATTCTAATTAATAACAATGCCATGGGGATGGAGAATGTGACGTGCGTGATTCCTCCTTTCATCTGGAACGATTTTAGACTTGAATCAGAATTGCTATAGCAGGTAAGAGTAGGAAGATCACACAAAAGGAAAACCCTGATTGCAACTCATTTGAGGTACAATCACAATTAAACTGGACTAGGGTACTTCTGCAGAGAACAGAGGCACTTTACCAAAGTAATTGGGTACCACATGATCTTTAAGACAGGCAGATTGTTAGTAATCTCCTTCAGTTCTTGCTCAACACTATTGAAAGTATAAGCTTCAGAGTAACACACACTACTCTAGATGATAGCTAAGAGCGTACTCAGAACATATTTATCATTTGCGTTCATTGAACGCACCTATTCCTTTAAAACACAAGAATATTTTCAATGACAAATCGTATGAGAGCGCTAACGTACTGCAGTGTCAGTGTAACAACCCCATGGGACTTTGTATAGCTGCAAAGAAATCGGGTGCAAAAACCAAATTCTGGAGCACTGTATTATGGTCTGAACGGGTCGATACCACACAGATTTACCAGTAGTGAGTGGAAGAAGCTAATGCATATGTTAGATTTTTATTTCACCAGACGTACCCCATGATTTGAACAAAATGCGTGAGCTAATGCGTTTGTTCCCAGGTTGCTGCTTCTGTATTCATAATTCAGATATTTAAGTCTTTACCAATGACTGCACCAAAGTAAATATTTTGTCACAAGTACCACTTTAAGACCATTGATAACTTCTATTAAAAAATTTAATCAATATCGGAAGAAGCATAGTAGATCCTTTTTTGGAATACAGGACTTGGGACGTACTTTTAGAATGGCCACTATGTTCATATTAACTACACTACTGGCCATTAAAATTGCTACACCACGAAGATGACGTGCTACAGGCGTGAAATATAACCGACAGGAAAAAGATGCTGTGATATGCAAGTGATTAGCTTTTCAGAGCATTCACAAAAGGTTGGCGCCGGTGGCGACACCTACAACGTGCTGACATGAGGAAAGTTTCCTGCCCGTTTCTCATACACAAACAGAAGTTGACCAGCGTTGCCTGGTGGAACGTTGTTGTGATACCTCGTGTAAGGAGGAGAAATGAGTACCATCATGTTTCCGACTTTGATAAAGGTCGGATTGTAGCCTATCGCGATTGCGGTTTATCGTATCGCGACATTACTGCTAACGTTGTTCGAGATCCAATTACTGTTAGCAGAATATGGAATCGGTGGGTTCAGGAGGGTAATACAGGGCGTCATGCTGGATCACTAGCAGTTGAGATGACAGGCATCTTATCCGCATGGATGCAACGGATCGTGCAGCCACGTCTATAACCCTGAGTTAACAGTTGGGGACATTTGCAAGACAACAACCATCTGCACGAACAGTTCGACAACGTTTGCAGCAGCATGTACTATCATCTCGGAGACCTTGACGCTGCATCACAGACAGGAGTGCCTGCGATGGTGTACTGAACGACGAACCTGGTGCACGAATTGCATAACGTAATTTTTTCGGATGAATCCAGGTTCTGTTTACAGCATCATGATGGTCGCATCCGTGTTTGGAGACATCGCGGTGAACGCACATTGAAAGCGTGTCTTCGTCATCGCCATACTGGCGTATCACCCGGGGTGATGGTATGGGGTGCCATTGGTTACACGTCTCGGTCACCTATTTTCCGCATTGACGGCACTTTGAACAGTGGACGTTACATTTCAGATGTGTTACGACCCGTCGCTCTACCCTTCATTCGATCCCTGCGAAACCCACATTTCAGCAGGATAATGCACGACCGCATGTTGCAGGTCCTGTACTGGCCTTTCTGTATACAGAAAATGTTCGACTGCTGCCCTGGCCAGCACATTCTCCAGATCTCTCAACAACAGAAATCGTCTGGTCAATGGTGGCAGAGCAAGTGGCTCGTCACAATGCGCCAGTCACTACTCTTGATGAACTGTGGTATCGTGTTGAAGCTGCATGGGCAGCTGTACCTGTACACGTCATCCAAGCTCTGTTTGACTCAATGCCCAGGCGTATCAAGGCCGTTATTACGGCGGGAGGTGGTTGTTCTGGGTACTGATTTCTCAGGATCTATGCACCCAAATTGTGTGAAAATGTAATCACATGTCAGTTCTAGTATAATATTTTTTCCAATGAATACCCGTTTATCATCTGCATTTCTTCTTAGTGTAGGAATTTTAATGACCAGTAGTGTAAATTTCGAAAGGCTTTTGCGAGCTACGATTTTCCACTAATAAAATCTTATACTATTACATGCTAGCCTCTTGTTCAACGTGGACTGGTCTTCGAGGCTACTGCATTCTTGACTGTCTAACGGAGAGACTGAGCACGGAATTACTGTTCTCCCCGTTTTTGGATTCGGCGTAATAAGACTGAGACACCTGCGCCGTTACTCTTGTGTAACGTGACTCTGCGAAAAGAAGCGAAGCAGGTGGCTGAGTAATGCCGAGTCATCTGTGACGACACCAACGTTGCGAGCTGCTGTAACTACACGAGTCATCAGGGTCGTACCGATCTCCTGCGGCACCCTTGCGGAAGCACACTGCAACTGATTCATATCTTCAGAATACTGAAATGCTCATTTATAAGAATGTTAGGAAATTATAGCTTCATTCATCAGTTACGCTGTGTGAGTGATAAAATAAGTGAAACATACAGTAAGTAGGTGTTTTTGTTGTTGCAAAAACAAAGAATTGTCTCTCAACTTTATCTAAAGAGAGCGCAATGCACAGTCACTCAAGATGACGATATCCTGTGAGGGTATAATCACAGTTTCCCTACTGTTCAAATAATTTTAACTTTTTAAAAATGACGTCATTTTCGTATTTAGCTGTAACTCTTTAGCAGGTTTTATTTCAAAGTTACGTCGAAAAGTGAACAGTAGGTCATTTAGAAAACATTTACAGAAGCCAATAAGTAATATTATAAGAAAAAAATAGTCTTAACATTATTTCGTGTCTTTTCATCTTTTGTGACAACAACTTAGTCTCTAGGATGAATTGTTGGAGTCATATTTTGTAAAGAGGTGGATTCCGACGTCATAATTTCTGCAGATTATGCTTCAGTTGTTTTAAACAGGATTTCAAGATGACATCTCGAGGCATCGTAAATTTGGAAAGTTTTGGTAAGGTCTTATGGGACCGAACTGCTGATGTCGTCAGTCTCTAAGCTTACACACTACTTAATCTAACTTAAACTAACCTACACACCCATGCCCGAGGGAGGATTCGAACCTCCGACGGAGGGAGCCAAGCGAACCGTGGCAAGGAGCTTCGGACCACGTGGCTACCCCACGCGGCACAACCATCGTACACTCAGCCACTGTGAACTAATTTAATACAAGATATTATCCGTATGTTTATACGAAATGTCCATTATCTTAAAAATCTGACGGATCCTGATATATAATTAAGACATGATGAATTTTATCGAGCACTTTTATTAAGGGATCTCTATCGGACGTCTTTAGCACGTCAAATATGCAAAGCTCGTTCGAATACTTTTAAATATACGTTTGCACTAATAAACCATGTGGAGCAAAGTTCGAATGAACTCTTCTCAGATGAATTTCTCTGTGGTCCACAGTCCACTTTATTTAATAAAAATGTTTTATCACCGCATTACACTCGTTTTTATCAATCTCCGCGATACGCATAGCACTGATCACTTAAGATAGCAGTCAACAAACAACTGCAGGTTGCATCATGCCTTTGAAGTTATGAACTGAAAAAAAAACACGCCGATATGAAGTTTGACAAAATTTCCGGTATACAATCTGAAATTTTGTTAAACTACGTACTCGGCGTGCAGAGTTTATGTCGTTACAGATAGAATGTTCCTACACTCGAAAATTAATTCTCGCACATGCTGCAGAGCAAGTAGCGTGTAGCTATAATATGATGTCTGAAGGGATGACCCAGTGTGATTGAGCCAGCTGCTGGATTAACATCTACTTAACTTCTAAACTGCTGAATCTTCTTGTGAATTTTCTGTCGGGTTTCCACAAAGACAAATGATGGAGTTGCGCCCGGATTCAAGTTCAAATACGAAATTTATAAGCAGCTTGATTACGAAAACACCCTGAACAGTGCTATAAGCTATATATCTTATTCGACTTTCCCCTCCTGCTCTCGTTCCCTTCCAGTAATAGGACAAGGCAGAGATGGAAATACACCATCCAGGATGAGAGAATATTCATACATATATATCCCACAGAAGCTGGAATAACAGAAAGGAAAAGAAACTGCTCAGTTATTGCCTCTGATTCCAGCAGTTTAAACTGTTTCGGATCCATATCACAGTGTCAAAGTGCTTTCAACGTATGAGCTCTGGTGTTCGGATGCTGGAAATGAATCGTTCCTTGTTTCATTTCAGCAGACAGTACTTCTAGCGCTTTTAAGGAAACCTGATCACTGCTTTCTTGGACAAGAGCTACCACATCTGCTAGAGAGGATAAAATGCCATACCTATTGTCAGACCAGGAAAAGTTGCAGTTCGTGCAACGAACGAACTTGCGAAAAGTGGACCTTAAACTTTCGGTGTAATACAATACAATGTGATTCCTTAGGTGCTATGTACCACTGTTCTACACACCTTTTTCTGCACAAAAAATTTCGAGATTAGTGGGAATTCACCCAAAAATCGCATGTCAGGATTACATGTAAGGCCAAGTTTGCCTTCCTTAATGAGAACCTGTGTAGGAGAATGAAACCTGTCGATTTACATCGTGCTAACGAGAAACGGGACGTTGTCGAACTATAGTCGGAAAACTGCGAACACGGGAATATTTTTATCCGCAGCAGAGGTGGCGTGCTTACACGGTGAGGAGCTGCAGCGGCCGTGGCGGTAACCTTGCGCTGCAAGTGGGCCATTGCCTGCCAGCGGCCGCCCTTGCGCAACTCTGGGAAGACGAGGTCGTTCGCACCGTTGCGCCAGCCTCAGCCGCCAGCCGCCAACCGCCATCCTGCCTCTGACCTTTGTTAGCGCCCGGCTGCGCTGACATCACACCGGACAACTCCGTTGCTGCACTGTCTACCACACCTGCTCCGAATCATTTATACAGAGTTCAGTTCAAGCACTTATGAATTCCGAATTCCTATGTTCATTTCTCCGTACAGGACGTATAGCAAATACTTTAATATGTGGTAGTATAGATTAATTCGAATGATACCTTCCTCATAACAACTGCACAATTATTATTGGTTGCATAATTACAGATTGCTACACAAATAAGTTTTCATTCCGCGTGTCGCTACTTCAGTTGCTGTGGGTTATGTATCCACTGTTATTTTTGTTTTGAAGTTGAGGTTTTAAAGTTTCGACATTTACAATAGCTGAGTGTTTTTTGTTTGTTTAGGTTGTGTTTGAAAACGCAAGTGATGGTTGTAGAGAACACGGAAGAGAATTTCATAGCCACAGAGTACAATTTTCAACTCTTTTTGCTCGTGTTTGCACTAAACTGCGTGGAAATGGTTCAGTGTAGGGTTGCAACCTTTTTCTTCAGCCAATGAAAGATATCGGTTGTTAGAGATTTAAAAAAAACTTTTAACGGAAATAAACTATTTTTTGGTGTAATTTTTTTTCTGCAAAAATGTAATTTCTACAGATTTTAGCAGTATTAAACATATAATTGTCACTGCTAAATAGCTTCACAGCAGCTTTGCAGTCTGTTTAGGTTAAGTAAAATAAATAACTCATTCTATTATAAAATTTAGAGACACCGTGTGTCTTTTGTCCCGCTGTTTAACACTGATCTCAGAAAAATCTCTATCACAGAACGCTTAAGTCCAGTCCACCACATACAGATATATACACAACAAATGCGTGCACAAAAGATTTTTCCACCAACCTGTCCTGTTCTAGCCGACGCAACTGTAAAGATAACTCCACGTATTTTGCGTTTTCCAGTATATTCCTTTCGTGGATCGTTAACTAACGAAGCACGATGTTCGATTTCTGATTGACATTCATACTTCTGCCGTTATTTTGTCTTCGGTGCCTCGTATCAACATTTTGAGGAATTTTTTCGCTGTGATATATTCGTTATCTATTTCGTCTGTTTAACCGTTAAGACTACGTTTTGTAATTGCACAGGGAGTACTCAGTTTACTAAAGTTGCCTTTATCCGTGATTCACTGTTGCATAAAGCTATAAAACCTAAGAACAAAACTTCATTGCAGTCAGTCCGCCGCACAAAAAAACAAACTGTAGCACACAACACAAGGCTCTGCAACACTAGAACAGTGCGACAACTGTTCGACCGCTCAGGATGGCATCAATCGTCTCGTAAGAACATGAAATGTTGCGACTAGTGCCGGTATGCAACGAGCAGTACTTTGGAGACCATCGGCTACCTTTCCGTAGACTAAACGATCTACAGAAAGATGTTCACTTCATACAGTGTAGCATATTCATATGTGCTATTTACTAATTGCGATTAATCTGAAATTAACGCGTTTTCACCCATTCTCAGTTGGAACATCGACAAGAAATTTTTACACTGACAATATTCACGTCAAATTATGTGACAAAGTATTTTGACGTACTTTATTGTTCTCATAAAGTATAGAGAACAAGTGCCTAAAATAACGTACAACAGTTTATTATGAATTACAGGTGGAAACCCTACTGTAGGGCCCAGCAGTCATATATCATCTGAACGTGCAAATGAAAAGAGTGCGAAGGAAGTAGAAGATATTACTCAGCTGATAAATGTAGCAGTACAACAAGCACAAGTAAAATTTCTGCACATACCGGTGTTTCACATACAGGAATATGGCGGACATTAGATACGCTTGGCGCCTATCATTTACAGAGAAGGAGATGAAAGTAGGCGATTGAAATTTTGTTATTGGCTAACTCCAAATCGCCGAGTAATCCCATTAATATTGTTTGCTGGTGAAGTCACTTTTACTCATGACTGTACCAGAGACATTCGGAACTGACATCGTTGGTCCGTCGAAAACCCACATGATTTTGTGGAGACACATTTTCAAGAAGACTTCTCTGTAAATGTGTACTGATGCATGACAGACTATCAGCTGATGGGGCCTGTTGTGTTTCCGCACATCCTACATGGGACCGTTCCAGGACTTTGTTGAAGAAGAGATTCCAGCATTATTGGAAGAGCTTTCTTTGGTAACAAGAGTGGGAATGCTCTTTCCGCATGACGCAACCCAGCACATTTCAGTCGTCAGGGGACACATTATCTGTACTACTTAACATGCCCTAGAAGATGGTTCGGAAGAAATTGTCACGCCAAGAAGACCCCTGAGGAGCTATACCACGTGTTGGCAAGAGGGTTCAAAGGTATATTGGAGCTGAAGGCATAATTTATGAAAATCAACTTTAAATTCAGTCGTTTTCCATTGCTTAATACCTTCTGTGAGTATTTGTTTGGGTTACGTTCTGATAGCTGTATTGCTGTCACCAGCAAAAAATGGACATGTGATGTGTATTCGTATTATTTTATACTGCCACCTCATAAAATATTTACTATTATACCCGAAACCACGTGCACACAAGCCTATTTCAGTCAGAAGAGTTTTCTTTATAAATACACAATTCTTTTAAGCCCGAGTTGGTCCACCATAGGGTAATTCTTACAAACAAGCTTTAGATTTTTGTTCTGTGAACCCTGCTACGAATTTGTACATTAGCCATTTAATTTGCTATGTCTATTTTAAAGAGTTTAAATTACAAAGTTCCGGTGACTGATGAGGGCCAGTAGAGCAAAAGTAATTTTGAGTAAAAGGTTCCGTCTTCCTTAACATTAATGCTTTTTTTGTTAAAAGCGATTCATTACAAAGTCAATGGTCTCGTAATGCGGTGCGGGTTGGTAAGAAAAATGGTTAATTAGTTAAGTAAAAAGTTGGTTAGCCCGTAGGGAAAATGTGAAACTGCTCTAAAACGAAATTGAGCTGTATTATATATAATTCTTCGTGGTACAGAGGCGAATTTCACAAGATCTTTTGATCAGTAGCACTTGTTAAAAAACACTGAGTGCGTGCTTTACCATTCAGCAATACGACACATCTATACCCTGTGCAGACGTGTGACGAAAACATCATGGATTCGTTTCATACAATCAGAAAGTAACATGTACCGCAAGACGTGTATGCATCCTGGGTCTTCAATGCAACAATAGCTTTCTTCCGAAATATTAGAAGACTGACTGCCGCAAATAGACATTTGGGATCTCGGCAAAAATATCCCAAGGCCATTACTAAATTAGAAGTACCTGTCGGATTCTATTTATTCTTTGAGCATGGTATCATGTCATTTTACGATGCAGACGTACGTTTTTATTATATGATTCCATTAAGTCCGACCACTTGTCACACTTACCGTTCTTTCCCAGAACAATCAAAACTCTATGAAGTCTATGAAGCCACAGATTTTTAAATGAATTGCGCATAATAAATAAAATCTATATATGTTGAGCACGGATTTCTTATTTTTATTTTAAAGGTGAACATTACAAACCAAAAATATTTACTGTCAGCATGTACTAATGTTTGTGTTTTTAAGAACATAGAAGATTATAAATATCAGCAAACCATTTTACATTAATCAGAAATCGCAATAAACAGCTCTCACATGTATCAAAATGTCACAGAAGGCTTCTGCAATGTATTACTTCATAAAACATTATTTTATGAATGTAGTTAGTATTTCGCAAAACTGTATAACAATACGAAATATTTTCTAACATTTATGAGAGGGACTGTGAATTATGCCATAACAACTTTCCTTGATCGTCTGCACTGTTCACTATAGTAAGTGTACGATGATTAACGTCTCAGTGTCTGTTGCTATTCTACCTCAACAAATCAAACTTAATGCATTGAGTTCTTTGAAATTTGTCTAGAAGCTTTTTTCCGTATCTCACCGACGTAATAAGCCGGAGGCCTACACACATTTCCGGAAAAAATAGTACACTTGTAAACACGTCTTCATTTTTATCCGATAACGGCATATGTCAGCTTGGGGTGAGTAAATGTACTGATAATGGTTTCCACGTTGTCCGCAACAGATAGCATAGTATCATAGCTACCAGAGCGCCTTCCATGTCTACCCTTTAATAGTGAATGCTCACTACCAGAAACCTCAGTGTTGTGCATTCGCGTGAAACATCCAGCCGGCCGTTCTGGCCGTGCGGTTCTAGGCGCTTCAGTTTGGACCCGCGTGACCGCTACGGTCGCAGGTTCGAATCCTGCCTCGGGCATGGATGTGTGTGTTGTCCCTAGGTTAGTTGGGTTTAAGTAGTTCTAAGTTCTAGGGGACTGATGACCTCAGAAGTTAAGTCCCATAGTGCTCATAGCCTTTTGAACCATTTTCATTGAAACATGCAGGCTACTATGCCCCAGAGACGCCCTCATGCTTCCTACAGCCAGTTGAGCGAGTTGGAAAGGGGTCATCTCGTGGACCTCTCAATGGCGTAATGGTCCTTTTGGAAAATTGCCACATAAGTTGGATGCGCTGCGTCAGTTGTGCAACGATGTGGTATCGTTGATCAAACGAACATACCCACACCCGCAGACCAGGTTCTGGACGTCCACGCACCGAAAACACCGCCAGGATCGTACAACAGCAGATCGTACAGCTACCGCATCACAGATAAGAATGCTTGTGAGCCCAAACGTGTGAATGCGAACTGATGAGGATCGGTTGTTAGCAGTGCGACTACGGGCGCGCAAACCTTTGGCTCGCCTTCCACCCATGCCACAGCATCGACGAGCACTGCTCGACTAGTGCGTGCCCTCAGAGAATCATTTGGAAGATGGAATGGCACGCCGTGGTCTTCAAAGATGAATGAAGATTCTGCCTTTACACAAGAGACTGTCGTTTGCACCTATGACGCAGACCTGGTGAGCGCTGTCTCGTAGAGCGCATTCGTCCAAGAGACAGGCTTTACGGTCTGGGCTGCAGTAAGCTACAACTTGCATTCAACTTTGGTGTTTCCGGAGAGGACGCTAACCGACATTCGGCACGTGCAGAGTGTTGTTAGACCCGTTGTTTTGTCGTTCTTGTAATATTAAGATGATGATGTTCCAACATGATAATGCTCGGCCACACACTCGACGTGAGACTCGATGTGCTCTGCAAGACGTGCAGCATCTTTCCTGGCCAGCACTCCAGACATGTCTCCAACAGAGCGCGTGTGGGATATCATGAGACGAGAAATGACTCGTGCGACTCGTGAACCAACAACTCTTACATAACTACGTGAACAGGTCGGGTATGCGTGGCATAACATATCCCATGACAGTATTTGCCATCCGTGCGATCGACTGAAAGCCAGACAAATGTCGGGAAACACCCCAAAAATGTATAACAAATGTTGAACATGTGACTCCACCACACGACCTACCTTATCGCACCTGCACTGACTGAACTTATCGGTCTTCAAAAATGATTCAAATGACTCTGAGCACTATGAGACTCAACATCTGAGGTTGTCAGTCCCCTAGAACTTAGCACTACTTAAATCTAAGTGACCTAAGGACATCACACACATCCATGCCCGAGGCAGGATTCGAACCTGTGACCGTAGCAGTCATGCTGTTTCGGGCTGAAGTGCCTAGAACCGCACGGCCACACCGGCCGGCAACTTATCGGTGTGTCGCACCTGATCGTCCCAAACCAAGTCATGTATCCTGTCGGTGTGGTCCTGGGCCTATGTACGCGACTACAGAGCATGGGGCTGACAGGTAGTTTTTTTTATTATTTTTAAATTGCGTTAAAGGATTATGTCCTTACATTGAGGTAAGATTTGTTACTTTATTTGCCGGTCTGTTGGTCTCCACTGGTTTATTGGAAAGTTCAGTACAACAAAAACCTAACCTATTGTGTTCTTTACTAAATAATGTTAGGAGAAAGAAACAGAGACTAAGGAATGAAACACACAGTAAGAACAGCTTTTACTTGATTACAGCGAGAACAATAATTCTGTAAGTTCTACATTTACAACAGATCACATTTACAAAAGGTGTTCGAAACATGTACCGTTCTATCGGATGCAAGTATTGCATCGCTAAATCATCGCCTCACGCCCAAGCCCAACTGCTGCACGTGCAGTGAGGTACATCATCTGGTGACGTCACATGTTCAACATTTCTCATCCATTTTTGGGGTACTTCCCGATATTTGCTATGTACTCTGACGTGCTTTGCTAATACGTAACAAAATGAGGATACCGCGGACAATGAGTACTAGACAACAGTGCAGATGGAGCTTTCATAAGATTACCTCCAATGAACACGAAAAAGTCGAACGATGTCACTCCTGGATCCCATTCAGCGTCTGAATTCTCGCTTTTGTTGTACTGGACACCATAGTGCACAATGTGCTTTTTTTAAGTGTATCTTCTTTTTTGTCTGAGTTGTACTCTTTCATTAAATTTCCATCATTTCTCTGTAGTTCTTGTGTAGTTATTATTAGTCTTGGGTAAAACTTCAGTTTCTGAAAACTGCATTTGATGATACCGAGGCCGCATCACACGGTACCTACCTTAATGCTTCTTTTAGTAGGTCTAGTAGTCGCCAGTCGCCTGACAGGAAGTGCAAGGCGTTATGTCGTAGACTGCTGCCACGGTTTGTGAAGAACCGATCGTTTGGAGATTGCTGTCTTTAGCTAATCAGGATGAAGTGGCCATTCATGTAATACAAAATAGATAGTCTTGCACTAAATTTCATTTATACCATTAAATGATTCATAAGATAGTTCACGCCACAACAGTGCGCAACTATTATACTACTAACATATTTGAAGGAAATAAAAAAAAGTAACATTAGGGAACAACGTTTCCACGACATCCAGTTCATTACATCCAGTCGTTCAACTCGGATCTAAAATGACAGCCGAAGGAAATCACCTGTGAACTCTCGGAAGGGGCTACCGCGACGTTCTCCTTAAATAAAGTATTGTAATTCTGTTCCTTCTTTCGGTCGGTAATACATTCGGTGTTAAAAACGCACTGTATGGTAAGGGATTAGTTAATGGGCGCGCAGCTTTATTCTTGTGGTCGTTACGTGTGTTGGGTGGGCTTTGCTGGCGCTGTGACGTCGGGAGAGCCGTCAGGCTGACGCGCAGCGTCACAGTTATTCGTGGATGCGGCTCCTTCCGCGAACACATGCCAGTCCCTGCTCTTCCGCAGTCTCCTTCTGGGCCATTTTAAAAACTGCGCACTCGCTTTACCTACGGTCTAAGGTTGATACCGCATGTCGAAGACGGCGACAACGATTTACAAACACATTCATTTGTTTTACTTCTTCACAACATACAATAAATTCGAGATGAGAATGCTTATATTGGCGAAAATCTGCGTATGTGTAAAAAATTATGTTTCTTCCTTTTTTGCAACAAATAAAAGCTGCTGTAGCCTCTTCAGAAGGCAAACTTTATTTAATTCTTTCAAAAAACGTAACTGAAAAGCGGAAATTAACATTTCTCGGCGAAAAGTTAAATTTCTGAGGCACCTGGTGCCTTTATATTTTGGGATTACAGACTGATTTTTTAATGTCGTATTCAGTCAGAAGATTGATTTGATGCGGCTCTCTACACTAATCAGTACTGTGTAAGCCTCTTCATCTCTACGGAACTACTGCAACCTCATCCATTAAAATTATGGCCTCCCTCTACAACTTTTACCCGCCAGCCTTCCTTTCAGTACCAGACCGACAATTTCGGAACGCCTTTGTCCTATCAACCGACTCCTTCCTTTAGACAAGTAGAACCTGATTTAATTCGACTAAATTCCATTCAAGTGGTTCAAATGGCTCTGAGCATTGTGGGACTTAACATCTGAGGTCATCAGTCCCCTAGAACTTAGAACTACTTAAACCTAACTAACCTAAGGACATCACACACATCCATGCCGAGGCAGGATTAGAACGTGCGACCGTAGCAGTCGCGCGTTTTCAGACTGTAGCGTCTAGAACCACTCGGCCTCTCCGGCCGGCTAAATTCCATTACCCTTGTCTTAATTTTGTTGGTTTTCATCTTATAATCTCTTTTCAAGACACTGTCCATTCCATTCAACTGGTGCTCCTGATTGAATAACTTCCTTCTTTCTGAACTTCCTTCTTTCTGAACTTCAGCTCCCTTACCAAGTTTCCCCTTGAGATAATCTGTTTTCTGTACAAGAATTAAATAACCTTTCACTCCCTCTCATTTTATTCCTGAAACTTTCAAAGTTTTCTAGTCAACGTCGTCAAAAATCTCTAAATCTACAAATTTGACAGACCTAGGTTTACCTATCTTCTAGGGTAAGACTTAGGGTCCATATTAACTCGCATGTTTGTACCTTTCTCCAGAACCCAAACTGATACCCGATGTCACCTTGTACCAATTTTTCAGTTCTTCTGCAAATAGTTAGTGTCAATATTTTGCAGCCACGATTAATGAAAACAATGGATCAGTAGTATTCAGACTAGTCAGCACCTGCCATTTTAGGAAATAGAATTATTAAATTCTTCATGATGTCAGACTACTTCACCGCTCTTAGATACACTGCCTGTCAAAAAATAAATCACCCATAAGACTTAATCGGACGTCAATGTAACTTTGTATTCACAATGTTCGGGTGTGTAAATGAATACACTTGCAATGCTCTGCGACAGATAGAACAGCACCAGATTCTATTAGTGCTGTCTGAGTTAAATGTTTTTACCAGAACAGCGTCAGATGTTGAGTATCACTGTGAAGGATAAGGAGATACCGTGCACCGGTATGTGACAGAGTTATCAGCAACTTGCAGGAGACTGAAAGAGGGCCTCATTGTTGATCTTCACATCTGCTCCTGCCATCCGAGAACAAGCAATGTACAGTCTGCAACATCCTGTGACATCCCGCTCCATTGTTCACAGATTAGCAGCAGCCGGATTACGGAATTACTGTCCCATGCGTAAGCTACCGTAAACACCAGAACACATACGACCGCGTTAGAAGTGGTGCCGTGATCGAGAAGCATGCACTGCTATTGAATGACACCCCACTGTCGTCAGCGATGAATCGTAGTGCTGCACTTCCTCAGATGAACATCGTTGGCAACTATGGCGGCAGCCTGTGGAGAGGTTCCATTCCTCCAAAGTCTTGGAGGGGCAGAGCGATATTACTGCTGCCGTCATGGTGTAGAAATGGAAATGAGTGTATGGCATGGTTGGCTTGGAGGCCCCTATTCGGGGAAGTTCGGCCGCCAAGTGTACGTTCATAAAAATGTTCAAATGTGTGTGAAATCTTAGGGCAATAAACTGCTAAGGTCATCAGTCCCTAAGCTTACACACTATTTAACCTAAATTATCCTAAGGACGAACTGACACACCCATGCCCGAGGGAGGACTCGAACCTCTGCCGGGACCAGCCGCACAGTCCATGACTGCAGCGCCTAAGACCGCTCGGCTAATCCCGCGCGGCAAGTGCAAGTCTTTTTGCATTCGACGCCCCATTGGGCGACTTACACGTCGGTGATGAGGATGAAATGATGATGAGGACAACACAACACCCAGTCCCCGAGTGGAGAAAATCTCGAACCCGGTCGGGAATCGAACACGGGCCCGCTTGTAGGGGAGCGAGCACGTTACCACTCAGCTAAGCAGGCGGATTATGGTGTAGAGAACCATTGGGTATGACGCCGCAACGGTGCGCTACAGACATTCTGCGTCTTCGTGCGTTACCTCTCATGCGACAGTATCGTACATGATAATACTCATCCACAAATGGCATGAGTTTCTATAAATTGTGTAAATGATGTTGAGGTACTCCTGTAGCAAGGCAACATCCCCATATCACACTGATAGAACATGTGTGGCAACAGCTCGGATTTCATCTCCGTTCTAGGGTGATATCCAGGATATCATGCCCCAGTTACAACAGTTGTGGGTCAGCTTGCCTCAAGAGAGGATACAGCGGCTTAATGACACGCCTCACAACTAAATCAGTGCATACATGCAGTCCAGAGGCGGTGGAACCTCAGACTGATAATTAGGCTCATACTGTCAACATCTGCGTAAATTTCACTCAATGTTGCAAGTGCTAACATTGTATCACATACTCTCTCAACTCGTGAACATTCATTTACTTTCCTTCTCTCCTTCTGGATACTACATTTCTTTTTTTGTAAGACAGTGCATATCAATGATAGACGCTAAACATTACAGGTGACTCAAAAATTACTCTCTCTTCAGTTTGCACAAGTGTTATTACGAAAGACGTGGAACATGATTTAAGTGATATAGCTAACAGAGGAGTCAATGACATTAGTTCGTGGGCTTCAGTGGACAGATTAACTGATAGCTGTAATAAAACTCAGCCAATACAATTTCTAACACGAAACCCTTGTAAAAGCCACAGTTTCCTACCCTAAAGTGGTATAAAGTTGACCATTGTAAATTCTTAGGACTTAGGGTAGCTGGAATGTTTTTCTGGAAGTACCACGTTCTAGAACTTGTACAGAAACTGAGAGTGGCTATCTCTAATGTAAGGATAAGATCCACTGTATGACAATGAAACACGAAGGGTGGTTACTTTGATTACTTCCACTCTACTATCTCATATTTTGGGGTAGATCTGTGCACTCACTAAGAATATTCTTAACTCAGAAAATTGCGGTCAGTCTGATCTGTAGTGTCAGTTCACGAGTTACGTGTAGGCCGTTGTTCAGGTGTCTCGGAATTCTAAGCCTGCCATTCCTGTACATAGGCTGATACGCCAAACCATTATGACCTCCTCCCACCGCCTGGGGGCCTTGTGGGTACGTGACACACTAACAAATGTGTGTAAGGTGAGGGAGACAGACGGGGGATCACCTAAGCGAAGATACGCGCTGCCAGTGGGGAAATACGTTGAGATAAGAGACTTTGACAAGGGGCAGATTATTTTTACGCAGAGTCTGTAAACGAGTATCTCGAAAACGGCGAAGCGCGTCGTATGTTTACGTGCCACGGTCAAAATGGCTCTGAGCACTATGGGACCTAACATCTGAGGACATCAGTCCCCTAGAACTTACAACTACGTAAACCTAACTATCCTTAGGACATCACACACATCCATGCCCGAGGCAGGATGCGAACCTGCGACCGTATCGGTCGCGCAGTTCCAAACTGCACCGCCTAGAACCGCTCGGCCACATTGGCCAGCGTACCACGGTCGTGAGCATCTACGGAGAGTGATGGAAGGACAGTGAAACCGCCTCCAGGCGCTAAATGGTTGGATGTTCACGATTCCTTACAGAATGTGGGGTTCGGAGGATTGAGTTCTCTGTAAAGTAGGATAGATGGTGATCTGTGTCTTCGATGCCAAAAGAGCACAATGCTGGAGCACACACAAGTGTTTCGCAGCACACCGTTCATCGTACATTGTTGAAGCTTCGCAGGAGACCACCCATACATGTTCACATGTGGAACCAACCAAATAGTCAATTACGATACCAGTGGGCTCGGGACCATCGGAATTCTACAGCCCACCAATGGATACGTGTCGGTTTCTCGGGTGAATGACACTTTTAATACACTAGGTCACCGGTCGTCCCTACAAACGCCGTCAGTGAGGTGAAGGGCGGCTCGAAACGTGCAACGTTACGCGGATGCAGGCTGTTAGAAGGAGTATTATGCTATGCTGTGGGATGTATTTTCCTACGGTTGCATGGGACCTGTGACAGTAATCGAGGACACGTTGACAGCTGCTAGCCACCTGCATCCCTTCATGATTGAGGCGTTCCGCGACGGCTAAGTCATCTTTCAGCAGTATATTTGTCCGTGTCTCCTAGCCAGAAACATACTACAGTGGTTTCAGGAGCATTATAGTGAACTCACTTTGATATCTGGGGGACTTAATTTGCCGGGTGTACATCTGCGGAACCCATCTGGGTCGCTACCGGGCGCCATCACCACGTACGCAAATCAGCGGCCAGTTATTTACCCGAGTTACATGACGTGTGCGTAGGCATCTAATGCCACACACCTCCACATACCTACCAACAAACTGTTGGTTCCCTGATACGCAGATGGCTGTTTGAGATTTTACTGACTCTTTAAAAGATACTGCAATATTCACTCTGTACACACTAGACAGGAAAACGATATGTGTCTGGATAGCACTTCCTTAAACAATGTACAGAAGGATGCGCACAATTCAGCAGATTTCATGTTCAGTAAACTTCCATCAGAAATGAAAAAAATGATTGATGAATCCCTATTATTCAGACTCAAGCGGAAAAGTTTCCTTGTGGCACACACTATTTTGTGCAAGAGTTCCTGGCATTGGTTGAGGACTTACCTGCGTAATTTATTATTCATGCACGGATTCTCTCACAGTTATTTTCGTGCTCTATTAATTCTTTTGTTTATAAATTATTTAATCATCATTCTGTAAATTATGCACTGACTCGTTCAGTGAGCTGGAAGACTTAGCTACAGAACCTGTTGTTTGTTTGTTCTTCAGTCCGAAGACTGATTTGTTGTAGTTGTCCACGCTTCTCTATCCTGTGCAAACCTCTTCATCTCCGAATAACTACTACAATCTACATCCCTCTGAATCTCCTTACTGTATTCAGCTCTTGGTATCCCTCTACAAATTTTACACACCACACTTCCCTCCAATAATAAACTGTTAATCCCTTGATGTCTCTACATATGTCCTTCAACCGATTTCTTCTTATAGTCACGTTGTACCACAAATTTCTTTTCTCTCCAGTTCTATTCAGTACCTCCTCATCAGTTACGTGATCTGCCATCTCATCTTCAGCATTCTTCAGTAGTATCACATTTCAAGAGCTTCTATTCTACCCTTTTCTAAACTGTTTATCGTCAATGTCTGACTTCCGTGCATGGCTACACTCCAGATAAACACCTTCAGAAAAGACTTTCTAACACTTAGGTCTACATTTGATGTTAAATTTCTCTTCGCAGAAAGGCTTTTGTTGCCATGGCAGTCTACATTTTATATCCTCTCTGCTTCGGTCATGATCAGTTATTTTGTTGCCCAAATAGCAAAACTCATCTACTACTTTAAGTGTCTCGTTTCCGTATCTAATTTCCTCACGCTCAACTGATTTAATTCGACTACACTTCATTATCCTTGCCGAGCTTTTCTTAATATTCGTCTTATATCCTCCATATAAGACCTGCCCATTCCGGTCAACCACCCCTCCAAGTCCTTTGTGGTCTCTGACAGATTTACAGTGTCACTGGCAAATCTCAAAGTTTTGATTTCTCGTCCTTGATCTTCAATTCCCAGTCCTGATATTTCTTTTGTTTCCTTTACTGCTTACTCAATACACAGATTGAATAAGATCGGGGATAGGCTACAACCCAGACTCACTCCCTTTACAGCCACTACTACCCTATCACGCTCCTTAACTTTCATGACTGCCATCTGGTTGCTGTATAAGTTGTAAATAGCCTTTCGATCCATGTATTTTACTTTTGCTACCTTTAGAATTTTAAAGAGAGCATTCCATCCAAATTGTCAAAAGCTTTCTCTAAGTCTATAAATGCAATAAACGTTGGTTTGCCGTTCCTTAATCTACCTTCTACGATAAATCGCAGGATGAGTATTGTCCCACGTGTTCCTACATTTCTCTGGAATCCAAACTGATCTTCGCCGACGTCGGCTGTTTCCTGTTTTGTCATTCTTCTATAAAGAATTCGTGTCAGTATTTTTCAACCCTGACTTATTAAACTGATACTTCGGAAATTTCCAATTCTATGAACAACTGCTTTTAGTGGAATTGCAATTATTACGAAACCTGGCAAATAAAAAATAGAATACGACAATAATAGTTTCGAGAAAATACCGTTCACATCATGTACATAAAACTATTTTCTTAGTTTACCATTATGTTTATTAATGCACAAATTAAGCTATTGATTAAAAATCTGATTCTGGAGAAGAATAAGTCCGTTGCTTTCATTTACATGGATTCTGAGCGGAAAAGTTAACTGTTGCGTAGGTTCATCTCGTCTGTCTGTGTTACAAGAGGCAAACAACTCACATTCAAACACAACAAGTCCTGAAATTAAAATTCATTTTCTGTCATACGCAGTGAAATGTGTCGATGTAATAATTTGCTTGTATTGTAGTACATATGATTGTCGCAATACTGCTGAAATATATTAAAAATGTTTCATATAATGTCATTAGTATCTAAAGCAACAAATGGTTCATCGTAACTGCGAAGTAAAAACAAGCAATGAAACGGAAGATAAGATTTTGAGACTCAACGAGTCTGACATGAAACTGCTTGTGTTTAAAGAGCCAGGAATGGTGTAACGAGGAATAAGCACTGTAAGAATAGTGTTTGGTACGTCAAAGAGCCTTTCTTACACGTGGCACTACGCAGAACGGCACATGCTCAGCGGACCTGGCGCGGTGAAGTCCGCGTGCCGTAAGTGGGCAGCTATAAACAAAGACAGGCCAACCACCCGCACTGTTTGGACGACGACCAAGAGGCCCGTGTCGACGGCACACGCGCCGGACCAGACACAAAGGTTTCACTGCGTCGTGTCTCCAGAGCCAACTGTGCAGTCAGAAGTGAAAAGCTGACAGTTAATCGTCGTTTTCATACTCAGCGCGCCAGACACTACAAACAGGCTTTACATTTTGCAGTTTTGCATCTCTATAGACTATAAAGTGATATTTGGAATAGAAGATGCCGAACTGCCAACTCCTATGTACAATATAATCAGTTGTTTTTCATACTTCGTTCATGATTATCTTATATTAGTGAATTTATTTGTTGAATACATCCTACATATTTACCGCCATTCAGAGACATGTTTTAAAAATTTTGTGTTATATAAAGTAACAGAAACAGTTTAAATTTTCATTTCTTTTGACCAAAAGTCTTTCATTGGGTCTGTGACCAACTTGGCTTAAAAACGTACTCTTATCCTGATCGCTATATTCTTTTTACTATTGCTCCTGCTTATGCGTTTCTCTTCTACAGCATCATCAGATCAAATCTTATTGGTTCATACTATCTAGTCAAAGTTAAACATCTTAAACAGCACAAATAGCCAATCAAATTTAAATTTTTTCGCTGCCTAGGAAGTGATCGGATGTACTGGAGGTGGGAAGTTATATTTTTTTCGTGGTGTACCTTCGGTATTAGTATTATTATACGCCATTGATCATTGGCACTATATATGGATATACTATTTTTTTGCCATTGGTATGGTAAATATTATCAAAAATCGCCAGTCACGATTATTATTGTACGTTGTAGGTACATTTTTTTAAAAAAAATCCGCTTCAGATCTTTTGAAACTGAAAAAAACATATATAACTCTTGTCCTCAGTTATTGCCGGCCGGGGTGGTCAAGCGGTTCTAAGCGCTACAGTCTGGAACCGCGTGACGGCTACGGTCGCAGGTTCGAATCCTGCCTCGGGCATGGATGTGTGTGATGTCCTTAGGTTAGTTAGGTTTAAGTAGTTCTAAGTTCTAGGGGACTGATAACCTCAGAAGTTAAGTCCCATAGTGATCAGAGCCATTTGAACCATTTGAACCTCAATTATTATTTCGAGGCTCTGGCGGTTCTCCTTAGCTACTGATTAACATCTTACCTGTTATATATTACCAATAAAAATTATTATATAAATTTATTTGTTATTAGCGTAAACACTGTAGTCTTACTTTACACCATTCAGTGCAGCACAATCGCAGTTCAAATAAGATTCAATCTCAGTTAGACATGAGGTACTTTTAGCCACAATGTTATTACCAGATGTAACTTACACGATGTAAGTTTTGTATAAAAAATAGTGGCAACATCTTCTGTATTTGAATTTTGCTTTGAAAGTCAAGAATATGACGTAACACGAACTTCAGAGATTATTCTGGAAAACTTTGCAGGCGATACATTACAAAGCAGCTGAATTAAACTGCTAACAAGCAGGGGAAAAAGCCACAGAATCGCTCACTTGGGATTTCCTTATTCTTGACGTCGTTAAATTCCGACTAAGACATTGCCACTTCCTTCAGTACAAACTTACAATGAAATGTCATTGTGTGTGTTACATATTGCGCAGAATGTGGGCAGCTGTTAAGAGCATCTACTGGTGTTTGCTGGAGACACTCCAGTTATGTAATAGAGAGCGCGTGGGAACCTATTTCGTTGTTGTTACGAAATTTAATGTCTGGAAGGGCATTAATCTGATTTCTGATTCAAAGAAGGGGGGATTTGTTTCTGCTCTCCCAGAAACACGATGTTCGGTTGTTGCTGGATTTCGATACGACTGTTCTAACACACAACAGACATCCTAGCTCATTGCAGTGATGTTTGATGGAGCTCGACCTATGATTCTGAGTAGATTATTCCAACAGTTACATCCTATTTTCTTTTAGTCGTAAGATATACATTGGCCTTAATAACTTCATCGGGTGGGTACAGAAGAGGTACTGTTTCAACTTGATCCATACTGTAGATTGGGTGGAAGGCATTGGGTAATTGTATAGCTATGAATAGCTATGCTGACTGTGCCATCAACAAAAACTAATTTTACGTCTTCAAACATGAAAAAAAAGATAAAGTCGCAGAGTCTTCAGTGAATTTCACTATCACCATACCATACTGCGTTCATTAAGCATCCGCCACACTCACAAAAATCTACTTGCGTGTCACCTGCTATGCCACAACTGATTTCTCCAAAAATTTTCTTTCTTTGCTTCACAGTGTAATGATGATATTACTTGCACCACTCTTCACTCTTACGAACGTGGCATTTTAGCATTTTTTTTTCTTTTTTTAAGCCAGCGGTTTCTGGGCGGTAGAGCAACAGATGCTTTCACTAACCTCTGCAGCTGAGATGCAGTAGAAGTCCATCGTAAAGCTAACAAGGTCGAAGGATGTATTACTCGTATTTCTTGTTGCGGTACTATGCTTCATAGTTTGAAAGTCATTATCAGTTAATTACTTGAGTGACGTCCTTCCTTGGCGTTTTTGTTTCACAAGAACATAAGTAGACCTAGTCACATGTAATTCCTGTAGAATTTCTTTGCCTTACTGTCCTGTCTTGTGAGCTCCTTCGACCAAATCCCGTTTGAATTTACATTATTCTCTACGTTCTCTCGTCCTCAAAAAAATATATCTGTGATGAACCCGTGTGTATTCAGTGAGATGTCCGGAGACCTTTAGCTGCGCAAGGTTATTAGGTAATCTGTTCACCTCAAGAACTTCAGGATTGTTTTAAGACATATTAATTCTGTTTTCACTAGACGAGGCAGTCTCTTGCTACAGTAATACTAACTGCAGAGATATCGGAATTAACTTTCCTATTTGAAATGAAACTATTGCAGAGCTAGTGCGTTAGATCTCAAAGAGATGTGCAGGTGTTGCATTTCCCCAAATCCAATAATTAGTTTCAGAGAAACTACAGTACTTAGAAAATACAATTTACCTGTTTTGAAAATTAATCCAATTGCTGCCTAATGTGGCAGTTGGTGTTACCATACGGAACTGTTGCGTCACACTTACAGACCGCTCCAGCCTTATACACCTAAGGGACTCTGATTCGGATAACTTAGGAAGTCTGATATAAAACTAATACTAATCACGTTTGGTAAAATATGGTTGGACTGACACACCAAATGGAAAGCAAAAGACGTAACATCTAAGGATGACTCACCTGTTGAATACTGTACAATAATGGATCTGCTCTTTTTCCTCCAACGGCCTTGAAAGAAAAGTGAATTTCAAAAATTGAATACACTTTTTAACAAAGAATATTGTGATATATAGCAGTATATTATAAAACAATAACTTCATAAGAACAAAAAATAACATTGGATTAATTTCAAGATACACTTAAAGAGTGGTTATAATTAAACTTTCGCTACCCCCATGAAAAGCGTGTGGTCTTAGGACAATGAAACTTGGTGTAAACATCTACATCCACGACAGCCTGGAACCGCACTGCAGATGCCATTTCACTATTTGACGCAGCACTTTTCGACCAATGACCCCGTGGAATGTTCAGTTCTCGTGACACAACCGTGCACTGCTTGAAGCTGTCACATTGTCTCCAGCATTCTCAGTCATGGCAACAGTAACTTCTTCAACAATTTGCGGAGTAGTTGGACGTCGGCTTCTCCTACGAAAAATTTCCAAATCGCCAGCTAATTCGAACTTCCCAATCATGATCTTCAAGCCCGGTGCGAAAAGCAGCCTTCTCCGTATTCCTCTAACGTTTCGATACTCACAGATCAGCAGCACTACCGCTGTTGTTTTTATAAATCAGTTTTGTAAATGACGCCTTGCTTACCTTGTCTAGACCCATGTTGACTGTCTGCAACTCTAATGCACACTAATGATTGTGTTTCAATCCTACATCGCCGCACCAGCACCGGCGCCCAACGGAAAGACATCGCTACTAACAATGTACATCCTACAGATCAAAGTCTGAGCACCATTCCTACAAAGTTGGGTGCCCATATGGTAAATAGTTTTCCGTCTACAGTGGCTCAAGTAGCGAAAGTTTAGTTGTAACCACCCTGTACATTGCAAAATGCGAAAAGAATGTTCTCGCAAATATTTCCATTACATTTAATTTGAGTCATCACGTGTTCTAAATGCTCGCCATCTATAGTAACACAAGTTTACAGTCACTTTTTCACGGACTTATGGCCAGAATTAAGATATTACATCGATGTCGTTGCCCACACTTTGCAATGCAATGTTTTAAATGCTCTTGACTCAAAGGAACTTGTACACAGACTTCGTCTTTCAGATTGCCCTAGAGAAAAAAGTTCACGCTAACAAGCCGGCTACCTGCCAACGTATTCACGTCCTGTTCAGCGACAGGGAAAAATTTGTTGAGAGATTTAGTACCAATAAGCGAGTTGTTAGTCGTGCACACATCATGCTGGTACCACAGATGTCAGCTTGTAGCGGTTGTACGAAAATATGGAAACGCCGCGAGGCTGCACTGTTTTATTTGACCACTAACGGCATCTGTGAAATGTCCTCAGTCGTGGTCAGAACAGTGTGCTGTCCGGTTGTGAGTACATTATGTCGGAGCTAAGTGAATTCGAGCTTGTGCAAACTGCTGGTGTTCTTATGGTGTGTGCTTCTGTAACCAAGGTAGCCGAAGTGTTCGGTGTTTCAATAGGTACAGTGTCGAAAATTTATACCGCATAGAAGAAAAGCGAAAAGACAACATCCACTAAGTCACAACGCAGACGAAAGTGTGTGGTGTACGATAGCGACAGACGGTCATCGAAGAGGACTGTGATGAAAAATAGGAGGATGACCGCTGTAGAGGTCACTGCAGGACTGAATGTCACTCTCACGAACCCTGCCAGCACCAAAACAACACGAAGGGGAGCTGCATAAACAACAAATTGCAAGGCGAGCTGTAGTTCCAGAACCATACATCATTGACTCAAATGTCCATAACAGGGAAATGTTGCGCCGAAGGTATGAGACCTGGAGTATGGAGCGATGGAGGAATGTCATTTGGGTGGATGAGTCTTGCTTCACACTGTTTCCAACTTCTGTCCAACATTACGTCCGAAGATCGAAAATGGCGGGGGTTCGTTGATGATTTGGGCAACCATATCGTAGTAATCCATGGGCCATACTGTTACTCTGCAAGGTCGCATTACAGCTAAGGATCAAGTGACCATTTTGGCTGATCAGGTCCATGCATGATACAATGTTTGCACCCCAATGATGCTGTTGTGTTCCACGACGACAGGGCCTCTGTTTACACAGTTCGCACTGTCCACAACTGGTTTTGTGAACACGACTGCGAATTGTTACATATCCCCTGGCCACCACAGTCGCCAGGTCTCAATTTTACTGACAAGGGGGAGGCCTCAGACACGGGCAACCGATTCGGCTCAAATTTGGCAGGTCGCTTGTGTACAACCTAAAACGAAGGAATCTAGCATATTTTGCGTCAATAACCCCGCGCTTTTGAGAAAATCACCTGTAAAGGTTATAACGAGCAATCGATTCAAAATTGGCGGGATCGATAGATAATTGTAAATAGAGCATTGTTCATCATCAGGTATGGGGTCCGAAAAAGCATACTTTTCCAGAAATCGAGGTAAGAAACTTTTACAACTGCCGCCTCTGTACCCACATGGTAAATGCTTTTCGCCGGCACTGTAGCTCAGCGCGTTCGGTCAGAGGGTTAGCTGCCCTCTGTATTAAAAAACTACGTCAACGGTTGAACACTGAATTTCAACGGGTGTCATGGGACATCCTCACCGAACAAATGAATCGAACAAAAGGAGAACAATAAAAAAATACCGCAACGGCCAAGGTAATTGTCTGGGATTCGGAGAACCCGGGTTTGAATCTCGAAGAAACCTAGCGGATGTTCTTCTTTTCGTTTGTATTTTTCCATATCTCAATTGATAGGGATAGGAGGGTTAATAAGGTAAGTAAATCAATAAGGAATGATAATATTAAGCTACGCAAATAAATTTCACGAACGCCGAGAAACAGAACTGCCTGCTTCCGGTAGTGCATTGATAATGCATCTGTCTTGCAACACTTTTAGGAACCAAAACACGTCGTCGGTAACTTACCGCTTTCAATCGTCTGTGACAGGCTCACAACTATATATTACAGCGCTAGTCAAAGGATGTACATCCTCCATTATTCAGATTATGCACCTGAAAGATAGGACACAACAAACAATAACTAGTTACTACGGCATAAACAGACGAGCTAATTACTACAAAGAACATACAGTACTCGTCATTTGTTACTTACGGAAGAACACTGTATTCATTCACAAAACGTATTTCATTCGGTGCATTAACGATGGAAAAATCAATACATGTATCCGCGAGGTTACGATTGACTTCTATTAGGCTTCACTCTTCCAGGTGCACAACTACGATATTACAAGAGGCGACCGGGACAACATAACTCTCCCCGCGCGCATTCTGTCCCGTGCCTCGGTGTAAACAAGCGCCGCGCGGTTGGTTATCTGTGATCCCTCGTGAGGAATTCGCAGCAGTCTTACTCGGAGTTGTTTCCACGTGACCAGGCTTAAAAGTTTAATACTTTACTAACTCACGGCGTTTGGGAAATTAGTTTGCCTACCTTATATTATCATTCCTTATTGATTTACTTACGTTATTAAGCCTCTTATTCCTATCAATTGACATATGGAAAAGTACAAACGAAAAGAATAACATCCGCTAGGTTTCTTCAAGATTCCAACCCGGGTTTTCGATTCCCAGTCAGTTACCTTGGCCGCTGCGCTATCGGCACTGTCGGCGAAAAAGTTTACCATGTGGGTACAGAAGCGACAGTTGTAAAAGTTTCTTTCCTCGATTTCTGGAAAATTTTGCGTTTGCGGGCCCCATACCTGATAATTAAAAATGCTCTATTTACAACTGTCTATCGATCCCTTCAATTTTGGGTCGATTGCTCGAGATAACCTTTAGGGGCGATTTTCTCAAAATTACGGGAGTGTTGACCCTAAATATCTTAGAGTCCTTCGTTTTAATCTGTAAACAACCGACCTGCCAAATTTGAGCCGAATCGGTTGGCCGTGTCTGAGGCCTTCCCCTTGTTAACCTTCGTTGTCTACTCTGGAGAGAAGGCAAGTAATAACTATTCATCTCAATCCTCGTTGTATGAATTTGGCACTATTTTGCAGGAATAATGGTATAAGATCCCCTTGAAAACCTTTGCCTGTACATTCCGAGACGACTGGAGGCTGTTTTGCAAGCCAACGGTTTTCCTTCATGTAATTAGGCTAGGTAATGTGTTGTGTTTGTAGTGTTCCCATATTTTTGTCCACCTTCTGTATTTAAAGTGGTACTTTCTCCAAGAGAATCGGGAAAGCTTCGGCGAGAAGCTGTGCCTATCGGTTTCTTCGGTGAAGTAACGACTAGTTGCGTATCAATAGTTCCCAATAATCGCAGATGAAAAGTTGCGCTGATTTGCCGGCACTGCGATAACCGTCAGTTTGCCACAATTGCAAGATTTGTATTTTGAAACAGCTACCAGCCACGAGGATGGTAAGCCTGTCACAGAAAGCGAGAATTATTAGCAGCCATGTGCACATTTCTTACATTCATCTATCCATTAACTGTATACGTTTTATCACATTGATAAAGGGTGATGCATCGGAGCGAAGTGAAAGAAATCCATGCGCTTTCTGGAAAAGCGCTGGTTAATCTGCTTCTGAAGTGACACATGATACGGGTGGAACTTGTTTACTTACAAAATGCGAACAACGTTGGACTTACGTATTCCACAGGCACCTTCAGTTTCTCTGGAGATGTGGTTTATGGGTAGGAGGTACTAGAACAACTATTTCATTAGCTACGCTAGTTGCAGATTTGTGTCTTGTTCTCTGTTTACGTTCTAGTGCTTTTTCAGTAACAAATTTTTGCACATTCTCTGAATCGTAGTTATTTTTGGACACTGGCTTTCAGTCCACCTTTTTGTGTACGATTCAAAAGTTCTCTTCATATTCTTCCTAGTTTATTAATAACAAATTGTAAAATCTAATTTCTCTTAGTTTATGAAAGACATTTTTTGTCAAAGTAAACAGCATTTGACACACGCAAGCTACGCTGACAGAATAAGAGATGCTGGCAAACTGTAAATTGAAAGAAGTATGAAGTTCTACCCACACCGTTTCCCCTACTGTCAGAGTAAAATGATCTCGCCAGATAATCTTCTTTTGGCTATACCGTGAAGACATCAGACTACTATTCTAGCAGTAAGGAATTTCATTTACTGAGATAATCAATTTGATTAATGAAAGTAGTATGGGACTACAGATCTGTAACAGACAGAAAAGTGTAGTTAAATCACTTATATTCTTGATAAAACTCAGAAACACGAGGCAGTCTTGTCTCAGAAAGTCGGATCTTGCCAACACCCAGTTTCAGACTTTCCAGCAATCCGCAGTCTTGCTGTGGGTCGAGCCAAACGTAGATGAAAAGAAATGGGATCACATGAGAAATAACAATAACTTGTCTAGTCCCCATAGAGACATTTGATCAGAAAACAGTGAAGAATCTTAAAAATTTAGTCATGAGAGAAAATAATTAGCCTCTAGTAATCGCGTAATGCAAGCACGAACACAGGGGCAGAGCGACAAAATTTATCGCTCCAACATTGGTGGAACTGAAATGTTATCGCTCTCGGTGCAAATTTGATATTTACGTCTTAATCACCAACTAAACTGCTACAAAATATGTACAGTAAATCTCATGACTAAAACTAGTCGTAGCTGTACACGGTTACATCAAAAACTGTGTAAGCGAACACGTGTATCGCAAAAATGGCGGCAACTATCGCACTACTGCTAGTCATGAAGCGAGGGAAGCCTACGAAGAGCTGCAACAACCTGCGGCTGAGGGAGAGTCTCTCAGAAGTTTTTTCTTCGGACATAGCACAGCACTGCGTTTCTTCCGATAGAAATAATTCCTGTAGCCATCTTGACAGGGAATAGAAAATGGGATTGGCAACGTAGACGGTTGTTATGGTTTTCAGCCGAGGGGGCAGTTCGGCCTCCAAACGCACGGGTTGGTGGGCCTGTAGTGGTACCAGTTCTCTGATCGTGGGTGGGATCAGTTTTCCTGTGCACTATCGATGCTGTGGCTTAAATTTGGAAGTAAAGGCCTCTGAAACTTTTGCTAATATCACCATCTTGTGTATTTTATGAATTAAGTGATTGTTTATCGTAAAAATCGCTCTGCCCCCAACATTCGATAGTTCTCTTCCTAAGCAAGCTGTTGTTTCGTTTGGCTGGGGAAAACAGATTTTAATACGTAATTAAATAAATGAAATTCGTCCACTTTTTAATTAACTGATTTCCAGTCGGTGCCTACTACCACTAGTCTCGGAACTGCATAGGCAATATGAATTGGTGATTAGAAACGCTATTATAATTTAATTTAATTTCGTTTCTTTGTAATGGCACAGTCCTGGACTTGTTCTGAGACTTATGCGCGGGATCTATACACCTCCGTAAAGTCTCTAAGCTATAAAATATAAATGCACATTCCCAGTGACAATTGACTCGATACTAACGGGAAACCTCACATAAATAATATTTCTTCTAAGATAGTAACAAAGACTAATACACTGACATTTGTGGCCGGCTGATGGTGGAAATCACACCCGAAAGCTCTACTCAACTTGCATAGGACTCCTCTGAGATCAGTCTTGGATTATGGATGCCTGTTATACCACTATGTAGCAGGAAATTCATATCGAAGTTGGACAACCTTCAGTACTATTGTATTCGAATAGGTACTGGAGCGATGATACCCACACCTACCAACGCTCACTTGTTGAGGCGGGTGAACCATAACTGCCACAACGGAAAAACCTGGGAATGAATTCATTCTGCAGCTAATCTCAGAGACAGGACACCCTCTAACCAATGTCATAATGCAATATTGGTCAGTATTCGAAAAATTTAGCTACTTCTTTGGAAACAGAAGAAAGTCGCTTATTATGAAATTTCTTGAATGGTGGACCTTGTATGAAAATAAAACACAAAAATACAGTGTCTTACAATAATTCTTAGCCGCATTCACCTACCGAAAGGAAAATGTATCAGATTTGAAAATATCGTAAATGTGAAAGTTCTCCAAATTTGAAGACTTAAAACAACATTTTGCTCAGTACTCTTTTCCTGAAGTCGACGAAGATGTACACCGATCGATCCAAGAATATCGACAGCGATAAAGGAGGATGCGCAGTAGGCAACATTGCAAAAAATTATTAAGCCCTATATTCTCTACCTAATGTGGCAACAATCTACTCGTAACCCGTCTCAGTTAGGGACGCAGATTTTGCGTACGAAGCAGTAGGGTGATACTAACCGATTCCCTAAGTGTACTGAAAAGCCTTAAAAACCAAAATGGAATAGAAACGCGTTGACTGTATTTATAAACATTATTAGAAAAGCCGTTACAAGTAAATGGTTCAAATAGCTCTGAGCACTATGGGACTTCACATCTGAGCTCATCAGTCCCCTAGACTTAGAACTACTTAAACCTAACTAACCTAAGGACATCACATACATCCATGCCCGAGGCAGGATTCGAACCTGCGACCGTAGCAGCAGCGCGGTTCCGGACTGAAGCGCCTAGAACCGCTCGGCCACAACGGCCTTCGTTACAAGTAAGTAAGGAGGCATAGAAACAGATCTCTTGTCGATTCCAAGGCACAGTGTTATCTTTCGTAATGAAATAGCAGACAGCTTAGCGAAGCGTGCAATGAACTTAAGTGAAGTCCAGATTATAGACTTGCTTACCAAGACATGCTGATCTTAAACAACTAAGAAGCGAGGAACGACTGGCAGACGCAATCGGATTCGACCGAGGTATCAAAAGGAGTACAGTATAGCCAGCTGCAGCCTAAAATAGCGTTATTCCCTTCGTTTGTTCATTGGAACAGTAGCAGACGATTCATAATAAGGTTTACGTACATGTGCTTGAATCATGGCAAATTCCCAACCAACCTGTTCCCGAAAGGAATTAGGATACCTCCATTATTTACTTTATGCAGTAAAGAAGGAGACGTGAACTATCTACTGTTCTCGTGTACCAGGTACAAGACACAACATTTTTTTTTATCAGTACCTTGGTTAAAGCAAAGATTCCTCTTGTAGCGTCGGCTGCAGTGTTGCTGTCAACTCAAAAGAGTGCACGAGCTTTAAATGTAATGTTCAGCCACTTAAATATGAGTGTTGTAACTACTTAGAGACTGTGTACATGACGTGCGGATTATTGTGTGTTGAGTTTTCTTTTCTTTCGTTATTACGGTATAATCACTTCATGAGTGGTTTATAGAGGTGACATGTATCAACCCTTTATTCATTCCGTACTTTTTGTTTTTGTTTTAAAACCAATTTACGAAGTGAAAAATTAACAAAAAAGTGATAAATTAACAAAAAAAAGCTGCATTCTCTGCACAGTATCAGAGTAATACGTCATTAAGAGACACCTCGAAATCGCGGACTGCGTGATACAGCGAAAGCTAAGCAAAGAGAGGGGGGAAAAACATTTCTGCGCGAAAGAAACCATGATTTAGGTGACATTTACATGCAGAGTAACAACGTTCTGTTTTCAAATGGCTTCGTCTGTTCTCTAACAATAGCAGATTATAGCATATTTCGCTTCAGTTCCCTACAAAAGCCCATGCAGTAAATCCTGCTTTACGGGGAGATTACTGATTTGCTAGCGTTACGTGACATAAAAGTGCAGTATAATTCGCAGTTTAAGGCTCATAAAATCTGTAGTAAGGAATACATCAATGTGTTCAGTTCCCAGGTCAGTAGTTTAGCAGTTCTTGTATATATTCACCGAGTCTCTCCTGGACAACGCCCTCACGTAACGATGGGCGGATTTTGCTTCTACTGTTTGAAGGTTCTTCAGTGGTAGTTCTTAATGTATCTCTCAAAGAACATCACGTCATTCAACACAGAGTGTTTGTTTGAATTTTTACGACTGAGAGCTGTAATTGCCTTACTTTTAATGTATGAAAGTACATGTTCTGGACAGGGACTGGAAAGTTGGGAAGAAATGTCGTTATATCCGACTTATAACAATTTTCGTCAGATCAGTTTTAAGTGAAAAGAGAAATGTTTGGAAGTCTGCGTTCTTGTAAGATAAACTTTTGTTTCTGTCTTTTGATGCCATGCACAAATGTTTCATTTCTGTTCTTCAGTTTTCAGTTTCCTTGCACTCACTTCAAGCACACACACACGCACACACACACACACACACACACACACACACACACACACACACACGCACGCACACACACAGAGAGAGAGAGAGAGGGAGAGAGAGATAGACCAAATATGGTCATTGAAGCCTATATTGCCAAAAATGCCGTTTTCTTTGCTAAGTTGACGGTTTTGTGTTTGGATACCAGGCTATAAAATTCTACCTTGTACACTTAAATACTTTTTCTCTTTCATTCATGTGGAGAGAAAATTAAAAAAAATACATTGTTAGGTTTTCTTTCCACTTGAGAGAGTTTTCTTATTTTTGAAAAGCATGTACATACATGCGATGTCACCGGCAGGGCTGGCCGAGCGATTCTAGGCGCTACAGTCCGGAACCGAGCGACCGCTACGATCGCAGGTTCGAATCCTGCCTCGGGCATGGATGTGTGTGATGTCCTTAGGTTAGTTATGTTTAAATAGTTCTAAGTTCTAGGGGACTGATGACCACAGAAGCTAAATCCCATAGTGCTCAGAGCCAGCCATTACATGCAATGCAGTTGTACGGGCATTTAGCATTGATATTTTAGACTGTTGCTGGTTGTGAGATAAAAAAATCTTTCTGTGTTTTATATCTTAGAATTAAGAAACCAGAGCAAAATTCTCATGGAATCAATAATGTGATAGCTGTTGTATATGCAGCTTTTTCACGTTTGTATTCAATGTTGTTCACAGCACGGTAAATTTTTAGTATCTCTTTTGTGTATTTTTCCTTCACATTTTAGTTGGAACTGTTTGTCTTGTCCTACACATTGCTTTTGGCCAGTGTGAGTAATTTCCATATATTTAAAATTTTTTTTTTTTTAATACAGCAGCAAAAGGGAATAATCGGTTTTGCGGTATTTTACGAGTTCATAACCAGGAGCGGATTATGTAGTTTCTTCTGTGTGCTTTGATAGTTTATTTTGTGAATTTCTGTTTATAATTTTTTTATTACATAGAAATGCACATGCACAGTCACAACAGCAAGAAACTTTTTTTTTTTTAGGTTACCGGTCTGTTTTAGACCATCTTCAGACGTACCACCAAGTCGGCAGAAGGTGGCGCCAGACGGAGCAGGCTCTACGACTCCACGAACGCTAACTACTCAACAGTAAATAAAAAACCGTTGTTTTCCAAGAGAAGAGAAATGTTCTCAAAAATTATTGTTAGTTTAATATTTAATAGACACAGTTCTTACGTTTTCGTTTGAGTCAGAAAGTAACGTATTTTGTGACTTTTACAAATTTCCAACGAGGAACGAATTATTTAGTCTCATCCACGTGCTTTGGTATTTTAGTTTTTGAATAGATGCGTGTTAATCTAATTTACTGAACACACGTCTTGCGTTTTTGTCTGTGCCTACAGTAGAGCTCCACAGCATGTGTCGATAGTTGTTTGTCCGTCTCTATAGAGTAGTTTTCCACGATCCTTGGTATGGGTATGGACTGTAATTGCTGTGTGCAGATGCTAGCTGAGTTGGTGACACTTGGCTCTCAGCTCCAGTCTGTGTTGGCTTCGGTTGCACAGCTTGAGGCTGCAGTGGATGGGTACCACTGTTGCGGAACGGCCGTGGGGATCCAACGACCAACGAATCCGCCGATCGGTCGGCACCGGTGACCAGCCCGGTTACAGCTGGCATTGAGGATGGCTCCTCGCCCGTGGTTGAGTGGGAGGTCGTCTCGGGAGGTGGCACGTTGCCAAGGCTTCCCAGGGACCGAATGTAAGGCCTCCGTAGTTAGTTTCACAAACAGGTTCCAACTGCTGTCTGTGGCTGACAATGTCCCTCAGCCAGATGCAGTCGTTCGTCCTGTTTCAGAGAATGTCTCTCAGCCTCCGAGATTCGGGGAGTCACAGAGAATGGGATTATCGGTAGTCGGAAGCCGCAAAGTTAGGTAATTTATAGGGCTCCTTAGAGATATGGCTGCCAAAGTGGGGAAGAAAACCAGTGTGCACATGGTGTGCGTACTGGATAGAGACATTCCAGACATGGAACTTGTCCTTCTGGATGCCATGAGGAGCACAGGGTGCAGCCAAATACAGGTGATGGGTCAGCTCGGTATCAATGATATGTGTTGCTTTGGATCGAAAGAGACTCTCTCTGCGAACGGCTGTCTGAAGTAGTAAAGGGTACTAGTCTTGTTTGCACAACTCACCGTTTGCAGCGCAATCGACAGGACCGCTTGTAGACCTCTGGTACAGAGCCTAGTGGAGGGTCTGATTCAGAGGCTTAGATGGTTCTCTGACCGTGAAGGCAACAAATGCCTCGGCTTGTGTCATAGGGTGGTCAGGAGTCGACTACACGCAGGGGGCTGCTACGTGGGTTGCAGGGGCTGTATGTGGTGGAGTAGGCGGTTTTTTAAGCCAGAGGCTATTGGGGAAACACGAAAACGGCTTCACTCTCACAGGGTGAAGGTGAAACAAAGGAAATACGTGGATCTAGGAACCATCGGTATTACAGTTGTAAATTGTCGTAGCTGTGTTGGGAAATTACCGGACCTCTAAGCGCTAATAATAAACCACTGGCGCTCAAATCGTTATAGACACTGATAGCTGGCTAAAGCCCGAGATAATTTTAACCCAAATTTTCCGAAAGACCAACCGGTGTTTAGAAAAGATAGGTTAAATATAGTTGGCGGTGACGTGTTTGTTGCTGTTAAAAATAGTTTATCTTGTAGCGAAATTGAAGTAAATAGTTCCTTTGAGTTAGTGTGGATTTGACAACCGGAATAAAATAAAAATTGTATCATTTTACCCACCTTCCAACTCAGGTGAACCAGTTACTGAAAGGTTCAAAGAAAACTTGAGTCTAATTGCAACAACCCTCGTGATGACTGGGTGTTGTGTGCTGTCCTTAGGTTAGTTAGGTTTAAGTAGTTCTAAGTTCTGGGGAATTAATGACCATAGAAGTTAAGTCCCATAGTGCTCAGAGCCATTTCAACCATTTTAATTGCAACAACGTACCCGACTGTACGATTATAGTTGGGGTGACTTGGCGCAAATACAAGTTCAAATCCGGAGGTAAGAATGAAACATCATCCGTAATTTTACTCTACACGTTCTCTGTTAGTTCATGAGCTCAGTCGAATAGTGACCGGTTGTAAAAACACACTTGGCCTCTTAGCAGTAAGTAATCCTGAGATAACAACGACAATCAAAACGTATACAGGGATTAGTGAACACAAGGTTGTCGTAGCGAGACTGACTATCGTATCTCCCAAATCTACCAAAAATAAATGAAAAATATATGTATTCAAGAAAACTGACACCTTCCTGAGAGAGACTCTCAACTCCTTCCAAATTAACCATGTAAATTTAGGCCAGATGTAATTTGAATTCAAAGAAATAGTATCGACAGCAGTTGAGAGATTTATACCAAATAAATTAACAAACAACGGAGTTGATCCCTCATCGGAAAAAATACCAGGTCAGAACACTGCTGCAGGAACAACGAAAGAGGTATGCCAAATTTAAATGAATGCAAAGTCTCCGAGATTGGTAATCAGTTAGAGAAGCTCGGACTTCAATGCGGGATGCTTATAACAATTATTACAACAAAACTTTTGTCTAGAAACCTGACAGAAAGTACAAAGAGATTCTGGTTGTATGTAAAGAATGCAAGCGGCAACACTCAGTCGATGTCTTCTCTGCGCTATAGAAATGTAAATATTGTCGATGACAGTGCTGCTAAAGAAGGGTTTGTAACACTGCCTTCCGAAATTCCTTCACCAAAGAAGACGAAGTAAATACTTCAGAATTTGATTAAATACAGCTGACGACATGAGTAACTTCAAAGTATATGTCCTTGGAGAAGTGAAACAACTTAAATCACTTAATACAAGCAAGTCTTCCGGTCCAGATTGTATACCAATTAGGCTCTTTCTCAGTATGCTGATGCAATAGCTCCATACTTAACAACCATATACAACTGGTCGCTCGGCAAAAGATCCGTACCCAAAGACCGGAAAGCTACACAGGTCACACCAAGAAAGGCAACTGGAATAATCCAATAAATTACAGGCCCATATCATTAACGTTGATACGCAGTAGGGTTTTGTGTATTGTGTATATTGTGTTCGAACATTTTGATACCGTACCTTCAAGCGGAATGTAATCAAATTGCGTACTTATTGAATATCGTCTCTTGTCAGAGAGGTCACGGTTAGTAGTAACTGACAGGAAGTCACCGAGTAAGCAGAAGTGATTTCTGGCGTTCCCCAAGGTAATGTTATAGACCCACTGCTGTTCCTTATCTATGTAAACATTTTAGGAGACAATTTCAGAATCCGTTTCAGATTGTTTGCAGACGGTGCTCTCGTTTATCGTCTAGTAAAGTCATCAGAAGATCAAAACAAATTGCAAAACGATTTAGAAAAGATATCTGTGTGCTAAAACTGGCAATGGACACTAAATAATGAAAAGTGAAAGATCATGCACAATAGCCCTAAAAGGAATCTGTTAAACTTAGTTTACACGATAATCCATTCCAATCTAATGGCCGTAAATTTAGCTAAATAACTATGAATTAGAATAACGATCAACAAATGCCGCCCGCTGTGGTCGAACGGTTCTAGGCGCTTCAGTCCGGAACCACGCGGTTGCTATGCTCGCAGGTTAGAATCCTGCCTCGGTCATAGATGTGTGTGATGTCCTTAGGTTATTTAGGTTTACGTAGTTCTAAGTCTAGGGGAGTGATGACCTCAGATGTTAAGTCCCATAGTGCTTAGAGCCAAAGAACAAATTGAATAAGTTGGGGAAAGAGAACCGAATACTGCGTTTTATTAGCAGAGCGCTTAGAAGATGCAACAAATCTACTAAAGAGACTGCCTACACTACGCTTGTCCATCCTCTTTTGGAGTACTGCTGAGTGGTGTGAGATCCTCACCAGATAGGATTAACGGAATACATCGAGAAATTTCAAAGAAGGGTATCACAGTTTTTTTTTTTTTTTTTCCTTTTTACTGTCGAGGTATAGGGGAGAGAGTGTCACGTACATGATACAGGATTTGGGGTGGACATCATTAAAACAAAGGGTTTTCTCGTTGCGGCGGGATCTTCTCACGAAATTTCAGTCACCAACTTTCTCCTCCAAAGGCGAAAATATGATGAAACTTCCTGACAGATTAAAACTGTGTGCCGGACCGAGACTCAAACTTGGGACTTTTGCCTTTCGCGGGCAAGTGCTCTACCACTCTGTTGGCAGAACACTCAGTTGGTAGTGCACTTGCCCGGGAAAAGCAAAAGTCCCAAGTTCGAGTCTCGGTCCGGCACACAGTTTTAATCTGCCGGGAAGTTTCATATCAGAGCACACTGGGCTGAAGTGTGAAAACCTCATTCTCAAAAATGTGTTGTTGACGCTTACCTACATAGGGAGAAAGAATCATCATAATAAAATAAAGGAAACTAGAGCTCGCACAGATATATATATATATATATATATATATATATATATATATATATATATATATATATGTGTGTGTGTGTGTGTGTGTGTGTTTGTGTGTGTGTGTGTGTGTTCTTTTTTCCGCGTACTGTTAGAAAGTGAAATAAAATAGAAAAGGAACCATGTAGATGTAGATGCACATATTTACTGAAAGCTGTACAGAAGACTGTACAAAAACGTGTATAAGTGGATGGTAAAAAAAAAAAAAGAAAATATTGTTTTGCCTGAGTCACAATTCCCATTCTGATTTATTTTCGCAAGTACTAAAATCGGAAAAACTACAGTTTATAGATAATATCAGGAGTAAACATACACTACCCTGTCAAAAGTATCAGGACACCTATTAGAAGATATTAATAAGTTGTGTGTCCATCCTTCGTCTTTATGACGGCATCAACCCTGCTGGAGGCACTCAGTGAGGTGTCAGAATGTCTGTGGAAGAATGGCAGTCTATTCTTCCTCTAAAGTGGAAACCAGAGACGATAGTGGTATCGGACGATAGATGTGAAACGAAGTCGCCTTCTGACTGATTCAAAATGTGTTACTCTGGGTTCAGTGTGGGACTTTGGGCTGGGCAGTCCGTTTAAGAAATTCATCTGTCCACAAATCATTGCCTCACAGATTCTGCTTTATGACAGGGCTCATCGTAATGCTGATATAAATAGTCATCGTCTCCTAATCGTTCCTTTACTATCCGCAGCACACAACAGTGTAAAATGCGTTCGTGTATTTCCGTAACTAGCGTTTTCTAAAGTGAAATAAGTGGTCCACACTCCAACCACGAAAAACACCCTATACCGTAAAAAAAATTCCTCCGTACATCGCTGTTGGCACTACTAATCATGGCCGGCCGTAGTGGCCGAGCGGTTGTAGGCGCTTCAGTCTGGAACCGTGTGACCGCTACGGTCGCAGGTTCGAATCCTGCCTCGGGTATGGATGTGTGTGATGTCCTTAGGTTAGTTAGGTTTAAGTAGTTCTGAGTTCTAGGGGACTCATGACCTCAGATGTTAAGCCCGATAGTGCTAAGAGCCATTTGAACCATAACGATAACGTTCTTCAGGCACTCGTCAAAACCAAGCTTTTCCATTGGGTTGCCACAGGTTATAGCTTTATTCATCACGTCAAGTCACCCATTTTCAATCATCCACTGTAAAGTGGCGTCACTATTTACATCCGTTGTAGCTTAGCACTGACTGGAGAAAAGTGCGATTTATAAGGAACTGCTCGACAGTTGTAACACATTCATTTTTACTCCCTATGCAGAGTGATGCAGGACTGATGAGAGCGCACTATAACCTACATGGGATTCCCTCCTCTATTTTCATGCGAATGTTTACAACCCATTTCCCGCACCCCCCCCCCCCCCCTCCCCACTCCCGTCCACAATGCTCGACGGTATCTGTTCTTCAGTATCTGCGGTGTGCCTGGTCTTCCTTTAGCTGTGGTTATTCCTTCGTGTTTCCACTTCACAATCACTTCGACATCAGTCACTTTAGAAATGTTGAAATGTCTGTGATCGATTGGTTTCTCACGTGACATTAAGTAACGATCCACGCTTGTTGAGATCACTGACTCTACCGTGCTGCTGTTACTGCTATTCTTCTGACAATGCTCCCCATCTCCATTTATACAGGCCGGACATCGTGACATCTAGTGGTCAGTTCACCGTCACATAGAGGATACTCGTGCTACTATTGGTTGGGTAGTATCTGATGGCTGTAAAGAAGCCGCAATCGATTACTTAGAGGGAAGACTTCTACGCAGAGTAGACTTGGAGATTAATTTTCATCGACGACTCGACTGAAGATCAGTAACGTTTTATGTAGCGATTTTATTTTCCATTCCGTGTTAATCCATAACAGCCAAAAGGCCTTGCCACAGTGGTACCACCGGTCCCCGTCAGATCACCGAAGTTAAGCTCTGTGTGGTTTGGCTAGCACTTGGATGGGGTAACAGTTCGGTCTGCCGAGTGTTGTTGGCAAGCGATGTGCACTTAACCCTTGTGAGGCCAACTGAGGAGCTACTTCACTGAGAAGTGAAAAAGGACAACGCCCCTCCATATCCGCATCCAGTGACGCCTATCGGTTGAGGATGACACGGCGGTCGGATAGTACCGTTAGGGTCTTTCGAAGCCTGTTCGGACGGAGTAGTAGATGGTGTTAATTCATTATAACGACAAATTCATACAGCAGTGGCAATTGTGTTTCCTCTGTTTCCTGAGCAAGAGCGTATGGAATGGAAATCTAAATCCATGCTGTACACTGTGCTGTACATAATCCCTTAGAATTACTGCCTCCTGTCCCGAAGTGAGTAAGGTTGTTTGGAATAAACCCATATGGTCAGATTCGACAACGATGAATTCTCTTCGAGGTTACTGATGAGAGTGCTCTGGTTTTCTGCTAGACACATTCCTCAAAACACGCGCACTAGGATACAGAGAGGATTTCTTTTGATTCGCGCCCACATTTTTGCATACGAATGGAGTAATTTTTCAAAAGCAACATTTGTTAACAGTATGAAACCTGCCACGGGTAATCCCAAGTTTCGTGCGTCTCCTGGTAATCTGGGAGTGAATGCGAAAGGCGGCGGCCGAGGGGAAGACAGAGGGGCCCGTTAGGCAACGGGAAGCTGGAGCTGGCGCTGTCAGCAGGTGCGTTTTTTGTCGCGATCGGAATGCCTGGGCCCGCCCTGCGGACTCTGGAGGGAGACACAGCTCGCTGCCGGCTCCCACAGTTTGGAGAGCGCCCACCTAGCTTTTCTCAGGCACACGTAAATCACTGAAACTTATCTCTCTGTCACCCCACCACTGCCGTATTTACTATACCATAAAAAAATTGCACTCTTCAGGTCAGCGTCAGTACGCACCCTTGTAGGATCCTTACTGCGCGTGTTACATATTATACCCGAGCTGCGATTGATGAGGCGGGGGCAGCGTGAGGAAGTTTGGACCTGCCGTTACGGGCAAGCGCAGTACGACTCTGGCAGCAGCAGTTGTGTGGTTCCGGACTGAGTACGTTCATACGTTCACAGTTAATATGGAATACTGACTTCGCTTTGCACGATCCTAATAGTCCTGTACGAAATCATTCAAATTCACAGTTAGCTGCACGTATTTAGTAAAAGAAACATACCACGTAGATAAAAAAAAGATAAGAAGAAATCGCAATAAGTACGTTAAAGAGCGCAACTCGTCCGCATCTGACCCGTAAACGGCAACTGAGACAGCAGAGCGATGTGATGCTAGTGTTGTCCAGAAAGTAATGCGCCGCATTTTTTTTCTTCAACAGTTCTTTGTTGAACATAATACGAATTACACACACGAAATAATGGTGTTTTATCGACGCACCCTATTTCTCCACGTAGTTTACATCCCGCTCTGTGCCTTCCTCCAGCGCGACACAAGAACAGATATACCCTGTCGCTACCAATCCTTGTCCTGGAGTTTCACTGTGTGAACCTCATCAAAATGTCTTCCACGAATGCGTACGTCCTCTCGAATGAGAACATCAGCTCGCTACAACATGTCAGGTGTGACAGCCGTGGATGGTCTCCTCGACCGCTGCAAATCGTGAAGCTCCGCCAAACCGCCTTCTCCTGACTTCACCCTCCCTGCCCAGCGACTAACTGTACTTCTGGCAACAGCAGATGCATTATAGATTTTGCACAAGCGTTTCTGAATATTCCCCTCAGGTTCTTTCTCTGCAGTGAGAAATTCAAAGGCGACACGTTGTTTGTAACGTACATCATCTACACACGCCATTTTGAAACTGTCCTGCAGTTACGCTATCTTTCGAAAGTGACGGAGACTTGGCGCGCTCACTCAGGAGATTCTAAACAATACATACGCAACGTATCGCGTTCTTATCATTTTTTTCGACTGAGAAAACCACGGGACGGAAGACGTGACAAATTTGTGCTCTGACTAGTGGTTAGTAGGGAGAGGAAGAAACCATTTGTTAAAACCTATACCGGAGTTTTAGTTGTGAATAACCGGTATTTTTCGGTATTTGTTTGGTCTCGGTTATATAACATCTTTGTTTATCTTTGGCTGATAACTTGGTAAAAAAATCTAAATATCAATTAGCCATAGAAGTAGTGCTAAAATTGTTCATTTTTAAATAAACTTTTAAAAAGCCAGTAATTATTAATCGTAAAATTTGCAATGCTTTGAAATATTTGGTTATTATAGAAAATGGGAAAAACTATCAGTGCTATTTTAATAACAATCCCGACAGAAACAAGCAACAAACACATGTCGTAGGAACTGGTACAGTACTGCTAAGACATTAGTGTGCCTGTTACCATGTGGCATGGCCTATTAGATGATATGCATGTACAGTCACGTAATTATTCTGGTACAGGTATAAAGACTAAAAAACATTAGTTGCAGCCTCCAACATTTCGATAATGACAAAACTTCTTTTTAAGTTTTATATGAAAGAACAAACCACTCGTCTCGAGCAAAAGAGTGAAAATTGGCTCTAAATAGGAATCAGTTATCTGCAGATAACGTTTACTACTTTTCGATTATTTAACCCTGACTCAAAACCGCAGGTAGTCATAGTTTTTATGTCTAAAAAGTAGCAAAGAGAAGAGTTGCAAAATGGTGTCAACAAATAGCTTCAACTATGCTTAATGCAAGCGGCAACTTTTGTGATGTTGTTGAGAATATCACTCTGGCTGTCTATGATGTGTTACTCTCTTCATATCTTTAGAACTACGGCCATCTACAGTCATTTGAACCCGCTTAGTGTTGGCCAGCCTTGTTCTCTCTCTGCAGTTTCTACCCACCATAATTCCCTGTGTAACATAACAACACAGTGTGTAACATGGAGCGATTTTTTATGTAATATAGTTTGTCACTAATTCCTAAATATTTTCTTATGAATGAATATGAATATGTAATTTAAACGGAATATTTAAAAAAGACTCAATGAATCTTTCGTCGGTTCTTGATAGAACAACATTATAACAAATGAAAAGCACTAGTTTACTTTTGTTCTACAATATTGCTTTTATTCTCTTAACCGGTTTTTGGGTTACAAGACCATCTTCAGACGTTTACTGAGTATTGTCACTAAAGAAGTTACAATGTTTGTAAACAACATTGGAAGAGAAGTTACACGTATACACTGAAGCAGAAACATATAGTAAGTAACACCTTTGACAGTGCGGTGGTAATGCAATGTAAAAAGTAAAAAAATTGACCACTAAATAAATAAAAATAGAAAAGGATTAGTCAGGAAAAAACTTTAACACAAAATAGGAGCAGCATGCCTACGTAGCAGTTTCTATTAATAAACAAAAGTAATAAAATAAAATAAAATTACTGCTTGACAAGGCTACTTCAGAAAGTATAAAACATGGAGAGTGATACACAAACCAATTAAAAGAAGGAATTGTCAGTACAACTACATAATACATAAGGAACTTAAGCAATATCAATAAGATGAACAGAAATGAATAAATGCAGGCGTGAATGGAGGGACGAATGGAGACGTGTCGTCTTCAGCGATGAGAGTCACTTCTGCCTTGGTGCCAATGATGGTCGTATGCGTGTTTGGCGCCGTGCAGGTGAGCGCCACAATCAGGACTGCATACGACCGAGGCACACAGGGCCAACACCCGGCATCATGGTGTGGGGAGCGATCTCCTTCAATGGCTGTACACCTCTGGTGATCGTCGAGGGGACACTGAATAGTGCACGGTACATCCAAACCGTCATCGAACCCATCGTTCTACCATTCCTAGAAAGGCAAGGTAACTTGCTGTTCCAACAGGACAATGCACGTCCGCATGTATTCCGTGCCACCCAACGTGCTCTAGAAGGTGTAAGTCAACTACCCTGGCCAGCAAGATCTCCGGATCTGTCCCCCATTGAGCATGTTTGGGACTGGATGAAGCGTCGTCTCACGCGGTCTGCACGTCCAGCACGAACGCTGGTCCAACTGAGGCGCCAGGTGGAAATGGCATGGCAAGCCGTTCCACAGGACTACATCCAGCATCTCTACGATCGTCTCCATGGAGAATAGCAGCCTGCATTGCTGCGAAAGGTGGATATACACTGTACTAGTGCCGACATTGTGCATGCTCTGTTGCCTGTGTCTATGTGCCTGTGGTTCTGTCAGTGTGATCATGTGATGTATCTGACCCCAGGAATGTGTCAATAAAGTTTCCCCTTCCTGGGACAATGAATTCACGGTGTTCTTATTTCAGTTTCCAGGAGTCTATTTGTGTAGTGTAGTACGTGCTGCACTGGACGAAATAACACTCGTCGGTACATTGGTACGTTCTTTGCTTTACTCCTGTAGCGACCTAGGTGATTCTAACAACCCATGGCCATAGGAATGTCATTAGTATTTATTACTGTCACCGAACGTTAATGTATCACTTGATACGGACAAGATACTACCCCCTTCTCACAGAATACAGTTGACGATAAACATTTATGCAGAATATGGTAGACATAATTATCATAGTGCTGGCTCGGTAGTTAGACGATGGTGTAGTTTTCCAAGTCAGCGACATGATGTGATTGCGTATGGTAACTCTTCTGGGCGTGTCTAAGCCACCGCCTCTCATTCGTCGCTGCTTCTGATAGCGACTATGTTTCCTTGTGCGTCCTTCGCAAGGTACCAACCCGTCCACGGTACCTCGCTCTTCGGACGACACAATAGCTTTTACGCAATAGGTAATGGTTTTGTCGAATATCCATACAGGAGAAGATGATAAATGTAGAGTTTTTTATGTCTTGTCTGTCTCGTGTGCTGTGGAGATCATCATATACCGCATTGTTCCATTCTTAGTAACATGCCTTCTTTTTTAACCATTGTGTGAGCAATAGTGCATGTTACTTTTGTATCATTTCCCTTCGGGTTTAATTTTTGCCATTGAGATAGCATACATTCCTGGCCCCATACTTTGTGGAAACCTGGCAACGTCAATGCAGTACAGATTGCTGAAAATAGCTCCTGCTGGTGGTGCCTGGATTATAGACTGTCCCACAGACACAAGAGCTATTATGAGCTCTAATTATAGCAGTTACAGAAAATTGGACTATCCTATAATAACTTTCAGTGCTCATCATATAAAATATATTAGTTATGCACACATAACAGGAAGGAAACTATTTCGCTATAAGGGGTATACGAAAGAGTTAAGAACTCAGGGTGCTGTGTTCTGCTCCGGGGAAGTCGTACTCGTGCATGTTGCTAAGGAAATACTATTTTATTATGCGTATTGTTGTCATTCACATAGCTTCCACATGTAGCTGTTGTCATCATCAAGGTGACAATATAAGATATAAAAATTTATAGTGTGTCCCTACTTTAAGGGCACATTTGTTTTAAAATGTTCTCTTTGATGAAAACTGAAGAACCAAGTCAAGTCTTACCTGTATATAGATTTCATAAGATAATTTGTGTCTATTATTTTACATTCTCTGAGAATATAAGTGACGTTCTGCTATTGGCTTTACGAATAGATTACAGTCTTAGAAATATTCCTCTGAATTCCTTTGGTCTCCTCTGTCAAAACTCAGAAAGCACGCTCTAGCATATACAAGTAGTATCTGTTCGCTGTTCCCGCAAGCTTACGGTTCTTCAGTTCGTTTCTGTCTTCACTTCGAGACATATAAAACTTCCTGCCCCAACATGTGCCAACGATGTATGCTCAACAGCTAGAAGCAAGCGAGACAGGTTGCATCATGACTCTGTCGTGTTTCGTCATGTGTCGCTCCAGCGCTTCAGAAGATAGCGGTAAATGTCAAAATTCCCTTTACTGGCACAATGAACAACTCTGGTGATGGTAAAATAAGATGTGAAACAAAAACAGCAGTCATTGTTTTGTTTTACTCACGGTGTACTACATATTGCATTGTTTCAGTAACTGCGAGATGGTTTTATTAGTGTCCAGTCCCCAAACAATAGGTAGCAGAATGCTCGACTGAGAGAACTGACGCCAGTGGAATTTAGAAGATTCTATTTGCGATTCTATCTAGTCTACAATTAAAAGGATAAAATGTACTGGCAATAAAATTTCTGAAAACCAAGAGCATTCCAGTGACAATGGTGTCAGATGCTGTAATATATAGATACATTTCATATTTTTTCCAGAACGCATGCTTGCGTGTTGTGGTGCTGTAGCGTTATTTGTAATGTTTTTGAGGATTTTGAGAATAAAGGAAAAACAGAGTAGAACACATGAGTGGGTTTGTGATTACAACGGCCTCATGCGTAAAGTCTTGTGACCAAGGGCTGAACGCCATTACATCTCTTTCTTATGTCAGCTTAATAATGCTGCTGATGATACATTTTTCAACGCAAAGATTCGAATCGGCTGCCTCCACAAAGAAGGTAAAATGGAAGGAAATTCCAAGTTTAAGATCATGCTAACAATGATGTTATCAAAGAAGGAACACTAACTGACTTGGAGGTCGATATACAGCATACGAAAGAACTGACCATGCGTACTTAGGGAAATAGTCAAACAAGCTCCGGAAATGACTCGGAAAAGTACATAAGGCTGACACTAAGAGGCCGGGATGCAAATCCCATTACTATTCGACCAAAATAGTCACGTGTCAGTTAAAGGTCGACACTACTTTGTAGTGTGACCCGACACTGATATCCTAACTGCTTGTTATCGGAAGCTGTAGTGATCAAATTCAAAGACAGACAGAGGTAGTAAGAGAGCGTCGAACGTTTCGTCCCATCTATAACGCTCCATTGCCGATGAAACCAGCACGTCTGCAGAAGAATTGGAAGGAAAAAGGGTATCTTTTCTCACGGAAGCAGCTGTACTGATAAATTTGGTGGAAACACACATGGAAGAACTTAAAAACAACTGCCGGAGCCGGAACTGAATGCCTCTCTTCGCCATACCGAGTGATATCCTTACTCAGTGCTTCACCTTACAAGGATTTAAAGCCAGGTACCAATGTCCTACTTTCGGTTTTCCAAAGTTTAACCATATTTCCTTCAAGTGAATGCAATGAGTCTATCTTCAGTACAGTTGCCATAGTCAGAAACTGTTCGCTTCTCTGTGGGACCATGTTTTTTACAGATGACAATAACGATGTAGGTAGCTTGTTTTTCAATGCGGAGCAGCAAGACTCAGTGCCTGGCGTGGTCTATTAGAAGCCTTTGTAGCTGATGTCTTTAACACGTGGCAGTGGCGACCCAAAAGTAACCTGGTACAGAAAGAAGTTTTCATCTCCAGCATTTGATCAGCAGTGGAAGGAAATTTCTGTCATTACCACATATGGAATGAAATGAGAAGGTCGTGTGCGATTATTGGCCAGGAGACACTGTCTGCGGTTGTTGGGCCGCCTGGTGTAAGTTTTTCTATTTGATGCTGTTTCGGCATACAGACCCTAAGACAGTGACATATTTAAGTTTACGAAAATGATAGCAAGTTTTTATTCATTCTTTTATAACTACAATAGGGCTCATAAATCTGGCAAAAGAAAAATGACAAACATGAATCAGAAAAGGGATGGTGTTTGATTAGCAAAGTATTCATTGGGGTGGAAACTAACAAATTCCCCCCTGAATTAATCCCTGCTACTACTCAATCAGAGTTTGTCCACATGAATCCACTGTGAGGCCGAATTCTGTTCAAATGGAGTCAGCTACGACCAAGTACACCAGAAACTATGGCTCACGGAGAACAGGGAGCTGTGAATATCATTTAACAACCCTCCAGCATTGCAGCAGTACTTCACCCTTTCACCTTGATTCAGGCGGCAGAGCAAGTCCGCTGTGGACGAGAATCGGAACGCTGCGACAGCAGTAATGTTCTGAAGCGTCCACGAAAATATGCAAACTACGCGGACTTGTGTTCCGATTATTAGAACGGGGGAAACTTACCTATCAGAGTCCTTAAATCCTAGCACATTTCAGAGTGAGGCGCACCCGTCTGCTGGTCTGGCCAAGCAGTCTGTCTCACGGGCATGACAGCGCGTGCTGGAACTGTGAAAAGTCAGACGGCCGATTCAGGACGAAGAATTCACGCTCATGACACATGATCTGTCTAAGATGATATGATGTTTCACTATCGCTACAGTTGGAAACTGCCACTGACTCTTAGTCCACCACAAGTTACAGACCCCAAGTCTTACCCACTAGGGAAAGACCAGGAGTTCTCCACCAGTGGAGGACCAGAAGACGAAGAAGGCAAAGAATCGCAGTTACTTTCCACCAAGCCTCGGTACGGAAGCCAAATTACCAGAAAAAATACCCGCCTTCACGTTGTACAAACCAGTCGAACCATTCTCCACTCAATGAGTCTCCCCTCTTGACTGTTCTTCTGGCCTAGTAGCCAGTTCAGGCACAGAACCGGGGTTTCCATGCTGAGGAACAAGCCTCTGCTTTGCGTCTCCTGAGGGGAGCCAATCAGAGACTTAAAACCTCTCTTGTCTGAAAAAAGGAGATTTTAGGGTAGGGAGGTGTCGTTCTCCCATTAAGCATGGTCATTATCCGGCAAAAAACTTGTATCTAGCTGGGACCACAGTCCCTCATTTATGGAGGGATCTAATCTTTCCAGACAGACCATTTCCAGTTTCCTAAAAAAGGCTGTTATGCTTCAGAGACAGTTGTGCTCATGAAATACATGTTTTGCTGCTCGCTGAAGGAGCCTGGTGATTTCCTGGCGTCAGGGGGGTTATAGTCTTGCCTCCAATGAACTTGTGCACCAGGCGCTCTGTTCATATCGTCCCAGCTTCTAACGTGAGAATGCTTGTAATCTCATAACGATCCTGCCGTTTGCACAAAAGCAGTCTCTCTTAAATGGCTTCCTCCACACACTTTCCGCCAACTGGCTGCCTTCGCGACGGTCTGCCGCTTGGCATAGGCAAAATGTTTTGCGAACCGGTACCCTCCTGCTCCAACTTTAAGCGGGAAGAATGGAGCGCCACAACCCAAAATCCTTGTGCAGGTACGATTCATAGCACCCTGCTTCCGCGATTCATTCACACAGCCAGGTCGGTGGACACGATGTTTATTGACTGCAATCCATCTTTCTCCCTGTTCTCCATCGCTTCCAGTGTGGCCCCTCAGGTTCAAGTTCTCTACTGGCTGCAGATGCAGGTATATGAACATTCCGCCCACTATTTCCTCATGTAAAAACGTCAGACATCACATACTCAACGCAGGACTGGGTAATATGGAGTTCATGACCTAAAATGTGAATATTAATGTCATCGATAGGGTAGTTAATGTGAGAGATCGGCGTGCAACCTTTCAAATTTTGTAATGAAAATGTCCCGACAGCTGAAAGTTCATGTCAGACCAGGGAGGAACCTATTTTCTCTACCTCTCTTATTTCGTCAAGCAGTTACTTGGTTTAGGTTGCAGCAGCTTGACGAGACATGGACTCAGCAAATCGTTGGAAGTCCCGTACAGAAAAATTTGGCCATGCTGCCTATGTAGCCGTTCTTGATTGCGAAAGTGCCGCCGGTGAACAATTTTGTACACGAACTGGCCTCTCGATTATGTCCCATAAATGTTCGATGGGATTCATGTTGGGCGATTTGGGTGGCTAAGTCATTTGTTCAGACAGTCCAGAATGTTCTCCAATCAAGTCGCGAGCAGTTGTGGCACAGTAACGTAGCACATTGTCTTCCACAAAAATTACATCGTTGTTTAGGTACATGATGCACAGGAACTGTTTCAAGTGGTCTCCATGTAGCCGAACATAACCATTACCAGTCAACTGTCGGTTCACTTGGAACTCAGTCCATTCCACGTAAACACAGTCATCGCCATTATAGAGCTTGCAGAGTGCCTTGTGGACAATGTGGGACCTTGGCTTCGTGGGACGTGCGCCATACTCGAAACCTACCATCAGCTGTTACCAACTGAAATCAGGGCTCATCTGACGACGCCACGATTTTCTAGTTGCCTAGGGCGCAACCGATATGGCCATGAGCCCAGGAGAGGCGCTACAGGAGATGTTGCCGGTCGTCTGGTACCATTGCTCATTAACGCTAAATTTCGCCGCAAAGTCCGAACGGATACATTCGTTGCACGTCTCACACTTATTTCTACGATTATTTCACGCAGCGCTGCTTGTCTGTTAGCACTGACAATTCTAAGCAAACGCCGCTGCTCTTGGTCGTTACTTGAAGGCCGTCGGCCGCAGCATTATCCGTGGGGAGAGGTAACACCTGAAATATGGTATTCTCGGAACCCTGTTAACCCTGTGGATCCCTGCATACAGAATTCCCTAACTATTTCTGAAATGTAATGTCGCATCCGTCTAGTTCCAACTGCCATTCCGCATTCAAAGTCTGTTAATTCTCGTCTTGCGTCCATAATCACGTCGGAAACCTTTGCACAAGACCTTTTCATAAAATACAACTCCACCAATGCGTTGCTCTTTTATACTTTGTTTATGTGATACCACCACCGTCTCTATATATGCATAACGTTATCCCATGACTTTTGTCAATTCATTGTATGCTACATTGCAGGTTCGTATATCTGAACTGTTTGAATTGATGTCATTTACTGCCATTGTAACTTAACTTATTTCATCGTAATCGAACAATTAATTTCATTTCTGTTCGTTTAATTCATTTCAGAAAATCTTTCTTTCAGTTGTGAAATATTAATTGCGTGCATTACTATTAAAAGAAGCGAAACAACTGAGTATTTTGCTTTGCAGTTCAACAAAAGCAAAATGAGTAGAGTACAGTTATGGCACAGGAGCTACGGAAGATTGCGCTGAGAAAAGCTGCAGTTTTTTCTCTTAATTTATTGGCTTTTAGGTCGTGCCCATGCAGATATCTCAGTAGCGTAATGTCAATTACGACGATAAGAACTTAAGAACAACAGGACACCCAGTCCACAAGCGGAGAAAAACTGATGTAGTTGTCTGAGAACTTAGCACTTGAACACGGGTCACTACACAGTTATTACAAGGAAGAAGGGTAAAGTAGGGTTTGAAGTCCTGCCGACAGTGACATCGTCAGAGATAAGGTACAAGCTTGAATTGGACAAAGGAGCGCCAAAAAATCAGATGTATTTTTAAAGGACGCATCATATTATTAGGGTGAGGTGACCTAGGGAAAAACCTGAAAATATGGTTTGAATTATGCTCGTCCCGAATGTCAGTCCAGTGCATTGACCATCAGGATTCTTTCTTGATGAAGGGCTGCATTGCAGCAAGTTTACGTCTGCTTCTATACCTGATCTCCGTCTACATCCATACTCTCCAAATCAATATGAAGTACATGGCAGGGGATGTTTCCCATTGTACCAGTTATTTTGGTTTCTTCCCGTTCCATGAGCGAATGGACCACGGTGAGAATGACTGCTTAAACGCCTCTGTGCAAGCTGTAATTGGTCAAATCTTGTTTTCGCGATGGGTATGGAAGTGATACGGCCGGTCGTTGTGGCCGAGCGGTTCTAGGCGCTTCAGTCTGGAACCGCGCTGCTGCTACGGTCGCAGGTCCGAATCCTGCCTCGGCCATGGATGTGCGTCATGTCCTTAGGTTAGTTAGGTTTAAGTAGTTCTAAGTCTAGGGGACTGATGACCTCAGATGTTAAGTCCCATGGTGTTTAGAGCCATTTGAACCATTTGAAGCGATACGTAGGGGTTTTTAGTGCAATCCTAGATTCCTCACCGACATCTGGCTCTTGAAAGCTTGTAATTAAAGCTTTCAGGAGATGCTTTGTGTCCATCTGACAGCGTCTGCCAGTTTTGGTTATGCAGCATCTCTAAGACGCTCACCCGTGGATGAGACAAACCTGTCAGCGTTCGTGCTTCCCTTAATAGTGCACGTTCAGTACCCCAGTTAGTCATATGTCACACGGGTAGAACACACTTGAGCAGTATTCAGCATAGAACGGGAATCTGAAATTGACTGCACGATTGTAGGGCCACCAGCGCAAATTTCGCTTAAAGACCACAAAAATAAGAGAAATTAAAACCCGTATAGAGGATACAGACGGTTGTTTTTCCCTCATACTGTTTACGAGTGGAAAAGAAAGAAAATGACTAGTCCTGGAGTAAGGTGCCCTCCGCCACTCACCATGCGGCGCTTTGCAGAGTATGTATGTAGATGTAGATCGGTCACACAAGTGTCTTGTACACAATTGCTTCGTAAATAACATGCCTCAGTAGACGCAACGGTACCGACCGACCGCCGTGTCATCCTCAGAGGGAGGCGTCACTAGATGCGGACACGGACGGGCATGTGATCAGCACATAGCTCTCCCGGCCGCTGTCAGCTGTCGTGACCGGAACCACTACTTCTCAGTTTAGTAGCTCCTCAATTGGCTTTAAAAGGGCTGAGTGCATCCAGCTTGCAAAATAGCTCTCACCAGACGCAGACAGTCACCTATCCAACTTCTAGCCAAGCCCGACAGCGTCTAACTTTGGTAATATTACGGAAATCAGTGTTACCACTGCGGCAAAACCGTTTGTAATCTTCTTTGTAAACTGACTGCAGTTACCTAGTATTCTTCCAATCGACTCAAATCTGCTTTACCTACCACTGAACATATGAGATCGTTCCATTTTATTTCATTATAAAATATTGTGCCTATGTATTTGTATCTGTTGACTGATTCCAAAGTTGACTCACTGTTACTGTAGTATATGTCGTATTTGAAAGGCAAAATTTTCAGTTTCTGAAGATTTAAAGCAAGTTGTCTATATTCGCACCACGTACACATACTCGCTGCCTGGATTCCTAAAGACACAGTTAGGCTAGCCGTAGTTCAGGACATTAATGCAAATGCAGAAGTTTAGATATGTAAAAGCATGGAATGTTCATCGTGATACGTGAATGCCGTACTTTACACCATTTCCGTTGGTGTTGCGTCAGATGTTTCATGATGGACTCGTAACAATGCAAAATATTCACTTCATTTGATCACCGCTGGTGATATTGTGTGGCTCGGAAATCCAACGAATGGTGGTGGAACCGTGGGATGACCTACGTTTCCCTATGTCGATAAATACATGCAGTATTGTGCACTGAAATCTGTTGTCTGAGTAAACAAAGACACATAAAACAGGTTAGCACGTCTCGCGGACATCGAGGTAATTACAAGCAAGGACGGGTAAACTATCATCTTGTTCACATCGAGGTCACTTGCATTAACGAGGAATGGTGTTACAGTTCCCGTTTGGACATTCTGATTTAGGTTTTCCGTTGTTTCCCTAAATTACTTACGGCAAATACCGGGATGGATCCTTTGGAAAAGGACATGATGTATTTTCTTTGCCATCTTTTCGCTTATGTCCCCTATCCGAACATTGGCGCAGTCTTTAATGGTCTCGTCGTCGACAGGACGTTAAGCTCTGATATATATTTCTTCAGTTGATATCGTTAGACATCGTTATAATATCTACAATGGGCAAGGATAGGAAAAAGTACAGCTTAAGCATGTTTACAATACGTTCCTGCCATTCCGCTGGAGAGATTTAGGAAAACCGCGAAAATCATGAGAGGGCGAGTCATCTGTGGCCTTCTTTGAAGATATATTCCTGCGTCAACTGATGTAATTTGTGGGGATTAATTCAGGATGGTCGGAAGGGAAACTGAATCACACTTATCTCGGGTATGAGCCTACTTCATTAACCTTGTGACCGCCTCATTAGCCGAAAGCTTCCCAGAAGAACTAATTTTTTGTGTTATTGGTGCCTGCGTAAGATCTTCTTTTGGACAAATACAGTAAAATACCTATATTTTTACACTATTAAACAAACGCTCGTGGTCAGAAAGAGTCTGAAAAGTTTTGAAGGGTTTTACGGGGGTGACTGTCCTGAGAGACAATTTTTAAGAATAACATTCGATACTTTGCGCCTTTTTGGAGTTATTTAGCACTAAGCCAATCAGGCACTCACGCGTTTAAATTGAAACAGCAAACGTGTTCTTCGTTTGGTTTCCTCAAACTGAAGCAACGTAGCTTTTGCACGCCCAGCTTAAATTTATCACGTCCGAAAAAAGGAGCATTTTAACTAGTAATGAGCATTTCAACAAGTGGTAACTCATGGACTCACAGATGTCTATGCATTACTGAATTTTAGCACGTACAAGTGCTTGAATATGCGACCGCAGCGACATGATCGGCTAACTTCAATGCCAGATAACTCGAAAAAAACCGCAACGCATCAAATTTTTTTCTTAAGAGTCATTTCCCTTCACAAACATCCTTGAAACACCTTTACAAGCGTCTCAGACTGTTTCAGAGCACCCTGTATAATAATAGCAGATAAACTTCTGCGACACGTGTACTTATGCTTCGAGGAAGTACAAGCAAGAGCGTCCACAATGGTATACTGAATACTCAGAAAATTAATGGGGCTGTACTTCGTCGAACTGTAAGTCTTCTCTGCTTATCACTCTTGTTGAATGTGGTCTTAATCATAGTTGTCGCCTGTAACGAGACATCCGACGTACTAAGGCGCGTTGTATGGGTAAAACGCCTTGAATATGCATTCAAATGGCTCTGAGCACTATGGGACTTAACTGCTGAGGTCATCAGTCCCATAGAACTTAGAATTACTTAAACCTAACTAACCTAAGTACATCACACACATCCATGCCCGAGGCAGGATTCGAACCTGCGACCGTAGCGGTTGCGCGGTTCCAGACTGTAGCGCCTAGAACCGCTAAACTACCCCAGCCGGCGAATATGCAGTCGAACAGCGTTATACACTTTCACAGTACTGCCAGCGTTCTTTCTACGAAATGATTGAGAAACGCATGATTTTCCTAAAAAATAATTTATACGTCTTGAGCAAACTTTTTCATTATAGTTTTGGCCTTTTCAGAGACAAAAGTTGTTTCTGAATAAAGAGGTGCAGGGACGTTAATAAGAGAGAGAGGATCACTTTTTCTTCTGGGTAAGGTCATCAGCATAAAAAATTAGTCAATTTTAGTTTGGTTACAGTTCCAGAAGCAGTGTACCGTAGGACTTTTTGTTAAGCAAAGTGTTCCTCACGACTGAAAAACAGCACAGGTTATTCCCCCTTCTCGAGAATGGTCGTCGAACAAACGCACAGATTTACAGGCAATTTCTCAGACGTCGGTCGGTTGTAGAGTTTCGGGAAGTTTTTTATACTCGCATATTATGACATTTCTGGACGCCGAGAATGCCCTCGTATGTAACGTGGGAAGTTCCATGAGGCCTTTCATGGATGATACTGCTGCATAAAAAAGAATCGAGACGCTAGAAAATTGTAATGAAATACAGGATCGACGCTTTTCACATGAAAAGGCGGTGGACCCTCAACATAAACAAATGTAACGCAATATGAATACATAGACAGAAAGACCCTTTATTTTATGATTACGCACTTGCAGAAATCACTGGAAGCAGTGTATGCATACGGGGACTGAGATTCAGTGGAAAAATGCTCGGGAAATGTACTCCACCAACAAAGGAAGTAATTACAAAATTCTCGTTTGACCAATACTTGGATATTGCCCATCGGTAAGGGATCCGGCACGGCTTGTTTGTTTCCATTTGCACAGAAAACAGCGTTAGTTTTTGCTAATGTGTGTTATGTATTTAAACCAAAAGAACCTAATTTACAATGGAGAAAATGGTTTTTTAGTCAAGTGTCGTATACGACCCAGCCTTGTGACATGTGTCCTGATATTCCACCTCTTGGCAGGAAGGTAGGGATGATAGGTGAAAACTACTAAGATGCTACAATTAAGTTTTCAGTTTACGTATCCAATTTTTCTGCTTTCGCAATGAGAGCACCGGAAGTAGGCACCTCTTTGGAATGCATATGTCCGTGGTGTGGCTGTCGGTAAGTATGAGGTAAAAACACAGGATAGGGAAGCCGGGACTCGAAGGCGGCATGGTTGCCTTCTGGCTAGAGGCGCGTCGTCACGGTTCCAGGAGCTGCGGCCAGTACGCCAGCTGGCCACTGCTCTCGCGAACTGAGCGTTGCGCAATCGCGCGGAAACCCGTTCTCACACAGTTCCCATACGTGCGCCAGCACACGCGCCGTGCTTTTCCACTGAACAGTAACACGTGTTTGCGGAGACTAGCCACGACAACAGCTTCCCCGTGCCCCGTCTACCTTTGTTGTATACAAAGAGTAAGCACGTTGCCGGAAATTCTGCAAGATAAGTTTTGTAAACAGTGTACGTAGAGGAACTTTGATAAGTTCAACGGTCTTTGAGTCAACGGTGAGCTCATATATACGTTAACATTTCTGAAAATTTTAACACCGAAAGGAAAGTGTATTATTCGCCAATTAATCGTAGTCCTTTGGTATAATAAGAACATAAACAAAATGAAAATAATTAAATGCAAAACACTTAGTGGAAATCATTAGTATAAATGGGTCAAAACGCAGGACATTAAGAAAGAGTGAAAGCAACAAACGAAAGCCATAGAAATCGATTACTGGATACGAAGTGCTTGAGATTCAAGATTATACCACGCCTGAAATGAAACCATCAGAAGACTTGTGAAATTGGAAGAGAACATGAAAGAAGTTATTGAGAGGAATAGTTTGCTGTGGAATGGCCGATCAGAAGTAACGGATGATAATAGATGGCTGGAGAAGGTATGGAGGTATACTACAGAGGGACAAGAGGAACGATGACAACCGCATAGAAGATGTAGAACCCATGTCGAGAAATTTTATCGACTCCACTGATCTCAAATAGCAGGACTGGGAAGACGATAAGCTGTAGTGGCGGAAAAGCGAGAAACGGCATTATCTGTCTGTGGGGCGAGGTTCCTTGCACCAAAATAAGCAAAACTGTTGACATAAACATATGTACGAAAAAAATTGTTCAAATGCCTCTGAGCACTATGGGACTCAACTTCTGAGATCATCAGTCCCCCCAGCCGCGCGGGATTAGCAGAGCGGTCTGAGGCGCTGCAGTCATGGACTGTGCGGCTGGTCCCGGCGGAGGTTCGAGTCCTCCCTTGGGCATGGGTGTGTGTGTTTGTCCTTAGGATAATTTAGGTTAAGTAGTGTGTAAGCTTAGTGTTCAAAATGGTTCAAATGGCTCTGAGCACTATGGGACTTAACGTCTGATGTCATCAGTCCCCTAGAACTTAGAACTACTTAAACCTAACTAACCTAAGGACAACACACACATCCATGCCTGCGGCAGGATTCGAACCTGCGACCACAGCGATATATATGAAAACCCTTCGTTTTCGAGTTGTTAAATGAAAGCTTTCAATTTAGGTAGTTGTAGCTCATCAACACATAAACACATATCAGACACGCTTGGTCTTGTGGAATGGACTGTCGCAACCATTCAAATACTTCACGACGGTTTCGCAGACTTCTATGACACGTCGATGGAGAGTTTCGGCAGCCGAGTAGTCTGTTGCATAGAGTAATAGTTTGAAGTGTCCCAAACATAATAATTAATAGGGCTCAGCTCGGGGGGAACGTACAAGCTATGAGACTGGTTCTCCTGTACCTATCCATCTTTCATGGCAGATTCCTGGTGATGCATCTGAAACAAACTGGAACTCTATGTATAAAGCAGATGTTTCTTCTCATTTACAAGGGCACATCATCTAGTAGATCTTGGAGGACGTTCTGAACAAAATCCCTGTAGGCAGCACCTGTAAGCCGTGTTGGGAGAACGTATAACCCTATGAGACAGCCACTTACAATTCGAGACCACACGTCAACCTTAAACTATCGTTGATGTCTAGGCTCTACTGTAAAATGAGGACTGCTGTCTGCCCATATGTGCTTGCTGTGGAAATTTCTTATTGTGCGTCTTCCAAACGTTGCCTCGTCTGCAATAAAAAGGGAAGAGTCAAAGAACTGAGTGGCAATTTGTGCAAGAAACCATCGGCAAAAATTCTTCTGTGGTGGGTGATCGGCAGGCCTCAGGCCCCGGACACGTTAAACATGATTCGGATACATGTGTTGCTCGTGAAGTATCCTCAATACTGAATAGGAAGATGTGGCACATGGCAAGGCCACTTGTTTTGCGCTAATACCTGGCTCCTCTTCGATAGCCAGTCTAACGGGGGCTGCCTAGTCAGACGTACGAGCAATACGTGGTCTTCCCCGATCTCCAGTCTGTGGTGCTACGGATTCAGTCTAGGCAATCCGACAATACACAGCACGGAAGATTGTATGACTGGGCTGTCTTCGTTCTGGAAACACCGTCAGATACAGCCGTGCAGCCTCGTGTCCTTTACCATTCACATGGCAGTAGATAAAAATCATGTCACCTGTTCACTAAATGAATATTGTTCCATGTCTGAACGAAGCACTTTCAACTAACTCAGTACCTTTAGTACATCTATAGAACAGACACACTGAAGAAAGACAAATGAGGATTGTAAACAAGTCTCCTCGGCAACACAACGACATCTAGGATAGAGTTCGTCAAACGGGTGCAAAAATTAGCGAAGTTGTTGTGTTGTACCTGGAAAGCTGTTGAAAGTCAACTTTCGTTAACAAGTCTAAAACGAAGGATTTTCAGATACACGCAAATATGAAATTTTTTCTTGATTTGGTGTAAGGAACCTTTCCCCGAAGTTTGTAAAATTATTTTAGAGCACCCTGTATACACGCAAATGATTATAAATGCAAACCTGTACTTATTTCTGACAGTGAACATACGATACGATGTGAAAACGATACGTGTTTAAAGTTTAGAACTTAATCGGCATAGCATGTGTGGTGTCACAAGGCTTATGCCTGTCCCACCCTTCATTAAATCGACCAAGACTTATTTTAAGCCGGCCGCGGTGGTCTCGCGGTTCTAGGCGCGCAGTCCCGAACTGTGCGACTGCTACGGTCGCAGGTTCGAATCCTGCCTCGGGCATGGATGTGTGTGATGTCCTTAGGTTAGTTAGGTTTAAGTAGTTCTAAGTTCTAGGGGACTGATGACCACAGCAGTTGAGTCCCATAGTGCTCGGAGCCATTTGAACTTATTGTAAGAACAGTTATTATTATTTTGTTCTTTAAGTTTGTTTTTGGGTTTTCAGAAATACTGTGGGAAGAAAGTTTATTTATGTTGCAGATAATGTGGAAGACGTTGCCCAACGACCACCATGAAAGTTCGACGTAGCGGCAAGGGGGAAACGAATAAAACGAATGCTGCAAACTACCGCGAGACACGGAAAAGCCTGGGCCACGAGGGCGTCGAGTTTCCTAGGTCGTTGTTGTACAACGTCAAAGGAAGAGATATTCTGCCTTCTCTTTGTAAATAGATCGATCGAGTCTTGAAAGGTTCATGTAAAACGTATAGGCGAGTCACACATTAGGTGGGACCCGATGCCTGTAATACTTCCACAGTTATTAAAAAGTTGTTAAACGGCAAAACCAATAGTTCATCATTTATATAGATAAAAAGTAGTAGAAATATAGGAAAGGAAGAGTTGCAGCGTCAGAACGAAAACTGATACATCCCCAGCAACGAAGAAGGACGTTAACAGCGGGCGTTACGTGGTGAAAACAAATCAACTGATAAAATAGTAAGTCTGTAATTACGCATAAAACCACGTAACACTGCAAATGCAATCGAGCAACGCTATGATATTTTTCCGTTATATCGCACTACACGCGATCTATATGTCAGGTCACAAAGCGTCCGATCCAATGTCGATGGTCATCATTGCCGATGACTGAGAATGGCAGGGTAGCATTTACACTGAAGCGCCAAAAAAAAAAAAAAAAAAAAAAAAGAGAGAGAGAGAGAGAGAGAGAGAAAGAAACTGGTATAGGCATGCGTATCCAAATACAGAGGTACGTAAACAGGCAGAATACGGTGTTGCGGTCGGAAACGCCTATATAAGACAACAAGTGTCTGGCGCAGATGTTAGATCGGTTACTGCTTCTACAAATGCAGGTTATCGAGATTTAAGTAAGTTTGAACTTGGTGTTACAGTCGGTGTACAAGCATCTCCGAGATAGCGATGAAGTGGGGATTTTCCCGAACGACCATTTCACGAGTGTAGCGTGTATATGAGGAATCCGGTAAAACATAAAATCTCAGACATCGCTCCGGCCGGAAAAAGCTCCTGCAAGAACGGGACCAACGACGTTGAGGAGAATCGTTCTATGTGACAGAAGTGCAACCCTTCCGAAAACTGTTGCAAGTTTTAGTGCTGGGCCATCAAAAAGTGTCAGCGTGGGAACCATTGTCTGAAACATCATCGATATGGGCTACCTGAGCCGAAGGTCCACACGTGTAGCCTAGGTGACTGCAATACACAATTTTTTTTTTTTTTTTTGGAATTTTGTGGTAAGGTCTTATAGCACCAGACTGCTCAGGTCATTGGTTCCTAAGCTTACGCACTACTTAATGTAACGTAAACTAACTTACTCTGAGGACAACATACACACCCATGCCCGACGGAGGACTCGAATCTCCGACGAGGGTAGACTTGCGAACCGTGGCAAGGCGCCATTGACCGCCGGTGGACGATACAAAACTTTACTCCTCGCCTGTGCCCGTCAACACCGACGTTGGACTATTGATGACTGGAAACACGTTGCCTAATCGGACGAGTCTCGTTTCAAATTGTATCGAGTAGATGGACGTGTACGGGTGTGGAGACAACCTCATAAATGCATGGACGACTGTGATGGGTGACACGTATGTAAACATCCTGTCTGATCATCTGCATCCATCCATGTCCATTGTGCATTCCGACGGACTTGGGCAATTCTAGCTGGACAATGCGACACCCCACATTTTCAGGATTGCTACAGGGTGGCTCCAGGAACAATCTTCAGAATTTAAATACTTCCGCTGGCCACCAAACTCCCCAGACATGAACATTATTGAGTATATCTGGGATGCCTTGCAACGTACTGTTCAGAAGAGATCTCCACCCCCTTGTACTCTTACGGATTTGTGGATAGTTCTTCATGATTCATGGTGTCAGTTCCCTCCAGTTAGTGGAGTCCATGCCACGTTATGGCGCGGCACTTCTCCGTGTTCTCGGGGGACCTACACGATGTTAGGCAGGTGTACCAGTTTCACTAGCGCTTCAGTGTAGTTAATCTGAGCGTTGCCATCTCTGACTCCATTCTCTTTACAGGTCAAGAGAAGATCTGTAAACGTTAGTCATTCACGAACCTACACTGGTGTCCAAAATGAAAGCAACAATGGAAAATATAGCAAGGTTGCATTTATTCTACCACAAAACACTAAAATCACAAAAAAGGCGATAATAAATTAGAAATGTAAAAGATACATGACGTAAACAACTGTAACATGCATAACGGTTAACGAAAATGTTCCTCGTTTTTTCCAACTTAACGGATTTGCACACACATTCCGACAACAGATTAATGTGGTCAGTATGGTGTGTGATCACTTCTGTCAGCAATACAGGCCCCACAACAACTGGACATGCTGTGAATGATGTCATCAATCTCATGTTGAGGTAATAACGCCCATTCTTCCTGCAGAACTGCTCGCAAGTCTTGAAGAATGGTTCATAGAAGCTGACACACGCCAACAGTCTTCCTACTGCATGCCAGACATGCTCTATGGGACTGAAAAATGGAGAACGAGCTGGCCACGCCATGCGTGAAATATCCTCCGATGACCTCGCTGTTTGGTCTCTTCCCCCGAACCACCCAACCCAACCCAATATCCTCCGTTGCCAAGAAAACGTCAGCCGCCAGTGCTCTATGAGGTCGATCGTTATCGAAGGCACAATAGGACCCAGTATCTCTTCATGATACATGACAGCAGTTAAGCCCTGCTGATTCACCCATACAATTTCATTAAGAGCGTTTCGAGTGGTTAACATAATTCCTGTCCACAGCATTAGAGATCCTCCTCAACATCAGTCTCTTTCCACAATGTTTGCGTCCAGAAATCGTGTTCCACATTCCTCTCCAGATCAAAAGAACATTGGCCAACTGTTTGGCCGTCCAGGTGACATGTTGGCGACTCCATTCTGGACGTTCCCTTCTGTGAAGATGCTTCAGAGGTACAAATACAGCAGGTCTCTGACAACAAAGGTCAATCTGATGAAGCCTGCTGTACACCGTTTGCTTCGATACAACATGTCCAGTGGATGCTGCGAGATCAAATGCCAGTTGCAATGCAGTACTAAGGCGAGACCATTGTGCGCTTACAGCCAAATAACGGTGCTCTCTGTCTGATGTCACACTCGCTCGACCCACCCCTCATCTTCGGCATAGAGTTTCGGTCTCTATAAACTGTCGCCACATCTGAGATACAACAGAACGATTCACATTAAATCATTGGGCCACATCGGTTTGCGACTGCACTGCTTCCATACTTCCTATGGCCCTCCACCCCAGAGAGTCTGGTAGTAGTCTTCTCTGTGCCATATTGCACCGTCTGTGACCGCGTAGACAGAGATTGTGGACGTGGGCCTACCTGGAAAACACTACCCCCTTTGATAGGTGCTCTGACATTGTTGGCATGGTTGTCCATTAGTAGGGGGACTAAGCCGTTTCTGGGCCATTTTGTTAGTGCAGGTTGCCTACGTCAGAGGCATGCATGCACTCAGGGGTAAACCTATTGCACTCCTTTGACTGAAAGGAACTTAACCTATTGCTCTGTTAAGTGATTTTCCATGTCACCCATAGCCCTATTGTTCCCTCTACCCTCTGCCCCAACCTACCTCCTCCCTTGCTGCTACAGGTACACTTACAGCTATGAGTTATTGGAATAGGCTCCCTCTCACTCTTATCAATTTGACTGACTACATAATTAAGTTGATCACTTAATTAACCTATCTGGCAACAAAGTGCCATGCCCCCTGCCACACCCCTTGTGGGAATTTCAGATTCCATCAGGACAACGTAGCCTCTACTAGCCTAAGAAAATGGCGGGGAAAAAGGGCACCTCCACTAACCTAAGTCATCAGACCGCCAAATTTTCCTAGCAATTGGCGGGAAAAAGACTCAGTTGATCAATGATTTGGAGGGTATTCGAGTGTAGTGTATGACATATTGTTTAAACAATTTAGACACTGTGTGGAATAATGTTTATTTAAACAATTTAGAGGATTCAGGGCATTGTATGGAATATATGGAAATTGGTGGAGAGGGAGGAGAGGAACTGCATACCTGAGGAGCTATCACCATTTGTTCATCTTCACTAATGTGAAACACGTCTCCTCTAGTGGGTTCATATCTGTTAAGGTAGACACTTCAGAGCCCACTTTTACTGGAAATTTTTTCTCGTTTTCGTCCACACTACCACCACTCGAATTTACCAACCCTACACTATTCGAAACACAAGAACCGTTACATGTATTCAACTGTCAGAAGTTCAAATGGTTCAAATGGCTCTGAGCACTATGGGACTTAACTTCTGAGGTCATCAGTCCCCTAGAACTTAGAACTACTTAAACCTAGCTAACCTAAGGACATCACACACATCCATGCCCAAGGCAGGATTCGAACCTGTGACTATAGTGGCGGCGCGGTTCCAGACTGTAGCGCCTAAAACCGCTCGGCCACTCCGGCCGACTGTCAGAAGTATCAGAACGGTTTTCGTTTATAGCTGTGGACTCGTTCGTTTCCAGTACAGGGATCCTTACTTCAAATTAATAGATTTATCGTTCTCCATCATACTAGAAAGTCTGTATCATCATCACGGAATCATCCTATGTATACGTACATTAACAAATGCCCGCGCCTATAAGTTTGACGCTCTGTAGTCTCGTTGGATGACGTTTCTGGACATGTGTTCCTATTAAAAATACGATGTACTCACTCCCCTCTACAAGTCCTAGAAATCTGTAACGGGAATTTCCGACCACTCTGTATACTGCACACACATTGGATTCAAAATGGTTCAAATGGCTCAGAGCACTATGAGACTTGACGTATGACGTCATCAGTCCCCTAGAACATAGAACTACTGAAACCTAGCTAACTTAAGGACATCACACACATCCATGGCCGAGGCAGGATACGAACCTGTGACCGTAGCGGTCGCGCGGTTCCAGACTGAAGAGCCACCACGGCCGGTGCATACACATTGGAGATTTATGGATGTATATTAGCATAACGTATGTTGTGTGTATAAATTTTGTATAAATATATACCCTCTCAATTGTATCTGACCTGATTATGTTTGTAGTTTTGATCTGCATGCTTTACAAACACAATGACAGCAACTTATATTTACCGAAAGCGGTCATCGTAAATGAAATTATAAATAGCGACCTTGGCTGTTGAGATTATCACTTCTGTATTTCATACAATTAAAAGTAATGTCTACTTACATTTCTCGTATCCGAATTAATGTTGATAGAGGAGCAGATGTAGAAATCAGTTTGCATAGTTCGCAGACACATGGGACAGAGAACCATCCTGCGTTCTGCGGTCGCGCAATGTACAGCCACCAGCAGAATAAAAATAAAATTAGTAATTGCGATTTCATGTAGAGATATTTGCTCATTATAAGTGAAATCTCTCACGGTGGGGAAGTGTTGATGAAAAATATGATGGAGCTTTCAGTCTCTTGACTGTCCCACATATCTGAGCAACGTTCCCGCAAGTATTTTTAAGCTACAGGCTACTGTTAATAATTACATTACTGCTACTGAACCAGAACGATCCAATTCCTTTTCACGCAACAAAACTTTCATAATGTGTAAGTTGCATTTCCCAACTAATAGCAATTTCAATGACATGACTGGTACCAGTGACAATATAACGCGCTTTTAATATGATGAATGTGAAACGTTGCTGCTACAAGACTGAGAAACACGAAGTTCGAATTTTCTACGTTTAACGCTAGTTGCCACTCTAAGTCGCAATCTATATCTACTTCAACATCCATGCACTGCTTATCACTGTGAAACGTGTGTCAGAGGGTATTTTTCTTGTATCATATATTAAGGTGTCTTCCTTATGGAAAGTGAGAAGTACGACTGCTTATTCGTCTTTGTGAGAGCTGTTATTTGTCTAACTTTATCTACACGATCTCTACGTGGAGGTTGCAGAATATGTACAGTCTCTTCCCGGAAAGACGATGCAGATTTATAAGTTGATTCTCATGAGATTACTGGTGGACACTATATTTTCAACGTTTATGTTACATTATCTCGCCAGAGAAACCATTCAGTGTATTCATTGTATCCGTTCGACGTATCTTGTTAGGTCCCCTTACACTGGAGCAGTATTCAAATATATACCATAAGAAAATAAGGATGGATGAATAGGTCTTAACGTTCCATGGACGACATGCTCATTATAGATGAAGCATTAGACAAGGATGGAGAATGATGAAGGAAAGCAACGGTGTTCTTCTCAGTGCAACCGTTCCGGCATTCGCTTAAAGCGATTTAAGAGAAACACGGAATATGTAAATCTCCGTGGCTGAGCGGAGATTTGAACCGCCGCCATCCCGAATAGGCGCCAGTGTGCTAATAACTGTGCCATCCTACTCGGTAAGTTCTTTTGTAGGCGAACTGCAGTTCTTCAGCCACACACCAATCAATTTGATTTGCGTAAGGCTGAGCCTACCAGCACATTTCACTTCATACCTCTAAACATTGTTAGAACTATCTCAGCGTGGTCGAATACACTGCGATCAAAGTTAAGGCTTATAGTCATCGATAAAACAATTTCTGGATGCCGTAAGTATGCGGTCATAGGAGGTTAGAAGACCTTTCAGTACTGAAGCTGTAAAGAAGGGTGAGCCCAACTGCTCCAAAGGTGAACAGAAATATCTCTTGTAGGTGGAAGAAACACAATTCAACAAAACCTGACGTTTTAATTTCACACGAATGGGCATATGATTAGTGAAACTTAACAGGTCATATTTCTAGGTGTTCAGATAGATAGTAAACTGTCGTGGAAGTCCGACGTTTAGGTTCTTGTTCAAAGACTTTAATGCTGCCATTCGACGTAATCTGAAGTGAGTGATCGTTCGACATGAATATTAGTCTAATTTGCTTATTTTTATTCGCTTATGTCGTATGGTATTATACTTTGGGGTAACTCTTCCCACTCTAAAAGGATATTTTTTGCTCTGAAACGTGCGGTTCGGGCAATAAGTGGTGTAAAATCACGGACTTCTTGTCGACCTCTGTTCACGGGTCTGGGTATTTTGATATTGACCTCTCAATATATATATTCCTCACTGCCATTTCTTGTTAACAATGTTAGCTTATTCTCAAGAACAAGCAGCTTTCACTCAGTTAATACTCGGCAGAAACGAAACCTGAATTTCGATCGGACTTCCTTAACTCTTGTGCAGAAAGGTATGCAGCATACTTCTGCTTTCATTTTCAGTAAGCTACCGCTCGATTTAATCTTAGCAGTAATCCACGCGCTTTCAAATAGAAACTGAAGAGTTTCCTCATGGGTCACTCCTATTCTGTCGAAGAGTTCCTTGAAAGATTAAGCTAATTCCTGTTGTATTGTTTACTCAGTTTACTTAAACATGTGGGTTGACTTTTTTCGGGTTCATAAACATTTTATTTTTATCTGTTATTACTTTTATGTTGTATTTTCATGCACTGACATGTTCCATTACCTTGGAGATATGCTCCTCAATTTTCTCCTACGGAACTTTACGTTTACATAAATAAATAAATAAATAAATAAATAAATAAATGAGGAAGAATAGACCAGTAAAGTTTTATGAGCTCCTCTCGGGTGAGCATATTTGTTTGAGTCCTTGCATTTTCATCGAGAATGAGAAGATTGTTAGTATTTTTGTGGTGACGAAGATGCTGAAGTAGTTTATTCAGTTTTCTGAGGGTAGCTCAATAAACTTCAGAGTTGATTGTTGCAACATGATAGAGGACATCAAACAGTATCACCCCTTCAGAGCTCCAGAAGACCTTCGCTATGGCCATAGCGGCTGAGGGTGCTTTTACTTCGGAAAGGAGAGGTGGTGTGGCGCCACTGCATGGATTACCGTTTTATATCCGGTTCGAAATGAAGAGCCCATGTTTCAACGCCTGTGATGATGACCGATAAAAAATTGTTACGATCATCCTTGTAACACGCAAGAAATTCCGCACAGATGGTCCGTCATTCTGTATGGTCTCTTGTTGGGCGGCAAAGAGCCCAGCGGGCACTCGTCTTTGGGTACCCCAGATGGTGGACGAGTATTTCAGCACCACCAACAGAGGCATCCAGTTGTGCAACGAGGTGGTTGATTGTGTTATGTCTATCACTTCGAATGAGAATGTCCACAAATTCCAACATTGCAACATTTTAAGAGTCACAGCTCCTGGTGGTGTGGCCGAGCGGTTCTAGGTGCTTCAGTCTCGAACCGCGCGCCCGCTACGGTCGCAGATTCGAATCCTACCTCGAGCATGGATGGGTGTCATGTGCTTAGGTTAGTTAGATTTAAGTAGTTCTAAATTCTAGGGGACTGATGACCTCAGATGTTAAGTCGCATAGTGCTCAGAAGCATTTGAACCATTTTAAGGGCCACAGCTGCGTGCTGACGGTCAGCAAGCAGGAAATCGGACAGGTTTGCGTGACTTTGTTGTTGTGATGATTACGGCCACCTCGTCCAACGACTCACCGTAATTTTGTTCATTTGCATATCTCCCTAGACTTTCTGAAAGCGCCTATGAATATCTGCGATGCTCTGGTTTTCCGCCAAAAGAAACTCAGTGACAACTCTCTCGTTGGAACGCACCTCCGTTACAAACAGCAATTGTAGGGCTATGTATAGCGTCGCCAGCTATCAGAACTTCATGAAACCTTTGGCGCTGAACCAGGAATATACCACGATGTTCCATAACAAATTCTGCTCTTTTCCAACCGAAACTAGCTGAGAGAAATTTGTGTCGCTTTACTTATTGAATGCCCCTCGTACTTTAAAGTATATAAAAAATACCTAGTTCCAAAGAATCGAACTGACTTACTACTGCATGGGAACACGGTTTGGAATCAAACATTATTATGAATGGCATAGCTTGTGTGGATTTTAAGGGATATATTTGTACACATAAGTCAACCCGTACACAGACTTCCATTGTAAGTTGGAAAGCCAAGTAATGGCAAGATATCTGCTGTGCATAACCTTGATGTTGGAAAACTAGCCTGTCCTAATGAGCTCAACTGACAACAAAAGCTTAAGCCAATAGCATGTACCCATCTCAGCCAGATACACTGAAAGGGAAAAAATCGCAACACCGAGAAGGAGCTGTGCGAGAAAATGAAAGTTGGTAGTCGTGTTTCTACATCTGAAAGATGATGTCTATTCAAATTTCTCGACAGTCGCATAAGAGTGGTGTTAGTGGCGCCACTACGAGGACGAAAGTCAGGTCTGTTTTAAATACACGCTTTAACGGTAGTGAGGTTTAGTTACCTTCGAGCTTGGACGTGGTGAGTTGATGTTAGACAGATATGTATTTAATGCGAGAAAGACGCCATTATCAACACGTGACTTCATTTGAACGAAGTGGTGCAAAACAGCTGTGAGAAACTGGATGTTCCTTCTGCGATACTGCAGAAAGACATGGCAGAAATGTAGCCACTGTATATAACTGCTGGCAGCGGTGCTCACGAGACTGTACAGTCACTAGTAGGCTGAGCTCCAGACGGCCACATGGCACTAACCCGAAGAAAGACCATCGTATTCGGCATATGGCTCCAGTGCATCGTGCTGCATCTGCAGCAGCGAGCTGAGCAGCAGTTGGCACCACAGTGACTCAGCGAACTGTAACAAATAGGTTACTTCAAGGACAGCTGCGAGCCAAACGCTTGTAGCGTGCATTCCACTGACCCCAAATAACTGTCATTTTCATCTTCAGTGGTGTCAAGCGAGAGCTCATTGGAGGGCAGGGAGAAGATGATTTATTTTCTGATGAAATCTGGTTCCGCCCTCGTGCCGGTGATAGCCGTTTGTTGGTGAGAAGGAGGCCAGTTGAGGGCATGCAACCACCCTGTATGTATGCTAGACACACAGGGCCTACACCTAGAGCTACTGTCGGGGAAGCGATTTCGTCTCACAGCCGGATATCTTTCGTGTTTGTCCTACACACCCTGACTGCACACGTGTACGTCAATCTGATGATTCGGTCTTTTCTGCTGCCATTCATGAACAGCATCCAGGGTGCGTTTTCCAACAGGATATGACCGCTGTTGTAATAGAACATGCTCTACATAGCGTTGACATGTTCCATTGGCTTGCTCGATCATCAGATATGTCGGCAGTCGAGCACATATGGGATATCATCGTACGAAGACTCCAGCTCAGCATTAACTGTCCCTGTAAGGACTGACCAAGTGCAACAGTCATGGCGCCTGTACAACACAAATCATGCAGATTTACCTGATTGCATTTGACATTCTGATGGTTACATCGATTGTTAATGTACCAGCATTTCACATTTTCAAAGAATTATCTCACGCTTACATTAACCTGTGAACTTGCAATGTTAATCACTTAAACAGGTTACCTAGACAAACGTATTCCCAAATTTTTGGTATGCAATTTTTTTACCGTGAGTGTATTTGCACCAGCGTGACGCTAAATAGCAGCCTAGGACCAAGTAACTGAGTAGAACCACAACCAGAGAAGAATTATTTAAAACGCACTAGCAACTCCTGCGATAACTGCCAACTGGGCCCGACGCCACACCGAAAACAGTACAAATTAGCGTAGCAAGTCGTCCGATTGGCCACCGCAAACCAACTAACTTCTTGCAAGAGGTGTCACACGTCTGACCAGGCAAAAGAAGAACGCTAGCTTGTACGCCATTCATACCAGCAGTCAACATGTGTGCCTCTTTGGAAAAGAAAGGATGTTGTAATATTAGAAACAAAAAAAAACAGTAGAGGTGAAAGCAGACGAATATAAATTGTACTGACAATGCTTAAGCATCGGAGTAGACAACGAAGGAAGATTGAGTTTTTGCAGCAATATGTTCACAATGAGGTTATTGATCTTGTAAAGCAGAGCATCTTCGCACAGTCGTCGGTGTACTGAAATTACATTCAAGATGAATGAACTCTAAGTCCATATGTGACCACCCGTTAGAAATGTTGTGGTTTCTCTAATTTATTTTAGCCATACTTTGAAACAGTTCCTCTGAAAATATCACTGCAGATTACCCACTCTTTGTTTCTCCATTTATAATTATCACTCCTCTGAGAAGAACTGAAAACCTGTCTCTTCCTTTCTGCAGAAATGCATGCATTGGTACCAAAGGGTCAGAAAAATTCGTGACATTTATAGTTAAGGCTTATGTTAACATGAGATTCTTAAAAATATTTGAGGCTGAGCAACATGTAGCACGGCACACATGTATTTCTTTCGTTGTTGGACAGTAGTCTGTTAGTAACAAAGCACTGAGGGACAGTATACCCTACTAGTAGAAACCTTAATAACATGAGTTTGTTAGTTCTGTAACCTTCCGTGAAGACGTATAATACAATTCGGTTTAAGCTGTATGTGTTTTTCTGTGGAACATCTGGAGTGTTCTTTCTGCAAAATCAGGATTGATTCCTAGCCCAGTCTTAGTCAATACTGTGTTAACGACCACTCCCACATTATTTTAGCCTCAACGAAAATGTCTGTTTCGTGGTAGTTTTAGAAAATACTACACTACAGCTAGTTAGCTAACAGCTTAACTCTTTATTAAATAATGAAAAGATCACAGAAAATTAGTAGATTTTCAGTTTAGACACGCTAATTAACGCTATACTATCGAAAATTGACACTGGTATAGATCCTGCTACATTAGCGTTCTACAGGGTGACACGTCGAATTATATTTAGCTATTGCTTCATCTGCAACGCAATAGAAGGGATATTGTACTTTTGTTATGAAGTTGAGAATTAGCTTTTAAGGTAAAAGAAAAAAATGGGAGCTAGAAAAATCTCTAAAAAAATCGATTTTATCAGAAGTGCTCTCCCTTCACTTCTCGTCTGATTTTTCACGCTTGCCACAGAGGTTTAATCTGTGAAAACTAGCTTATTTAAATAAATGATGGAACGGTTAATTCACCTTACTTGTGCTAAAGAAGTGGTTGTCTGGAATGAGGTAGCATCAGGACTCTCAGACTGCGATTTGAACCCTCGTGATACGGAATTCAGATTTCTACTGCAGCAGAACATGCTCAATGATGAAATGTGCAAAACGGTTTACGCTCTTGCTTAGAGAAGAAGCTATACACTGAGAAGAAATAGGCTATGACATAATTCAGGAATTTTTATCCAAAATTTCCTGTCGATACGTACTTTCTGTGTCCAAGTTGGTGCCTCCTGTAGTTCCTCCATATCCAGGAGAATAGAGTCCCGCACGACTGTGTATTGAGTGCCTCTCTATTTTTAGTGGTCGTGAATGGTCTAGCAGCAGCTGTAGGACCATCCGTCTCATCCTCTCTGTATGCAAACGACTTCTGCATTTTGTACTGCTCCACCAGTACTGGTGTTGCCCGATTCTCAGAACTGGTTTTGACGCCCGTTTGACTTGGCCTCCTCACCTTCGTCAGCTTAAGCGGAAGTGCTGGCAGCACTTCAATGCCCACCGCTGCCTGAGCAAAACCAACAGGGGTGCAGATCACTCAACGCTCCTGCAACTTATACAGAGTACTTGTTCAGTCCGCTTTGAATGTGGGAGTCTGGTTTATGGTTCGGCGGCGCCCTCAGCGTTGCTTTTACTGGACCAAGTGCACCACTGTGGCGGTCGACTAGAGATGGGAGCTTTTAGGACAAGTCCGATGACCAGCGTCCTTTCGGAGGCTGGAGTTCCTCTATTGCACGTCATGTGTGCACAACTACTGGCTTATTACATTGCACACGTTCGTAGTTCTCCTGCACATCCGATTTACCGTCTCATTTTCCCATCCACAGCGGTTCACCTCTCGCACTGGCGGTCCACGTCCATGTCTATCTGAACTTGAGTCCTTGCCTTTACCACCTTTACTCGAGGTCCAATGGCATACACCTCCATGGTGTTCACCTAGGCCGCGACTTTGCCTAAACCTTTCAGATGGCCCAAAGAACTCTGTTTACCCTGCGGCTCTCCGCTGTCACTTCATCCCGATTCTTAACATGTACCGAGGCCATGAAGTGATTTACACCGACGGCTCGATGGCTGATGGTCACGTCGGCTTCACGTATGTTCATGGAGGACATATTGAACAGCATTCCTTGCCCGATGGCTGCATTGTTTCCACGGCCGAGCTGGTGGCTATATCTCGTGCTCTTGAGCACATCCGTTCATGCCCTGGGGAGTCGTTTCTTCTGTGTACTGTTTCCTTGAGCTGCCTACAAGCTATGGGCCAGTGCTACCCTCGTGATCCTTTGGTGGCCACCATCCGGGAGTCCATCTATGCCCTGGAACGGTCCAGTCGTCCAGTGGTGTTTGTGTGGACCCCAAGACAGGTCGGAATCCCGGGCAACGAACTAGATGACAGGCTGGCCAAACAGGCTACACAGCAACCGCTTATGGAGAGCGGCATTCCAATAACTGACCTGAGTTCGTGTTTATGTCGCCAGGTTTCTCGGCTTTGGGAGACGGAATGGCATAGGCTCAGTAAGCACAACAAAGTGCGTGCCATTAAGGAGACTATAAATTTGTGGTAGTCCTCCATGCGGGCCTCTCGCAGGGGCTCTGTGGTTTCCTGCCGGCTCCGCATCGGCCACGCTTGGACGACCCACGGCTAATTCCTGCGTAGACCCGCCTCAGTGTCGATGCGGCGCCCGGGTGACAGTGGCCCATATTCTCATGCACTGTCCCACTTCCACTGGCCTGCGAAGCAATCTTCTGTTACCGGACTAGTTGCCGCTAATTTTATCAGACAACGCCTCATCGTCTGATTTAGTTTTACGTTTAATCATTGGATCTAAATTTTAGCGCATGTCCTTTGTCCCTCTGTGTCCTCCACCCCAGTGCTTTTAGGGTGGAGGTTTTAATGTGTTGCAGAGTGGATGACTTCTCCTTTTTACTCTAATAGTCAGCCAGCCATGATAATCTGTTTTGTCGTTTTAATCTGTTCTACCTGTTTCTTGTGTTTCTGTGGTTTTCTTCTCCTCTTTTTTCTATTTAAGTGTTTGTTGCCCTTCCGGCGTTCTTGTGGCTTTTCCTTTCTCTCCGTGTTGTGTTGCCAGTCTTGCATGTTTTATTCTCACCCTTGTGGCGTAGTTTTATTTGGAACAAGTGGCCGATGACCTAGCTCTTTGATCCCTTCCCCCCACTCTTAAACCAACGAACCAACCAACCCCAAACTCGGCAATATTCCATTTGATGATAAGAAAAAATGAAATATTATAAAAATATGGGAAAGGTCATATGAGAATCAATTAAAAATTAATACAATATTAGATTTAGCCTGGATTTTACATGTCAGGCCTCGAATTACTGGTAAAAGAAGGTAATAACATCATTGGTATAACATCATCCGCCAAGACAATGTTTCAGCATACTTGACCATGAAATAATATTGTTTGAATCAAAAATTATGCACGATAAATTAGTAGTAGGTGCCACGTTTGGTCAGACTTTTATAAAATCGAAAGAATAAATTTGTTATTAAACAGAACTTGAAAGCTATCGCCTCCAAGAAAATAACGACTTCTGCTTTGACTCATTTATTCTAGTGTCTCAGTGTTTATGTTGTGCATGTCCAGTCGATAATAAGAGACGAAAAACAAGTTTATGCATAGCTGTTTGTGTGGGAATATAACATACAAAAATGAGCCAGTTCTGTGTGGCTGAATCGTTCTCAGGCGAGAACGCCGGAGAGGACACACACATTGCCGATAGGCTGTTGTCAACAAAGCGTTCACAGCTGTTCAGGGCGTGACGAGACGTGGGACACGTAACCTGCCTTCCCTTGGGAGATTAGCCGCAGGTAAATGGCCGTGTCCGTCTGGTCTCTCCGCTGCTTTCGAGGCTGTTTGCCCTAATCAGCTGCCGCCGAATCCTGATCCGCCGGGGCAGGTAATACGGCTGTGCCTGAAACACACGGAGAATCAAGAGAGCAAAACATCTTTCCTTTCCCTCCATTACAAACCAGCGAGTCGATCCTAATACTTTAATTTTACATGAAAGTAGAACTGTGGCGGAACGTCGGTATTTTATTTATTTTTAAATTACTTCTATTTCAATACAATCCTGCTTTCCTCTGCAAAGCAAAGTGAAAAAAAAAAAGAAAAGAAACCAGAATGGCAACACCCTAGCTTAAAAAGAAAAGCAAGAAAAATAACTTCGTTCCTCCAAAAATTTGCATCGAAACATACTTTCAGTACTCTTATTCTCGAATCAGTGCTTGTGATATGCGACTATTAGTCGGAGTTTCTAAATGGTTGGTTCGCCAAGGGTGACGAAATCTATTCACTGTATTCTTGAGATAATTCGTTAGCTTGACGGCAAGAGGTGCTCCATTCACTAACTACAGCGTAAATATCTCGTCGACCTCGCTCAGTGCTCATTTGGTTTTAACAGCCGACTGACTACAAGCATTACGATAAACAAACGGCATTCTCCTGGGATGTACACTTACAGCCGGCATAAAGCCCAAAATACTACCACGACATGCACATGAAAGTGTACTTTCCTCTCAGGAAATGTATAAGGTCATACCCTTCTGAACTCTATCAAATAATGGCCGAAGTTAACCATCTCCCACAAAAAGGATAATCCTGAAATCTCACACTAATAAAGCCCTGCTTTTCGTTCTTGGAACTGACAATTTAAAAGTAGAAAATGAGGCACAGTGTACCAGATAATAAAAGAATTGTAAGTGTGGATCAGAGTGATTCACGACATTTTGTTACCTTGCGCATTTCTTTTGTTGCTTCCGAAACAAAATAGATAGAATATACATCAACAAACGATACAAGTGGTTTTATTAGCTCGCCGCTGCATCACTTTATCTATACTAGTCGAAAACACAAATTGCCTTTCTGCCAAAACATCTGTACATAAATATATACAAAAGAAGATATTTTTATATATAACTGAACAAATTGGCTCATTGGTAAGGTCGATATCAGGCAGCGAGTCGTCTCTGAATTCAACATAGTTTCATATTTTAGAACGTAGACCTGTACTTTATCAGCAGTCATTATTTGCTCCCTTCTGTATCAGGACTTGGGAGTGCAGCCTGGAGCAGTATCCCCTAATTCTATGATAAAATCGGTTCCGTTTTGTCCCTACCCCAGCGGCGCCGACATTCCGCTACTTTGAGGCGTCTTTCCTTCTAAGCCATTTCAGCTTTGTAACGTAGCTTCTATTGCCATTAGCGAGGGGGGGGGAGGAGGAGGGGGGGGGGTAGCGTAGTGGGTAGCGCACTGGACTCTCATTCCGGAGGACGGCAGCTCAAACCCACGTCCGGCCATTCTGATTTAGGTTTCCCGCAATTCCCTAAATAACTTCAGGCAATTTCCCGGATGGGAGACCGCTAGTCTTCTCCATTATTTAACTATTCTGAGCTTGTGCTCCGTAACTAATGACCTCGCTATCGACGGGACGTTAAACACTTAACTTCTCATTCTCCTACTTCTACTGCCATTTTTCTACTCCCCTGCATTTCTGTTCGCACCCTCATTACTCCAGTTCTTTCAACATTGAGTTAGCCTTATGCAACATCTATACTCTTATACTCACACTCCAACGCATCGAGGTTAGACAGACGCTACCTGAAAGCGTTTAAATCGTTTTCCTCTAAGCCGGTGACCGATCGTGTGTGCTCTATTGCCACCGAGCTTATAAATAACTGGATCAGTACACCACTGTTGTACGGATGATCCAACTGTCGATTTCATTTAAGAACCTCGTCGAAGTACATGGCGTACACGACTGGATACTCGTGGCCGCCAGGGGCGTTGCTTTAATGATGCGCAAGTGAACCCTCTTCTGTTCCGCCGTCGACCAATGTAACTTCATTAACTCGGACGCAAAGTCCTTGATTGTGTGCAGTTTTGTATTTCTGGAGTCACTCTAACGATGACTTCACCACCCAAGTAGCTCCTAATAACTTCGAGTTTCCTTCAGATATGTCAGCAGCTTGGTAGGCTGCTTTTAAACTGTGCCATCCAAGTTTTACTATGTAGGTCCCCACCTATAGCCTATGTCAAAAATTTCCTTATTTAGTAAAAGTGGCTTTATTCTATCGACTTCTCGTATCGGGACACGGACACCGTAGCCGTACTCACTTCTCTAAAAGAGACTCTCTCGAAATCGGATATAGTGCTGTGCTATTGGACTGTGAATTTTTGCATACAATGTACCCATTCTCCAATATTTTTAAAAGTGGTTCATGTACCTGATGTCACTCAACTCCTTTTTTTTTAATTTTCTATGTCACGTTTCATCGAAGTAACCTCTTCAGTTTCAAATAACCGTACCGGCTCTGTCGCTTCCGAAACTCGCCTTTCCCCTAGATTTTGGATTCGTTGTACAAGTTGTTTATCCGTGCCTTCGACTGTTTTTACCTTCTTACAAAGACAGGTATTAATTCCATCCATTTTCCACATTCCAGCTGCGATCTGGAGAAGCCTGTCTATACCATACACTACTGTTTTCGAGACTTATTTGATTTCCTCTCCAAGTGTCTTGAATTTACAATCGAGTCTCCTATCCAGCTCTGTCATCTTCTTCCAGAACTGCTTCCTTTCCCTCTTCGCTTCTTCCCTATGTGCGTCAACTTTTCATGTATCTTTTCCTCGGCTGCTAGCTCTACCTGCCTCAGATTTTCTCTCTCTAGAATCTGCTCTGGCCCTATGTGCCTCAGCTTTTTCTTCTTTTTACTTTGCGCTAGCTCTGTATACGTCTTTATCGTCTCTTTCCTCTGCTCAAGCTCCATAAGCCTCAGTTTTTCCTCTTTCTCCTTGGAACTAGGTCTACCTGAGTCTCTAAAATCTGTCTAACCAATAGTGGCAACCCCCGTAGCTCCAAAAATCTAAATGCTAGACGCTACATCTGCTCGCTTGCGCAGTATTGAGTGCTTCCACTCAGCTCACTAACTTGTTAGCTTCCCTGGGTGTCAGGCATAGTAACTGTTGCTGATGTCTCTATCTCAGGAAATTCAACAATAGTACCTCTTCCATATCTCCTAGACTTGTATCTCGCGTAATGTTACTAGTCTCCCTCGATCTAGCACGATTTGACCTTTCAGTACTCTCAAAGGACGCAAATATAATCTGTAATAAGACTCTACAAAAATACAATCAACAAATAAATACCCTATACACAACTCGCAATTGAATTAATTTTCATTTGTAACATATCAATACATCAGGAAAACAAAACCCCCAAAATACAAGTGAAACACATACATGTCTTGCTAACAAAGCTGCCGCTGCTGAAGAAATGCGAGCAAGCAAAGCGATCACTGCAAAGAGATCGCTACCACAACATTCTGAACACTAAATTGTGTCTCATCGTGTCGCTTCTGAATGCGTATACCAGACCATTCCACAGGTATGAATCTTGGATCAGGATCGACATGGAATATTTATGCTTCTTACTGACGTGTCGTTGTGACGTGATGGGGTTCGGCAGTGGAACGTGTAAACTGCCTATCACACTTACGCACTAAAAGCAGAAACGGTATACAAGCCAGAGTACGCCCTGTATAACATTAAGCAACAGTAATTGAAATCCTCAATGATCTCAGCTCTGTGGAAAGTACGAATGAGAGCAAGTCTCATTAACCATTCGTGATGCAAATGAAGTAAATTTCCTACATCATATAATAAATGTTTCAGTATAGGGGCGTTTGTTTTACAATGTAACGCCTCCACAGGGTGTGCACAGTTTAACTATGTAAAAGGAGACGGTCATCTTAAAGAAATGACGCGGAGTGGAGGACTCACGACTATCGCGACGATGACGAGCAATAATTTCCACCAATATATCAAAACGCAGGGGAAACCCACTAAAACTTCTCCACGATCGCTTACTGTAAGTGAGTTAAGTAATTAGGCATTGGTACACTGTATTTGCTGCGTTGTTACTCTTTGACTCAGACATTCGCATCACAGCGCCTATGGCACTGACTCATTTGATTGTCTGACAACATCTGGAAGATAAGATTCAGAAATTTTCCCACATTGCAGCCAGCAAAATGGCGGTTTTGTGTGTTTGCATCGGCCTACATGATGCACAGATTCATCATGCCAGCAATACTCAGTGGCCGTATGGTCACTAAGCTCTAATTTCAAAGGCACATGAAAACTCACGGATAAAGGAACCAGGCCAGCTTTCTGCTGAACAGTTCTGTGAACCCACAGTAGAACAGAGCGTTGTAAACTGTCCCGTATTCAAAGTGCCGAGACCACCCAGGCTTCTCCCAACACATCCTCTCGGGCCCGTCTCTGGAAAGATTAGTTCAAGAGTCTTACTCCAAGCCAGCACCTATGAATTTCTCTCAAACAAAGTTAATTAAATACAGTTACGAAATTTACTTATCAACGGAAAGCGATATGTTCTTGAGTGACATAACCGCTTTAAGTGGATGATGTGGCTGATGCAATTTTTCTTATTTCTGCGCTTGCTAAGAAAAACAGGAGATGTATTTCCACCTTATGGTTGGCACAGATTTATTGTTTTGTTTTCACCCAGACATGTTTCAGTACTTTTTTTGCTACCTTCAGTATCTTACTTGTTTATTAAATTTCTATACAATTGTTATTAAGCTAACTTCTCGTGCGAGTTATATGAACTATTGGCACAAAATATTTACGTTTGTAAAAGGAGCGGTTATTAAGTTTCACATGTCACGTTAGTCTGTGTACTTCACATACTTGAGACATATACAGGTCTGTTATAATTAAGATGTGGAGGTCCAGTGTGGGATGTAATATCGTTTCACAGCGAAACTTGGTAGATATGCTACTGCGTTAATGCGGAACAGATTTACACTGAAAAAAATTAGATCCATTTTAGGCCACGAGATTCTAATATGGCGATGTACACTATATGACATCCACACTGTCTTTTGACAGGCTATAACGTAAGGGAACGGCATGGCTATCGAGAAGAGAGACCGTGCACTGTTAGTGAAACTGTTTTATACGAACAGCACCAATTATGGTGTTTCTTTGAGAGAGTATCGCTGACTGAAATGTCTGAGGAGTGGCCTGATGTCATTAAATGGTTGAAATAACCAAACTAACTAAACTCCACCCGAACAGGCCATGAAGGTCCAACGGTACCGGCCCGCCGCCGTGTCTTCCTTAGACCTCAGGCATCACTGGATGCTGGTATGGAGGGACATGTGATCAGTAAACCGCTCTCCCAGCCGTATGCCAGTTTACGACACCGGAGCCGCAGCTTGTCAGTCAAGCAGCTCCTCAGTTTGCCTCATAAGGGCTGAGTGCAGCCCACTTGCCAACAGCGCTTGGCAGATCAAGTGGACACCCATCCAAGCGCTAGCCCAGCCCGGCCGAGCTTAATTTCGGTGATCTGATGGGAATCAGTGTTCCCACTGCAGCAAGGCAGTTGGAGGTGAAAGGAACATGCTAATGAAATCTGAAAACATGGGAGAGCTTGGTGTGGCACGTGGAAAAGGAGGGTGACCTATTCCGGCGGAAGTTATTGACGAGATTGCTCTTGCTGTAGCTGACTATGCAGCACGTACCCTGGTAGTGCTAGTGCTCGTGCAGTGTCATGAAAATTTTCCGTCTCATGACCAACAGTACGGAAAATTTTGCGATATTTACTGCACTGGTAATCGTACAAGATCCAGACCGTGCAGCAACTGTAACCTCATAATCCGCAGCAACGTTCTGAATTTGCTTTTATGTTTCTGGCACAGATAGAAGTTAATATGTGACTGAGCAATATTCTATGGAGTGAAGAGACATATTTTACACTACAGGATGCTGTGGATACACAGAAATGCCGAATCTGAAATGCTGTTCTACATCTACTACATCTACATCCATACTCCGCAAGCCACCTGACGGTGTGTGGCGGAGGGTACCCTGAGTACCTCTATCGGTTCTCCCTTCTATTCCAGTCTCGTATTGTACGTGGAAAGAAGGATTGTCGGTATCCTTCTGTGTGGGCTCAAATCTCTCTGATTTTATCCTCATGGTCTCTTCGCGAGATATACGTAGGAGGGAGCAATATACTGCTTGACTCTTCGGTGAAGGTATGTTCTCGAAACTTTAACAAAAGCCCGTACCGAGCTATTGAGCGTCTCTCCTGCAGGATCTTCCACTGGAGTTTATCTATCATCTCCGTAACGCTTTCGCGATTACTACATGATCCTGTAACGAAGCGCGCTGCTCTCCGCTGGATCTTCTCTATCTCTTCTATCAACCCTATCTGGTGCGGATCCCACACTGCTGAGCAGTATTCAAGCAGTGGGAGAACAAGGGTAACTTTTCAACCGCATGTTGTGAACGAAGAGCCAGTTTATCCGCCTTATGTGATTGTGGTGTGAATTCACAGGCACCTTTCCTCTCGGTCAATTCTTCTCTGAAGATAATATGCCTATAAGGCCTGTTAGGTGTACCGCGAAGTCTGCACGTTGACGACACCACTTGTACAGCATGTGATTCCTGCTTTGGAAGAGCGCAACTGTGTGGAAACCGCCTGATCTTAACCCATGTGACTTTTAGCTCAGGGGATATCTGAAAGGGACACGTTCGGTCTCTATCTTATGTGAAGGCCATACAGGAATACGTTGCTCAGATTCCACCAGATCTACTGTGAATAACTGTCGATCACGTCGCTTTACGGATGCAGCATCTCTTTGACGCTTCCTGTATTCACACTGAACACATTGTATAAGCAGCGGTTAATAATAAAATAACATGAGGCTTGTCTCACTCTTTTCACCTCACCTGCCCCGGCTCGTTAGTAATCCATTACATCTGTACACAATTCTAAACGTCTTTTTCGTATTCGCAGTGCCAGATTTGCATCAACTTGACAAAACTGGAACTAACTTTTTCCGGCATAAATCGGTTCTGCATTAACGAATTAGTATATCTACCAAGTTTCGTGCTACACGATGATTACATTCCGCACTTGACATCAGTGTATAGTTCCACTTTAATTATAACCATCCGGCACCACTTGACTGAGGCATTTACGATATTTCTAAAGGTTTTGTGTTTACAGAAAATTTTGATGACTGTTTGTAGATGACAGGCTGTACACTGTATAGTAGATTTAAAGTTACTGTGATAAGCACCTAATAGCCTCATGTGATGTAAGTAAAGAAATGTATACATCCACTTTATTTCAAAATTTACTATAGCACGTAAACCTAGAGATACATCGTAAACGAGCAACATATAATGCCTCGACTCAGTGATATACGCTTCAACTCAATAGTGCGTGCAAACTAATGTAAAATAGTTGACACATAAGCGCTCATTTTACAAATGTAAGTATTTTGTGCCAAAAGTTCTTGTAACCCACACTAGAAGTTAGCAGATAATAAAATTTTTGTAGAAAGGAAATAAAGAAACAAATCCACTGAAGGTAATACAAAAAGTGTTGAAACATATTAGAATGAGAAAAGTCTAAAACGATGACTTGCATAAGGCAGAATTCCTTTGCAGGGCATTAGTTATCAACTCACTTCTTTCCCTGATAAGTTTATAACGTTTACTAACCTGGAGACGACTTCCGATGGTGGCTATTTCTATGTGCTAAAATTATTGAAATATACCGCACAGTAAAGTCTAAATGAATGTCTGGTTAACACATCCCTAACTGACGAAGAAAGACACGCATCCGGAAAGAATGACAGAATATTTTCAAGTTGTGACTTATGGAGTGATCATGATCCCTTTTCTGATGAGCCAAGTGAAACAACAAATAAGTAATCTTATTAAGTTGCCTGTTTCCTTACTGTTGTGCACTGTAAAAGTATGTTGCCACGGGGAAAGTCAATGACTACACGAAAGGGTAAACAAAAATTTTATCTCTTTATTGTATAACCTATTTCACGACTTCAATCAGTAATACTTGTCAACAATGGGGATGTGCCAGCTCTATGATAAAAGATTAATTTGTGACATTTTATGATGCTTACGACGATAAGAACAACATTATTTCACAATGCAGAGGTTTCCAGCACTCAATGAGGCATATAGATGAGTAAACTGCAACTTTTGTGAAAGAAGTGGTTCTAATAATAAAAATGTTCTCTGTTCTTGCTTAACAAATGTTTTATTTTCTTCGTTGCATATTTAGAGGGTGTGCGGTCCATATCAGTACATTCATGTAGATGGAAATGTTTTCTCCGTGTCAGTAACTACTTAAGATCAAGTTTTTTGATCGTCATTATGGGCATCAGGAGACATGGCTTAATCGTCAGTTCATTAAACATTAAATTCTGTTTCATTCTAACTGTTCCAGTAGCCACGCCTAATTTTCAGTCTTGCGAAGTCGTTCTGCATACCAAACTGTTCAGAAATGCTAACAGAGAACTACGACTCACACACGGGATCTATGCCAAGTTAAATAGTATGCAACTGAATTTAAATGAACTTGATAATTAGGGTGCTCTTTCGAAATATCTAGTACTGATCAAATAACTAAACAGAAAACGGTTACTGATAAGCTAAACGATTTTCTGCACAAGAATATCTGGATGTAATTCCCAGAAAATTTCGTCTTTCACTGTAGCCAAAAATTCTGTAATGTGCAAAAGGTTTCTTGTCTGCACTTTGTTTTGTGTGGAAACTTTTTTTTCCAGGCACTGACTGGCAGGTCTGGCATGCAGGTCTGTCAATTCACTGTCCAACCTATACATTTACTATCGACCAGCAAACGGCAAACGAAAAATGAAAACGTGAGGCTGTCAATGAGTCTTGGGTTTCGGGCACTTCTGTGCATACAACATATACACTACTGGCCATTAAAATTGCTACACAAAGAGGAAATGAAGATGATAAACGGCTATTCATTGGACAGATATATTATACTAGAACTGACATGTGATTAAATTTTCACGCGATTTGAGTGCATAGATCCTGAGAAATCAGTACCCTAAACAATCACCTCTGGCCTTATTATCGGCCTTGAGACGCCTGGGCATTGAGGGAAACGGAGCTTGGATGGCGTGTACAGGTACAGCTGCCCATGCAGCTTCAACACGATACCACACTTCATCAAGAGTAGTGACTGGCGTATTGTGACGAGCCAGTTGCTGGGCCAACATTGACCAGACGTTTTCAATTGGTGAGGGATCTGGAGAATGTGCTGGCAAGGGCAGCAGTAGAACATTTTCTGTATCCAGAAAGGCCCGTACAGGACCTGCAACATGCGGTCGTACATTATCGTGCTGAAATGTAGGGTTTCGCAGGGATAGAATGAAGGGTAGAGCCACGCGTCGTAACACATCTGAAATGTAACGTCAGGTGTTCAAAGTGCCGTCAATGCGAACAAGAGGTGACAGAGACGTCTAGCCAATGGCACCCCATACCATCACGCTGTGTGACACGCCAGTATTTCGATGACGAATACATGCTTCCATTGTGCGTTCACCGCGATGTCGCCAAACACGGATGCGACCATCATGATGCTATATACAGAACCTGGATTCATCCGAAAAAATGACGTTTTGCAGTTCGTGCACCAGATTCGTCGTTGAGTACACCATCGCAGGCGCTCCTGTCTGTGAAGCAGTGTCAAGGGCAACCGCAGCCATGGTCTCTGAGCTGATGGTCCATGCTGCTGCAAACAGCGTCGAACTGTTCGTGCAGATGGTTGTTGTCTTGCATACGTCTCCATCTGTTGACTCAGGGATCGAGACATGGCTGCACGATCCGTTACAGCCATGCGGATAAGATGCCGGTGATCTCGACTGCTAGTGATACGAGGCCTTTGTGATCCAGCACGGCGTTCAGTATTACCCTCGTGAAATCACCGATTCCATATTCTGCTAACAGTCATTGGATCTCGACCAACGCGAGCAGCAATGTCGCGATACGATAAACCGCAATCGTGATGGTCTACAATCCGACCTTTATCAAAGTCGGAAACGTGATGGTACGCATTTCTCCTCCTTACACGAGGCAACACAACAACGTTTCACCAGTCAACGCCGGTCAAGTGCTGTTTGTGTATGAGAAATCGGTTGGAAACTTTCGTCATGTCAGCACGTTGTAGGTGTCGCCACCGGCGCCAGCCTTGTGTGAATGCTCTGAAATCCTAATCATTAGCATATCACAGCATCTTCTTCTTGTCGGTTAAATTTCGCGTCTGTAGCACGTCATCTTCGTGGTGTAGCAATTTTTAATGGCCAGTAGTGTAGCATAATCCCATCTCATGAATGTCGCGATGAAAAAATTGTTTATTCCAATAATGAAAAAATGTAGGTGCCCTTCAGGCAACATCAACCTTCACGTTGGTTGAGTCACATTAGTTACATCTGGTAGGCAAATACCGTGGCCTTGGCGTACCTGTAAGCACTTTCTGCTACGCAGATGAAAATCTACACTGTCGTATGATATGAAAATCACAAATTTCACTTCGCCATGTGAACAACAACATCGCAAGCCGGATAATTTAGTGAGTGGAATAACAGTGTTACCGATGTAACGTAAAACAATAAGAAAGTGACAGGTGGCAGTCCTGTCCCTTTATAGGCGTTACGTTCCTGTTCAAACAATCACTCCCTCTCTCTCTTTGTCTCTCTCTCGCACACACACACGCACAAACACACACACACAGCGAATACCATGTGGCCGAAAGTCAAAGAAAGTGTTGTCCCATTTGAAGATGAGGCATGTATGACGACGAAATGTAACGGTTGTATGTTGGGATGGTGTAGGGCAGGGAAGATATATGTCTGTTACACACAGATGACAGATCGTCGCAAGTGAACCTATTTTGAACATAGAATGGTTATCAGTACATGACGCATGGGTTACATTTGGGGTTGCCAAATTAAACTGAACAAATTACTGATCTTTCTTTGGCCAAAGGATTTGCTGAGCTGAGGGGGGACACAATAAAACACTTAATCAACATTAAAAATAGTATTTATTATTGCTAGTTACAGATTTCAACAACATTTTGTTACCATTAATGTTTTCGGTAAAAGCCGTTGAATGTTTCAAACTTCATATTACAACGAATGCATAATTTCGCTTTTACCATATCGCCGCTCGATTTTTTCCAGTATCAGACCATAAATGATTCATGTTACTGAAGACTTTCCACCAAGGCGTTACTGCATGGAACCGCCCTTATCATTCTGACTACCTTCATGCGTCTCTTCCAAATTTAAAAACTGCTTACAAGGAAACGAGTGTGTGGTCGTATATGCTTGACTTTATAATTCTTCAGAAATTTTATTTAGTATACCGTTCTCTTCGTATAAACTGTGTAAATTGGGGATATCAGTGGCATTCGAAAATTACCGAAGCACTGATTCATTGGTACGGTACACCGGACTCGGCGCTGAAACACCGACGATTTCTGCAAAAAGCAGAACACCTGGCATCCCATGTCTCATTATATGAGAGACTATACAATAACTTTGGTTTCCGAGGTCAGCGGTGTCTAATGTAGAACCCAACATCGTAGAGACAATGTTTCAAGACGCGTAAAAGGAGCACAGAAACGCCCCAGGTGTTTGATGAACAGACATCACGTCGTCCTCGTAGAAAGCCCCAAGGGGCGACAAACTGTTTTCTTAGACGATGGTGAATTTCGTTTTGTGGGCAATACGCAATGGTCCAAAACGTATTTAGATGTCTAGTGTTTCTTCTCCTAGAGCTGGAGCGGCTATAAGCTTTCACAACTTAAACACGCTCAGCAAGCCGATGTGTTTATAAGTAACCAGGCAACGGCCGCGTCGTAACGTCAACAGAGCTCGGCCTAAGGCCACCAAGTCGCGCCGGCGTGTCCTAAGGAGCTAGAAGTGGCCAACAGTTGGCACTGTTTGCTTTATTTAGCACAAAGCCCAGCACCTTGTCTAATTTCAGCGCTTCTTCATTTTCGTTGAAGTTGTTTTCATTCTTTTGAATATCGAATGACTTTCTGTATATCCTAGCACTGTAATTATTCGATATTTACAAAACTATTGTATCGGAAGCCCCCCCCCCCCCCCCCCCCATGAACCATGTACCTTGCCGTTGGTGGGGAGGCTTGAGTGCCTCAGCGACACAAATAGCCGTACCGTAGGCGCAACCACAACGGAGGGTATCTGTTAAGAGGCCAGACAAACGTGTGGTTCCTGAAGAGGGGCAGCAGCCTTTTCAGTAGTTGCAGGGCCAACAGTCTGGATGATTGACTGATCTGGCCTCTAACTCTAACCAAAACGGCCTTTCTGTGCTTGTACTGCGAACGGATTAAGCAAGGGGAAACTACAGCCGTAATTTTTCCCCAGGGCATGCACCTTTACTGTATGGGTAAATGATGATGGCGCCTCTTGGGTAAAATATTCCAGAGGTAAAATAGTCCCCCCTTCGGATCTCCGGGCGGGGACTACTCAGGAGGACGTCGTTATCAGGAGAAAGAAAACTGGCGTTCTACGGATCCGAGCGTGGAATGTCAGAGCTACTAATCGGGCAGGTGGGTTAGAAAATTTAAAAAGGGAAATGGATAGGTTAAAATAGTGGGGATTAGTGAAGTTCGGTGACATGAGGAGCAAGACTTCTGGTCAGGTGAATACAGGGTTATAAATACAAAATCAAATAGGGAAATGAAGGAGTAGGTTTAATAATGAATAAAAAATAGGAGTACGGGTAAGCTACTACAAACAGCATAGTGAACGCATTATTGTGACCAAGATAGACACGAAGACCACGCCTACCACAGTAGCACAGGTCTATATGCCAACTAGCTCTGCAGATGACGAAGAAATTGATGAAATGTATGATGAGATAAAAGAAATTATTCAGATAGTGAAGGGAGACGAAAATTTAATAGTCACGGGTGAATGGAACTCGATAGTAGGAAAAGGGAGAGAAGGAAATATAGTAAGTGAATATGGACTGGGGGTACGAAATGAAAGAGGAAGCCGTCTGGTAGAATTCAGCGCAGAGCATAACTTAATCATAGCTCACACTTGGTTCAAGAACCATGAAAGACGGTTGTGTGCATGGAAGAAGCCTGGAGATACTAGAAGGTATCAGATAGATTATAATGGTAAGACAGATATTTAGGAACCAGGTTTTAAATAGTAAGACATTTCCAGGGGCAGATGTGGACTCTGACCATAATATATTGGTAATGAACTGTAGATTAAAACTGAAGAAACTGCAAAAAGGTGGGAATTTAAGCAGATGGGACCTGGATAAACTGACAGAACCAGAAGTTGTAGAGAGTTTCAGGGAGAGCATGAGGGAACAATTGACAGGAATGGGGGAAATAAATACAGTAGAAGAAGAATGGGTAGCCTTGAGGGATGAAGTAGTGAAGGCAGCAGAGGATCAAGTAGGTAAAAAGACGAGCGTTACTAGAAATCCTTGGGTAACAGAAGAAATATTGAATTGAATTGCTGAAAGCAGGAAATATAAACATGCAGTAAATGAATTAGGCAAAAAGGAATACAAACGTCTCAAAAATGAGATGGACAGGAAGTGCAAAATGGCTAAGCAGGGATGGCTAGGGGACAAATGTAAGGATGTAGAGGCGTATAGGGGTGAGATAGATACTGCCTACAGGAAAATTAAAGGGACGTTTGGAGAAAAGAGAACCACATGCATAAATATCAAGAGGTCAGATGGAAACCCAGTTCTAAGCAAAGAAGGGAAAGCAGAAAGGTGGAAGGAGTATATAGAGGGTCTATACAAGGGCGATTTTCTTGAGGAGAATATTGAGGAAATGGAAGAGGATGTAGATGAAGATGAAATGGGAGATACGATACTGCATGAAGAGTTTGACAGAGCACTGAAAGACCTAAGTCGAATCAAGGCCCCGGGAGTAGACAACATTCCATTAGAATTACTTACAGCCTTGGAGGAGCCAGTCCTTACAAAACTCTACCATCTGAATATATAATATTTCCAATCCCAAAGAAAGCAGGTATTGACAGATGTGAAAATTACCTAACTGTCAGTTTAATAAGTCACGGCTGCAAAATAACTATGCTAATTCTTTACAGACGAATGGAAAAACTGGTAGAAGCCGACCTCAGGGATGATCAGTTTGGATTCCGTAGAAATATTGGAACACGTGAGGCAATACTAACCCTACGCCTTATCTTATAAGATAGATTAAGGAAAGGCAAACCTACGTTCCTAGCAATTGTAGACTTAGAGAAAGTTTTTGACAATGTTGATTGGAATATTATCTTTCAAATTCTGAAGATGGAAGGGGTAAAATACAGAGAGCGAAAGGCTATTTACAGTTTTTATGGAAAGCAGATGGCAGTTATAAGATTCGAGCGACATGAAAGGGAAGCAATGGTTGGGAAAGGAGTGAGACAGGATTGTAGCCTCTCCCCGATGTTATTCGATCTGTATATTGAGCAATCAGTAATGGAAACGAAAGAAAAATTTGGAGTAGGTATTAAAACACATGGAGAAGAAATAAAACTTTGAGGTTCGCCGATGACATTGTAATTCTGTCAGAGATAGCAAAAGATCCGGAGGAGCAGTTGAACGGAATGGACATTGTCTTGAAAGGAGGATATAAGATGAATATCGACAAATGCAAAACGAGGATAATGTAATGTAGTCGAATGAAGTCAGGTGATGCTGAGGGAATTGGATTAGCAAATGAGATACTTCAAGTAGTAAAAGAGATGTGCTATTTGAGGAGCAAAATGACTGATGATGGTCGAAGTAGAGAGGATATAAAATGGAGACTGGCAATGGCAAGGACAGCGTTTCTAAAGAAGAGAAATTTGTTAACATCGAGTATAGATTTAAATGTCAGGAAGTCGTTTCTGAAAGTATTTGTATGGAGAGTAGCCATGTATGGAAAGGAAACGTGGACGATAAATAGTTTGGACAAGAAGAGAATAGAATCTTTCGAAATGTGGTGCTACAGAAGAATGCTGAAGATAAGACGGATAGATCACATAACTAATGAAGAGGTATGGAATAGAATCGAGGAGAAGAGGAGTTCGTGGCACAACTTGACTAGAAGAAGGTTTCGGTTGGTAGGAAATGTTCTGAGGCGTTAGGGGACCACCAATTTAGTATTGGAGGGCAGCGTGGAGGGTAAAAATCGTAGAGGGAGACCAAGAGATGAATACACTAAGCAGATTCAGAAAGTTGTAGGCTGCAGCAGGTACTGGGAGATGATGCAGCTTGCACAGGATAGAGTAGCATGGAGAGCTGCATCAAACCAGTCTCAGGACTGAAGACCACAACAACGATAACAACAATATCGGAAAAGCGAATTTAATGGTTACTCTGATGGTTCCACATCGAAGTCGTTTGCAGTCTCTGCCAGACCTACAATGTCATCAGCAAACCTCAAAGTTTTTATTTCTTCTCCCTTGCTTTCCTTTACAGCTTGCCCAGTGTACAGATTGAATAACAATGGGGATGTGCTACAACTCTGTCTCACTCCATTCCCTCAATCACTGCTTCCCTCTCAAGTCCTTTGTCTCTTATAACAGCTGTTGTAAATAACATTTCCCTCTCTTTATTTTACCACTGTTACCTTCAGAAATTTGAATAGTGTTGTCCAGTCAACGTTGTCAAAAGCTTTCTCCAGTTCTACAAATGCTCTAAACTTAGATTTATATTTCTAAACCCGTCTTCTGAGATACGTCGTGGGATCACAATTGCCTCTCTTATGCCAACATATCTCCGGGACCTAAACTGACCTTCGCTGAGGTCGGCTTCTAACAGTTTTTCCATTCTTCTGTAAATAATTCGTGTTAGTATTATGCAACCACGACTTATTAAACTGATAGTTCTGCAGTACTCAAATCTGTCAGCACCTGCTTTCTTTGTATTTGTAAATATTATATATTTGACCTACGAGGGTATTTCCCCCACCTCGTATATCTCGCAGATCTGGAGGAATAGTTAGTCACGGCTGGATGTTCCAAGGATATCAGCGGTTTTAAGCCATACAAATGTTTGCTTCGATAGAATATGAAACAATATGATAATGTAGCTAAGGAATTGTCTGTATGTGTATGAACTGAAGAGCATGTATGGAATGAGAACAAAGTAAATCTCTGTATAATAGAATGACACTGATGAAGGATGAAAATGATTGAATGAAAGCTTCAAAAACGCACCTATTAAACATGTACTTCACTGATACGAATGAAGACAGTTTATAAAAATTTTAAGGGAACTGAATGCAGTGTGACTTAGGTACAGCAAATTTTGCGAGAAAAGACGTGTATTCGGCAGTGACGATACATCAATAAATATAAAGTTTTGTTATTGATGCGTGAGAAGGATGTAACCCGGCAACACGGCATTGGTTATAGATGCCATATACCTTCCTTCAACTGTGTTTCCTAATCAAATACACTACCTGATCAAATGAATCCCGGCATCTATTAATGGACTTCAATGTGAGATGTATCCAAACTTCGCCTTTACTATGGCTTGAAGTCTGCTGAGGATACTTTTAATCAGTTGTCTGAACGTCTGTGGAGAAATGGCAGTCCATTCTTCCTCAATGTATGTACTCGCGTTGGTCGCTGAGGTCTGGAGCGAAGTCACCGCTCTAACTCATTCCAAAGGTATTCCATTTGGTGCAAGTCGGAACCCTGAGCAGGCCAGTCCATATCAGAAATGTTATTGCCCACAAACAATTACCTCTCATATACTGCTTGACGACAAGGTGCATTATCATGCTCACACAAATAATCATCGACTTCAAACTATTCGTCTACTGTACTGGACTGTACACAGTGTGGTACTATGTGTTCATCTTATCAGAAATACAGCGTTTTCTTATACTCAATAATGGTATCCCTAACCACCCTAACCACGAAAAACACACCCATACCGTAACAACACTTGCTCCATATTTCTGTGTTGGCACAACACATCATGACAAGTAACATTCTCCAGGCATTCGCCGAACGCAAACCGTTCCATTAGATAGCCACCGAATACAGCGTGGTCCGTCGCTACACATCACTTATTTCCAGTCATCTACCGTTCAGTGGTATCGCTTCTTACAACGCCTGAAGTATCACTTAGCACTGACTACAGAAATATATGGCTCACGAGAAGGTGCTCGACCATTGTGCCCCATTCAATGTAACTGACTACACACACTCACTCTGGAAGCTGGACTGCTGGTATCTCTTTGTAACTCAGGAGTGATTCCTACCGATGAGTGCATAAGAGTGTTTACAACCACCTCTGTAATGTTCCACGATCCTTGTCCGTGAGTACATGAGGTCTGGCTGATCTTGGTTTCGCTGTGGTCATTCCTTCGCGTTCCCACTTCTCAGTCATGTCACTAAAAATTGACTTGTGCATCTTTAAAAGGGTTGAAATACCCCTGTTCGATATATTCAATCAGGTGGCATCCAATGACTAGTACATGTTCAAAGTCGCTGAGCGCTCCGTAGCGACTCAGATTATTGTTACAGCGTCTCTTCTGACCAACAGTACTCTCTGCCACGTTTTACACGGACAGGGCAGCAACTCGTGACATCTAGATGTCAATGCTGAAATACGTAATGGCGTCAGGATACCTTTCAGCCGACGGTATATGGGCCATGTCTTGTCTTGCACAACAGTTCCAGTGCATACATGGCGACCTAAACAGTGAGTCTATGTTATTTTGGGTAATTGGAACCATTTTCTGCTCTGCTACTGGTATTCACACAAAAAGCTTCATTTTAAAAGTCCTATCGGTCGTCCAAACACAGAGTATGAATTTCACTAGTCTAGATTACGTTTTCGATTGCCTAGCAACAGATATACAAGGAAACGGCGCAACTTAATATTCAGGACATTGTTGACTTTGTGTCCAACTAAAACTCAGTTCAATGTACCAAAAAAAAAGCTTGGGCTGAACTGCATTTTTCTGGCTTAAAAGGGAAGGAGATGATCCACTTGACACGAATTTTCTGAAATGTCAGCTAACTGACTTATGGTGTCGATCTAGTGCCAGCATCTGCTAGGTCTCTTCAGTATTCTCTCTTATTATATTTTTTTTTGTCAGTCGGTCCGAATGTGGCACATCTTCATCCTTTTACCTAATGTTCTGGTAGCATTGGAGCTATTCGTTACACAGAATCATTCTTGTTAACGTTTAAAAACCTCCGAAGCGACGTTCATGACGCTGAGACAAGTAATTTGGTATAAGACACATGGAGCAGCAAATACCGAGAAATATCCCAAACGTGGACGACAGAGGTTGAACTTGTGACGTCACGAGATGACGATCTTTGCCGCACGTGCGTGTGTGAAGGAATGACTAAGCGGTGCAATACTCGCATTCCAGCAAATGGTGCAAATTTCGAACACCTTATGTAAGTTATAAACTTATTGCCCTCGGTGTAACCAAGCAAAAGCTGTTGTTGTTTTATATTTACTTCCTTTTGTCCATTTCGTTATATTGTAAAGAAAATAAGGGCCATTTACCGGTAACGGCGCAATTTCCAAGCTTATAACCATTTACGTGTGACGCAAAACGGTAGGCAATTGCTGTATTGCACTTTGCAATAAGCCAGCAGAGACCGCGAGACCGCCAAATAAAGTAATAAATCTTACCTTAATATAAACACGTAATTGTCTAACGCAATAAAAAAAATTATTGGCTGCCCAACGCAAGACACGAACGCTGTGCTAAAGTAGTGCACATACGCCCGGAGCCACACCGACGTCAGTATTTCACTTGGTTAGGAATGATCATGAGCGACAAACAGATAGACTCCACCGATGCACATGTGACGAGGTACGTCATCTAGTATCGTCACATGTTCAACATTTGCCGTCCGCTCTTCGCATATTTCCAGACATTTGTGGCAACACGTGTCTCAATATTCAATTTCTTGTCTCAGCGTCATCTACGTCACTTCGGGTATTTTTAAATGCCAATAAAAATGACCCTGTATATTGTCTGTTCGTGCATGTGTTTCGCAGGAACCTCCTCGACAGTTTTTCGCATACGGTAAGTTGATTTAACGTTTATTCCTTGCTCTATCGTACTGTGACAAGACTCTTTACACTTCCATCTGCGGGTCCTGAGGTTAGAATAGGCCTGAGGTATCCCTGCCTGTTGTAAGAAGCGACTAAAAGGAGTCTCACACTTTCAGCCTTTATGTGATAGCCTCTTGTTCGGTTTGACCTCCTGTTTTCAAAATTTTCCCGAAGAGTGAGCCAGTTGGGGAAGGGCGCCTTACAAGTTGGGTCGTGTCCATCGTGCATTGAAATCTTTGGCCCACTTTCTCGTCGTGGCATTGCAGTGCCGCTCATCCTCCATCTCTTGAGCTAGGACACCTTCCTGGGCGCATTTACCTACACCCACAGTGCAGTGTCCTTTTCTGCTCCGACGAGGACCATGGAAATCTTTGCACCTCATATCTAGCACGACAGCCAGTCCGTTGTGGTGGTGCCACAATGTAGCCCGTTGGTTGAAGCCCCCTGACAACGCAGCGATCGCTCTGCTGATGCCTGCGCCGTTAACTCCCCACGTATGCCATGAAGTAGATGCCCATCTTCCTGGGGCATCGGGACTCCCGGCGATGGCCATCCTGCCAGGTGGCCATTGCTGAGGCTGGGTGGTGCCCTTGGGGAGGGCCCCTGGTCAGAGTGGGTGGCATCAGGGTGGATGACACGCCATGAAGTGTAGTACGTCATCTCTTGCTGGTGGTCCACCGCCAGCAGTCTCTAAGCGGGCAAAGTCTAACTTCAATGCTAAGAAATATGACCCCAAATCGTTCCCCTCCCTGGCCACACCACGGGAGAACGCCTGGCAAAGGCTGGCAGTGAAGCTTATTCGCCCCAGTAGCTCGTATGTATGAGAGTTGATGGGGAATCTTTCGTGTCCATGAAACCTCAGTTTTTTGTGGAGCATTTGGAGGACAAGTTTGGGGAGGTGGAGGGATTGTCCAAAATGCGCTCTAACAGCATCCTCTGCCCAGTCCTGGGAATTACTCGCTTGTGACACGTTGGGGGATTTTTCTGTTACCATCACGCCTCATAAGAGCTTAAATTTGGTCCAGAGTATTATATTCTATAGGGGCCTTCTTTTGCAGTCTGATGACGAGCTGCGCGGCAATTTATAGCGGCGAGGTTTTCATTTCGTCCGGCGCGTCCATCAAGGCCCGAGCGATAATCAGGTTGCCACTGATGCCTTCATCTTCGTCTCCAAGAGTGACACGTTGCCCGAGAAGGTTGTGATGGTCTACCGCTGTGACGTCAAGCCATATATCTTTCCCCTGATGTGGTGCTTTAAGTGCTAGAAGGTCGGCCACACGTCTTCCCGCTGTACTTCCAGCGTCACATGTTGAGGTTGTGGACGTCCAACACATCCCAATACTCCATGTGCTCCACCTCCCATCTGTTTCAACTGCGGAGAGCATCATTCACCTTGCTAGCCAGGCTGCAGGATTTTACGGAAAGAGAAGAAAATCATGGAATATAAGACGCTGGCCCGAATGACCTACACTGAGGCTAAGAGGAAACTTTACGACCTACAAAAAAATTAACTGCTAAGGTCATCAGTCCCTAAGCTTATACACTATTTAACCTAAATTATCCTAAGGACACACACACACACCCACGCCTGAGGGAGGACTCAAAGCTCCGCTGGGAGCATCCGCACAGTCCGTAACTGCAACGCCTCAGACCGCTCGGCTAATCCCGTTTAGCGCCTACATCCTGTGGCTATGACCTCTTACACCGCCGCAACGAGAATAGTTGTCGTCCCATCAGTTTCTCCCATTTCTGTCGCCTCTCAGAACCAGAAGACTACAGCTGCCCTCTTAATAGTGGGGTGCAGTTCCCTCCTGTTGCTCCCACACCGCCTACTCCAGGAGCAACACCCACACCATTGGGGATATCAGTCCCCATCTCTGAGCCGGAGAAGCGTAAGTCCTTTTGGGCTCCTCTTGCTAGAAAGAGGTCCATTGGGTAACTCACTTCTCAGGGTTCTGCTAGTGGGAAAGAGGAGACCTGCTAGTGGCTGAAGAGCCCAAAAGCAGCTGGTTGTAGGGTTTCACACTCATCCTCAGTCGCAGAGACTGAATCAGTGAAGTCCTTTCATGGAAACCCAAGGAGCAGTGAGAGAAACCCAAAAAGAAAGTCCCCAAGACCAAGGGAATTGCGGTGACACCCACACCACCCCTTCCTACAAGCTCTGGATCTGCAGATGAGGTAGAGATTCTGGCATTCGCCAAGATCCTAGATCTCGCTGGATCCTCAGGAACAATGGATATAGACTGCTCAGGCAATAAATTTGCTGGTGGCCCTGAGGCGTAAACTGTCTCACTGAATGTTCCATGGCTTCCCAGTCTCTCGATGACGTCATCCTCCAGTGGAATTGCGGTGACTTTTTCCTCCATCTGGCTGAGCTTCAGCAACTGTTTACCTTTACATCTCCTTTCTTCATTGCCCTCCAGGAAACCTGTTTCCCAGAAATGCAGACCCCTGGCCTTCAAATTGGTTCAAATGGCTCTGAGCACTATGGGACTTAACTTCTGAGGTCATCAGTCCCCTAGAACTTAGAACTACTTAAACCTAACTAACCTAAGGACATCACACACATCGATGCCCGAGGCAGGATTCGAATCTGCAACAGTAGCGGTCGCGCGGTTCCAGACTGTAGCGCCTAGAACCGCTCGGCAGACTCCTGGCCTCTGTGGCTATAAGGGATACTACAGGAACCATACCGATTATAATCGAGTGTCTGGTGGAGTTTGCGTTTATGTCTTAAACTCAGTCTGTAGTGAAACTGTGCACTTTCACACCCTCTTGAAGCCGTGGCTGTCAGAAGAAGGACGATGCAGGAAAAAACTGTCTGCAATGTATATCTTCCTCCAGATGGTGTCGTACCTGTGAATGCATTAACTGCACTGAATGATGAACTCCTTAAACCTTTCCTACTTTGGGAGATTTTAACACCTATAACCCCTTGTGGTGTGGCACCGTGCTTACTGGCCGAGGCAGAGAAGTCGAAACTTTACTGTCTGAGTTCGACCTCTGCCTGTTAAATACTTGTGCCGCTACACATTTCAGCGTGGCTCATGGTAGCTACTGGGCCATTGATTCATCAATTTGCAGCCCAGGACATCTACCATCTATCCACTGGAGAGTACATGACGACCTGTGTAGTGAAGACCACTTCCCCATCTTACAGTCGCTGCCCTAGCGTCAGGCCCACGGACGCCTGCCCAGATGGGATTTAAAGAAGGCGAACTGGGAAACTTTCACCTCTGCTGTCACCGTTGAATCTCCCCTACACGGTGACGTTGAGGTTCAGCAGGTGACTACAACAATCGTTTCTGTGTTAGAAAACACGATCCCACGCAATTTAGGGTGCCCCGGCGAAAGACAGTCCCTTGGGGGTCGCCGGAAGTCGCTGAAGCAATTAAGGAGCGTCGACGAGCTCTACAGCAGCATAAGCGGCACCCTTCCCTGGAGCACCTCATAGCCTTTAAACGTCTCTGTGCCCGCGTTCGCCAAATTATCAATTGACGGAAGCAGGAGTGTTGGGAGAGATATGTCTCGACCACTGGGTGTCATAAGTCACTTTCCCAAGTCTTGGCACGGACCAAGGGTGTTTTCGGGTACCAGACCCCAACAGGTGTTCCTCGTGTTTACATAAATGGCGTATTATCTACTGACGCAAACGCAATTTAGGAGTACTTCGCTGAGCACTATGTTCGAGCCTCTGCGTCGTAGAATTACGCACCAGCCTTCCACACTCTGAAACAGATGATGGAAGGGAAAGTCCTCTCGTTTACTACACACCTCAGTGAACCCTATAACGCCCCATCTACAGAATGGGAGCTCCTCAGTGCTCTTGAACATTGCTCCGACACAGCTCCTGGGCCCTATCGGATCCACAGTAAGATGTTTAAACATCTCTCATCTGACTACAAGCGACATCTCCTCGTCATCTTCGTGGAATTGCGGTTGGAGCGCACCATCATTCCGGTGCTCAAACCTGGTAAAAACGCGCTTGAAGTGGATAGCCATCGGTCCATTAGCCTCACTAACGTTCTTTGTAAGCTGTTGAAACTTATAGTGTGTCAGCGGTTCGGTTGGGTCTTGGAGTCACGTGGCCTACTGGCTCATGTCAGAGCGACTTACACCAGGACCGCTCTACCACTGATAATCTTGTGTCCCTCGTGTTTGCCATCCGAAGAGCCTTTTCCAGACGCCATCACCTGGCTGCCGTCTTTTTTATTTAGGAAAAGCGAATGAAACCATCTGGCCACATCATATCCTTACCACAAATGGGGTCTCCGAGGCCCACTCCCGATTTTTATCCACAATTTCCTGTCACTTCGTACTTTCCATGTCCAAGTTGTTACCTCTCATAGTTACCCACATATCCAGGAGAATTGGGTTCCGCACGGCTCTGTATTGAGTGTCTCTCTATATTTAGTGGCCATTAATGGTCTAGCAGCTGTTGTAGGGCCGTCCGACTCACCTTCTCTGTATGATGACGACTTCTGCATTTCGTTCTGCTTCACCAGAATTGGTGCTGCTGAGCGGATTCTACAAGGAGCCATCCATAAGGCGCAGCCATGGGCTGTAGACCACCGTTTCCAGCTTTAGGCTGAAAAGTCATGTGTTATTTACTTCTGTCGGCATCGTACCGTTCATCCAGAACCAGAACTTTACTTTACTGACGATCCACTCATTGTAGTGGAGACATATCGATCTTAGAACTGGTTTTCGACGCCCGATTGACTTGGCTTACTCACCTTCGTCAGCTGAAGCGGAAGTCCTGGCAGCACCTCAATGCCCACTGGTGCCTGAGCAAAACCAACAGGAGTGCAGATCGCTCTCCGCTGCTGCAGATATGCAGAGCACTTGTTCAATCCCGCCTTCACTGGGAGTCTGGTTTATGGTTCGGCGGCGCCCTCAGCGTTGCGTTTACTCGACCCAGTACACCACTGTAGCGTTCTCCTAGTGACAGGAACTTTTAGGACGAGTCCGGTGACCAGCGTCCTTGTGAAGGCCGGAGTCCCTCCATTGAAAGCCAGGCGTGCGCACCTGCTGACCAGTTACGTTGCACACGTTCTTAGTTCTCCTGCGCAACCGAAACACCCACACCATTTCCAACCCATAGCGGTTCATCTCACGCATCGGCAGCCCAAGACAGGACTTACAATTGCATTTCGTATCCGATCCCTTCTTTCTCGACTGGAGTCCTTGCCTTTACCACCTCTACTTGAGGTGTTTTCACGTACACCTCCAGGTTGTTCACCTACGCCGCGGCTTCGCCTGGATCTTTCACATGGCCCTAAGGACTCAGTTCATCCCGTGGCTCTCCGCTGCCACTTCCTCTCGATACTTTACATGTACCAAAGCCACGAAGTGCTATCCAACGACGGCTCGATGGCTGATGCTCACGTCAGCTTCGCGTATATCCATGCAGGACATATTGAACAGCATTCCTTGCCCGATGGCTGCAGTGTTTTCACGTGCTCTTGAACACATCCGTTCGTGCCCTGAGCAGTCGTTTCTTCTGTGCACTATTTCCTTCAGCAGCCTACAAGCTCTCGACCTGTGCTACCCTCGTCATCCTTTGGTAGAGACCATCCAGGAGTTCATCTAGGCCCTGGAACGGTCCAGCCTTTCAGGGGTGTTTGTCTGGAACCCAGGTCACGTCGGAATGCCAGGAAAAAAATTTGCCGACAGACTGGCCAAACAGTCTACGCCGAAAGCGCTTATGCAGATCGGCTTCTCTGCAACTGACCTGCCTTCAGTACTACGCCACAAGGTTTTTCATCTTTGGGCGACGAAATGGCATAACATCAGTATGCACAACAAACTGCGTGCCATTAAGGAAACTACGAATGTGTGGCAGTCCTCCATGCGGGCCTCTCGCAGGGACTCTGTGGTTCCCTGCCGGCTCCCCATTGGCCAAGTTTGGTTGACACATGGCTACCTCCAGCTGCGTGATGACCCACCTCAGTGTCAGTGCGGCGCCCGGCTGACAGTGGCCTTTTACTTGGTGAGCTGTCCTACTTTGGCTTCCCTGCGACGGACTCTTCAATTACCGGACTCGTTGCTACTAATTTTAGCTGACAACGCCTCATCGGCTAATTTAGTTTTACATTTTATACGTGACTGTGGGTTTTATCATTCTGTATAAGTTTTAACGCATGTCCTTTGTTCCTTTGTGTTCTACACTCTAATGCTTTTAGGGTGGATGTTTTAATGTGTCTCAGAGTGACTGGCTTTTCCCTTTTTGTTCTCGTGGTCTGACAGCCACCGTCATATGCTCGCTTGCTTTTACCCCTTGTACCTGTTTCTTGCTTCTCCCTTTTGTTTTCTTTTCTTGTTTTCTCCGTAGTAGTGTTGGTTGTCCTCCTGTCGTTCATCTGGTTCTTGCTTTCTCCTGTTATTGTGGTGTACGTCTCCTTTCTTTTCTTCTTAATGTTGTGAAATTTTTTTTTACGGGAACAAGGGACTGATAAACTAACTCTTTACACTAGTTACTAACCGAGCGAGGTGGAGCTATAGTTAGCAGACTGGGCTCGAATTCGGGAGGACGACGGATCAAACCCGCGTCCGGCCATTCTGATTTAGGTTTTCGGTGATTCCCCTAAAACACTTTAGGCAACTGCCGTGGTGGTTCAGCTTGTTGAGTTCCTCGCCAGGTAGCGTTTCTCGGCATTCCTCTTCCTGCAAGTATGTATTTTATCGTTTTTAATGCACTATGACTTTAAAATATCGACCTATTCTTCAAAAATCATGTAAACACAACTTAAACAGACAATACAACATACGTCATACCTCCTAAGCACACGGGACATGAAGTCAGTTACCCCCAGGAGATATCACGTTGATAGAATGCAACACTGTCTCTAGCCTTCAAACTGATCTCATTTCAGCGAGGAAGAGGGTCCACAAGTTTTTTTCGTGTGTGCCATGTCCAGCTGATACCACTCGTTGATAATTAAAAATCGCAGAACCATTAGGTTGTAAGGATGTTGACTGACAAGTTTCACTTTCCGTTCCAAACAGCGCGAGACATTTTTTATAGGATTAAGATCGGGTGAGTTAGCTAGTCGGCCGACGAACGATAGGATGCCTGCCTGAGTGTTTGTCAACCTGAAACGTGTGCATGCAGACATGTGAACACGCTCGTTTTCATCTTGGGAGACGAGAGTGTCTGCAGCTCTCTCATCACGAATATGTAGAAGAAATGGCGATACTTTTACACTGGGGTTATTAAAATAAACATCTTGATTGATGTTAACGCTAACCATAATGAGTGGGCCGGGATATGGTACTAGAAAGACCAAAATCTCATATAACTACCTTCGACCTGAGTTACACGGCCGGCCGGAGTTGCCGAGCGGTTCTAGGCACTACAGTCTGGAACCGCGCGACCGCTACGGTCGCAGGTTCGAATCCTGCCTCGGGCATGGATGTTTGTGATGTCCTTAGGTTAGTTACGTTTAAGTAGTTCGACCTTCTAGGGGACTGATGACCTCAGAAGTTAAGTCCTATAGTGCTCAGAGCCAGCCAGTTACACGGTCGATTAAATGTCTTGTAGCCAGTCGGTGCACTCGACGGCTTACATAATTTGAAAACAGCCTACAACTCATCGGATCACACTACACGCTTCCAGTCAGCTACTGTCCATTTTCTGTTTTGTTTGCCCCCGTTTAAAATTGCTGCTTTATGGCTCGATGTGAGAAATGGCTTTCTGTCCTCTACCCGACTGAAAATCCCCATTGCATTCACTCACAGGAGCCGTACTTGTTGGGCTTGAAACCGACACTTACATTGCGTTACACTCTTTTCCCATCACTGACGGCTAGGGTATATTTACGAAGGCTGTTCTTACGCCATGTTACACTGCTGCTAAACATAACTCTGCTTTTAGTAGGCACATTGGGCAGTCAGCGTTGACACTTAAATAATTCGGTTATCTCACTCACTGCATCGTCATTCTCATTTCCAAACGCTATAGCTCCTTTCTGTCAATCTATCACGACTCCACTTTGACCCATCGTACTGCGCTGACTGCTAAATAGGCACCACTTCATGGCTATCGCTTACGTCACAGGTGATTTTATCTCACTATGTGCTAAAGAACCGTACGGTGTCATTTGCCTTAGATGACAGGAGGAAAATATATGACAACCACATTAGTCTGAATGACTATAATGACGGCGGCCAACGTGATAGCTCTTCAGTGCCTCACGTCATAGTCTTAAATAACTCACACGGGTGGCCTACGTCACACATTGCAATGTGAAAGCTTCGCAGATGATCCAGCAGAGGTGCAAACCGAGTTGCTGACTTGCTGCCGTAGTTTCCCTCCGGGGGCGACAGGACACAGATGCGCCCGTCTTGCGCTTTCTCCTGTTTTACGGAGCAATCAATTATTTAACGAGTGGGCTGCGAGCGCAGCCAAGGTTACGTGGTAAGCGCGCGGCGTGGGAGAAACGCAACTGGCAGCCCGGCAGCCTTATTTCTGGTCGGCCGTTGACTCTGGAGCTTTCGAACGTCGGCGGCTTTTCCCTGCGTACCATTGACCGCGCCGCGCCGGCTTTCACGGCCAGAGAGAGCGGCTGGCTGCTGCGTCCTCCGGCACGCCAGCTGCTGGGGTTAGCACGTTCACTGCAACACACAAAATGAGAGAGACCAAGCCAAGCGGCTCATGTAATTTCTCGAAGAACACTGTAAGGGCTCGACCTCGGCTGTAGTTCACACGTATTTATTTTATATAATTTCTCACGACTGGCCAATTTCAGCCTTACAGACCACAATAATGTGCTGTCTGAAAAAAATTGGCATGGGCGTCATTCCGACTAGCTTCGCTGTTCAGGTTAACTAGCGTTTAGAAGTTAATCGTTAAGCACCTCCAAAAGTATAACGTGCAGTTAATAAGAATAGTTCAACAACATTATGCAGTCGTCGGAATGCGTCTTTCTCTTTCAGACGGTGCAGCAGCTCATTAATACTGAAGGATTTCTATAGTTGCAAGCAGCCTTACGAACATACTGCTGAAAATTCAGTGCTCCATTGACACTACTTTCAACCTAAGCTTACGCTAGTACAAACGTTCTCTTTTGTTGGCTCTATAAAATTTCGTCTTTTTTTTTCAGGATAACAGCAAAGAAATATTCGGCTGAGTTCCGAACACATCCTGAACTACCCTTCCTTTTTTTGTGGTTTTACGACCCTACTGACCTGTATTGCCTAATGTCTCATAGCTACAAAGCTCTGTAACGTTTAATCTGCAGCAAATGCTGTGCTAAAATTCTAGTGTTCAGAAGCCCACTATGGCTTGTGACAGCGGTACGTAAAATTCGCTGACGTATTCTTCGCAGGCTGCGGCAGGCGTTACATCTTCAAACTGTATATACCAGCGTAATAAGTTGATGCAATGCACACACGGTTCGAAAAACTCGGTTATAGGTGTTTAAAACTCTTCTCAGTCGGTACGCCTGTAGTTAAGTCTGTTGTTAGATGCATAACCAAGCTGACAGTTGGCAGAAATTTTTAATGACATGTTGTTGCGCCTAGATGACTACCAAGTAAACATTTCTTCAGTCGCTAATTGAATATATATTTCCATGTAGGTTCAGAATAACGAGCGTGTGGAGGGCTGTATCCGACTGTTTCCAAATTCATTAGATCTTACGATAAAATATTAATGCATGTTATCATTTAAAAAATGTTATATCGATGACTTCACCGTTGCCTTCAGCCTTGTCTTTACGATAGATTTTCTACTGACGGTCTTTTAAAACAATGCTTTCCGTTAACAAGTCCCGGAATCTGCTGCTGTGGCGGCTGCACTGCAATTCGACACTAGTAGCTACGAAGTCACTCTCTTCGTTACTGGAACTCCGAGGATTCACCTATTGAGTAGTAAGTGGTAAATTTACTATTAGGTTCGTAGCTTATCATTGCACGCAAGGAATTACGGGGATCTTGTTCCACATCTGTTCTTTTATGATCCGTTTATGCCACCATTATGTTCTCTATGACTGCTTTTGTTTTCGATTGAGAAATGTAATCAGATAGTTCTTACTTTATGCTCTGGATTACTTTTCTTACAAACAGCCACAGTTTATCACTAAAGGTTAAATTTTATTGATCGAGTATTGCCGCATCAGGAATCCCGAGTGGGAAGAGATTCTGTTTAATTAGAACTATTAATTACTCCGTTGTCCTGATAGAGCGAGTCAGCCACATTACGTCATGCCTCGCAGCAGTTTTTTCGGCATGGTAAGAACTCCTGGTACGTTCAGTACTGAATATTTAGGCCGGATAGTTGTCGCAGAATTGGACTAGTAGACAGAGCACTGCGTACAGCTCTTCGAGGTAGGGTGGGGGTGGGGTTCCGTTACTCGGGTGAAATAAGTCAGCCGTTACCGGAGAATACAGCGGGCTGCTGTGTACAGGAATTCTGTGGTGGTCAATGACACTGACACGGACAGTTAGCTGTTTGACTTGTAGGAGACATGAGTGTCAGTAGATTAGTGCTTGCTAGAGCAGTAAGTACAATACGTTCTCGGCCGACGTAAAATGTTTCAATTGCTTCTCATCTGCACATAATGAACATCAAGAGCAGTTACGACTTTGGTCAGATTGGCAATGTGATTGAAAAGTAGTTTCCCCGTTGAGACAGTTTTTCAAGTATTATGGGAAAAATAAAACTTCTTTCTTCTATCAGGCTGCCTTTCATTCAGGAGGCTGTTGCACGTAGCGACTGTTACATTGCCTTGTAAATAATAGATTTCAGTTATCAGTCGTCTTTTTTAATCTTATTGGCAGATCTAGATTTCAACTAGAAACTAGCCATTCTCAATGTGCTATCATTTTTGATCAATGCATGTAATGCCTGGTGCTCGGGTTTCATCCACAGTTCATTGAACTGTATGTTGTATGAAAGACGATGCAACAAGTACGCCAGCAGCAGTCTCGGAATGAAGTTCAACTCTCATTATGTTCCCACCTGCCATCTAATTTGTACAGTTTTATTGTACCATGCATTATTCTTTTTACACAATAACCTGCCCACAGCTGTGGGATGGATACTGCCAACGCTGTGGTATTTGTCATATTGCATGTAATATTGGGTCTCGTCAGCAACAGAATACCGGTTATGTTTCACGATATTACTCGCATCGCCAGCATTTGGTTGTTGTTGATCTAGTCTGTTAGCATCAAAATTTATATTAGCTCTAATTTACTGAGTTACTTTGTTGTGTCCATGCATTGGCTCAGGACAAATTAAAGCACGTTCTGTAGTTACACCTTGCATGATACATTCACCTAGAGCTGACACATTATAGCTGATGTTCAAACCACGAATGCAACCCACGTAGATACTTTACTTTTCTCAAAATTTTCCTTCTGCTATAACTATTCACACACAACGACGGATCCACCTTTCTTTTCTTTACTACAAAATCTGAATTTATTATCTTTCCCAGCTCAGTGACACAGATAAACGCTTTTTAATTTTTTGATTACAATTTGCGTTCAGCTAGCATTGTTTGTTAGAAGGTTTGTTACTATACTAAAATTGAAATTGTGTACCGATTTCTTACAAGCTTCTCCACTGTTTAGTGAACGAGTGATCAAAATTCGAAAGAATTTGGTGCACTAATAGGAACAAAAGCAACAAATTACTCAGTATTCTTTGTACTTAAGCTTTTGCAAAGTTTTGTTTCGATAACCCAAACCATTTATAGAACATTGGAATCATGCATGTTAAATGAGGCGCTTGGAATACTCCAATAATTAATTTAATTACAGTACGCTGCGATCTTTGAATGCTAGAGCTCCCATCGCCTATGTGAATGAGGTAATGTCTTGTTATACAAGGCTACATTGTCTTCAAGATAATGGCAATATGAATCAAACTCACATGTAGTACTGACAAGAAACGAAATTTCAGTGTAATCAAGTTTTAGGCCAGGATTTGGGACCAAACACTAAACGCTTTTCCCCGAAGATGAGCAAGCACAGCGCTTATCTGTGATTTCCGCGAACCACGTTGCCAAAGGTATGGAGCGACCAGTTTAGTGAGAATGACAGTGTCACCGCATGATTTTACTGACGCTGTGCACAGGGTGTGGATAACAGTGAATGTCTTACTGTATGAATACATAGCCTCTCAGTGACATAAATTAATAAAATCTTCTGGGGATCCCAGCCGCACCAGGTGATTAAAATCCCACAAGCTTTCGACCGCGCTCTCATCGGCCATTCTCAAGCGATGAATGCTGTGTCCCTGTGGCCTCGCCGTTATATGGCCCTGCTGACAGCTATGATTTTATCATCCAGCCCCACTGACTTGAACAGCTGGGGGACTTCATGGAACACCTGAGAAGCATTCACTACCACGTTACGTTTACGATGGAAGGAGATATGTGTGGTACGTTGCCTTTCATTGACGTACTCGCTCGCCGGTAAGCCAGTGGAGATCTCATTCACGATGTGTACGCGAATCCTGTACACATAGATCGGTATCTGTACGCTCTTAGCCACCACTGTGTCTGAACACCCTCGTCCACCGTGTGAAAGTCGTCTCAGACCGCTAAAATCTACCACTAGAACTAGGCAACCTCCGAAAAATCTTCCGAGAACGGCTACAATTATCACCAGGTATCACAGCTTGTTTCTGGTGAGACAGGCAGGAAAATCACCACCGAAGAAGAGAATAAGAAATTTGAGTTTTTGCTTTTCTGTGGCACCGTGTCGGGAAATAATAGCCGGCTCTTTCAGAGACACAACATATCATCAGTGTTCAGGACCCCAGCAAAAATACGACAGCTCATGAGGCTTGTGAAGCACGATCGAGGACTTAGAGCGCCTGGAGTGTACAAAATACCGTGTCACTGGGGCTGCTACTACATCGGCCAAACAGTACGCTCTGTGAAACCACGCGGGCCGGAACACGAGAGGTACTTACGCCTACGCTATCCTGAAAAGTCAGCAGTGGTAGAATCTGCTTTAGAAAATCGACACCGAATTATATTCGATGAAACATCTTTTGTTATGAGGACGATGGGATTTTTGAATAGCGTCTTAAAAGAAGATGTATAAATAAAAATATCTGAAAACACCATCAACAAGGACGGTGATTTGCATCTCAGCACAGCCTGGGACCCGGCTATCGGGAAGCTGAAGCGGGCACGACAGACACAGAACGAAAACATTACCACATTTGGCGAGGAAGAGAGCACCAGTGACGTCACAGCCAGCAGTGCAGTTATATAACGGCGAGACCCTGGCAACACGGTAGTTATTTACCACTTGACAATCGCCGAGGAGAGCTCGGTCAAAAGCTCGTGGTATTTTAAACACCTGAAGTGACTATCCTAGATTATAAGAGGGAATATAACAGCAAAAGTGCCTGAGATGAATCAACAGTTTCGTGTAGGACCAAAAAAACACGTAAGTAACTAACACAGATTTGACAGATGAGACCCCCTGTGATATGTACCACTTTGAAGTCCTTCCCATTTTACAGTTCGATTACATGGCACAAGTACATTAAATTTACAATTACACACCACAGCCACAAAGACCCAACCCTTTATTTTGATAGACGTTGTATTTATAAAATAAAAATTACAGTTTTGCTTCATTCTTTTGTTTACGAAATATTTTACTTGAAATCTCATGAAAGAGGGTATGATCGTAACCAGGAAGTCAGTTAAAGCACATAAGTGATAAAACTGATATTAGTGATATGACAATTAAAGCAATGATGTTACATATGAACAAAATATTCAGTGATGCTAAAACATCTTAAAGTAATGTCCGTCACTGAATGATCTTGTTTTATTTGTTTGATAGTATCTTCTACACATAGTTGCTTGACAGCACTCTTAAGTACCCTTCCTATAGGATTAGCTAACTGACGAAATAGTAAACTAAATTAACGTTCTTGAAAATTGCACCACCCAAAACGAATGACCTGATTGAATCCTAATTAGAAATGTATGTACATCAGTTCACCAGCAGCAGGTGATAAAGACTGCTGACAGTTGGTGTATACATAGAGACCGCAGCACCGTATGTAACGCGAGCAATGGGTCCAGTCACCGAAGACTCGTCAGGTAACGTGGAAACGTGAAAGTTTGAGCCAATATATGTCATCGACAATGAAATCGCAATACAAGCATGGATTCGTATGGAAGAGTATTATCAACCTTCAGGACTTGAGAACACTTTGGAGATAATTCACTAAGACAGATCTTACGTTCACGCCTTGAACATGTTGCTCCACGGATTCGCCTGGTGAAGTAGACGGCTCTTTTGACTGATTCAGCAAAACGGCGTCATAAGGAGGGTATCACAAGACGCCTCAGTAACTAGGCGTCCTGGACCAAGGACAAGTATTCACTACACTGACACAGCATCGATTACTCCGGCAGCCTCAACCTGTTATGACGTGGAAGTTAGGAGGCTGCCGTTTCAAATGGTTCAAATGGTTCTGAGCACTATGGGACTTAACATCTGTGGTCATCAGTCCCCTAGAACTTAGAACTACTTAAACCTAACCAACCTAAGGACACCACACACATCTATGCCCGAGGCAGGATTCGAACCTGCGACCGACGTGGTAGCGCGGTTCCAGACTTTAGCGCCTAGAACCGCTCGGCCACACCGGCCGGCGCTGGCGTTTCAGAAACATTAAACATCTATATATACTGCCTAATTCAGGCAGGTATTACGTAGAGTTCTTCAAACTCTAGCTGAGGGCACGTCTGCATCAGTCATCTAGCAGAGATAAAACAAGATGCGTTTGCTGGACTCTTTATCTTCAGTTGCTGCAGGCCACTGCGTGTGCTGTCTGGACGCTGCCGACGTAGCGTCCTTCAACCAGTTGGTCTCCAGTTGGGTGACTATCATATACTGCTGGTCTCCTTCCTGGTGACTGGGGCTCGAGCTGGGCTATCTAGTTATTACTGCCCGAGTGGGAAAACAATGTCACTGCCCGTAGCCCCGCATAGGAGCACGCTGCTGTGGTGCCCTGTGCGGGCACACACCGTCCACGATGGGGCTGTGGTTTGAGCCTCCTGCCCCGGGGACACTTCGAACGGAGCAACGGCGTCCGGCCAGCTGCCCCAGGCCACTAGCTGTCCCTTCGACATGCGTCGCCTATCTCCGTTCCTGATTCAGCGCCACTGCCGCCGTGCTGACAGCAGCAGCTCTCTGACTGCCTCCATTGCCTCAGGGAGGACGCATTGTGTTGAACTTCCGACGGGCCGCTGCTGACAACAGCACACTTCGGTCGGCCGAGGCCGCTTAAGTTACAGAGGGTACTGGTCGCTTTCCCAGTACCGTCTTCGCTGCCGTTCTTGTTACGAAATAATGGTATTATTCAACTGACACTGTTTCCTTAAAGGAATATCACTTGTCTGCTGACACCACACCACTGCAGCCACACACTGGATGGTGAATTGCAGACATCGTGACCTATCACAAGCAGCCTCACCACTCACCACAGTTGATGTTACACCACCAACCTCTACAAATCCTGTATTTTTGTATTGTCTTGCACATACAATGTCTTCTAAAGTTCACTCCAGTCTTATGTATTGCTCTCCAAGTCACAGTTTTAACAAATCTCACTATCCGACTTTTTAAAATTTTGATCTTATGCTGATATAAAATTGTTAACAGTGTGCCCATGATTTAGATCACACGTATCAAGATGTATGCTTCAGTTACTTCGTTAGGCATTTCATTGCATATTGACAAGTCAAGAAAAATAAATCACTTGGTCGCATTTGTGAAACTGCAAACGAATGGTTGCTATTATTTTGACTGTTTAAACAGAATGAGCAAAGTGTAAAATTATCGAATTTACCAACGCTTCAGGTCCCATTTCCTTGAAATTAAGAAACTACAATGCAAACGATTGTCTTGTAATTTTAATAATAAATCAGCTGATTGATTTGCATTGAATATTCACTGATTACAAGCCGTAATTGCACATGAAACATGTGCTCCAGCTGTTTACACTCATTGGTCTATTAGTACATACTTGAGAACAGAGCAGTTTATTCCAATTTTAGGCAGAAAGCGTGCAGGGTCACCTGTGTATGTGACTCCACAGGTAAAGGCATCGCCAGTACAATGGGTGATCTAGCGGCCCAGTCCTGTACATGGCCGCCCTCGGTGCGTGATGTGCGGGCGGCCTTGTTACCGGCTGCTTCGCCGTGTCGCCGAGTACTGACGCTGTCTTAGAATTCACGGCAATTCTGCTAGCTGCAGGTAAAATCTGCAGAGGCCGTGGAAGAGCAGGCGTCTGCACATTAGACCCAGCTAGGAATCTGATGATATCGCGGCTGGTTCTGGGCAGAAGAGCAAAGACGACGCTTCCGGAAATTTTAGGCAGCCGTTTAGTCCGAAAGGAAGGTAATGCTAATCTCGCATTAGGCTCACTCCTGAATTTTACTTCCAGCTCCCTGGCACTGACGCTTGTGGGTTATTGACCCGAGCAGTTGATACAGGAGGTAGCGTGCTCGGTGATTTAGTGGTATCTTAAAAATTAGGCACAATGGGCAATAGGCGTCGTCTTTCGGAGAAGCAGTAACTCGAGTTCTTTTCGGACTGGTCTGAGGTGCCTCCGTTTTGCAGGGTTGTACACTTGTTTGTAAAATATTACTTGACTGGCTAGTTAAAACAAACGGTCTGGAAGAGAGAGGGAATTGTGTGCTACGTGGTGTTTCATTCGCGGCGTTTCTAGCAGTCTACCTGACAGGACAACCAATAATTTTTGGCAGTCTTTCCACAGAAAGCTCAGAGGAGCTTCGTTTTAACTTGCCTCTTGCTCAGGACGTAATGATGAACACTACTCTCATTCACGACGCGAAGCTGCATAGATTCTTAATCAGCATATGAAGTGCCAAATGTATAATCTTTGCCAGCCGTGGCAACTTTTGCAGCGCAGATGCTTTCTGCAGTTGTTGGTGCCACAGCTCCCCTTTCTGTCTCTTGAAACTGTTCTACCAAAAAAGTGGGGCGAGATGTTAGTAATGAGACATGAGTAGGCTCGTTTACAGTTTAAGTAGGGGTGGCCTCGTTTTAAAACACTCTCAGGTAGTCGATGAGACCATGTTTCGGTTATTTGGTTTCTGCAATGATTTTTTATTACCATCCAATTGATCCAATAATCAAATCCGAAGTAAAGCTATGTACTTAACTTAGAATTATTTAAAACTAACTAACCTAAGGACATCAGACACATCAATGCCCGAGGCAGGGTTCGAACATGCGACCGTAGTCATTCCAAGAAGGGAGGAATCTAATGCCAACGATTTTGTTACAATCTAGTCACATGATTAACATATTGGTAAAGGGTGCCGAAATTATTAAGCTGATTGTGCAGTCTTCTGCTAACTTATGCTAAGAACAACACACACACCCATGCCCAAGGGAGGACTCGAACCTCCGGCGTGAGCGGTCGCGCAATCTATGACATAGCGCCTCAAACCGCGCGGCCACTCCGCTGTTTATATTTTGTCTGAAGTTTGTGTGTGTCTGAATTGATTCAACTGGGCAGTAATTTCGAATGGTTTTCTGATGTGTAGTATTTATGAGATTATGTTGATGCGGTGTACATATTGAAGAGGAGATGTGAACGTCAGTTCACTGCGTGATAGGCGAGTGAACAAGTGCGGAACTGAAATACGGAAGGAATTAATATGTCGCAGCAACACAGATAGAAGGGTTCACCCGTCGATGAAGGACTTTCAGACACTCATAACTAATTTAGAGGTAATTCCAGGAAATCTGATGGTGGTCTGCTCGGCATTCGTTGCGAAAAGTGTAATCTGACAGGACATCGCGCGCCTTGCTATCAGTTCACGCAAATGTGTTGCTGGGTATGCAGACGGTATGGGCACCTTCGTAGCATTGTGGAGAGTGTGCATGGTTAAATGTAAGATGGAGAAGCTAAGTTCACCTGTTCGTTGGAGGGGTGAAGAGAGGCTGGGGGGATACGGAGAAGATGCGCGTACTTACACAGTGCGAATAAATGTGTAGTAATTTTAGGTAAGGGTTTTCAATTAGAGGAGCACACGCGTTTTTTTGTAATTCGAAGTCCACAGAGACTGAGGAGTGCACTTCAGAGGATCGTTCTGTCACCGATAAACCTGAAACAGGAGGAGTAGTTGAAGTAAGTGTTGATGTGGCGCTTCCAGTAGATCCTCTTAAGACAGCAGGGGGAAATGAACTCGAAGAACTTATGAGGTATAGGCGCGAGAAAAGAGGGAGTTAAAATCTGGGAATACGAGTGCCAAGGTATCCTTTGAGGTTTCGGACGTAGCAAGCAATGGTGAAGACGAATCTGTTACCATTCCGGAGGCTCATTCGAGAGTAACCAGTAACTCTTCCGCCTTTGCTGATGGAGGAGTAGGCCAATGTGATGAAGTACAGATTGTGGTACGTAAGGTGACTCGAGAAAGGTCGGGTAAAGCACCAGGTGTGAAGGAATGGGTGTTTAACATGAGCAGCCAACTTAGGAGCACGATGACAAACGGCAGAGGATATGACGGAAATGATGAAGAATATGTGGGATAAAACGAACAAATTGGTAACAAACATGGGACTTAACATCTTAGGTCATCAGTGCCCTAGAACTTAGAACTACTTAAACCTAACTAACCTAACGACATCACACACATCCATACCCGAGGCATGATTCGAACCTGCGACCGGAGCAGTCCCGCGGTATAGAAATAGAGGTGCAATAAACTAGGGTAATGGCTGCTAATATGGCAAAGTGACGAAGGAAATATTGGCAGACTTGGAGGACCAGTTAGAGGTTGTAGCCCTGAAAGTGGGACAAATTCCCCAGTTGTAATAACAGAGTGGTGAGGCTAATCAGTTACAAATCACACAGGGAGCTTAAGTCGAAGAGCTAGAAAATCAAATACGGGCACTGAATGAGAGGGTAGACCAAAGTCTGTCGATATTAAATGGCGGTTATCTGAGGCGTGAGAGAAGCTGAAAATTAGTAATCAACAAAAGACGGAACAGACATTCAAGAAGATATGAGAAATGGGGAGTAGTAAGCTGAAGGCATGTGATAGGCAGCCGTCTACTCTCATTTCAGTGAAAGAAGAGACTTCCGATTATGGACATTACCTATCGATTCGAAAATTCCAGATCTTTTGAGACGAAGGCAGAGTATTACATCCAAAGGCCTGAATTTGCCACTTTGATCGCTCCTTAGCTCCTTCTTGGTCTGTAGGGCCATGTTTAGATTTAATATGTGGCTAACTTGATATCAATTCAACTACAAGCAAGTATGAAGTGAGATGGTGTCGTGCTTCAAACGCGGAATTACAGTGGGAATTTTTGGCCCGGTACTAGCCACGAGAGAAGCAGGAGCGGGTTAAATAGTCTCACTGCGAGACACATGCTTGGAGAATCAGGAAGCAGTAATCACGTGAAGTTCCTCGACCTCTCCTAATGCACTTCTCATCTCATCAAGATTTGTCATGAAAAATTACCAACAGAATATATCCGAGTTCTGGAGAGATGGTGTGAAAGCAGTATAGAAGTATTTCAAGAAACTCTGTAGGAGCTGTGGTCCATCAAATGTCGGGAAGAAGACCGGAATAATAGAATGATGGTGGTGGTGGTTGGTGTTTAACGCCCCGTCGACAACGAGGTCATTAGAGACGGAGCGCAAGCTCGGGTTAGGGAAGGATTGGGAAGGAAATCGGCCGTGCCCTTTCAAAGGAACCATCCCGGCATTTACCTGAAATGATTTAGGGAAATCACGGAAAACCTAAATCAGGATGGTCGGAGACGGGATTGAACAGTCGTCCTCCCGAATGCGAATAATACAATGAGTATTCGTCGTCAGTATGTACAGGAGGAAGGAAGGTATGAGTTCAAGAGATATGAAGCAAACAACTGTAGCCATGATTACGTTGAACGAAGACTTTGGCAAATAAAAGCGGTGAGAATCGAACACTCTGTGGTAAGAGAAGAACAACACATTCTTTCTCTCTTCAACACAGGACGCATCAGATATGGGGGTAACAGATGTATGTCTGGAAGGGGAAGATTACGATACATACATTATTGGTGATTTGTTCTGTACTATTAACATGTTAGGTGTTGAGAATTGCGTTAATTATCATAGTGATCGAGAAGAACAGTAGTTCCCCACATTAATGTACAACAGATATTTAAAGCTCAAATGTATGATTACCAGAGAAAGTAGTGAGTATACTGTAGGACCCGGGCTGTGGCGGTATTATAAGATGGTTTTTCGAAGGCAGAAGTGACTGTGCGATGACTGTACTAATAATAGTGTGAGCGATCATCTGTGAGGATTTGGATGGTTGTCATCGAGGTCATGTTGTGATGGAGTATGCATAAAGTAATGACGTTCAATTAATGATGTTCGGTAGTCCTTACTGCGAACAGAAAACGATGCCAGGAAACGTCTCTTCCTATGGTCTATGATGCAAGTGAGCAGTACCGTGAGAGAAATTAATGTATGCGGAAGTTATGGAAGGAGCTGCTATGGATGTAATGCGGAAACATTAGCCGTTGTGGAAGGCACAGCAGCTGGTGGAGTGAAGAGATGGTTAGGAGATTTTGCGTAAGAGGTTTTATAGCGGTACTGGAGAGTACATCTCTGATATGTTTTTGCCAGAATATTTTTGTGGAGGATATTTTATGGTCTGATTCCCTCAGAAGGTTGAATAGATACAGTCGATGATTAAAATGTAGTGAGCAGAAATGATTTATTGATGGGAACTTACCACTTCATCATTCCTGACAGTATTACGAGTCGGATCTCGAGTGCCAATGAAATTTCGCATGAGACAGTTGTAATAAAACTTAAAGCATCAAAAAATGTTGTTGATGGCTCAATAAGTAAGGAACGGAACGGCCAACACCGAAGTGGTTATAACACCGCGTTAAGACCAGTTGATTACAGAGTGAAGGAAGAAGGAGGACTACTTTACCTTTCCCTTGTGCCTGGAGACGTAAGGATAGCTGGGTTATTGTTAATGTTTCTCTTCGGTGTCAGATATTTATGGGGATTCTTCTCCAGTTTTCAGGATCAAAACGTAAGATAGGAAGTTTGAAAGTCTGTAGTGGTAACGTCCCTCCTCTCATCTTCAGAGTGTGTGAAATAAATAAAATAAGTTTGTCATTTGGCTTAATGATACTATGACGGTTTCAGTGAATATATTAATTTAGCCGTAAGACAGATTCGGCGACAGGAATTGTCGAGGCTGTGAGTAAAGAAAAGATATGAGTACGGGTGGACCGTAACGTGTGAAACGTTATGACAGTAACTGGAGGAGGACATTGGGTGAAAGGAGAGCCATTAGCCTAGTTAAGTCTTAGGTAACGCGTCAGAGACGAGAATAACGAGTGTAAATATCGGTATTTAATGTAGATATAAGTTAACCTGTTTGTTCCATCGTGTGCCTTGGCATTTAATGAGTATTTTGTAGTGTTCATTTTATGGCCATAACTTAGCTTTGTTTTTCTCCTTTCTGACTTTCTGTTCTCGTGAACACCCATTTCCCTCTTTCTTCTTAGTTATAAGGTATATTTGACTTAGCAGAAAGTACGACTGGTTAGGGATAGAGTTAGTGGAGTCACAGAAATTTTGCGGCACACATCACAAACATTAAGCCCTTTACAAAGCAACAGTATGGATAGCTAGGCAACAAGCATGCAAATAGACGTTGTAATAGAATAACTGGGTTTTGGTAGACGAAATTAATTAGCAAGTTTGAGAAACATAGTGTAAATCTGTTAGTGATAGTCAAAGAAAAATTTTAGGTTTTATTAGGAGAAAAGGGATTATGAGGTCTTGAGTTTTCAAATGAGATATTGACTGCAGCATGGAAGTGTATTGGTTTGTCTCGCGCTTCTGTTGTTCGCTTGATGGATTGGTATTGTCGTCTCGAAGTTCCATTCTCCTGTTGTCTATCGTAAGACTGTAGTGGTTATGTAGGTTTAGTGTTGAATAATTGATAGACAAGTTGTGGTAATGGTCATTTCGTACCAGATGTGAAATAAGTTAACTAAACGGTTCTCACAGAAGAGGTGAGGCTTGTATGCAGTTGGAGACGTGTGTGTGTGTGTGTGTGTGTGTGTGTGTGTGTGTGTGTGTGTGACGGAAAGATGAGTTTATTTCGTTACTGATAGGCATGAACTAAGACTTCGTTAACGGGATGAAATTTCGTTTCTAGGTTCTTGCTTCGTGTTTTCCGTGGCTTAGTAGAGAGAATGGATTAGGTTACAGAGTGGTGATGCTTTTTTTAATTTATTTTTTGTTCATGCAGAACGAGCGTTGGGACCTTTATGCAATATTTTTTGGCAGACGTCGCAAGTGCATACAGACTCGGTATTGGAGATAATGACATTTTAGTATTATTCACTGTAAACTCTAGGGATCTTGAGAGAGATTATTAGGAAGGCAGTCTCTTGCATTATGTTGTGCTGGAAAGGGGTACAAACGAGAAACTAGTTACGCCAGATTAAAGAGTGGGGTATCAGGCAGCCGGAAGCGAAACGTTAGTAAGTGACAAAGTTTGTATTAACGTTCGTAATGTTCTATTTTTGTTCCGTTTTGTTGCTGTCTGCAGTAGAGACTAGCAACTACTGTCACGTAGAAACAGGGCAGAGTAGGAGCAAGTCTGTGAACGGGAGAGCTGGATTACCAGGAGTCGAACCAGATATAATCCGACGAGGTGTAAGAATTATTGAGACCAAAAGACCAAGGTAAAAGATGGTATGAAAGAAGGATCAAGGTGATACACAAGAAGGTATGCCATAATGAGCTGTGCAGGTAGGTTTCTGGGTAAGTTTATCTGGGTTTCTCCTTGAACGTTAATAATATTAAGTGAAAGTTGTCATGACCGTTACTCCAACGTGATTTTGCTTGTGACCAATTTGCTATATGTTGGTTGTTCGTGTTTGTTGCGGGACGGGGGTCTATGGAATAGGTGATGTTATGAGTGGTCAAGGATGCGACAAGCAACGACGGTATGAAGTATTCGTGAGCGTATTTTTTTTCCTCCTTAAATTAGCATCTCTGGAGGCATGAAAAATACTAAAAATGAAAACCTATGTGTGAGAAGGACGGGCAAAGGCTCGACGTCTTTCATATATGGGTAACAATATTTCATGTATTAAGTGGGTGTGATTCTTATGTACGTATTTAAATAGGGCACATGTAGAACATTATTGATTTTGGTAGAGGGTATGAAATGTACTAACCACTAATCATGCCCAACTCAAAACAACGAACAATTTGTCGTTTGGTAATGATGGAAATAAACTTTACGAAGTCTGGAGGCCTCAAGGACACGAAGAGTGAAGACCTATGTGCGAGAACGATCAAAGGTTCGACGTCTTTCATACGTGGGTAACAGTAGTTCAGGCATTAAGTCGGTGTGAGTCTTATGCATGTATTCTAGTAGGTCGCATGTGCGCGTGTATAATATCATTGATTCTGATGGAAGATTGAACCATACTAACCACTAACCATGTCTAACACAAGACAATGAACAAGTTGTCGTTTCGTAATGCTGGAAATAATTTTTACTCCTTCTGTGTCAATAAGAGGAGAAAATTAGGTTAAGATTTGTTGTCGATTAAATGAGAGCCTCATAAAGCTTTGGTATGTGGTATGTTGTTTCCGTTAGTAAAAATAATAGCCCTTCATTATTGTAACTACCCACATAAAGTAAAACAGGTGGATAATTTGTGATGTATACACATTAAAGTTGGTATGGTTATATGTATTTGTTAATGTAGAGATAGTATTGTAACTTGGGGGCCTCGAGCTATTTGCGTATGTGATGAAAGGATCGTGAACTCATCAGGACCCTACACCCGAAACTGCGACGAATGGGGTGACTGCGCAGTCGCCACCAGGAGCCACCAAAACTGGTCTCTCAATTGGTTTGAACGACGCCAAGGGTGCACGCCATGAAAAGGAGGTCACTGTACCGACAGAAACCCTCGTCTCTGCGCCTTGTAATAATGAGTAGTGCAGGTTGGTATTGACCAGCCTATGGTGGCCATCCCTCGAGCTTAGCAGATGGACTTTGGAGACTTCTCAACGTGCCTCGTGGGGACAGTTGCAGGATTTCAGCCCTTCTTAAACAGATGCTCTTCTGAGAGGGATATGTGAGCTGTCTGGGGCACACGTCTGAGCTGAGTGTACGGTAAGAACAACCCTTCTTCTCTGCGCTAGTAATGCCGCCGCTTGTATCTGTAAATGTAACCGGTCAGAGATATTTAATTTTGTTTCTGTTATGACCATGCGCGGAATACAGCGTCTGATAATCCTGTTGCAATAGTCATTACTTTCTTCACTCTGTATGAGTTCTTAAAGAATCTCACTGTGATGGTGAAGTTACAGAAGCAACCTTGTACAGAGTATGTTAACACAAGGCCCACCGTCATCTGGTGGTGTCCATCAAAGTAATGTACCTCTGTGGAAGAGACGACTCATGTCTAGTTCAAATGGTTCAAATGGCTCTGAGCACTATGGGACTTAACTTCTGAGGTCTTCAGTCCCGTAGAACTTAGAACTACTAACTAACCTAAGGACATCACACACATCCATGCCCGAGGCAGGATTCGAACCTGCGACCGTAGCGGTCTCGCGGTTCCAGACTGTAGCGCCTAGAACCGCTTGGCAACCCCGGCCGGCTCATGTCTAGTATATAAGGGGAAGTTTCTGCTTCCTAGAGTATTATGTCTTGTCACACCATGAGGACCATGTTCCTGCCACCTTTCCTTTGAGGTGTGATGAGCCACTGTGCGTCACCACCCGAGACCTGTGGAGTGCTGGAGTAGGAGATGATGGGCATTTCGATGTAGACACTTCTCAACAACAAATGCAACTGGGTACAAGTGAGGGAGGTGAATCGCTGTTATCATCATATGATCTGTTCACATTCACACCTACGTTGTATGCCAGTGCTATGATTGATCTGCATGTGACATCTGAATTGAGCTTTAGCACAGTCAGGGAAGTCTAGTTTTGCAAATGTGTGCCATAATCATTAATGTCAGAGACGTATAAAGTTCCACAAATGCTCTGTGTCCATGATACTTTTCAGCATAAACTCCTAATCTTAAAGTCAATCAGAAATGCTATGCAGCTCGTAACCTATATGCAATTTTGTGAGTCAGTCTGTGTTGTGTTGTAACGTCTTTTGTTCTATACGTGATGTGAGAATGTTTTAGGAAACACTCCCGAATTTTAAGAATGAGACATAACATTCACCATTGTAACCCATCTTCGGTTATGTTTGTTGTTCTCTATGTTTTGTGTTACACTGTCATGTATTTTGTATGTATTGTGTGTTCTCTTGTCAAGTTGACAACTTTCAATAGTAATGACTTTGCCTTGGGCAGTGTGTTATGTTAGGAGCATTCGACCTTTGTTTTTGTTTCATTATGGTTATAGAAATTCTGTATGACTGGTCCATTTATCTTGAATGTGTTCAATCACGTTCATTTGTACACGTATTAATAAGAAAATTTCACTTGTGTAATCATTTGGTATGCACATTTGCCATTCTGGTACTATGTGCATCTTTGTTGATGTTTGAACCTTTCGCTGTCATTATATCTCATGGTATTGTTTTAAGTCTTACTTCTCTCTTTTGTTTCTAAGAGCAATTAAGGATCTTTTTGTAGTTAAGATATTTGAATGAATGTATGTGAGTAACATTCATGTACTGGTCTGGTAGACTGCGCTTGATGGTATAGTTTTATTAGAGTTTGTTTGTGTTCTTTGCCGCCATTGTTGGTTGAGTAGACGAGTGTTTGTGACTATAGGAGAATGAACGACGGTTGTTTCACTGGAATGTGACAGGTGTAACATAAGAATCTGGCAAATTTTGTTTTCAAAATTTTAAACATGAATGAAGCAGCAACTGTTGAAAATCTTCGCGGTAAATCATAACAGCCAAACAGTTGCAGAATAAAGATTTGTTGAAATCGTTGACCACGGTTTCGGTATATCTAAATATACCTTCATCAGAAGCAAAACTATATTAAAATCACATCCTGCAGTGGAGATGATTAAACAATGGCGTCAAAGGCGTAGTCAGTAGTTATGCTGTATAGATGGAGGTGATATTTTAATTTTAAGTGTCTATGAAGATTATTAACAATAACTAAATATAAGGAATATATTCTCATTGCCACGCCATATTTCCCACTTTCCTGGTAACTAACGGTGGGATACTGGGACTTCAAAATTTGTTCGACAATTGCCGTACTATAATCAGTTAAGTAGGGTATCATTGGCATAATTTTTCCTGGGTTGGAGGATTATGAAACACATCAGGCTACAGTCAGTCTCCTGATTTCAATCGATAGGTAAATAGATCCTTTTGTCGTTTGCGTTAGTGCAATGCGGTTGTTAATATTCAAATTAATCTTACATGAGGTTTGTGGTGGTTACTGTTCTTGTCTAACTAAAATTTGTTCATTAATTGCACATTAGTTTGCACGTGGGACTGGCTAGTGCTTTTCCCTGAGTCCTGGTGTTGCAGTCGACCGGCAGCTGGCGGCGCAGCGCTCGTGGGGTCAGAGTGTCGTCACCGGCGTACCTGACTTCCAAATGGCTCTGAGCACTATGTGACTTAACTTCTAAGGTCATCAGTACCCTAGAATTACTTAAACCTAACTCACCTGAGGACATCACACACATCTATGCCCGAGGCAGGATTCGAACCTGCGACCGTAGCGGTCGCGCGGTTCCAGATTGTAGCGCCTAGAACCGCTCGGCCACCCCGCCCGCCACTTAGAATCTGCCAAGGTCTAAGCAGGGTAACTGTTTGTTTTCTTGCACGGAGATTACTAGTTGCAACGATCACTACAATCAATACTTGTGAAAAAAGTTCAGTGTTGCGGCCTTGCTCCAGCCTATAAGGGAAACGAGGACATACGCTGTCACACAAGAATGTCTTCTGCTCTACTACGCCTTCCCCTGGAAATGTTGGACGATGGTTAGCTGTGTATTCAGGGGAGCACGCCTGGAAACCAAAATCTTTATGACTATTTTTAGGACCAATAGCTCTATGAAGAACATATGAGAGAGATGGGGTGGGGGGGGGGTGGAATGGAAGGCATCATGGAACTAATAACGCCACAGAAGAATGGAACCGAAGAATAAATACATTAATAACAAAAGTTCGCCCGCATCTCGTGGTCGTGCGGTAGCGTTCTCGCTTCCCACGCCCGGGTTCCCGGGTTCGATTCCCGGCGGGTTCAGGGATTTTCTCTGCCTCGTGATGGCTGGGTGTTCTGTGATGTCCGTAGGTTAGTTACGTATAAGTAGTTCTAAGTTCCAGGGGACTGATGACCATAGAAGTTAAGTCCCATAGTGCTCAGAGCCATTTGAACCAATAACAAAAGTTCATCTGAATGTTTACTTATTAGTTAAAAATCGTCAAGAAGATGGAGAGTAGTACGGCCACCAGTTTGACTGACTAATTTTACACTTTGCTGGGAAAAGAAGAAAATAGATCAGCAATGAAGACGGACGAAACGGTTGCAAAGGCTTCAAAGAAAACCCGAAGTATGGGCCCTTAAAATCATTTCTGACTTGTGTGGCCTACGCACAGAAGTTACAATGACGAAGAAAATGTAAGAATCATTGAAAAATCTGTAAATATTGACTAACAGTTTAGTGTAATCATTGGCAATCATGTAAATACTGTAAATAAATTTTACGGGGGACTGAATGAGACTGGTGGTGTTGCCTGGAAACGACACAAAGTCAGCTAAATGTCTCTCGAAATCTGTAAAATATTCACTAATGAGGACTGACAAAACTATCTAAAAGACCAATTCTTTTCTAGGGAATATTCACAGCATTCGCCAACAGTGGTTCCTGGAATCAAAATCTGTATGTGCAGACACAGAATACAAAATCTTTGCAGCGGAAATGCAGGCAAATGACATGCAATTAAATCCATACTTTCTCCCTCCATTAGAACAAACCAGCATGAAACTAGCAAAGAAAAAAATAATAATCATAAAAACTTGACTGGCCGCATTTTTCCAACCTTTCAACGTATGTTAAAACTAATTTCTAGTAACACATACTGTAGACTACATCAGGCCTGTTGATTACGGCTAGGGGAGCAAGAGCGCTCACGTTCGCTCGCCCCATGGGTTGTGAGCGCTCGAGGTAAAATGGGACGGTCAGACGTCGTTCTGTAGCGCAGCACTGCGGAATGGAAGCTCAGAAAAAGTGCAAACAGTGTGCTGCCTTCAGAGGAATGACCATAATTAGGTTCCTCCTAGCCATAGATAAGAACATGTAGTATATAGGGCGCAGTGCTGAAGGGAAGACTCCACCAAAATTTTAACTTTTCTTCTACTTTGTCGATGGCAACAAAATTTTAAAATCATCTCTGTTACATGAAGATGTAGCAAAACCAAAGTTTTGAAGTTGGTAACTTCACTGATAACAAGTTCTAGGATGTTAATACGATTTTAATGATTTTCTTGAAAATCAACTTTTGGTGGTCACACCACAATTTTCATATGCCAGATTTTGTAGGTACATTTACAAGGCATAGTTCAACGGTAGTGTGCATTCATTTTGTGAGAACATTAAAAATATGTTTTTAGTTTTTATTTGAAATTTCAGCCTTAAATTTTCTTTAATTAGCGGTTGATAAATGTGATGATAAATAGATTACCTTTTCCATACTATTAATGAATAGAAATGTGTTAACACATCAGGACTACTTTCTGCAAAAATTTCATTCGAACTGGTTAATATTTATGATGAAAAAGTTGGCACTGTGCATAGAGAAACACACTTGTGGTAAAATGGGTTCTAACATTGTATCAAAAAATGAATGTTGTTGCAAGAAACGTAGCCATTACTAAAATTCATCACCACCAAAAAGTTTTCCCTTCCTGCTTATATGAGGCTTCTTCTTGTAATTTCAAGATAAGGGTAGACTTTTTCTTGAACTGTCTGATTAAAAATCTCGCACAGTCTTTTTGAGGAGGTGCAGTGGTAGCGATAGTTGATTGTAAGCCAATGCTTGGAGCTTGTTGACGGTATCCTTTGTAGTGTAAAGTAGTGTAAAGAGAATGCTTCTGGAAATTTTTTGTAGCAGTTTGGCCCGTAGTTAAGATCGTGCAGGAACCGAGGAACGCTATCTCTCATTATTCTCACTCCTGAATTTCAGCTTCGCGTCCCTACCACTAACGCTGCTGGGTTATTTCCCCAAGTAGCTGACGTGGAAAGAAGCTTACTAGTTGATTGGGCAATGACTTAAAAATTAGTTAGAGTGGGGGAACTGGCATCGCCTTTCAGAAACGCAGTAACTCGAATACTTTTCAATTTCCCAATGTGGGAACCTAGCACCAAATTGCTTTATATTTGTTTAGATTAAAACAGTAGGCGATTCGCTCCAGTAATAAAAAACTGTCCACAATAGAGAGGAAAGCGTGTAGTACGTGGCCTCTCAGTAGTGGCGTTTCTAATATTCTGTCTGATTGGACAACCAATAGTTTTATGCTGTCATTCCATAGAGAGCTCAGAGTACATTATTGGCAAGTACGCGAGGGCGAACAGTACTTTCGGGTAGGATGGAATGCTGTAAAGACTTATACGGAATCTGAGGCGCAAAATTCGTCCTCTGAGAAGACTGTGGGCAGCTTTTGCAGCGCAGATGTGATTTGCAGTTGCTGAGGTCTCTGCTGGCCTTTTCGTCTCTTAAAACCGGTAAGTTCTGAAAGCGAAAAGTTAGTGATGAGGCAGGAGTAGGCACGTTTTCAGTTTAAGCGAGGAGATAGCGTTTCAAAGCATGCAATGGCATTCGAAGGCCTAATCATGACTCAGTAATTTAGGTTCCTGCGTGTATTTTCTTAATACTGCCAGAACGGCCCAACCGTCATGTCTAAAGCGAATCTGTTTACTTTATTTACCTGAGTTCCCTTTCCCACTGACTTTGCCGCTCAGATTGTGTTACCTGCGTAAGTGTGAGGATTTCATGTTACTGCTGCAACTCATCTCCAGTGCGTGAGTAAGTTCGCTATTGTGCTATTTGGCACGTGTTGTTTCTCATGTGGAATATTTTATAATTAATGCATCACTCAGACACTGCCCTTTCACTGCCCTATTTAGAGACGCACATCTTAACATTATCAACTTTAACAAGAGCCATATCCTCAACGCATTGTTAGGGTCAACCCTTCTCTTTCTGTTTCCTTTCCGCGGAGTTTAGTAAATACCGATATATGTGAGTCGTAGGTTGGAGGGAGGCGACCTGCGTGTTGGACAGGTTAATTCGATTCGGATCAAACGCACTGCATACTTTTAGTCACAGTTATTGGCGTCTTGCATCTGATAAGCGCAAAAGGCACTAGTGTTTCGGCTAGTAAACCTATTGAGCTATGCAGAGGAACGGTACGGAAAGCTATCTGTGCACCTTTCACCTGGCTGCTTTGACACTGCAGGAGCCACAGGAAGCGCCGCTCTCTCCCGGCTTAGCGCTCTACAAAGCTTTTCCTCCCGTCACGTTTCATGGTTGACACAGAATTCGACGGCCACCACACAGCTACTCCGTCGGCTTGTTTTAGCGCTACTTTCATCTTTCTTCGCCAACACATTGGACACATCTCTCTATTGGAAGGCTCGTGTCACAGATGGCTCGACTTTCTCGCTGTTGTCTAGAAATTAAGTTCTGCCTCCTGTCCTAGTTTCTCTCTGTGTGTGTGTGTGTGTGTGTGTGTGTGTGTTTTTATTTTTATTACCTTCTTTTTAATTTCACAAATTACCCAAGCTATATCAGTTAGTTACAGTATCTCCTCTTCAATAGAAGCAAGAAATGTGCAATAACAATTTTATATGGCTCAATGGCAGGGCGCAAGTCATTCAATTGGACACCAGCTCGGAGACTTGCGTGTTCCTAACTTACCTCAGGTGTCCTAATGGTGAAAGGGAACCTACAGTTTAACGTGGAATCCGAATCACCTTTTGTTCCCGCCGATTCCTCCCATTGTTAACAGATGAAGATTAGATTAACGGCAGACTGAAAATTAAAGAGACCCGACCGGGTTTCGATACCACGATCTCTCGGTAACTAGGCACGCCCTTTACCACTAGATCACGACTCCCGACATCAGGGAAGTTGAATTTACTGTGCATGCTACCAGGAGGTCTAGGGTGTTACGAATAAGGACTAGAGATGAAATTGTCATCTTAGTGGTTAAAGAACAAACTGAGCTACAGAAGCAAACACAAGAAAATTGGAATGAGGAAACCTTTCAGGTTTTCTGTTACGGTACCTGCTATGATTTGTAGAACTGCTCCATTTGTAGTAGCAGAACTGCGTGATGGTCATGGAGAACCATAGGCTACAGGTAGCTGATAGCTGACTTCTTCAACATACTTGTTGTTCAAAAAAACGATTATGCTTCGTTGCTTATTATTAAACCATTGTTTGTGCAAGCTTCTTACTAATACGTAGACTAAAGCAAGAGTTGGAATATTCCGCTACTAGTCTACTGGTTCTAATCTTGTTTCTTCTTGTTGCATGCTGTTCTGCTGAAGTTACGCCCCCTGAGTAATGTGCGCGAATCAATAACGTTGACCATTTTCTCTAAGCTGCGGGAGCAAGAATCGAATTTCTTGATGATTTTGAAGGTATTTGAAACAACATGTTTTCGAAAGTAATGCACTTTGAACCATTAGAACCTATCACGCTATTTTTTTCAGAGAATATTGTGTAAACTTATTCTTATGAACAACAAGGGCCTTCTTCTCAACCCTTATAGCGGCTGAGTTTGACGTGCTATGCTTCAAATGTGCTGTTGCGACATTCGAGATGACAGATCTGTATTGTCCAAACGGGAAGTAACAGCAGTTTAGTTAGTTGGCACTTTACTTTGGTTTTCCATACGAACTCAGACAGATGCCAGGTTCAGTGACCAAAATAGACAGAGTAGATGTCCAGTCGACAACTAGATCATTAGAGAAATAGCATTAGTTAGGATTAGGAAGAATGGTGGAAGAAATGAGACGTGTTCTTTGCACGTGGAACATCCCAGCATACGCCACAAATGATTTAAGGGAACCACAGCCATCATTTTGGCTGGGTGGAGATTTCGGCAACTGCAAGTCCAGCGTTTAAACCATGGCATCATTTCGTTTAGTACCAGCTCGATCCTCATTTTCCTTTCTCAGTCTTATTGCATCAAAGATACTGTAACTGCAGAATAGTTTAGTCACTTCTATAAACAGATGGTGCCTGAACTCTCGTCCATGCCTGACGAAAGTAACAATTAAGAAAGAAGAGACCATCATTTCCATTAGAGGGGGAAATCTGACTTGCTTGCAGAAGGGTGGGAGAGAAAACTGGGCCTAACGTGCGGTCACCTGAAGCACTTCTCACTAACTATGGAAAGATCAGATAAGATGAACTGGCTGGCTCCGCCATTACACCCACCGGAAGTCAAAAGAATTCAACCAGATCATATTATTACAATCACTGCACAGCTGGATATACGCGTGGGAACTAAATCTTTTCCACTGATTCTAAAATTAAGCAACACATAATTTTAAATGTTCTCATAGCATATAAATAAATGTGTTCAGTGTGAGTCGTCTTGCAAGCGAGGATTGGTATCTCCTCTTCAGCTACACATACCACTAAACAAATGAGACAGTGTCCACGTTTGATTGTCTAACTTCTATGGAATTCCTTTCAATAGCACATAACTTCACAGAATATCATTCAATGTATGACTGTGGTTGTCTCGTAGATGTAGCTGGAATCACGTGTCTTTTGCATTAGTGGTGTTTCATCATAACCCGTACCAAAACGACCTGTAGAATTTTCCAGGGCGGCTGGTGGTGTGGTGTGTAAGCTTCCCCTCTTTTTCCGAAATACTACAGCTCACATAATTTGAAGGCAACAGCATCCTTCGAAGGGAGAAAAGTTGAAAACAGGTCGCACCCAGAGAAAGAGGAAACTTCGTTGTTACTTTCCGGGACATGTCTGTAATTAACTTTAGCTCAAAATTAATAACTAGTGATGACAAGGATCCTCTGAAATATAGACAATGTCCTTTGACTTGGTTTATTAACCTTCAAACAAAACAACACTCCTAACTGTGCCCTTTTCATTCAGACTGCTGTTACTCACGTACCAAAACATGTGTACTCCAGAGAAGTCACGCTTTGCTCATGTTTGTCCAGTACGAATCTATCTGATTATCAGTATAGTAAAGTCGTCTATGGATTATTCGGCCTGTCGGTGTCAACGATGAGAATGGATACTCACATCAATTGCATAGGCTGATATCAGGTCGCTTAAATTTACTTCTGTTCATTGCAAAATATTCTCCAGTACACATCTTCTAATCAACCTTTCTATATTGAATAATGTATTTCTCAGCATAACTGTTTAAATTCTTCCCACTGTAACTCCTATTAGACCATTTCCCGTAATTGTATCCCTAGACGTCAACTCAGACGACATCAACATCTAACTCCAAAACCACTACTGACTCCAAATGCTCGCTACTGAAAACAATGTCAACGTCATAAAAAAGATGCGTAGCAAAAAAAAGTAATAAAAGGTAGAGCTCAACGATTAACGTATGCTAAATCAAGGAGTAGAGTTGTCAAATGAACTATGCTTTTAGATGGGATTTTTAGTTCTTAAGCTAGGAATAGATTACAGGAAATAAAATATTATTGAATGACCATAATTATAATAACAAAAAATATTTTTAGGTAAGCTAAACGAGAACCATTGAACTAGCCACGGCGGCCCTGGGCAATCGAATTCCCCATTATATCTCGTACGACTTCGGTTCCCGTATTGCTTGCGTAATACGCCATATCTTTCTAATATGTAAAATTCACATATTATGACGGTCTCTGGCGACTCATGGTCCATTAACTCAGGTAACATGCATGCAAGGAAAGAAGTAAATATCTGTTCAGGTCCCTATAAATAAACCCACGGTCAAAATAATTACACAGAAACTGTTCTTTTATGCATTTTCGATAACGTAGAACGGAGCTTCTGAATCGATACATCATTTTCGTGAAAAAACTCTGGTATGTCAACCTACCTCCTAGAATAGGCTGAGGTAGGAATCGTTCCACACCCTTCATGTGAGACGGACGTGTCTACGTGACTAACTGTACCGCACATTAAATGCTGGGTGAGTCAGGAGGAAAGGTATATGCTCGGAAGGGTGATGGTGTTCGTGATTCTGAACAAAAAAAGTTCATATGGATATATGCACTATTCCGAATGATTTACGAGATAGAACACATTTAATTTAAACATTGTCACTGTGTGTGCGTAGTTGAAGGAATGTTAGACGTCTAGTTTGTTTCCTTATTCTGGTCTAACACGTACCTTGCTGAAATTGTCTCTGTTCACATACTTAAGTAGGAGAACCGAAATTCAGAAACTGGTATACTAATATTCACAATCGATTCGCTCGAATTTCGTGAATTCCTCAGTAATGATCAAACGAGAAGCGGCCAATTAGTTCATCACAAATTAAAAAAGAAAACATCATCCGAAGAAACAATAGTGTAATTTAATAAATTCTCTATAATGTTATCTTATAAGTCGATCTAAAGTAGCACTGTTTATTTATTATTTCTCTTGGAAATAACACTCGAAGAGAAAAGAAGCCATCAAAGTATCTCGTATGATGGTTACTATCGCCTCTCACTATTTATGAGTGGCTTATGATTGCAGTTTATGATTTTCACTGTTTTCGAGTGATGATTATGTTTCTTTTCTTTCTTGAGATATCAATGAGAGCCATATAAATGTGAATCACCCTATTGGCTCTGTACTTAATATCAGAAAAATCCAACCACGAAAACTGCTTGATCAGAGTACGTCGCAAGCTTGTGAGTTATTCAACTTGTTGTTGTTATGGTCTTCAGTCCTGAGACTGGTTTGATGCAGCTTTCCATGCTAATCTATCCTGTGCAAGCTCCTTCACTCCCAGTACCTACTGCAACCTACATCCTTCTGAATCTGCTTAGTGTATTCGTCTCTTGGTCTCCCTCTACGACTTTTACCCTCCACACTGCCCTCCAATGCTACATTTGTGATCCCTTGATGCCTCAGGACATCTCCTACCAACAGATCCCTTCTTCTAGTCAATTTGTGCCACAACTTCTCTTCTCCCCAATCCTATTCAATACCTCCTCATTAGTTACGTGATCTACCCACCTAATATTCAACATTCTTCTGTAGCACCAAATTTCAAAAGCTTCTATTCTCTTCTTGTCCAAACTGTTTATTGTCCATGTTTCACTTCCATACATGGCTACACTCCATACAAATACTTTCAGAAACGACTTCCTGACACTAAAATCTATACCCGATGTTAACAAATTTCTCTTCTTCATAAATGCTTTCTTTGCCATTACCAGTCTACATTTTATATCCTCTCTACTTCGACCATCATCAGTTATTTTACTTCCTAAATAGCAAAACTCCTTTACTACTTTAAGTGTCTCATTTCCTAATTCATTCCCTCAGCATCAACCGACTTAATTTGACTAAATTCCATTATCCTCGTTTTGCTTTTGTTGATGTTCATCTTATACCCTCCTTTCAAGACACTGTCCATTCCGTTCAACTGCTCTTCCAAGTCCTTTGCCGTCTCTGACAGAATTACAATGTCATCGGCGAGCCTCAAAGTTTTTATTTCTTTTCCTGGATTTTAATACTTACTCCAAATTTTTCTTTTGTTGCCTTTACTGCTTGCTCAATATACAGATTGAATAACATCGGGGAGAGGCTACAACCCTGTCACACTCCCTTCCCAACCACTGCTTCCCTTTCATGCCCCTCGACTCTTATAACTGCCATCTGGTTTCTGTACAAATTGTAAATAGCCTTTCGCTCCCTGTATTTTACCCCCGCCACCTTTAAAACTTGAAAGAGAGTATTCCAGTCAACATTGTCAAAATCTTTCTCTAAGTCTACAAATGCTAGAAACGTAGGTTTGCCTTTCCTTAATCTTTCTTCGAAGATAAGTTGTAAGGTCAGTATTGCCTCACGTGTTCCAACATTTCTATGGAATCCAAACTGATCTTCCCCGAGGTCGGCTTCTACCAGTTTTTCCATTCGTCTGTACAGAATTCGCGTTAGTATTTTGCAGCTGTGACTTATTAAACTGATAGTTCGGTAAAAAAAAAATGGCTCTGAGCACTTTGGGACTCCACTGCTGTGGTCATTAGTCACCTAGAACTTAGAACTACTTAAACCTAACTAACCTAAGGACATCACACATATCCATGCCCGAGGCAGGATTCGAACCTACGACCGTAGCAGTCGCACAGTTGCGGACTGCGCGCGTAGAACCGCGAGACCACCGCGGCCGGCTGATAGTTCGGTAATTTTCACATCTGTCAACACCTGCTTTCTTTGGGATTGGAATAATTATATTCTTCTTGAAGTCTGCAGGTATTTCGCCTATTTTATACATCTTGCTCACCAGATGGTAGAGTTTTGTCAGGACTGGCTCTCCCAAGGCTGTCAGTAGTTCTAATGGAATGTTGTCTATTCCCGGGGCCTTGTTTCGACTCAGGTCTTTCAGTGCTCTGTCAAACTCTTCACGCAGTATCGTATCTCCCATTTCATCTTCATCTACATCCTCTTCCATTTCCATAATATTGTCCTCAAGTACATTGCCCTTGTATAGACCCTCTATATACTCCTTCCACCTTTCTGCTTTCCCCTCTTTGCTTAGAACTGGGTTTCCATCTGAGCTCTAGATATTCATACAAGTAGCTCTCTTTTCTCCAAAGGTCCCTTTAATTTTCCTGTAGGCATTATCTATCTTACGCCTAGTGAGATAAACCTCTACATCCTTACATTTGTCCTCTAGCCATGCCTGCTTAGCCATTTTGCACTTCCTGTCCATCTCGTTTTTGAGACGTTTTGTTCCTTTTTGCCTGCTCCATTTACTGCATTTTTATATTTTCTCCTTTCATCAATTAAATTCAATATTTCTTCTGTTACCCAAGGATTTCTACTAGCCCTCGTCTCTTTACCTACTTGATCCTCTGCTACCTTCACTACTTCATCCCTCAGAGCTACCCATTCTTCTTCTACTGTATTTCTTTCCCCCATTTCTGTCAATTGTTCCCTTATGCTCTGTCTGAAACTCTGTACAACCTTTGGTTTAGTCAGTTTATCCAGGTCCCATCTCCTTAAATTCCCACCTTTTTGCAATTTCTTCAGTTTTAATCTACAGTTCATAACCAATAGATTGTGGTCAGAGTCCACATCTGACCCTGGAAATGACCTATAATTTAAAACATGGTTCCTAAATCTCTGTCTTACCATTACATAATCTATCTGATACCTTTTAGTATCCCCGGGATTCTTCCATGTATACAACCTTCTTTTATGATTCTTGAACCAAGTGTTAGGTATGATTAAGTTATGCTCTGTGCAAAATTCTACCACACGGCTTCCTCTTTCATTTCTTAGCCCCAATCCATATTCACCTACTATGTTTCCTTCTCTCCCTTTTCCTACTGTCGAATTCCAGTCACCAATGACTATCAAATTTTCGTCTCCCTTCTCTACCTGAATAATTTCTTTTATCTCATCATACAGTTCTTCAATTTGTTCGTCATCTTTAGAGATAGTCGGCATATAAACTTGTACTACTGTCTGAGGCATGGGCTTCGTGTCTATCTTGGCCACAATAATACGTTCACTATGCTGTTTGTAGTAGCTTACCCGCACTGCTATTTTTTATTCATTATTAAACCTACTCCTGCATTACCCCTATTTGATTTTGTATTTATAACCCTGTATTCACCTGACCAGTAGTCTGGTTCCTCCTGCCACCGAATTTCACTAACTCCCACTATATCTAACTTTAACCTATCCATTTCCCTTTTTAAATTTTCTAACCTACCTGCCCGATTAAGGGATCTGACATTCCACGCTCCGATCCGTAGAATGCCAGTTTGCTTTCTCCTGATAACGACGTCCTCCTGAGTAGTCCCCGCCCGGAGATCCGAATGGGTGACTATTTTACCTGCGGAATATTTTACCCAAGAGGACGCCATCATCATTTAATCATACAGTAAAGCTGCATTAGGCAGTCGAAATGTCTGTGGTGCAAGAGCTCTGTAGCTGACGCTTGTATTCTCTAGTATCACAGACACATCATAAACTCATATACGAATTCAAGTCACGTGCTCTGTTTCTTCGGAATTGTTATTTTACTTTACAGAAACCTGTCATAAGGTTTGGCATTTTACCTTTCTGTGAGTTTTCACCCTTGAATCTCATTTGAAAGAAAAACAACTTTATACAGAGCATTATAATCTCAAACTGAAACTGCAGTCTATCTTTCCAGCTTTTGATTGTCGCCTCTGAGTTTGTTTGGTGTTTTCGTTCTTTAAGTATCAGACTAAACTTTATCGTGTGCTAGCAAGCTACGGTGGAACAGGTGACAGTTATGCCTTTGCAATGTTTAATGAGGCCCGCACAATTTATTCCTAGAAGTAAACAACACTGAAAGCTCCGCTGATGATGTAGTGGTACAGAATTAGAATTCCGTCTTATTCAGACGCCACTGTTTACATGATACCGGCTTTTGCGTCATGACGTAACTGCAGCTGGTAACCACTGATAAACGGTTACGATAGTGTTTGCACGGTTACATCTAAAAGCTTTCTCATTGTTCGTGCACTTGCCTATCCTGGGAACACTGCGTTATCAACTATGGAAATAAACTGACTTTTCTGTGAATAAGATAATTTACTGAAACTAAAACTTCCGTGAGAGTTCAGAGAAACCACTCAGAAAACTTTGAGATCATCAAGAGATTTTCTTGTACGTTACGATGTCTGCAGTTTTTAAGCTTCAAGCAACACAATATACATTAGAACATCAGACACATCGAGCATTATTCTAGAGCTTTTATCGTAAAAAGGCCATTTCTAGAAACTAATTTTATAGAGAATATACGCCTAACATTTGAATCTTCCTTAAATTATTTTATTTTCTTCTTTTGGGAGGTCTATATATACACTGACGAAAGCACAAAGTGTTACACAGTGCAGTACCGGTACAATATTTATTAAACTTTCTGGTGAGTTTTATCACATAGCGGCTATGAAATGATTAAACTTTCATTCCATTCGGAGTCGATGTCCATCATCAACACCAGAACGAGGTATGATCCCTACGGGCACGAATACACTTAATCATGTGGACTTTATGGCCATGTCTGAAACACATGGTGTGTAAGTTCGTGAAGAATGCTGGATAGAAACTACTTTCAAAGTACTCGTATATCTTTCGATTTCATCTGTGACATACTCCGTAGGTGATAACTCAGGGAATTGGACAGGCTAATCGTTCCTCAAGGCGTCTGTAAAATGCCATATGACGCTTTGCATTATGTTTCTTGAGTATGGCATTTGGCAGCCTGGTCATGAAGGATACAACAACGGGGTTTAACGCTCACGCCACATACTGGTAAGTATTTAGCCTCCCTAAAAATTCGCCGTGCTGTCTTACAGTAGGTCCACTCATCCTAATTCGAGGAGTTGCAGAAGCATTGGTCTGGTGAATCGCTGCTTCCTGTGACCTTTCAGCAGGTCGGCTAAGGATGCGTTGGAGTCGCTCTGGCGTCCACAGAGCGAATCGAAACTCATCAGCGGACACCACTGAATGTCCGTGGTATGATGTCAGCGGTAAACAACTCATCCCGCCTTCCAGTAATCTATTACCGACGTTTTGTGATGGCCCTCTGCCTGTAACTTCTGGCCCTATTCACTTGTTATCATCCATGTGTTCGTCAGAGACCATGGAAAAATCTTACGATCTTCTCGTGTCGTAGTACTTGTGATAGGATCTATTGCTGTTCCTGCCACATTGTTGTCCTGAATTCATCTTCTGACGACTCGTAATGCAGTCATTGGTCTACGAGATACTGTCTGTGTGATGTTAGGATACGATGCTTGTTTGTCCCTCGTACTAATGATTCGACCTTTCTCAGAGTCTAAAAAACGGCGACAGGCTAAACATGCACGTCCTCTGCGCTTTCTATCTCTCTGCACCATTTAGTACTTCCACCAGTCTTTATGCCCAGGAATTGCTTTACTCGACACTGAAACTCGTGAAACTAAGCTCGCATAAGGATGAAAGTTTGATCGACATAGCCCACAGATATGTGTATCTGTTTGGCAATGTTTGGTCAAGATAATGTTGCTTTAAAACTCCCCATTTCAGTCAGTGTATAACGAGAAAATTCTTCTTCCTTAACGAAGAGCCGTAACAGCAATACTTGATTAATAGTTCCTAACTAAATGAAGCCAAATTTTCTTCTTACACAATGGAAGAGGTAAAGTCTTCTTTTAAAGTCTTCAGCTTAGTCATAACTGGAATCGTATCGTAAATATTCAGAATGTGAAACGTATTCATTTGGCTTGTTCTTAATAGTTATTACTCGTCAAATCAAAGTGTTTATCTGGACTTTGCGGGAATTAACTTCGTTACATGATGAGGTACAGTCACGTCCCAATTCAAAGTAGGATGCATTGTTACCTTGTAGAGCGAGGGCGAAAAGTGATCGTGCAAGATACCTTCGTTGGAAGCTGCGATAACTCGCTGTTCACATAATTCATTTGACCAACAATGCGAATGAGAAATGTTTGATTGTGCTGATAGAGAAGGTGATAAAAGGCGTAAGCAAATATTGACAAGCAAAAGTTAAGTAAGTCAGTGTTGTGCAAAATTATGATAGGAGTGACACGATGCCTTGTTAAGTAGGCGACAAGTATCTGTCTCAGAACAGAATCAGTGAGGTGCACACAAAAATTTTTTTATTGATGGTATAGGTAAATGTCCCATTAGACAGAAATTTTCTGCAATATTGTGAATAGTACAAGCAAATACCTTCTTCACAAGAATTTCACAATTGTTCTCGAACCTAATTGGAAATCTAGGCTAGCAAAAAGCTCTGAGAAAAAATAGTGTCCCAGCTGTGGAATTTCATTTAAAAAGTTCCAGAATGATTGAGTCATTACATGCGGACGAAACAAGACACCTACGAAAAGAGCATACTTCTTATTCGTGGTCGCCGTTGGGGCCTACTGAGGACTACACGGCTCGTATCTACTCTACAGTGAGGATTTTATTCTCTTCTTCTTCCAGTATTCCTACATTTTATAGCAGTGAGCCAGCTAACTCTCCCGTCCACTTGGTCCCAGTGACCTTACTGATAACGGACATGGGGAAAACTCGCTGTCGGGTGGCTGGCTGGAACTGCAGTCGGCCTTGTGTTTTCTCCACTGCAGTCTCCAGTTGTTCCAGATCCGATTATAGAGACGCGAATCACTTGCTCTTGGATGCCTTCCCTCCACCATTGTTTGTGAAGATCCTGTTGGTGAGCCTTTCGGGTTTTACGTGGGCCAAGTGTCCGTAGAAGGTCAGTCTCTTTTTCCTTACACACTTGAAGATTTGGGTTAATGAGCCCAATGTTGTTTCGGATTCAGAGGTACATTACTCTTCTTTTACGCACCCTAGTATCCTCTCCATTATCACTATTTTCGTGAGTAGACCCTTCCTGGCCATTACGAGGCCCTCGGAGGAATACAGAACAGATGGTTTATTACTAACTTGTAGTGTCGGAGTCTGAGGTTCTTGGAAATACAGTTGGACGTGTAGATACTACTGCTGGAGTGACAAGCTCTTTCATACTTCGTGCATATCGTGTCTATGAGTAGGCTTTCGCTCTGTTTTGCAGTGATCCATTGTCCTAGATAGGGTAATTGACTGCAGATAGTTTCTCTATGGTGGTATCTTCTAGTGGAGTTGTAGAGGGGACTTCCCTGATGTTGTACATAAATTCTGGCTGGTGATCTTCAAGCCGGTCTTAACTACTACACTGTAAAGGCTGTGTAGCTTATAAGTACTGGTAGCCTCTTCTGTACTGTTCGCTAGAAAGGTGAGGTAAGCAACAAAAATTATTCGTGGTACGTTGAGGTTATCATTCTTGCACCCAAAGTGCAGTGCCTCTCTTGATGGTAGCACTGTCGTCCTATCTTTGAGAATTTTCCGTAGGATGCAGGAGAATGCGGGACAGGCCGTTGCCCTGTGTGACTCCTGTTCTGATGGGGAATCTTTTGGATAGCTCACCTCTATATTCGATCTTAGATGTCGTGTTCTTCAGAGTAGCTTGCTTTACTTTCACTGGGCCTCACAATCCTAAAGGAACCATCTTTCCAGGCCTAAACTTACCACAGAATGAAACTGGGACCTCTAATTTACTAATCAAAGACGACAGATCACATGGTCAATTTACTTTTATTCCTGTAACATTTGTTTTAATGTTGCAAAAGTAGAAAATTAAAAAAGCCGTGTATCATGCCAAAAAAGTGTTTGATGACTGATGGAAGAGAGCTATAATGGTGGACGAGGAAAATAGAGAAAATAGCAAAACCAGTCGGCATAAATCCTAACAAAGCATTATCTTTTGCAGCTGAAACAGCAAATGACGAATCAACATACATAGCTATAGAAAATAGCGTAATCACCGGCGAAAGTAGTTTTATACACACTGCCAGCGAAGCGTCATGAACAGCCAAGGTGAGATGCACCTACGTCCTGTTTCTGTCCTTGTTCTGAAGTGGTACTTAATTCAGTGGCCCGAACAGACGCGTATCGTGTTGCAGCACTTCAGTTATAAGGGTACTGGAGTGTGCGCTGTTACTACCTGCCCTCGTTGGATATGGAGTGTAATCACGCCGGTACTACCACCATGCCCACCCAGGTAACCAGTTCGCCTTACCTGGTGATAATTATGATCTCTTTGCGTATTGTCTTTGGAATGTTATTGTTTTGTTTAATACTTTGTTCTCGTGCTCTTATTCACTATGTGAGTAGCTTGTTCCAGTATTTTGTCTGTCTCATTAAAAGGTCAAAGATCAACTTCTGTAATACATTAGCTCAGCCAAATTAACTCCTCTCAGTTTGAACAATTTTTCTGCCAGCGTTACACACTGACACGATGTAGTTTAGACAATATGTAGACTGGTTCGAACTTATTTGTTCGCAGTTAAAAAATTAAGTTGTCGCTGTTTTAGTAGAGTTATCAGATGCTCCAGTATTGCCTGTAATGTGATCCAAGTGTCAGTGCTCATAAGAAACATACCACGACGAATTTTTCTCCATTTCGTTAAATGCATCTGTGAAGTCTGTAGCTCCTATATAAACAACTACATCAACTTACTATCTTTTTCATTATTCTAATAAGAGAAAGAGCGTTAACTACGTTCATCTAAACGCTGATTCTGAAGATCCTGATGAATTTACTTCGTTCTACACAATGGCTTCGTCCTGTTGTTTAATAATTCTGAGTGTAGGTAGTGTGAAAGGTATTGACATATTTAAGTCTCTATAAATAGCTATTCCATTTATGAGCTACCTTCGAGAAATAGCAACTACGCCTGTTCCTAAAATCTTGTTGCTCTCTGTTTCCTCTACGTAGCTTATGCCCGTTATTGCTCTTAATTCTCTCTGTCTGTACTGTAGTAGTATGAGACAAAAAGAGCACAGCGTTTCATGCTCCCTTGCTAGGTCCTTTGTCCGACAGCAGAAGTGTGCCAGCTATCTTATCGGCGGCTTCCGGGCTTCGACTACGCTCCGAAGAATTTCGGTTTCGACAGCACCGATATCGCACTAGTTCCACTTCCTGTTATGTCGCACCAGTGTTCTGTTACTGTTCAGTGACAGGCTCAACGTGTTTTAGAGTTCGTCACTCAAAGCAGGTCGATAACCTTTCCTTCCTCTTCCCCTTTGTGAAAACATTTTGAATGTTTAACAATTATGAAATTAGTAGACAGAACGAACGCCCACAGATTTGCGACTGCAGCAGTCACCGCCACTGAAGCAGAGTCACAACTCTCCGGATAACCACGTAAAATAAAGTACGTTGCATTGAGAAACGAACTTTGTGAAGTTAGTCAGTGTTTAAACCGATGGGTCCTAGTCCTGGAATTTCTCCAATGTCATCCTGAATCACATTAGATAATACGATTTCGTCAAAATTGTAGACCGAATATACAGTATTCCTCAGTTTTACATAGTCTGTTTCCTGTAGAACTTGACAGCTGCCACTTCGATCTCACACAGAACTTGATGAATCCTGCCCCGCCCCATTTGTTAAGAAACAGAGTGACGTCGTAAGAATTTCATGCTAAAAAAAGTAAATCAATCAAATCAAATCACAGAACGACCTTCAGCCTGAACGTCATCCGTAACAAGCTGTGGATTAAGTTCTTCAAATGCTTCATTGGGCTATTATTGCGCTCAACGTCTTACGCCATTTGAATTGAGGCAAAATGACGACACTCCAGAGCACATTACGCTGTAGCAATACTTGTACGGTATGCAGCTGATTGTCACTGACAACGCGTGTTGTCTCCAGAAGGCTGTGCTGTAAGGGTATCGCGGATGACAAAAAAGGATCCTGCTACGAAAATAAGTGGCAACTGAGATCATCACTCGTGGTTGTGGGGCCGAATGGTGTGCATCACGTCGTCTGCCGACACATTCTCAGTCACGAACCTGACTGACTGAAGTAGAATTATCTTCAGTTATGAGTTCCGCTTAGAACTGAGCCCCAATGAGCAGCTGATGTAGCGCATAGTGTATACACCTTCAGTCCCCATCTCCCATGTAGTGCATGGTGGATCCAGCTTAGAACCCTATGACCTCACTTGAACCGTGACGGAGGCCAACCGCCGCAGGGTGGGCCAGGGCATAGGAATGCAGTGGCGTGCGCACACACACACACACACACACACACACACAAACACACAAACACACAAACACACACACAGTGGGCTAGCAGTTACATGGAAGAAGTGACCGAATTTTTTTTGATCGCGCTACAAACGACTAGGAGGGATGCGGAGTCGCTCATGCTGTCTACTCCAGTACATGGACTACCATCGTTTCTTGTTCTTATTCGAGGTATGTATGGAGGTTTCATACTCATATAGGCTGGTTGTAACATCAGACAGCAGCTGCGCCGACACCACGCTTATCTGGCCCCTTGGCATTGGATGGGTGAGAGGGATAAGAGGGTGGAAGGAGGAAGAGGACTATGTGAATGGTCAGGACATGCTAGGCCTTAAGGTCTTACTGATTTGCTTATTCACTTGCAGTGATACCAGCGCCAGCCCCGCATCGACCTATGCAGCAAAGGCAGGCCTTCTGGCCCTCAGCTAAACGTAGCAGTACGAGAAGGTGAGAACAAGCGGACTTAGCACGGTGTGCTGCGGAGGGTTGCACATTAAGGTAGAAGTCCAGACGCATTTTTTTTTGCAGCTTTAAATAGCGAAGTGATTGTTTTGTTCCTTCACGGCCTTCATGGTCTCAAGACAAGTAATCTGGAGCAAGTGGTGGAGTGCAATACGAATATACTGTTGTGTGAACAGAAGCTCCGCTATGTTTTCCTGTTTTTTCATCAATAATATTTATAGCTTTCTCTCTCCCATTCTTATACTGGTGGTTGGCGCAAGTGTGTTGCATGTTAGAGAAGTACATACCTTCTCTGTAGAAACATCCCCGTCTTTATTTTTTGACGAGTCCAGTGTAATCTAGAACTCTTAGAGCACATGACAGGGGCGTCATTTATTTTTAGCGCACTCATTCTGCAGGACAGAACTTCACTTAGGTGAAACGCTAGCTTGGTGCTCGTTCAATCAAAATACATTCCTGGAAATGGAAAAAAGAACACATTGACACCGGTGTGTCAGACCCACCATACTTGCTCCGGACACTGCGAGAGGGCTGTACAAGCAATGATCAAACGCACGGCGCAGCGGACACACCAGGAACCGCGGTGTTGGCCGTCGAATGGCGCTAGCTGCGCAGCATTTGTGCACCGCCGCCGTCAGTGTCAGCCAGTTTGCCGTGGCATACGGAGCTCCATCGCAGTCTTTAACACTGGTAGCATGTCGCGACAGCGTGGACGTCAACCGTATGTGCAGTTGACGGACTTTGAGCGAGGGCGTATAGTGGGCATGCGGGAGGCCGGGTGGACGTACCGTCGAATTGCTCAACACGTGGGGCGCGAGGTCTCCACAGTACATCGATGTTGTCGCCAGTGGTCGGCGGAAGGTGCACGTGCCCGTCGACCTGGGACCGGACCGCAGCGACTCACGGATGCACGCCAAGACTGTAGGATCCTACGCAGTGCCGTAGGGGACCGTACCGCCACTTCCCAGCAAATTAGGGACACTGTTGCTCCTGGGGTATCGGCGAGGACCATTCGCAACCGTCTCCATGAAGCTGCAGGCGTGAATGGAGGGCGAATGGAGACGTGTCGTCTTCAGCGATGAGAGTCGCTTCTGCCTTGGTGCCAATGATGGTCGTATGCGTGTTTGGCGCCGTGCACGTGAGCGCCACAATCAGGACTGCATACGACCGAGGCACACAGGGCCAACACCCGGCATCATGGTGTGGGGAGCGATCTCCTACACTGGCCGTACACCTCTGGTGATCGTCGAGGGGACACTGAATAGTGCATGGTACATCCAAACCGTCATCGAACCCATCGTTCTACCATTCCTAGACCGGCAAGGGAACTTGCTGTTCCAACAGGACAATGCACATCCGCATGTATCCCGTGCCACCCAACGTGCTCTAGAAGGTGTAAGTCAACTACCCTGGCCAGCAAGATCTCCGGATCTGTCCCCCATTGAGCATGTTTGGGACTGGATGAAGCGTCGTCTCACGCGGCCTGCACGTCCAGCACGAACGCTGGTCCAACTGAGGCGCCAGGTGGAAGTGGCATGGCAAGCCGTTCCACAGGACTACATCCAGCATCTCTACGATAGTCTCCATGGGAGAATAGCATCCTGCATTGCTGCGAAAGGTGGATATACACTGTACTAGTGCCAACATTGTGCATGCTCTGTTGCCTGTGTCTATGTGCCTGTTGTTCTGTCAGTGTGATCATGTGATGTATCTGACCCCAGGAATGTGTCAATAAAGTTTACCCTTCCTGGGAGAATGAATTCACGGTGTTCTTATTTCAATTTCCAGGAGTGTAGTATTGCACCCAATGATTTTCGCCAATTTCTGGCAGGGGACTGCACACATTGATAGTTTCTGCAATGTATGACACTATTTAGGGTTTAGTGGCTAATGTTACCAGTCTTTTTTAAAACAATGCCCATTTCGAAACCATCACCATTAGTGGCCTGCGGGTACATCAATGTATGACACACTTTACAGTTTTCAGTTAATGTTAGTGATTTTTGAAGTAGACACGCATGAATGTAGGACTGTGAATGCTTAAGATGCATAAGCAAAGTACTTTATATATGCTCACCACTACTAGGAATGGTTTTACCGATATTTCCCCAGTATTCCACAAATGCCTTTTTTTTCAAGAATACAGACATAAAAATTATATGTCAAACAATCACCATAGTGCGATAATTTAACAAATGGCTCGGAGCACTATGAGACTCAACTTCTGAGGTCTTTAGTCCCGTAGAACTTAGAACTAGTTAAACCTAGCTAACCTAAGGACATCACATACATCCATGCCCGAGGCAGGATTCGAACCTGCGACCGTAGCGGTCTCGCGGGTCCAGACTGCAGCTCCTAGAACCGCACGGACAATAATTTAACAAGTGACACAGATATTCAGCGATAATCTACACTCACACCGTGAATTCATTGTCCCAGGAAGGGGAAACCTTATTGACACATTCCTGGGGTCAGATACATCACATGGTCACACTGACAGAACCACAGGCACATAGACACAGGCAACAGTGTGCTCCTGTTGTTACTCTACGCGTCACGACTTCCCTTAGTGTCTCAGGCATCCTCAGACCTGACTTGTCGTTCTTAGTATGCACCTCAGTCGAGTAACAGCAGCAGCAGCAGCAGCAGCAGCAGCAGTAGTCTACTGAAGTGATTCTCGCAAGTTTTTAACATACACTTCTGGAAATGGAAGAAAGGACACATTGACACCGGTGTGTCAGACCCACCACACTTGCTCCGGACACTGCGAGAGGGCTGTACAAGCAATGATCACACGCACGGCACAGCGGACACACCAGGAACCGCGGTGTTGGATTAGCATCAGTAGGAGTATGCTGCACCAGTGAAGGGCATAGGTGCCATTTTTGGGTCATAAATTACTATACTTATAGTGACACGTTAGTAAACATCAAAGCAAGTGCACTACCCGCAAGGAAAAATATTATCTGCTAATGAGTCATAATGTGCATGAAGAGAGTGATAGAAAATGAGTGTCCGGGAGGTGCGAAAATCAATCTTCTATAGAATTTATTTATTACACTTCACAAAATGGACACTGACATACTCAAGAAATGTTCAAAATAAACATTCAACTTGCACTATGAACAATGAAAGAAAGCCGGCTCGCAACAGTGATCAAAAGGTTCGCACCATCAAGATCTAAGGCGAAATCCTTGGGACTTCCAAAACCGTCCAGGACATTCAGTTAGGTATCTACTCTTAAACAATGTATATAGAATCATATTGATGTAACCAGGTGATAAGAAATGGAATGTGATGGCATGCAACAGTCTGTCGTCGAGCTTATCAGAGAACTGGCTATTCTTTAAGGTGTAGCTGCAGATAGTGCGATAATAAGTTTTATGGGCACGGTAAATACAAAAATCCAGAGACTGAATTTGTTGAATGGTTTCAGGTGGTATGTATTACAATGTAACACACTTTACAGGAGGGGTAGTTTGCTCTAAAGAAGTATAATTTTTATACATAGGCAAGGAATCAATCAAAAGAAATTTATTTTGACCAGCTATTGGCCAAAAGCAATGCTTGTACCATAGTTATAGTTCTCTTTCACCCATTTTCCCACTCTCGCTTGGTGTGATGTAAATACTTCTACTGCCCTTGCAAGATCACACACAAGAGAAAGAATCGTACAGAGTAGAGCACCTCCAGCTTCTCGCAACACAATAACTTTCCAGTCAATTTACCATCCACATTAACAGTCAGCTTAATTTTATGTGAATACGTTAAGGTACTGGTGTTAGTTGATCCTGATACTGTTCTCTTGGTACCTCTACTTTGCAGAATTCCTTTCATATACATTTCCTCTTCAAATCCCGATTGTTCAGAACTGAAAACAAATTCGTTAGTGAACGATGGAATGAGTTTTTTTTTTAATTTCATGCACAAATTTTCTGGCTGATTCCGCAGTTTTCTGTGAATCATAAGGTTGACACTTGGTTGGAAATTTCGTTGTCTTACACCTTTCAATCTGTTGCACTGTTTGGAGTAATGCAACCAACCACTGCTTCCCTTGAAACCACTGGAATCCGTGTTGTGCACAATTTGGTGTGCATAGAGTAGTACTTCACTATCATGAACTTCGTGTAAACTGTAACGAGCAGCCTTGAAAAGCCCAAAGACCAGCGAGCTAACATCCGAAAGATGTACGGGCTCACATGCGGTTCCTCTTCGTCGAAACGAATTAGCTCGAACTCGTCTAAGGTGTTGAACCGCACGTGTCGCTTTACATGCCCTAAATTAGACACTTGTGACCCTTTTATTAAATTGTGTGTAACATACAACGTTAATATACCATAAACAACATTAATAATAATATCGAGAGCTAAATTAACGACCCATAAATGATGTAGACCACATAGTTGCGATTTCGTTAGAATAATGTTTATTCAGAAAGCAAACTAATAGTGAAAGTGTTGGTATTTAAAATTACTATTACACTCTAGCGCATGTCCATTTGACACAGTTCGATCATTTGCAATCTTATCGCGAGTTAAAAGACCAATATTCCACCTCGTTAACTACGGGAAAAGTTAGTTCACACCGGGCGCTCGGCTGCTTACCGCTCAGAGACTAAGTCTCGCGATACCACAAAACGCCAAATTTTCTAAGTCGTTTCACTTCCTAGCTACCTAAAGACCGACCGTCCGCTTTTTTGTCTCCACCAGCACTGTCCCTCTGCCCGTTCCCGGCCGCGTTTCTCTCCTGAACTCACTAGGGCAGTTCACTTTCCTGAAACCGTCCATCTGATTGGCTACAGCTTATTCTACATTATTTTCCATTTTAACATATTTAAATAATCAAAGCTTGATCACTTTCACGTTCTAAATAAATTAACAATAACATCCATTACATAATGTGCGTTAAATTCGTTTACATAAAACCAATACAAGTTCCTTCTTAACTTTGAATGTCATGGCCAGCAGCCTTGCACCAAAGAGCTCTCTGATAAATAAATAAAGAACAAAAGTAACTATTGCTTAATGATTCAATAAGGTGTCATGCTGTCTTCGTTCAATGTGTTTTGTGTGAAGGAAATGATGATCTGATGCTCAACTGAAAATACTGAAAATTTAAATTTACTACTCGTATATCTTTTAAACAAATAAAACTACAGAGTTGATATTTACAACATTTTCCATTTTAATGATAATCGATCGTTAACATCGACCAAAGCGTTCAGATTTTAGCATTCAGGTCTTTGTTACAAAACTTGTTAATTTCACTTTAACAGTAAATCCTAAACTATTATAGATATTATCAATATTCAAGTCTTACTGGGATCACCATGAAATTTTATGAAAGATGGTAGATTAATATTACTGTGGCCTCATTCCCTGAATTACTACAGAATTAAATAGCTTTCGTAAATGTTTTCCTTTATGGCAGATCTTGGGTCCGCCATATTTAACACTGCTTCGTCTCACTGTTTCTATGGAGTTTCCCTATGACGTAGGTTCTCATCTGTCTCACTCCCACACCACAGCACTTACGCCTCATTCAGCATAATAGACATCTGTGAATTTCCCGATCTCGTGGCGAATCTGCGCTCTTTGTGGCACACGCTCCTGGACGACAGGGTTCATTTCACAATTCCTGAAGGGTGACTCAGCCATATACTTATATGAGAGCGAAATGCTCGTTAACTCACAAAGTGCGTCTTGTCCTTTCTTGAATACCCGCAGTTTTTCGTATTCAGTACACGGCCACATGGCTGCGGTCTTATTCGAAACCTGTTCATACTTGTTTTTTTTATCATGCTGTGGATGACCTTCAACGTACATAATAAAGTTTAGTTCCCGCTCCTTGAACAACTATTCTTTTCTACTACGTTTGACTGGAGATGGAATGTGTGGCTCCCTGTCCGACAAGGATGGTAAAGTATATGGCTTGATACCTGTTTCAGTATCACGTCTACTTGTTAAGCACATATCCTCAATATTGTACTCTATACATTGTCCTCACAGCTGAGAGTATACGACACCACACATTCCACTGACTCATATTTCGTCTGCCATTTCTTTCTCACTCTGTGAAAATTCTTGGGTACCTCTCTGAAAACATGTCAACTTTGGCAAATGTTGTTGTAGACATAGTGCAGTGTTTGCTATGTTTATCGTTTCCATTGCTCTGCTCTGTATCACCACCACTAGCACTGTAGCACTGTTGTGAGCTACTCGTCAGCTAAGCAGTTCAGCTACGCTCTGTATCATCATACTGTGCTCACCAGTTCCGCCTCCTGCTATCATTACCGGCCAATATAATGGTTGCATGGTAGACAATATGTAGGGCGTCGAATGCCGTAAACACCACTGGCATTTTGAGACGTTGCACTACAGTTAAGATCCATCAATTATATCCGAAATAACCAAAACGTGGACTCAAGTGAACGATTTGTTTACATAAGGACGCTAGAGAAAGTGGCCGGTTTGTTTGCTTATGGAGAAAAATGTGTGATTTTTTCTGAAACCGGTATAGCGCCCCTATTCACGACTACATTTACACTCCACATAATTACTGTGCTGTTCACAATGATGTGCCTCGCAGAGGGTTTAATGAACCACCTTCAAGCTGTCTCTCTATCGTTCCACTCTCGAACGGCGCACGGGAAAAACGAGTACTTAAATTTTCCTGTGCGAGCCCTGATTTCTCTTATTTTATCGTGATGATCATTCCTCCCTATGTAGGTGGATGCCAACAGAATGTTTTCGCAATCGGAGGAGAAAACTGGTGATTGAAATTTCATGAGAAGATCCCGTCGCAACGAAAAACGCCTTAATTTTAATACTTGCCACTCCAATTCACGTATCATGTCTCTGACACTATCTCCCCTACTTCGCGATCATACAAAACGAGCTGCTCTTCTTTGTACTTTTTCAATGTCATCCGTCAGTCCCAACTGATGCGGATCCCACACAGCACAGCAATACTCCAGAATAGGATGGACAAACGGTGGTATAAGCAGTCTCTTTAGTAGACCTATTTGCACCTTCTAAGTGTTCTGGCAATGAAACCCAGTGTTTGGTAGGCTCTGCCCACTACGTTATCTATGTGATCGTTCCAATTTAGGGTATTTTCAATTATAATTTCTAGGTATTTAGTTGAATTTACAGCAATCAGATTTGTGTGTCTTATTGCGTAATCGAAATTTAGCGGATTTCTTTTAGTAGTCATGTGAATAGCTTCACACTTTTCATTATTCAGGGTCAATTGCCACTTTCCGCACCATACTGATATCTTATCTAAATCATTTTGTAATTCATTTTGGTCATCTGATGACTTTACAAGACGGTACATGACAGCATAATCTAAGACAGTTACTGAGATAGTATCGACAGCAGTTGAGAGATATAAACCACAAAAATTAATAAGTGATGGTAATGATCCCCCATGGTACACAAAACGGGTCAGATCGCTGTTGCAGAAGCAGCGAAAAAAGCATGCCAAATTTAAAAGAACGCAAAATCCCCAAGACTGGCATAGTTTCGCAGAAGTTCGAAATACGTATAGTGCGTACTTCAATGTGAGATACTATCTATATTAACGACATAGGAGATAATCTCCTATGTAGTTAATATAGATAGGGAACGATAGAGGGCCTATAACACTTCCCTGGGGAACGCCGGATATTATTTCTGTTTTACTCGATAACTTACGGTCTTTTACTACGAACTGTTACCTTTCTGACAGGAAATAAAGAATCCAGTCGCACAACTGAGGCGATATTCTACAGATACGCAGTTAGGTTGGAAGACGCCTGTGAGGAACGGTTTCGAATGCTTTCTGGAAATCTAAAAATATGGAATATATTTGACATCTCCTGTCGACAGCACTCATTACTTCATGAGTATAAAGAGCTAGTTGTGTTTCGCAAGAACGATATTTTCTGAATCAGTGCTGACTATGTGTCAATAAATCGTTTTCTTCGTGGTACTTCATAATGTTCGAATACAGTATATATTCCAAAACCCTACGGCAAATCGCGCCGGCCGGGGTGGCCGTGCGCTTCTAGGCGCTACAGTCTGGAACCGCGGGACCGCTACGGTCACAGGTTCGAATCCTGCCTCGGGCATGGATGTGTGTGATGTCCTTAGGTTAGTTAGCTTTAAGTATTTCTCAGTACTAGGGGACTGATGACCTCAGAAGTTATGTCCCATAGTGCTCAGACCCATTTGATCCATTTGAGCCTACTGCAAATCGACGTTAGTGATATGAGCCTGTAATTCAACGGATTACTCCAACTTCACTTTTTGGGTATTGGTGTGACTTCAGCTATTTTCCAGTCTTTAGGTACAGATATTTCTGTAAGCGAGCGGTTCTATATAATTGCTAAGAATGGAGCTATTGTATCAGCATACTCTGAAAGGAACCTGACTGGTATAGAATCTGGACCGGAAGCCTTGCTTTTATTATGTGATTTAAGCTGCTTTGCGACACCCAAGATATCTATTTCTATGTTTCTCATCTTGACTGTTGTTCTTGATTGGAATGGGGGAATATTTACTTCGTCTTCTTTGGTGAAGGAGTTTCGGAAAATCGTGTTTAATGACTCTGCTTTAGTGGCACTGTCATCAGTGACTTCACCATTGTTATCTTGCAGTTAAGGTATTGATTGCATCTTGCCACTCGTGTGCTTTATGTATGACCAGAATCTGTTTGGGTTTTCTGCCAGATTTCGAGACAGAGTTTCGTTTTGGAAATTATTGAAAGCATCTCATATTGAAGTACGCTCTATGCGTATTTCGAACTTCTGCAAGACATTGGTAGTCTATGTAATTTTGCGTTCTTTTAAATTTGGCATGCTTTTTTCGCTGCTTCTGCGACAGCGATCTGACCCGTTTTGTGTACCATGGGTGATCAGTACCATCACTTATTAATTTATATGGTATATGTCTCCCAACTGCTGTCAATACTACCTGTTTAAAATCATTCCACAACTTCTCTACACTTACATGATCAGATCGGAAGGAGTGCAGACTGTGCTACAAAGGTGGTAAGAGCATATTTATCTGCTTTTTTAAGTCGATATACTTTGCGTTTCTTTTTGATGTTTTTAGGAGTTATGGTATTCAGCGTAGCAACTACTGCCTTGTGGTCGCTAATCCCTGTATTCGTCACGACACACTATATTTGTCCAGGATTATTTGTTGCTAAGAGGTCAAGTACGCTTTCGCAAACATTTACTACATCCAGATCTATACTCTACAAGCGGTACAGAGGGTAGTTCTTGTGCCACTACCTTTCTCTCTTCCCTGTTGCTTTCATGAATCATTCATGGGAGGGAAGGCTCTAATTTCTTAGGTTTCCTGGTAGTGCTCATATCACGAAATGTGCGTGGGGTGAAATATTATACGTGGTGAGTCTTCGTGGAACGTAGTCTCTCAGATTTTTAACTGTAAACCACACCGTCAATCTTCTCTTATAGCGCCCCCGACGGGAGTTTGTTGAGCACCTGCATAACACTGTCATGTCTCATAAATAAATTCGTGACGAAACGGTTTGTTCTTCGTTATATCTTCTTTTACTTTCCTATTGATCCAAAGAATTAAGGGTCCCAGACTCAAGTATAACAGTCAACACTCAGTCGAACGGGATTTTTTTGGGAGATACTTATTTTGTGGATGAACTGCAGTTCGTTGAGAGCCTTACACCAAATCTTGAAAGTGTAATTTATCCACAATATTGTAATCGGAGAGCAATGCATCTCTCCACCTATTTATGCTGGTCGCTCCAGTTGAACGTGAACGTTAGCACACTGAAAAATCAGTTTCTTACCCTTAGTAGACGTCACAATAATACCTTGTAACGCCACCTCTAGCCTGGATAATAGCCTCAGTTCGGCGACGAAGAACGTCCAAAAGATCATTCGGATATGCCACATCCAGATGACTCTTCTCATTGACGATTGTGAGGGTCGTAAATTTTACATTTCACCCCGTGTTCCAAGTAGTCCCAGACATATTCCGTGGGGTTAAGACAGAACGAAACAGATGAAGGAGATCTCTTTCCACAGGCAGAGCCTTTAGATTTACTCGACGTTGGGCGTGAGCATAGCTGCCATATCTATGTTGCTGTGAAAATTTCGAATCTTTAAAACAGAAGCCATGAACTACGCTTGGTATTCTCTGTTTATGCAAGAGAAACAGTCTCGACACTTCTTGTTCTCTGGGGAGTGCTTACTTAGTTGTGTTGTGATTCTGCCGGTCCTTTGTAAAAAAGTAAGTTATGGTATACGATCCGAGTTTGAGGAAAATCTAAACCAGGATAACTGGCGAAAAGTTAAGATACGATCTCACATCTGCTCGCTTGCTGCGGTTCGTTATTAAAGATTCTGACTGCCGAACCGGGAACGAAAGTGGAGCACAGCGTCACATTGGCCGGTTTACATGTGTGGCGCTCGCCAAATTTCTGGCGCTGCGCTGGCCTTGTTTCAAGGTTGTCCGAGGCGCCTGTGCTGTTTATTGACTTCGGTCGCCTAACTTGTGGCTCTTCGCAGCTGCCCAGCTGCGCACCCGACTCGTGCAGGCCATCAGCGGCGAAGAGATCCGCGGCTTACGTCACGCGCCTCCTACACTCCTCAAGCAGTTATATTAAAACGCTGAAAATTTCAGTTCATCTCCTTCGCATCACGTTCATGATGAACACTATAGACGCAAACTCCCTTTTAGCGTCTGACGTCTGTGCGTCGCATCTAAAATTTTTTTAACGAAAATGGAACAGAGCGTTTGAATGATGGAAGGTATGCTACAGGCTGAAAAATATTGTCTGCTTCAAATTATTTGTATTCGTGTTTATAATATATACACCACTTTGTCGGTTTTTGCAGTCATCGATTTTAGAAAAACAGCTTCAATGATTATAAAGTATTTGATTGTGGCGTCACTTAGGTATTTCCATCGGTAGTTCTCATTTTGAGAGACAACGTCATCTCGGAGAGTAATTTTTCTTATTGGATATTAGTCAGGAGGTACGACATAAACACTGATTGAGTAATACGTCCTTGCTTCCTTGATGACTTACTAACATACTAAACAGCTGCTGCACAGCTGGGACTGTCACCAAATATATACTACAGCCGAAAGTCAACTACGGTATACTTGCGGTTCTCGTTAAGCGATGGTTAAGTCGGCTGTTTAGGTTTTTATGTTGGTAACGCCATCTAGTGCTCTGTATGAAAATCACTGACTGTGCTGTGTGCAGTCTGTGTTTATGTTGGTAACGCCACGTAGCGCTCGGTATGAAAATCACTGAATGTGCTGTGTGCAGTCTGTGGCTGGTTGGACTCATGGTTGGAATATTCGCTTGTGTAGTGTTGGGCAGTTGGATGCGAACAGCGCGTAGCATTGCGCAGTTGGAGGTGAGCCGCCAGCAGTGATGGATGTGGAGAGAGATTCCAGAGTTTTGAGAACGAACGATCTGGGCGTGTAACCGCCAGAAAAAGGAAATTTGTAAAGATGGATGTCATGAATTGATAGATGTTTATCATGTCTTTTGAACATTAATAAGGTAAATACATTTTTAGTTCTCTACCAAAATCTTTCATTCGCTAACTATTCCTATCAGCAGTTAGTGCCTTCAGTAGTTAGAATCTTTTATTTAGCTGGCAGCATTGGCTGTCGCTGTATTGCAGTAGTTCGAGTAACGAAGATTTTTGTGAGGTAAGTGATTCATGAAAGATATAGGTTATAGTCAGGGCCAGTCTTTTGTGGGGATTATTGAAAGTCAGATTGCGTTGCGCTAAAAATATTGTGTGTCAGTTTAGTGATGATGAGAATAAGTAAATAGAGAACTGTCTGAGTACGTTCAGTTTTGTTCAGCTGTTTGAAAATCAAATAACGTAAGAGGTTTTCCAGCACTGTCATTTTTAAATTTTTCTAAGGGGACGTTTCACTGTGGTTACGACCTAGATGTGCAGCGGCGGTAGGCTGAGAAGAATATTCCATAGGAGGCTACTACGGCTAAGTCGTTCAACTGCAGCAACTGCAAGTAAGCTCCTGCGAGGCATATAGTGAACATGGAACAAATTCGGAAGAAAACGAGTTACCCATCTCGTTGGCAAGCAGAGGTTGATAATTGGATTATTGTAAAACTAGGGTTACCTGCAGAGGATATATACGTGGATTAGAATTTGATATACTAAAGAACGCATCTCCTGTTAAAATAAACTCAGAACATGCCAGTGACTCATGGACAATACTAAAGGAGACACTGACATTGTGACTGTCTCGGGAGAAGTAATCGAAGTATCACAGTCGCTGGCTGGATTAGTATGATGCAGTATTAACGTACAGGAGATAGAAAAAATGTGTACAGTGATGGTAATGGGATTGTTGTGTTTGACGGTCAACAACGCAGGAAGGCACATGTCGCGCTGGACTGTGCGTGTTCAAATGTTCAAATGTGTGTGAAGTCCTAAGGGACCAAAGTGATGAGATCATCGGTCCCTAGACTTACGCACTACTTACAGTAACTTATACTAAGAACAACACACACACCCATGCCCGAGGGAGGACTCGAACCTCCGGCAGGAGGAGCCGCACAATCCGTGACATGGCGCCCAACCGCGAGGCCACTCAGCGTGACTGTGCATGTTCAGTACGGACTAGGCATCAGTGCAGATTGTTTACGAGTAGTGTAGCCTTCGTATTTGCATTTAGAGGCTGAGGTCGACGTACAATGAAAGACCTAAGAGAGTTTCAAAGAGGACAGATAGTGGGGGACCCGATTAGCTGGACCATCAGTAACCAAGACAGCCAACTTATTGAATGTTTCAAGAGCAACTGTTTTAACAGTCATGACAGTCTACCCAAAATGTGGAAAGGCATCATCGTGTAAATATAATAGTGGGCGAAAATCAAAACTAGCCGGCCGGGATGGCCGAGCGGTTCTAGGCGCTACAGTCTGGAACCGTGCGCCCGCCACGGTCGCAGGTTCGAATCCTGCCTCGGGCATGGATGTGTGTTATGTCCTTGGGTTAGTTAGGTTTCAGTAGTTCTAAGTTCTAGGGGACTGGTGACCTCAGAAATTAAGTCCCATAGTGCTCAGAGCCATTTGAACCATTTTCAAAACTAAATGACAGACACGAATTGTGTCAAAACAACTCGAAACTACGGTGCCTAAAGTGACTGCAGACCCTAATAACCATCTTAGAGACCCCGTATCTATCGACGCTGTCCACCGAGAACTCCATAAAGCAAATATTCATGGACAAGCTGCTATACCGAAACCTTTAATGACGACAGTGAATGGAAAGTAGCATAAATCATGATGTAATGAGCATAAATCGTGGAAGGCTGATCAGTGGGAACCGCCATATGGTCCACAAATCAATTTTTTCGTTATTTGCAACATCGGGCCGGATTTACGTCTGGAAAACACCAAAAGAAGCCTACAATCTGGATAACTTGAATCAAACAGTTAAGCATGGAGGTGGAAGTGTGATGGTGTGGGTAGGAATATCATGGTATTCTGCTGGGCCTGTCATTACTCTCAAACGCCGTGTTACAGGCAACGATTATGTGAACATGTTAGGTGATTAGGTGTACCCCTTGATTCAAATGTTGTTTACCAACAATGGTGCCATCTTTCAGGACGATAATGCACCCATTCATAACACCTGGACTGTACAATCGTGGTATGAAAAGCAGTCAACTGAACTGCCGCGTCTTCCCTGGTCAGCACAGTCCCCGGACTTGAACATTATCGAACCCTTATGGGCGGTATTGGAGCGCAGAATCCGGAGCAGATTTCCGCCTCCCTCGTCAATACAGGAGTCGGAGGAGGTTTTCATCGCAGAATGGCATAATATTCCATTGGAGTCTATACAATAATTTTATGCCAGTATTCCAACAAGAATCGCCGCTGTGTTACGAACCCCATATTAATGAACTATTCCCAAGCAAATACAGGTGTTCACATTATTGTACCTATCCCCTGCACCTTGACAATGAAAACCAACATTTTAAAAAAATCAGCCGTTGTAAGTTTAACAAAGTAGCAGCTGTCTTGAGTTTGTCAAACTTAGAAACTATTGTAAACTGTTGCAAAATGGTTCAAATGGCTCTGAGCACTGTGGGACCTAACATATGTGGTCATCAGTCCCCTAGAACTTAGAACCACTTAAACCTAACTAACCTAAGGACATCACACAACACCCAGCCATCACGAGGCAGAGAAAATCCCTGACACATCCATGCCCGAGGCTGGATTCGAAACTGCGACCGTAGCAGTCGCGCGGTTCCGGACTGAGCGCCTAGAACCGCTAGACCACCGCGGGCGGCTAAACTGTTGCAAAATGTTGACAACAGTTTCAAACTCTTTCAAACACACCCTTTAGGTGTTTATTATTATTGTCATTCAATAAAATAATATGGATTCTGACTGTGAAGATGCATCACAAAAATTAACCCAAAAAGGACGCCTGTCCTCAAGAAAATGTTTGTCAAGAGAGGGAGAGGGAGAGGGAGAGGGAGAGGGAGAGGGAGAGGGAGAGGGAGAGGGAGAGGGAGAGGGAGAGGGAGAGGGAGAGGGAGAGGGAGAGGGAGAGGGAGAGGGAGAGGGAGAGGGAGAGGGAGAGGGAGAGGGAGAGGGACAGGGAGAGGGAGAGGGAGAGGGAGAGGGAGAGGGAGAGGGACAGGGAGAGGGAGAGGGAGAGGGAGAGGGAGAGGGACAGGGAGAGGGAGAGGGAGAGGGAGAGGGAGAGGGAGAGGGAGAGGGAGAGGGAGAGGGAGAGGGAGAGGGAGAGGGAGAGGGAGAGGGAGAGGGAGAGGGAGAGGGAGAGGGAGAGGGAGAGGGAGAGGGAGAGGGAGAGGGAGAGGGAGAGGGAGAAATCCATAGAACATATATACTGAAGAGCCGAAGAACTGGTACGCCTGCCTAATATCGTGTAGCGCCCCCGCGAGTACGCAGAAGTGCCGCAACACGACGTGCCATGGCCTCGTACATGGACTTTGACTAATACCTGAAGTAGTGCTGGAGGGAGCTGACACCATGAATCCTGAAAGGCTGTCCATAAATACGTAAGAGTACCGAGGGGGTGGATATCTCTTCTGAACAGCTGGTTGCAAGGCATCCCAGATATGCTCAATGATGTTCATGTTCGGGGACTTTGGTGGCCAGCGGAAGTGTTTAAACTCAGAAGAGTGTTTCTGGAACCACACTGTAGGAATTCTGGACGAGTGGGGCATTGCGTTGTCCTGCTGGAATTTCCCAAGTCCGTCGGAATGCACAATGGACATAAATGGATTCAAGAGATCAGACAGAATGCTTACATACGTGTCAAATGTGACAGTCTTATCTAGACGTATCAGGGGTCCCATATTACTCCAAATTCACACGCCTCACACCATTACACAGCCTCCACCAACTTAAACAGTCTCCTGCTGACATGCAGAGTCCATGGATTCATGAGGTTGTCTCCATAACCGTATACGTCCATCCACTAGATACAATTTGAAACAAGACTCGACCTACCAGGTAACATGTTTCCAGTCAATAACAGTCCTTTGTCGGTGTTGACGAGCCCAGGCGAAGCCTAAAGCTTTGTGTCGTGCAGTCATCAAGGATACACAAGTGGGCCTTGCAGGGTCTTTTTCTGGCCGCAGCGATGTCGCAGATTTAGTGTTTTACCGGATTCTTGATATTCACGGTACATTCGTGAAGTGGTCGTACAGGAAAATCCCCACTTTATCACTACCACGGAAATGCTGTGTCCCATCGCTCGTGCGTCGACTACAACACCACGTTCAGACTCACTTAAATCTTGATAACCTGCCATTGCAGCAGCACTAACATATCTGACGACTGTGTCAGACACTTGTCCTGTGTAGGCGTTTCCGACAGCAGCGCCGTATTCTGTCTCTTACATATCTCTGTATGTAAATACGCATACCTATACCAATTTTTTGGCTCTTCAGTTTAAATCAGTGCTGGAGAATCTCTGTACTGATTTCAGTCAATATTTGTCTGAATGACATGTGCGCAGGTCGAAAAACTCTTGAGCCAAGTAGCTGCACCTTTTCAACAGAAAGACAGAGATTTTAGAGCTGCAGTGTCACCAGCAGAGCAACTTATTCTAAACCTTCAGTATCTGGCAACAGGTCACAGTTATACAAGTTTAATGTAAGTTCGTCGAATATCTCTGTCAAATATTAGTGTAACTGTGCCTAGGCTTTGCTGGGCTATCGTGAATTAACTGAAGGATTTTCTAGAAGTTTGTACTCGAGAGTCGCCTTTATATAAACACAATAAAAATACAAAGCAGACGACACAGCAATGTGTATGCACCAGTCAGCCAATCCTGCCATTTTTTTTTTCTTTGTGACCATAAACTGTAAACTCGAGGCAAAATTTCCCTCGACTAGTTTTTCAAACTTGCTATTTCAAGCAACTGTTGACAACAGTTGAAAACTAAGTCAAACTTCAAGTTGAAAACAGCTGACAACTGAATTTTATGGATTTGGATTTCTGTGTGAAGATACCTTCAGAATACTCAACGCTCCCTTTGAAACGCCGGACTTATACATTCAGATTGCATGGAAGGCTTGCGGAATGTTTATTGGAAGAAAAAAGAGAAACTGACAGCGAATGACGACATAAATGTCTTTAATGATGTTCGAGCGGTCCACATTGAATTACAATAACATGTCCGGTTTATATTAATGTGAAAGGACCCAGGCTACATATGATAGTCAACCCAAAACGTTTGGAGTATGTGGACGAGTTGGTCACTTGAAGTTCATAGACCCCTTCAACTACAGACAGACAGAAGTATAGAAGGCGCTCACAAGATGACAATGGAATTAACGTGTGCTGCCATAACAACCAATTAAGTCCAACTAGTAAAACAGGTTAACACACGATATAACAAGAGGCCACAGACCAAACGGAAGGACACTCGAAGAAAGAAAATTTAGTAAACCTCACTCTTCCCACAGACGATACACTCAGTGAACAACGAGTCACTGGCACAACAATCTTCATCCCAATTGCAACAGCAACCGCAGCTGGAAGAAGTTCAGCGAAGTACAGAGAAACCCCTTTTCTTGAGGCAGACACGATCCTCGCTAGATCACTAACGAATGATAAATTTCGGCTAACCACGGAAACTGAAAAGTGTGCATTCACGCGCATACAGGAAATGTACTCGTTAGTCAATCTGTACAAAGTTACGTCTTTATCTCAAACGGGTACATATGGAAGAGCCGGTGTGCCCCAAGGCTCCGTCCTCTCCCCCCTTCTGTACCTTTTGTATATGGCGGACATGCCGCCACCGTCACCCCTCGTCCACCTTCTCCAGTTTGCTGATGACACCGCCTTCCTTGCCCTTGCCCCCACCCTGCAGCGCTCCCAACACCTTCTCCAATCCCATCTTGACCAGTTCACCACTTGGTGCAACCATTGGTTGCTCAAGGTCAATCCCTCCAAAACCCAGGCGATCATTGTAGGCAAAACCACCCCTTCCTTCCGCCTCCTTGATTTCTATCTCACCATCTATGGCCGTCCTATCGTCCTCACTCCCACCCTCAAGTACCTTGGCGTCACCCTCGACCGTCGCCTCTCCTGGACCCCCCCATCTCCGGACAATCCAAGCCAAGGCACACTCCCAACTCCGCCTCCTCAAGCTCCTTTCGGGCCGTACGTGGGGTCTGGACCCCTCCACCATCCTCCACACCTATAAATCCCTCATCCGCCCTATCATCTGCTATGCCTATCCGGCCTGTATCTCCACCCCCCTACCTTTTATAAATCCCTTCAAATCCTTGAACGCCATGCTCTCCGCCTTGCCTATCGCATTCGTCTCCCCTCCCCCACGCGGATCCTGTACGATCTCATTCCTTTCCCCCACCTCCTCCTCCTTTTCCTTGAAAAGAGACGGATCCTGTACACCTCCCGCAAACTCGACCCTCCTCACCTGCTTGTCTCGCCCATCCTCTCCCAACCACGCCCACTGCCATACCTGAATTCCCACATCCCACCCAGTCTCCATCTCTCCACCCTCCTTACCCTCTCCCAAGGTGGCTTCCGGCAGCTCCCCCTCCCTGATGATGTCCTCCTCCCCTCCATCTACCCCTCCTATCAAAGTTGATCTTACCCACCACCACTTCTTGTGGCCTCTCCTCTTGGCACCCTCCCTCCCTTCTCTTTCCTTTTCCCCCGTCCACTTCCTCCACCCCTCTTCCCCCGGGCTCCCCCCCTTCTCCCCTCCCCCTGTCTCCCCTACCCATGGCATAGTTTCTCCCCTCTCCTTCTCCTTCTCCCTCTCCCTCTCCCACCCCTCCCCCCTCCTCCTCTCTTGGCAGGTCCCTGGACTCGTACACGGTTAGTGAACATTCGCGCGCCAGAGATCACCACCTCGTGTTTCTTTGTGTGCCGTCGTTTGTGCTTAAGTGGTTCAGTGTTATTCGTTTTGTGCACCTACGTTCACGTGTGACAACTTTCGTCTATGTATGTGTCCCGGTGCCTGAACAATTTTTATCTTGGACTCTACGCCCGTGAACGACTCCGTGTATTTTAAAAAGTGTTTGTCTCCGTTTATATGTCCACCATCTATTCATCTCACATTGTCATCATTTCTGTCTTGTATGTTTCTCTGCGGCCGAAGAGCGGCGTAGTATACTGCTGCAGGCCTGTCTGTAAACAGGTTGAAAATAACAATAAAGGAAAAAAAAAATATGGAAGAGAGACGATACCTAAACGAGCCCTGGTTACTTACATAAGGATTGGAACGAAAACAGCCAAAAATAAGAAAATCAAGGAAAAACAGAGATCAGCTGCATCAGTGAATATAGTGGGTATATTGCATTTAGCCTGCTGGTGCGGTCGGACAAATCTTTTCTAAGTAAACTGGGCGTAAGATTTTAAAGTAATTATACGTACCTGATCCAAATACAGCGAATAATAATCACACTACCAATATATAATACACTTCTTGACTGGATTAAACCTATTGTGATGTTTTCCATACAAACCTGCAAAAGCGCTTTGGTCCCCTTACCTCTCTAGCCTTCAAAATCTGTATTTGTGGCTGTCACGAAATTTCATCACCAAAACTAAAGCTACGAAGCCTCACTGGTAACTTTAAAACTTAAAATAATGTCTATCGATGAAAAAAAAACAACTAACACCGTTTTCAGTTCAAAAGTTTCCCAGTCATAGTCTGTAATAGTCTTATCAGCATTAAAAGGCTACAGGAGGACAAATAGCAAATACTCCAAGAATAAGGAGAACTATTGATGACTCCCCGACTATCTGACTATACCGGGCAGATTGCTCATTTTTTTCCACTGATTACTATTTGGGCCTCTACGTTAGCAGCAACACAAGTTGTAAAGCTTGACACTCGAGTAGATTCCGAAGGCCTCGGCCATCATAGTTCAGCTCAACATCAAACACGTACGCCTTCGTTTCCCCCCCTCGAGCGCCATTTCGATTAAATTGTAAATTAATCTAACAACGTCAGTACTTCTTGCTCTGCGATATCTTTCTTTTGTTTTTTTTCCTTTCTGTTTCTTTTTTGCTCTTGTCTTAAATGTCATACAGATATATCTCACTGTTTTAGGAATTTCTGGTTCACAAGGTAAGATGACATTTATTAAAATAAATTCATAATTAGTTTCAAAATTAATATTTTACTATAATGAAGGAGAGCTGCTGTATTTGCTGGTAATGGCTGATAACATCTGATTAACTGTAGTGAGAGATCTGCTGGTTGGTTTTCAAACAGTCTACGTTCGAAATAAAAAAGTGATTGCTTTCTTTTAGCGTTACTCCACCATATTCACGATAATAATCACCCCGAACGTATATTCTGTGAAGATGGCTGCGGAGTGATCCATCATTTAATCTCTTGTGAATTATAAAACTTGTTAACTTTCTATTTGCCTTCATTTCGTCGAACCAGAGCTTCGATCGAAATCTTGCTCTTCGATGTCTGTCACAGCGCCCCCCATTCACAAAAGAAAAATGAGTGTTCAGTTGCTACACCTTTTGTGAGAAATGTACCTTAACTGTTACCGAATGACATGTGCTACTGTTAAAAGATTTTTCTCAACTCAGCTTTATAGATATCCTGAGCATCGAATAAATGCAAAATTCATTGGCGAATAATCGCATCGCGGAAATTTGTTTTCTTTCAGCTTTACTTTTAGTGTTCTGTTGTCCCGTCTACAGGTATTACATGGAAGTTGACAGGTCAAAGACATGCCCTTGAAATTCTGCAGCCACATCCAGAGCTTTCGACCGCGGCTCAAGGACCTCATATCACAGGAACAACCACCATCGCTATATCGGAGAAGCGTTTTTCGTATTATGTGTGGATGTTAACATGCTAGCCGGCCGGAGAGGCCGTGCGGTTCTAGGCGCTACAGTCTGGAACCTAGCGACCGCTATTGTCGCAGGTTCGAATCCTGTCTCGGGCATGGATGTGTGTGATGTCCTTAGGTTAGTTAGGTTTAATTGGTTCTAAGTTCTAGGCGACTGATGACCTCAGAAGTTAGGTCGCATAGTGTTAACATGCTACATTGACCCGCAAATTCCTTAAACATCTTACTTGCCGCACATGTCTGGGATCTGGCGAGAAGCAGCTCCCAGCTCGTTCAAAGAGAGGGATCTTGGGCAACAGTAGAAACGGCCGGACATCGAACGACTCTGCGCCCATTCGTATGCTCTGACAGAAGCTTCAAGCCACCGTCTTATACCTTATTAAATCGAAAAGCGTTCTCGCTGTTTCTGTGTGAATAGATTTACGTCACTGGTAATCAGCTCTATATTACGCAGTTTTTCGTTTCCTTTGAAACTAAGTTTTCGGCAAGAAATGCCTTCACTGCTCTTTGCGAAGGCGAAGCATAAAAAATATTGGTATGGCAGCTGTTCCTCAGATAACTATATCCATACTGTCCGTGATAAGTTATAGAATACAAGTGTACGCTGGTTCCTTACAGTGTAAATAAAAAAGAAAATATTGTTATGGTTCTTGGTCGTCGATAATTCGTGCATAAATCACTGCACTTGTACATGGAAGCTAGTGACGGTTTTTTTCTTTGATAGTTATAGGATTAAAAAAAATTTGCGCACTCGACGCAACAGCGCAATTCCTTACATACTAACAGTACAAAAATATGTGGCAAAATTTAATGCCGTGCATTTTTCGCTAGAAAATGGATATAGAAGAATTACAATTTTGCAACACTGTAAGCGCCTGTGCGACAATTCGTTTTCGTTCAAGAATGTTTGTGTGACTATGCTTCACAGTTAATGGAGTGTATAAAGTATTGCGTTAGAATGCTCCTATTTATTTTCTGGAATGAATGATATGGTATCTGGCTTCCTCATCGTTATGCAGTAATTACTACAGTTCTTATAGAGCACTACCTTTTTTTATTATTCCACATTTAATCACGTATTCTGCTTTCAAATATTTACTTTCCTTTCTTCCACGAATTACATTGCCCCATGCTTTTCGGTTCTTATCTGCTCTGTTTCCATATCTTCATTTACCTCCTTCCTCCAAAGTAAAGAAAAAAATAGATGGTGACTGCACGGCCCACCTTCTTGGTCTACCCGTGCATCTTTTGTCCTAGGTAGTTCCCATGCAACCATGCAAGTTACATCCTCTAAATAAATTTCTTCGTACTACTCCATCAGATACATTCGAACCCAGTTTCTGCCAGTAGTTCAACTGATTAGTGCCAACACTCATGCTTGCCACTTTCAAGCTCACTACATTTTTTTAGGAGTTAACGTCACCAGTACGGCTAGCTATCCAATTCTTAGATGAGTCTGTCACTGTTTTTATCATCATTATCATCATGTAAAGACTAATTATATCATTCAGCGTGCAGTCAGCTAGAAACTCTTGCTGAATGCACGTATATTTAACACATCCACACTGAGGAGTTTTGTAGTTGTTTATGCCCTAAACAGGTAATTCATTAATTTTACAGGTTACCAATCTTCATGAATACTTCTGTCATATCTGACCAATAACTGTTATGCTCAACGTTTAAAAACTGTAGTTGCAGAATGTGTATCGCTTAAGAAACAATGAACTGTACATCATTATTGGACGATACAAAATTAGAAAATAAAATAAAAATATTAAACATACATCCTAATCGAAATTGATTGTTCTAACGAAGAACTACACCCACTGTGCTGCACAAGTACAAAGTATTTAATGAGGATGCTTGTTGTACAGTGTTGCCAAATTGCCTTTGTTCCACGTTTGTTTTCTACCAAAACTATCCACGGGACGAAATTCTGTTTCAGAGGTTCTTTTACTGTCAGTCTGCAAGAAATTGCGCCGTGCTGCCTGAGCACGTGATTTTCGGTTCACGAAGTGTATGAAGGGTGTTTCATAATTGTTATTGTACGCTTGTAGGGGTTTTAGACGGGACTTACTGGACAGAATTTTGATAAGGAATCCATTTCTGCGAAGGTACCATTTGTATCTCTTTCAAATCTCCAGCTTCACGTTACGTACACAGTGGAGATGACGACCTCTGACCTGTGTGCAGTTCAGGACTGCTCCATGTGGATATCTTGGTGTTCGTTGCACACGTCGCACAAACCACGTCAGCTTCCGTACACACAGTCGACAAACCCATGCGCAAGTCCGTGGAGCATCACAATCAGTATTCATATTTGCAAAACTAGGAGTTTCTCGCAGTCGTTGTATTCCGACGAAAATGGTATGAGGTGGACTGAGATGATGACGGAAACGTTATTCATTGCGCAGCTCTACAATTACACAACGTACCGCGAAGCAGAAAATTTTAAAGCGATCAGATCTTCTAACTTACGTTGTATTCGAATGGCAAGTTTCCGAATATGAGTTCCATGTCAACGTCTTACCTAGTAAGTCCCCTCTAGAAGATGTAGAAAACTGGACTAGGAATAGTAAAACACCTTGTACACATAGGCGTCGGCAAGGGGGCGGGGGTTTGGAGAGAAGAGGGTAAGAAAGGACACTTGCACCTCACTTCCTGGAATATACTGTAGAGTTTTTATTCATTAAAGAAATATCGTACGCTTGTAGTAGATATTTCCCACGATCCTATTAAACCTCTCATTTAGTCAATTTTACCAGTATGTCGCTGACTGAAGTGGCACAATAGACTTCTCGAAACTGCCCAACTCAGGTGTAGTTATAATAAATGACAATTTTAGAGTTCCCTTTCCTCCCTCCCCCAACCATTTTTTATTCATATACATACTGCATGCGTCAGTTGGCTACGGTGGTGACGATCGACGCGGTGCAAAATTCAAATTTATCGTCTTCATCGTACTCACAAAACAAAACACTTCAAGGACGCCAGATAGACACATCGATTGGCTATCGCAATACATTCGAAAATATTCTTTACATCTTAGCGTTTTGTATCCTAGGAGGAATACTCAATATTCAGCAATATGACAGGAATGGTCGTTCTGAACAAAATGTTTTTAAATATGGCTCTAAACTATATACCTTAAGAGCTATGAGCACTAATTCGTCTTAGATGCTGTGAAACAAACCTCTTCTAACGAAAAAGTGCCCATAAGTCGTAAGCGGCTGGTCCAGGCGGAGGTTAGAGTCCTCCGTCGGGCATGGGTGTGCGTGTTTGTCCTTAGGATAATTTAGGTGAAGTAGTGTGTAAGCTTAGGGACTGATGACCTTAGCAGTTAAGTCCCATCATATTTCACACACATTTGAACATTTTTTAATCAGTCGTAAGATATATATACACATGGAAAAAAAAATCGCAACAGCAAAAAATAATTAATGTATAGTATTCCAGTTTCGGGATACAGGCGTCTAGGTAACATACTTAGGTGATTAACATTGAAAGACGTGAGGTATTGCAAATTTGAAATGCTGGTACATTAATAACGATGTAACCACCAGAATGTTGAATGTAAGCATACAAACGTACATGCATTGTGCTATACAGGTGCCGGATGTCAGTTTGTGGGATGGAGTTCCATGCTTGTTGCACTTGGTCTGTCAACACAGAGATGGTTACTGCTGGGTCGGTGACGCTGGAGTTGTCGTCTGGTGCTGTCTCATATGTGCTTGATTGGAGACAAATCTGGTGATCGAGCAGGCCAAGGCAACATGCCGACACTCCGTAAGGCACGTTGTATTACAATAGTGGTATGTGGGCGCACGTTATCCCGCCGGAAAGCACTCCCTGGAAAGCTGTTCATGAATGGCAGCACAGCAGGTCGAATCATCAGACTGACGCACAGATGAGAGTGCTCCTGCTATTATATGAAGTCGCACCTCTGACCAAGGCTCCAGGTGAAATTCCAGTGTCCGCAGCTCGTGGTCGTGTGGTAGAGTTCTCGCTTCCCGCGCCCGGGTTCCCGTGTTCGATTCCCGGCGAGGTCAGGAATTTTCTCTGCCTCGTGATGACTGGGTGTTGTGTGATGTCTTTAGGTTAGTTAGGTTTAAGTAGTTCTAATTTCTAGGGGACTGATGACAATAGATGTTAAGTCCCATAGTGCTCAGAGCCATTTGAACCATTTGAATCATTTGAAATTCCAGTGCGTCTAGCACGCAGAGAGGTAGCAGGCCCTCGACTTGCCAGCGCATAACCAACACACGACGTACACTGGCACCGAGCCAGAACCATCTTTCATCAAAAAACACAACAGACCTCCACCCTGACGTCCTATGAGCTCTTGCTTGGTACCACTGAAGTGGTGGTTTGGGGTCAGTGGAATGCACGGTACAGGGCGTGTGAGCTGTCCTTGAAGGACAACAGTTCATTGTGTCACTGCGGTGCCAGTTGCTGCTCAAACTGCTATTGCACATGCAGTGCGACGTGCCAGAGCCAGAAACTATTGTCTTCCCCCTCGGTAGTGCCACGTGGCCGTACGGAACCTGGTCTTCTTACGGCCGTACATTCTCATTACCTCCGCTGCCAGCAATCGTGCACAGTAGCTACATTCCCGCCATGTCTTTCTGCAGTATCCCAGAAGAAAAACCCCGCTTCTTGTAGCCCTATTACACGAGGTGTTCATTATGACGCCTTTGTCGCCTTAAAAGCATTCTTGATTTACATCCTCATAGTGGCGCTACTACCACCACTCTTAGGCGACTGGCACGAAATTTAAATAGAGATCATCTTTGCGATGTAGAAACACGCCTACCAACGTTCGTTTCTGTTGCACAACTCCCTATTCGCGGTGTGAATTTTTCCATTAGTGTATTTTTTAAAAATGTTCAAATGTGTGTGAAATCTTATGGGACTTATCTGCTAAGGTCATCAGTCCCTATGCTTACACTCTACTTAACCTAAATTATCCTAAGGGCAAACACACAGACCCATGCCCGAGGGAGGACTCGAACCTCCGCCGGGCCCAGCCGCACAGTCCATGACTGCAGCACCTGAGACCGCGCGGCTAATCCCGCGCTTGTATTTTAAAAGCCATGGTATCAGGATAATATTTTTTATTAATTCCCTACTAACTTCTCCCAAAATATGAAAAGCACAGAACTTACAATAGAAGACACTTGTTTCACACTATCGAAGATGAAGAAATGTACAAAGCTCAAACATCTGCCTTTCAAATCCCACTTCTGCTAGACTTTCTTGCTTCGAATGATGGTTCCTGCCGTATCTCTAAATACTGACTATTCCTCCTGTGAAAATCTGTATACATCTGACTTCTACAACATCCCATTTACGTGAAAAGATAATCACATGACTATCGGAGTTCTGTATTTTTTATAGTTATGGTACGTCAACTTCAGAACAATGTCCAAAAGCAGTTCGGTGTTGCTTTGAAATATTCCCGAAAAAATCGACTCTGAGTTCTCTGAGTGCAATATGCGATGAGCTATATGACTCTATAGTAGAATCTTGCGTACCTCAGGGCAGATCGAAAATCGACTCCTGGCTGAGGTAAGATTGTAAGCTACTGTGCGTCTTCCATGAGCATTTCGTGCAGTGTGAAATGCATAATGAGGAAATAAATTTAATTTGCAATGTTTTTTATTGAAGCAATTTTTACTAAAGTGTTTTATAAAATACCGCAACTAGATGTGCATTTTTCATAAAAATGACAGATACGTGTTATCGCATTCATTTGGTGAATTTTATATTTAAATGACGTATGTATTGGAAATGAAAAGAAGAAAAAAATGAACAAAATGAGGCTCGAACGGGCGATTATCTATCTCGAGCACCACAGATTGTTTTTCTGTTTTTGTGTAGTTTCTGCTTCTACATCTACATCTATATCCATACCCCGCAAGCCACCTGGCGGTGTGTGGCGGAGGGTACCCTGAGTATCTCTATCGGTTCTCCCTTCTATTCCAGTCTCGTATTGTTCGTGGAAAGAAGGATTGTCGGTATGCTTCTGTGTGGGCTCTAATCTCTCTGATTTTATCCTCATGGTCTCTTCGCGAGATATATGTAGGAGGGAGCAATATACTGCTTGACTCTTCGGTGAAGGTATGTTCTCGAAACTTTAATAAAAGGCCGTACCGAGCTACTGAGCGTCTCTCCTGCAGAGTCTTCCACTGGAGTTTATCTATCATCTCCGTAACGCTTTCGCTATTACTAAATGATCCTGTAACGAAGCGCGCTGCTCTCCGTTGGATCTTCTCTATCTCTTCTATCAACCCTATCTGGTACAGATCCCACACTGTTGAGCAGTATTCAAGCAGTGGGCGAACAAGCGTACTGTAACCTACTTCCTTTGTTTTCGGATTGCATTTCCTTAGGATTCTTCCAATGAATCTCAGTCTGGCATCTGCTTTACCGACGATCAACTTAATATGATAATTCCATTTTAAATCACTCCGAATGCGTACTCCCAGATAATTTATGGAATTAACTGCTTCCAGTTGCTGACCTGCTATTTTGTAGATAAATGATACGGGATCTATCTTTCTATGTATTCGCAGCACATTACACTTGTCTACATTGAGATTCAATTGCCATTCCTTGCACCATGCGTCAATTCGCTGCAGATCCTCCTGCATTTCAGTACAATTTTTCATTGTTGCAACCTCTCGATACACCACAGCATCATCTGCAAAAAGCCTCAGTGAACTTCCGATGTCAGCCACCAGGTCATTTATGTATATTGTGAATAGCTTCACAGAAAAGGTAGCAGAAACTGCATCTCTGTTTAAAATCTGCACAACGTGGGAATCGAAGATGTGACCTCTATGTGACAGGCGAGAAATTTGCCACAAAACCGTATTGCCTGTCAGGGAAGGTCGCCCTTCCTTTAGGGCATCACAAAGCTCGGAAAACCTCAAAGTCGAATTTCTCGACAATTTTTTAGAGCTGCATTGAACTGCTTGCGTTGACTAATATTTGAGTTCTGAATTTTACTTATGATAAATTAAAAAAATTACAAAAGTCGATTTGCCGTGTTGTCTCCTTGTTTGTCGACTCTATAAAGAAGTACCGAAAGTCCTAGATTTAATAAAGACTATTATTGTGCTGTTTGTACTGCAAGTACTAAGAGGAAACTCGGTGCCGATTTATTAAGCGTGCCACTCTTAAGACGGGCCTCGGCTCTTGGTATTCTGTGTACAAAGATCCACTGTAGATAGGAGTTCTGGAAAAGGTCTTATACTAACCGTAATGCAATCAGTAATTAGATATGAGAAAAATCAGCGTAAGTGCAAGATGTTTGTTGACTATTTACATCACATTATTATTAATTGTCACTTCGAGTTTGTCTAATTACAGCTGAATGAAAAAAATTTTTCGTGCCAAACGTGTTTCGTCTATATTACACTCCTGGAAATGGAAAAAAGGACACATTGACACCGGTGTGTCAGACCCACCATACTTGCTCCGGACACTGCGAGAGGGCTGTACAAGCAATGATCACACGCACGGCACAGCGGACACACCAGGAACCGCGGTGTTGGCCGTCGAATGGCGCTAGCTGCGCAGCATTTGTGGACCGCTGCCGTCAGTGTCAGCCAGTTTGCCGTGGCATACGGAGCTCCATCGCAGTCTTTAACACTGGTAGCATGCCGCGACAGCGTGGACGTGAACCGTATGTGCAGTTGACGGACTTTGAGCGAGGGCGTATAGTGGGCATGCGGGAGGCCGGGTGGACGTACCGCCGAATTCCTCAACACGTGGGGCGTGAGGTCTCCACAGTACATCGATGTTGTCGCCAGTGGTCGGCGGAAGGTGCACGTGCCCGTCGACCTGGGACCGGACCGCAGCGACGCACGGATGCACGCCAAGACCTTAGGATCCTACGCAGTGCCGTAGGGGACCGCACCGCCACTTCCCAGCAAATTAGGGACACTGTTGCTCCTGGGGTATCGGCGAGGACCATTCGCAACCGTCTCCATGAAGCTGGGCTACGGTCCCGCACACCGTTAGGCCGTCTTCCGCTCACGCCCCAACATCGTGCAGCCCGCCTCCAGTGGTGTCGCGACAGGCGTGAATGCACGGACGAATGGAGACGTGTCGTCTTCAGCGATGAGAGTCGCTTCTGCCTTGGTGCCAATGATGGTCGTATGCGTATTTGGCGCCGTGCAGGTGAGCGCCACAATCAGGACTGCATACGACCGAGGCACACAGGGCCAACACCCGGCATCATGGTGTGGGGAGCGATCTCCTACACTGGCCGTACACCTCTGGTGGTCGTCGAGGGGACACTGAATAGTGCACGGTACATCCAAACCGTCATCGAACCCATCGTTCTACGATTCCTAGACCGGCAAGGGAACTTGCTGTTCCAACAGGACAATGCACGTCCGCATGTATCCCGTGCCACCCAACGTGCTCTAGAAGGTGTAAGTCAACTACCCTGGCCAGCAAGATCTCCGGATCTGTCCCCCATTGAGCATGTTTGGGACTGGATGAAGCGTCGTCTCACGCGGTCTGCACATCCAGCACGAACGCTGGTCCAACTGAGGCGCCAGGTGGAAATGGCATGGCAAGCCGTTCCACAGGACTACATCCAGCATCTCTAGGATCGTCTCCATGGGAGAATAGCAGCCTGCATTGCTGCGAAAGGTGGATATACACTGTACTAGTGCCGACATTGTGCATGCTCTGTTGCCTGTGTCTATGTGCCTGTGGTTCTGTCAGTGTGATCATGTGATGTATCTGACCCCAGGAATGTGTCAATAAAGTTTCCCCTTCCTGGGACAATGAATTCACGTTGTTCTTATTTCAATTTCCAGGAGTGTATTTAAAAGGCAACGTCAGTGTCCTGAAATATTTTTACACTCCTTTCTTTCACATATTTGACACTTTATATCGAAGTTAGAAACAGTTCTGACAGTTTCTGATTTTTATAACGTAATAATAGTTGAAATTTCTTCTTACGAATTTCGCAGATCCTGTTCCACATGTATTCTTGTACCCTTTATGTAGATGTCCTGTTCATTGCCATTAGCAATTTCATAGTTTCAGCACGAGAAAATGAACATTTATTTGGTTCATGATGTACTGGATGGTGTTAACTCCCAAATGCTACTGCCAACATCCGAATGTGTGTTAGTGACATCTGTGATCTGCGTGTGATTATTTGTACCTTATCACTTGCTGTATTAGCATTAGTCGTTTATCACGTGTTAGTTCACTTCAATGGTTTTCTAGATATGATAGTTTTCTTGCATTTGAATAAGATATTTTTTTATAGTTATTTATTCTGATGTTCTTCGTGTCTTCTTGTAAGATACTATTTAATAGAACAAACAGATGATAAACGACCACGTACATATCAACACAAACTCTCCGCTGAACCTAAGGAAGGATTGGTCTGGCAAGTAAGTCTTCTCTCCTTTGATATCGGTCTGCCTGAAACCCATACATTTTCTGAAAGCTTATGTCACGAGTAGGAAAACTGTGAAATCTTAGGGACGAAGAGAGATAAGCGTTTCGGAGCTATAGGACCTGCAAACTATCGGGAAATTGTTAAAAACATGACACCGAAAGTCGCTAAAATGCTCATTTCACGTGTTTATATGAACTAATGATACTGTCAGAAATTGGAGACCTCAATATAAATGAAGAAACCACTCGCAGAGAAGAAACAATAAACGTTGAGATGTTGAAAATGTTGCTGTCATTGGCTTCAAACAATATCTATTACAAGGGACGATCAATGTGCAGTTCATCAAATAAACAGCGAGACAGGCAGAAAGACAGTTCACAATGGGCACATTTTACAAGCGATAGCCTCACACTTTGCACACATGTCATTTGTCGATCAATCGACGCAGTTATCTATTAGCGCAATCCACATCCCAGGTTCGTCATCCAAGTATCTGCCGTTACAGACAGCATACTTAATCAGGTTCCTGAAACGAGGAGCGCTGAAATGATATAGGGAAAATGACTGCAGAGCCAGAAAACTATCGCGATCCCAAATGTGCTCCTGTGTCTCGACAACGATTGTTCCCGTTAAGTAAAGAACAAAAGATTTTTAGTGTCTGGAAAAATGAATATCCAGAGGATGGATCTTTCCCTTACACTCTTCATTTACCAGTTCTTTCTGCAGGACTTTACCATTAGGTACTTCGGTGGCAGAGAATGCATGATCTTCGTTAGAACACCATGAATCCACCAAAAGCAGAATTTTCTTACTGTCATAAGCCGTACTTGGCGAAAATATGTCACGATAGATCGTTTGAGGTTTGCTTTCAACATGTTGCTGTTTGTCTAGCACACGATGTTATATTCGTAGCATCTGCGGACTTTGACTGTTGGAATTTTCTAGATCACTCGGATACAAGCCCATACGCTGGCAGCAGTATTTCGCCTTCAATTGAAATCACTGGCATACTCATTAAAGTGTGCTGTGTTGGAGAGTTTGATCCAACAACAGTGCGAACAACCGTTGTTCCTCTGGTTCGCAAGGTTAGATGGCCGTTGAACTCTTTCTCAAATCCGCTCTGGTCAGCACTGAAGACCTGCGTCGGTGGAACCTTTTCCGTAACGATAAGGTCGCGAATCTTCGCAACAAAACAATGGCACGCCTGTGACTAATTTGCCTGACCCTGTCAATTCCTGCCGACTGTGTGGGTTACTGCTCTGTCAACTATGTTATTCCGCTTCTTGAGGCGATATACTCAAGAATGAGAAGCTTTAAAATCGATTGTATTTTGCGGGTTCATCGCCATCTTAAAGTTGCGTGGCCCACAGTCCCCACTTCCGGTCGTGAATAGTTGCTTCTTCTTTTTCCTTCTATTGGAATTTCTCTTGATTTTTTGGATCGATGGAGTATTCATGTTTTTCTCCAAATTGTACAGAATGTTCATGTTCTTAATTTTCTTGAACCGATTTATTGCCAACGCATGCAACAGACGTTTTGTCCGAGGCTCGCCTCTCTCATTATCTGCGGACCACTACACTAAAGCGAGCTGCTTGTAAGCAGTCCAGTCCTCTTCTGTCGTGTCTGCTGGACCATCATGATTTCGCCTTTTGGGTGAAGGCATATACTCGGATGCCGATGAACTCTAAGTAAAGAGAGGTGACTGTTGCGACGAGCATTGCTCTTCCTTATCGACACCATCATAACCGAAGTCAACTTCCTCGTCCCATTCTTCTCCATCGCCTCCAGCAAACCCTAATGTCCGAATCTCTTCCACAATCTTCATATCACTTTCCAGGAGAGTTAGCTATGTGTTTTATGATCTCCGAATCCTGGATGTTCGGAGATCGATTACTTGTTCCGAATCGAGAGACGAAGTTAGCCGCATTGACTTTCGGATCCATCTGCAATTTAAGAAGAAGACATACAACATTTTAGTACTTGACAGCCACATACAAGAAAAAGAGACGTTATGACAGGAATATGTCCATCTACACACACTTAACTGATGCTTCGTGGGTCTTATAGCTCCCAAACGCTTGTCGTTCTGCCAGTAATATTTCACAGTTTTTCTGCTTGTGATATAAGCTTTCAGAAAATATATGGGTTTCCAGCAAACCGGTATCAAAGTAGAGTAGGTTTACTTGTAAGATGGAGATTACAAGTCCTACATCTTACATGTTGAACAGTTTAGAGTGGGCTCAGTGACTCTCTACATAATTAGGACCGTCAGCATTTCATATCAGGATCGCTGAAATGTTTTCCTGCTAATGGTTACTAGACGTAATATGGATCGCATGAACACAGATACACACACACACACACACACACACACACACACACACACACACACACACATATACACATCTACAGATCACGCGGCTGAAGAGATCATCGAGGGGACAAAAGCTAAATGAAAATATGGTCACATGCCGGCCACGTGATAGCCACGATACAAATAACGTTATTTAGAGGAAGGTTCCCTGAATATTTTTTCCCAACGGGTGATACTGACAGCTAGCTGATTTGTCCACCCGTGGCTCCACACGCGTGCCTACAGCGTTACGAAATAGATTTGCTATTGCCATCATCCTCTTCGACTGACGAGGCAGCAAATTCCGCTTTTACTCTGTAAAACAAATAGAAAGACTTCGTAAAAATAATAGCTGCTGTAGGCTCTTCCCAGAATTTAATTTTACTCTCTTTGCAACAAAATTGTCTGGAGTAATTCACAGTTTTCTTCATTTTAACAAAATTTCTTCGCTAAGTGGCTTTCTGGTCTATGATTTAGAAAAACGTACTCACAGTGGACAAAATGACCAAATAGGTGAACAAGGTGGTTTTTAATACAACTTTTGGAATTTCGGGGAACTGAACGAAATCTTTTTGACGTAGCTTCAATGGAGAATTTGCTTATTCTTATAAAATAAAATGTCTCCTTAATGAGTTAAGGAGCATCACCAAACCGTAAATAATTTAACTTACAGTGATATTTATGACGCCCACAACATGTGTTGACACTTGCTATCCCATACCGCCATATACTTTGTTATGACATTAACTTCAAACGTGTCTCTGTGATTCTACTTTCAATAGGTCATTGGCTTCGAAATCAATGAACTCTAACTGTAGTTCAACTGACTCATCATCAAGGTTACAATCAATTCTGTCAGAAAATCAAGGTTGACATATTCGGGGATTTTAGCACTAATCTTTGAGATACTGAAAATGATAAAAGTTCTCTCATTCCGGTTGTGTTTCAAATAATGACAGCTTTCTCCGAAATCCTTTGATGAGTCTGTGGAGATCACATATGTGGTTATTCCTTCCCTGAAGTTTCAAATTCAATTCAATGAAGTGGGGAGTGATGTCAACCAAGCATGACAGATGTGACAGCCAGGTAGTATCTGACCTCCATCTTTTTCAGTGGGAAAAACATCTATTTCGTTTCGAAGATCGTAAAAAGCAAAGAAGACTCCGGTGCAGCTGAGCCACCTCACTGACGTGCGAAACGCAACTCACAGAACTCAGAATTAATTTCTTCAAGAAAACCCTGAAACTGATGGTGATCGAGTGCATGTCCCCGAATGAAGTTCACAGCAGGAACGATTGATTTCAGTACACAAGAAATATTTAAGTCTTTCCTACGGAGTGCTTGCTAATGTATGATGTAGTGTATGAACAGAGTGCCTGTAATTTATAAGTCCTCCAATTGAGCCCTCAGCTGCCCCACCAGATCCTTACTCATTCCAGCAATGTTTTCTGCCTCCATCAACTGTGACACTTCGAAGCTGGGCCCATTGATAGTTATAATATTGCAATTTTTTTTGCACTTCTATGAAAATATCCTTTCCAGTTTTTGTTCCACGCATGGTGCAAATTGATACCAACTCTTATGTTATCTGAAAATCTAAATTGACACCACGAATGTACACGAGAAATTGTGACGTACTCGACACATTAATATACTCATCCATCGCCAGAAAATACCACGAGAAGTTTCTAGTATCCTCGTGTATGTGCAAACTATGTTCTCTCGCATTTCCTCTGTCCCCTGCAGAACTAAATGTGCCGAAAGGCTAATACTTTCAAACAAAGCGGCTTTCTTAGAACACCAGCCTTTTCTGCTTCCTCCATACGTTCTTTCCTGAAGTTGCAATCGGTAAACGGTTTTCCTCTTTATGCGATCCTGTGCATTATTTTGTAGCTTGCACGAGTGGCAGATTCATTTCCAGCAAACTTTCACATAAAGAGATTTCTTTTGGTTTCTGAATCACATCTCAGTACTTATATTGCTCTGAGCTTAACTGTCCCGAAAACTTCGAATATGTTGATAGATGTTTTGTTTCATAGTAACTTCTTTCAAAACGGCAATACTTTGGCTGCATATTACGCAAGTAGCTTTCTTATTCTTTTATTTCCACAAAGACGTACTATACTCCCCATTCCTCACTGAAAACGATGAACTCGGTGTCGGTGAGGGATTAAGCAAACGAGATAGGAACACGAGAAAGTCGTTGAAGCATCATCATCATGTCCACTTTTGGTTTAGGCGTCCTTGGCTGTTCCACTTTCAGGTAGAATGCAGCTACTGTTTCCATCTCTCTTGAATTATAAACATAATTAAATTCTTGCGACTGCATGAACTAAGGGAACATCACAATAAACGAGAAAATCTAGATAAAATAATTTAGAATGCGAAAATATTTTGTTGAGCCCAACCTACATAGGTAGGAATGATCATCAAAATAAAATAAGAGAAATCAGAGCTCGAACAGAAAGGTTTAGGTGTTCGTTTTTCCCGCTCGCTGTTCGGGAGTGGAATAGTAGAGAGATAGTATGATTGTGGTTCGATGAACCCTCTGCCAAGCACTTAAATGTGAATTGCAGAGTAGTCATGTAGATGTAGATGTACTACATTCAAGGCACATAGCAGCCAGAAGTCCTTTGCAAATGTAATGATGTTGCAGTATTATAAACATAATATTGAAATTTAAACTGTATCACAACGACTCGTGTTCCGTTAGTTTTATTAACGAAATTCAAGTACCTCTGGCCAGCCAGACGAACTGACCTAGCGGACAGGATATGGCCCGCGGGCCATAGGTTGATGACCCCTACTCTACGCGAATAAAAACTTATCAACGCAACATCATTTTTCCCGAGTGATAATTAAATACTGTATTTATACGTACATTTCGCAATTTCGGATATGCTGAACGTAGAATTTGTTTCCATCCTTCCTATAGCACTGCGAACAATTATTGTTAATGGGTTTGTGACACTTTTATCAGGGATTCAATCGATAATTTAGTTCTACATATAAGTTTACTTTGGATTCAGGTCAGGGTTTATATCAGGTCATTTATGGAAATAAATGAGGCTTTCCTCAAGCAAGAACTAACAATCCGTGCTCCGTGAACAAGAGTATTATCTTATTGATACACAAACTGTCCTGATTCAGTTTTTTGCCATATCTGCAAGCATAATATTGAGTAAAAAGTCATTAAAACGAGCGTACGTTTCTAAATCGATTAAACTTGTGGGTCAAGCTCTAACGAGTAAACACAGCTCCCGGCCGTGAGGCAGCATCTTCCAAACGTAACAGTCGCTACTACATGCTCCCTTCACTAGGCATTCGCCCGCTGAAAGCACAACGCTCTCAATGCCATATTTGGTTCAAATGGCTCTGAGCACTATGGGACTCAACTTATGAGGTCATTAGTCCCCTAGAACTTAGAACTATTTAAACCTAGCTAACTTAAGGACATCACACACATCCATGCCCGAGGCAGGATTCGAACCTGCGACCGTAGCCGTCTCGAGGTTCCAGACTGCAGCGCCTAGAACCACACGGCCACTGCGGCCGGCGCCAGAATTGGAACAGGACCCATAACTCCATCTACTACTGTCTCAAAAATGTACTACAGTAACAGTTTTGATTAGGGTACATTAAGAGTATAATCTGCTCGCTTCGCAGTGTCTGGGTGCGGACATCTTAAAAGACACAGGGAAAAACATCAATTCATACACTGCCTGACAAAAAAAACGAAGCACCCAGAAGACATGGTCGAATGACACTGCAAATTCATACATGCACATACAATCGGAGGGTATTTAAATGATTAGAAATGCAGTTTCCTTTGACTGGTAGAAATGTCCGCAGAGTGAATTGCTTCTGTTCGTGTTTAGCGATGTTACCAGGCCTGGTATGGTATGGCATCCGCTGTTGAGTGATCACTGTGAAGGCCAGGGAGATGATGCATACTCGTCTGAGACAAGTTATCGACGCCCGACACAGTTTGATATGGCCTCATTGTGGGTCTACATTTGGCCAGCTGGTCTAATCGTGGAGATTTGAGGCGCACTCGGATCTGACAGTGGTCCGATATTGACGCATGGGAAAGTGAGGGCAAGATAGCGTCGTCAGTGTTCCGGTCGACCACATCTGACCACCACATGGGACAATTGCTGTGTTGTACATTCATCGTAACCTCTTAACATCTGCACCCACCACCCGAGAACATGCGGAGGCTGCCGTTAACGCCAAAAACTCGAACGGCTACGTTTGGAGTGGTGCTGTCACTAGAAAGCAAGGACAGCTGACGAACGACGTCGCACTGTGTGCAGTGCTGATTCGCGGTTCTGCAGTATTCCCAGATGACCGTCTGTAAGGTGTCAGTCAAATCCAACACCTTCCATGAAAACTCTGACATGATAAGCAAATCCAGTAGTATGTCACATAGCTCCGAATAAATCGTGACATTAAATTAACTAAAGTAATACAAGTAACGAGTGAGCAAATGGAATACCACAGACTAACACAAGAATGCCTAAATGCATGTCATACCTTCCCACCGTGAGACAGACGCAGTTCCGAGTTGAGAAACGAGAACAGAAGCCTAGAGCAGAACAGTGTTAAGCTAGAAGGCCCTACGATAAGGGACAGACTGGACACCCACGTCGCCAGCTAACCACTAGGACAACACCAGCTGCAAGTTTTAGCGTGAGACTTTTTCGCGTCTGTTACGTTGGAAATTTAAAAAACTTTGCCCCACCACGCAAAGTATAACGTTTCTCATTGTATAGACAGAATTTTTTTAGGCGGAACTTAAGGTTAACATTGAGACCCTGATTGGTCAGATGAAAACACCGCCTGATAGTTTTTTTAAACCAACTTCGGTAAATGGTAGTAAGGAGAAGTTCGGAGAAGTTAGTTAGTTCCTAGACGGCGAGCTGGATGGCTGCTGCGCCGGCCGCCGCTCCCCTGACGAACACTGACAAGGTAATGAACGCACGCGATGCCGCATAGCAGCGCATAAAGCTTCATTCAGAACTGCAGAAGTCTCATCTGTTACACCCCCTTTTTTGCGTAATACTAGTGTCGATCGTCAATTAAAGTTCATGGTGTTCACATTTGCCACTTGAAGTAAAAATCTGAAACGTGATGATCTTTCTGTTATATAGTTATTGAGAAGCCACATCAGCCACTGTAATTTCCGACAAGTTAGATAAGTAATTAAAGATAATTGAGGGTCACTGTAGACCATTTCGATAATTTTCTCTTTTGTGAAACTTTATTTAAACCTAGATTATAGATGTGATATGGCATAGGTCATCCTTCGATCCATTGTAGAACTTGGAAACCCACTAAGGGAATATTCGTTCACATTTTTGTTGAACGCAGTAGGTTTTTACCATTCTGTATTAAAACACTTCCTTTTATCAATAGTGCAATTTATAAACAATGTTTTGTGAGTAGAATAAAATTTCCCATGGTAACTTAAATGCTTTTTCGACGTTATTTTACCAGCCTACTAAAAATAGGAAAGCCTTGAACCCCTTCCACTAAATTTAGTTAGTATTAAGATTCTTTTACAGGGAGTGCAGTGGATGGCTTTGAGCACTATGGGACTCAACGGCTGTGGTCATCAGTCCCCTAGAACTTAGAACTACTTAAACCTAACTAACCTAAGGACATCACACACATCCATGCCCTAGGCAGGATTCGAACGTGCGACCGTAGCAGTCGCACGGTTCCGGACTGCGCGCCTAGAACCGCGAGACCACCGCGGCCGGCGGAGTGCAGTGGAGCTGACGCTGAAATCATTAAGTACTTGGTTATATCATCGTTAGTCACACTGAACTCTTCTGAATTCTACATGTCATGTGTGGTCTGGCGTCTCCTTACCAGCAACAGGTCCCAGGTTCAAACTAGTCAATTCCTTAAAAAACACGCTCAGAGCGTTGTTGCGCGAAAGTGGTAGGGAGACACGATGTAGAACAGACACCACCATGAATGTTAGACGTTATCGGCATGTATCGCAGCGGTCTGGAGAAACATCTCAGGCTTCTAGTGTTTTGTCCTCAAGTTGTGCGAAGCCATTGTCTATGACGTCAGGTCACAGCTGGGAGTGATCGAGGGAACTCTGACGACACAATGGTATGTTATGGACAACTTGGGGCCTCATGTGTTACTCCTCATGCGACGGTGTCGTGGTGTTCTTTTTCAACAGGGAAATGCTCATTCATTCACGTCAAAGGTATTCCTGTGACTAGCAAGATACCCCGATCTGTCGCCGACAGAACATGTGTGGGACCAGCCTGGACGTCAGTATCAGTATCCAAGATATCCACGACCACTTCTGGGCTAGCTTGCCTCAGTTCATGCATACACGCAACAGGGTACGCAACATCATGGTGGTAAGTGGACCCTGCTGCCAAGTGTTTTGAAGGTATGACTCGATTTTATAGTCAATGAAATAACACCAAAATATACCATCTCAAAGTGCAATGTTTCCTTTCGATTGCTTCTGTCCTTCTGGGCGCTTGACTTAGTCATACGGTGTATTGACCAATCATCTGATGTACTAAAGCTCCTTTCACAGATATAATGTGATATTGCCATTAAGGAAGCGTAAAAAATAATAAATTACGTAAATTCCCATTGACTCATTAATTAAAAACCTTATCATAAAGAGACAGTTGTACACATACTAAACTGCATTAGAAATTCCTAAGCTGTTGTAGTCAAACATCTTCAAAACAAAAGCAATTTTCAGGTATGATCCTGTGCCGATGCCAGGTCTTGTATAGAATTAATGTTTTCTGATGTAGTTAACAATAAGTGTACCACTTCATTCTGCTAAGAAATTCACCAGTGGAGTAGTAGGAACAAGGTCCAAAATATTTCTAAGTTGTGAAAACTGAAAACAAATCTCAGGTGTTGTGAGTGCCCTTACCTCTTCATTGAGACATACGTTATTCTAGGTACTGATTCTCTGAACTGAACTACGGGTATAAGAGAGAGATATTGCGTATGTCAGATCTCATTAACGAATAGATAAACTAAGAATAGACATCTATTAAATCAACTTTTTTGTTCACGTTTCTGTAGACGTTCTTGAATTCACACTACAAATAATTCCAGTTACACACTTTGGACCTGAAAAATTTTAGCTTCGCTTGATAAATTGCCACAATATATGATACAAAATGAAAATATGTTACTGTAGGAAAATAAACTACCCCAGTATTTTTTGTGTTTTAACGTCCGGTATGTCCGAACCATTCTTAGTGCAAACAAAGATTTTTTCATGTGTTTCAGTGGTTGTATGCTCCTCCCAGTCTTGATCCTAAGGATTTAACTCTGTCACCCTCTTTTGTTTGCGTGTCCTCAGAGTTTAAAATTACGTTGAATGGAAACCTGTTGCTAGTTCTGAATGGTATATAATGACATGTTTCAGTGTTTAACACAGTGAATTGTCTTGAAATTTATTAATTTCCATGATAATTTTATGAATAGCCCTCTCCAAAAATACATTTGATTTGCTATTTATAGCGATGTTTGTATCACTTGCTCACGACACAAACATGCCACTTAACAATGATACTGTTGAAAAAACGTTAATTAAACATAAATAAATATAAAAAAGTAAGAGTTATTATTTGAAACCTTGTTTAGTACTACATGTTATTAGTTCCCAATTTTGTGAAGAGTTATTACTAAATATAGGACTCTTCCTTGTCAACAACTTAATTTTCTGATAAAGTGATTGTAATCTGAATTATTAGGAAAATTTCTAACGGGAGCAAAACATTCCGATGTACGTAGAGGCAGCGCTTGATTTGTAAAAATATTAGTTCCCGTACTGCGATCTTTCGGTAGGTGATTTTGAAATTTAATGTTCTTAAAACGTCATTTTAAAGATTTTCTAAGCGTTTTAAAAGTTGAATACAAGATTTTTACTGGTAACAGCAAAAGTTCTATCGTAACAAGTATCAAAATCTGCAGTTCTGATTTTTTGTCTTCAGAAGTACCGCTAAGGCGTATCAGCGTATACCGTCAAAAATCAAGCACTGCGTAGAAGGATTGGTAATTTACTCAGTCAGACGAATCACAGAATGCCGCAGTTGGCTAGTTAATTAATTCTTGTTTGTGTCGAAATAGACTTCACAACCCTTTAAGACCTAAACTGTGGTTTAGCCAATAGATTAATCGTATTCGGATCATTAAGAATATGTTAACCCAGTAACTTTTGCACCACCCTAAGTGGTATCGCGTCCCACCTCGCGAAACAGCAAAACAACCGCTCAAAAAAGTTCTATTCTCGCACACTGCATAATTCTCTCACTGGCGTTTAACCTGACGTGCCGCGAGGTCTTCTGGGCTAACTAACACGAATTTCTGATGATTGTGAAGTATAGTACTCTTTAGAAACCATTATCAGTTAGTTACTCTGCTTTATCAAAGCTGTTAGTGGGTTCATTATCACAATATTATCGTTGAAAGTCTTCCTGAAAAATGGTTCAAATGGCTTTGAGCACAATGGCACTTAACATGTGAGATCATCAGTCCCATAGATTTAGAACTACTTAAACCTAACTAACCTAAGGATGACACACACATCCATGCCCAAGGCAGGATTCTAACCTGGGACCGTAGCAACAGCGCGGTTCTGGACTGACGCGCCTAGAACCGCTCAGCTACAACGGCCGGCAAAGTCTTCCTGAGCACATGACGCTGTGTGACATCCTGGGAGAACGCCCGAACTTGTGCATCTGTATAATCAAATCCTGTACGAATTTACTCACCTCTGACTCATTCTTTCGGGTGTTGACAGAAAATCCTGCACTTTGATCCTTCGATAAGTAGCAGAACATCACACTTCTTGCGCTCAGTCATGCGTCTGGAGGCTGTTCACCATTTATCGAATATTATCCTCTAATAAAGTGTCTGGTGAGCAAAAATTGTTAACTGTTTCGATTCAGACTGGTAACGACTGATTAGCATATGTCTCGTAGCTTCAACTGCTGCAGTTCATATTACATGTTAAAAAATGATTCTACTGGCATTAACACAAGTCGAGAAGGTTTAGGAAATACATCACATTTCATGCCAATGATATAAAGTTTATAAGAAATTTTAAAATTCATAAAATTTATAAATACAATTTGAAGACTTGAAGAAACAAACGGAATTAGTCAGTACTAGTTAAAGCGACCAATGAGTCTCGGGTTCCAGTTTTCCCGCAATTAGTACGGATTTTATTTTACGTCTAATCCATCCCTGCAAAAAGCTCAGATATAAATCGATCGACGTAAGCTTCAAATACGAAACAATAATTTGTAAGGGTGAATCTAAATTTAAAGAATTGTTGAGTGCAGTGTTCTTTTCCATCGGAAAGTCTACAAAAGTATCAGGATACCCTCGTACAGTGAACTCTTCAGCGATATATTCCGCAGTTAAAATAAAACTGAAAATACCTCTCACAGGCGTGTACAAGCAGCCGTTATTCCAACACTCTGTCCGTAACTGTAATGGCGAGATAACCATAATATACGATACAACGAAAATTGATCTCTTTCATGCACTTATTAATGAGTCACAGTGTATAGATTTAGATGTAGATTTGGTACAAATTGGAGACATACATCGGAGTAATTAGAGTCCACAATTTCTTTAGCACAATTAAAGATTTTGCATGCCGACTTATTATTACCACTCTGCTCGAACCTCACCCTAGGCAGTAATTCAAAGTTCGAGGCGGTTGAAGTTATACTTAAAGATATCATAGACGTTAGAGTCGCGGTCGTGTCCATGAATGCAGAGCTTACTACTACAGTTCTGATATCATTCAATATAAAGCTCTTATGATTTCAGTTGCAGTAGATCTCCTTTAGTGATACGTGGTTTATTACACTAAACTGCAGCCGATTTAGTTTTGTCTCACAAGATTTGAAATTCATGGCTTTAATTAATATTTTAGCTGCGGACCTGAGAACACTATGGTGCCTGTAACTGTTGTCACTGTGATAGCAATCGGACCACTAGAATGTAGTAGAGCGTTAAACAATCAAGTAGTAGTTAAAGAACATGATGCAGAGCAGTGTGGATGTGGTGAGAAAGCGCCGTGGGAAGGATTGATGATTGTGTAGAGGAGATGCCTGTGTGGCGGTGCCGGGGGAGGGGATAGCAGAGGTAGCGAATGGGCACGTTCCGCTTTCCCGAACTTTGAGGGCAAGTTTGCTCGCCGTTTTTGCAGGGCTGTCAATGCTGCAGATAGAAAGCCAGCTATTGTTGGTCGGGCTGATCGTTGACCGGTTACAGGCCGCCAAGGCCGGCTGCTCCTACGACACGAAGCTGGGCTGGCCCAACGCCAGCAGGCGCTCAAAACACATTGTTATCACACTTCACGTGTGATGGTGCTTACTTGACTTGCGCGACGCTTTCCTTGTTGTACTCTGGACCACCAGGGATAGCAAGGAGCATTGAGTGTTAGCCTGCGTGTCTAAAAGTGCCGGGACGTGACGTACTACTTCTTGCACAAGAGAAACCTTCGTCGGAGAGGTCTTTACATGGCCGAAGACTTGAGAGGTTGTGATTACGGTTACATAGCTAAACTTCTGGCCGCTACGGTATCAGTTAAACTGACACAGGTCATAGTTACTGCGTAGGGATTTCTTCTAGAGAATTTACATTGATCAGCCTCAACATTATGACCACCGACCTACTATCGATATAAACCCACCCAGGCGATAGCAACGCCACATGAAGAGGAATGAGTGCTTGTCAGACACACGCACGGTGCCTATAATATCACTGAGCGCGTTGTCCGTGTGTGGAATGGAAAAGGCGCGCGATCTATCTGAGTTTGACCGAGGGCAGATTGTGATGGCCTGGAGGCTCTTCACGAGCATTTTGGAAACTGCACGACCTGTCGGGTGTTCGAGGAGTGTCTCCAGTACGTTGGCGAAAGCAAAGTGTAGCCACGTCCAGACGTCGTGTGGCTGGGCAGCCACTCTTCATTACGGATGTCGGGTCCGCAGCTCGTGGTCGTGCGGTAGCGTTCTCGCTTCCCACCCCAGGTTTCCGGGTTCGATTCCAGGGGGGTCAGGGATTTTCCCTGCCTCGTGATGACTGGGTGTTGTGTGATGTCCTTACGTTAGTTGGGTTTAAGTAGTTCTAAGTTGTAGGGGACTGATGACCACAGATGTTACGTCCCATAGTGCTCAGAGCCATTTGAACGGATGTCGGACGTCGTAGTCTGGGCAGAGTGGTAAAACAGGACAGGCGGCGAACTGTGGCGGAACTAACATCAGTCTTTAATGTTGGGCAGATTACAAGTGTGTCTGAACGCAAAGTGCACCGAATATTGCTAACTATGGGCCTCCGCAGCAGACGTCCCATGCATCTACCAATGTTAACACGACATCGGCAACTACGATTGAAATGGGCACTTGACCATCGTCACTGGACGTTGGTGCAGTGAGAGAGGGGATGGCGCGAGTCCGTCGTCTTCCAGGGAACATCTCCTTGACATCAGTACTGCTGGACACAGACAAGCTGGCGGCTGCTCAGTTATGCTCTGGGGAACATTCTCGTGGGCATCCATGGCTCCAGTGGAGCTCTTGCAACGCTCCTTGACAGCCAAGCAGTATCGTTCACTGGTTACAGACCATGTGCACTCCTTCATGACGATAATTTTTCTCCACAGCAGTGCCATTTTTCAACAAAACAATCCGCCATGTCACAAAGCCAGGAGTGTGTTGGAGTGGTTCGAGGAACACAGTCGCGAGTTTCAATTGATGTTGCCCTGACCTGAAGTCGTATCCGATGGCTCTCCAGCCCACGACACCAGAAGTAACACTGCTGTGCCTCTCCAGAACATTGAAAGATTAGGACTTTGCTCCTGGTCGCTGTCATGATCGCCAACGATGGTAATCTTGAAAAGTGCAGAAGTGCGACTCGTCGCTGAGCACAGTGCGACATCTTTCATAGGCAGTCCATGCTCCCCAGCCACTGTACCACTCCAGATGTAACTGTTTGAGTTGTAGCATTAACTACAGCCAGTGCAAGTGACGGTAAATCCTTGGTGCGGCTGCTGTTAGTCTCCGACCAATGATACAGGATGTCACAGGAAGTCTCAGGGACTCCACTACCTGTTCGCGGACGGCAGGCGCAGATATGGAGGGGTTACTAAGTGCTTAATGCTCAATTCCACGATCCTCTCCAGCGGGTGTCAACGTTGTCGAACGGAACATTGACGACGAGTATTCCAGTCCTCATGTTCCCCTACAGTCCAACATCGGACCAAAACCACACCCAAAAGCCCCACTGATCTGGGTATAGCAATATTCGACCAGCCGGCCAAATGGAAACCAATAATAATGTACCTTTCAACCACTATTAGATGCTGATAACGTTGTCTCACACGTGTACGCGGCATCTCAGTGACGTTTAAAGTATCACGCAACATCTGATGCTGTGTACACCCCTTACATACCATACCAGGACTGGTAACAACATCAAACACAAAGAGCAATAGTGCACTCTGCCGGCCATTCTTCTGTCAGTGGGAATTGCAAAAAAAAAAAAAAAAAATGGTTCAAATGGCTCTGAGCACTATGGGACTTGACTTCTGAGCCCATCAGTCCCCTAGAACTTAGAACTACTTAAACTTAACTAACCTAAGGACATCACACACATCCATGCCCAAGGCAGGATTCGAACCTGCGACCGTAGCGGTTGCGTGGTTCCAGACTGTAGCGCCTAGAACCGCACGGCCACCCCGGCCATCAGGGAATTGCAGATATGATCATTGACGTACTCGCCGATGATGCGTGCTTTTACAAATTTACATTGACTTCCGACCAAGGAAGATTGGGATTTAACGTCTTGTAGGCATCTAGATCATTAGGAATGGAGACACATGGATGATAACTGAGACCATAATAGCGCAAGCATGTCATTTTAGCTGTTTTACGTCAGGAACGCTGCTGCTGACACGTCCACAATGGTTTCTCTCGTGTATTGGCCACTCTTACTTGTGTATTTGCTGGGATGCTTCAAAAGCAAGGAAGAATGGTTTTAAGCAACAACGTATTTCATTTTTAAATGTTGGCCATTTCATCTTTAAAAACAAATTGTATCGGTAAATTAACACGCCTCAGTAACAGTGGTCGTTAATGCACGACAGTCGGGTGATGTCCAGCTCAGAGGTATCATATTCGAATCCTGCCACTGTAAGCCATTTTCACCGCCAATATTTGGCGAACAATAATAAGAGAGACGATGTCGTAAATTGTAAATCATCAGCATTTGTACCAATGTCCCGGACTGAATACCAAAATTCTGCATAGGCGCTCAGTGGTAGAGGGCATGTTTCTCTGTTGATGATGATCCGTCTGTTGGATGGGACTTTAATCTCGGAGGCCCCCTTGGTGTGATCTGAAGGGAGTAGGATATACACTCCTGGAAATTGAAATAAGAACACCGTGAATTCATTGTCCCAGGAAGGGGAAAATTTATTGACACATTCCTGGGGTCAGATACATCACATGATCACACTGACAGACCCACAGGCACATAGACACAGGCAACAGAGCATGCACAATGTCGGCACTAGTACAGTGTATATCCACCTTTCGCAGCAATGCAGGCTGCTATTCTCCCATGGAGACGATCCTAGAGATGCTGGATGTAGTCCTGTGGAACGGCTTGCCATGCCTTTTCCACCTGGCGCCTCAGTTGGACCAGCGTTCGTGCTGGACGTGCAGACCGCGTGAGACGACGCTTCATCCAGTCCCAAACATGCTCAATGGGGGACAGATCCGGAGATCTTGCTGGCCAGGGTAGTTGACTTACACCTTCTAGAGCACGTTGGATGGCACGGGATACATGCGGACGTGCATTGTCCTGTTGGAACAGCAAGTTCCCTTGCCGGTCTAGGAATGGTAGAACGATGGGTTCGATGACGGTTTGGATGTACCGTGCACTATTCAGTGTCCCCTCAACGATCACCAGAGGTGTACGGCCAGTGTAGGAGATCGCTCCCCACACCATGATGCCGGGTGTTGGCCCTGTGTGCCTCGGTCGTATGCAGTCCTGATTGTGGCGCTCACCTGCACGGCGCCAAACACGCATACGACCATCATTGGCACCAAGGCAGAAGCGACTCTCATCGCTCAAGACGACACGTCTCCATTCGTCCGTGCATTCACGCCTGTCGCGACACCACTGGAGGCGGGCTGCACGATGTTGGGGCGTGAGCGGAAGACGGCCTAACGGTGTGCGGGACCGTAGCCCAGCTTCATGGAGACGGTTGCGAGTGGTCCTCGCCGATACCCCAGGAGCAACAGTGTCCCTAATTTGCTGGGAAGTGGCGGTGCGGTCCCCTACGGCACTGCGTAGGATCCTACGGTCTTGGCGTGCATCCGTGCGTCGCTGCGGTCCGGTCCCAGGTCGACGGGCACGTGCACCTTCCGCCGACCACTGGCGACAACATCGACGTACTGTGGAGACCTCACGCCCCACGTGTTGAGCAATTCGGCGGTACGTCCACCCGGCCTCCCGCATGCCCATTATACGCCCTCGCTCAAAGTCCGTCAACTGCACATACGGTTCACGTCCACGCTGTCGCGGCATGCTACCAGTGTTAAAGACTGCGATGGAGCTCCGTATGCCACGGCAAACTGGCTGACACTGACGGCGGCGGTGCACAAATGCTGCGCAGCTAGCGCCATTCGACGGCCAACACCGCGGTTCCTGGTGTGTCCGCTGTGCCGTGCGTGTGATCAGTGCTTGTACAGCCCTCTCGCAGTGTCCGGAGCAAGTATGGTGGGTCTGACACACCGGTGTCAATGTGTTCTTTTTTCCATTTCCAGGAGTGTATATTGGTACCGGTTTTCACGCTCTTCCTTCTCCCATCATCATAAAACGAGCACATTATGCATATCCATTTCAGTAACTTGTACTCAACTGATACAGTTAACAACATACACCAGGAGGAAAGGGCCATTGTGCCCGTGAGAAAAACCCTTTATGATTGGATAGATGAACTTACAACTCAGTGTCTCCCAGTCAACAATGACATAGATCCTTCCTTCCTGTTACACTGCCTTTACCTATGCGAATCACAAAGGAATTTCATATTCGTTCCTAGGCATACTAATCATCGTTGGGCTCAATGGTGATGTTTCGTATTTTTTTCTATTAAAGATCTTGCTGGAGGCGTTTTACTGTCGTATTTCTTGAGTCTTAGACGACATTTGGTGAAGACATTTACAATGAGTGTTTTACAGCGTACTGCCTTGTATCTTTTTTACATGAGGATGTGAGTCACCATAGGACGGACAAAAATCAACAACTCACATTTGCCACATAATTGGTTGAGAATAACAATGACTACTTGCATTTTTATTATTAAGTTTATTTCAGTCAATGCTCACATAAACTGTTTAGTGGCTATTCCTGTTTTAGTATACTGCTTATGAACAGCTCCTCGTTAACATTTCTTGGCCAATCAATGCGTAGAAGCATTCTACGAGTCGACGTTTCATTTAGTAGGAGACTGAATCAAATGTGGTTTAATAGGAGACTCAATGAAATGTGAATTCGTAGCATAATTTGCCGCAGATATTAACGGTATATTGTTCATAACGAGTACACTAAAACAGATATAGCCACTAAGCAGTTACTATAATCACTGACTGTAATAAACGTTATGGCACAACAGCAACAGCGTCTCAAGACTCTTTAAGACATAAGGAGGTGTATGGGATTTTAGGTTGGTTGTAAGAGGCTATACACCACTGTAAATAATCTAGTGTCAAAATAAAGAATATTGCCGTATAGAGCACTCGATAACATAAACCCTGTCTCGAGGATTGAGATGCAGTGGTTTTATTAGTCTAATGAAATACGGTGAAGATGTCAAAGGTTATAATTATGTATGACAGTGAGATATCTTCACTGGATATTACTATCATCGTTAGATTATTTTCAGTTTTATGAGGTCACATTCTGCAATAAGGTGGCAAACGTCATGGGATACCTCCTAATATCGTGTCGGACCCCCTTCTGCCCGGCGTTGTGCAGCAACTCCACGTAGCATGGACTCAATAGGTCATTGGAAGTCCCCTGAAAAAATGTTGAGCCAAGAAGCCTCTTTAGCCATCTATAATTGCGAAAGTGATACCGGTGTAGTAGTTTGTGCTCGAACTGACCTCTCGATTACGTCCCACAAATGTTCGGTGGGATTCATCTCGGCCGAATCGTTCACTCGAACTGTGCAGAAAGTTCTTCTAACCAATCTCTAAGTAACCGAACATAAACATTCCCAGTCAATGATCGGTTCATTTGGACCAGAGGACCCATTCCAACCGTGTAAACACAGCACTACCTGCTGAAGCAGTGCGTTGTTGACAACTTGAGTCCATGGCTTCGTCGGGCCCGCGCCGCACTCCGACCCCGCCATCCGCTCATACAAGTCGACCAGGGTACAACCGATATTCTCACGAACCTAGGAGAGGCGCAGCAGGCGATGTGGTGCTGTTAGCAAAGGCACTCGCGTCGGTCGTTTGCTGACATAGCCCATTGACGCCAAATTTGACCGCACTATCCTAACGGATACGTTCGTAGTAAATCCCACATTGATTTCTGAAGATATTTTACGCTGTGTTTCTTGTCTGTTAGCACTGACAACTGTACACAAACATCGCTGCTCTTGATGGCTAAGCGAAGGCCGTCAGCCACTCCTTTGTCCATGGTGAGAGATAATGCCTGAAATATGGTGTTCTCGATACACTCTTGACACTGTGGATCTAGGAATATAGAATTTCCTAATGAAAAGGAATTCCCAAAACGGAATGTCCCATGCGTCTAGCTCCAACTATCATTCCGAGTTCAAAGTTATTTAATTCGTGTCATTCGGCCATAATCACGTCGGAAACCTTTTCATATGGACCACCTGAGTAGAAATTACAACTGCACTAATGAACTGCTCCGTTATATCTTATGTACGATATACGACCACCATCTATATATGTATGCATATTGCTATCCCGTTACTTTTCATCCCAGTGGACGTTAATGACGTTCTTCGTTTGAAATTACATACTTCGACGTCGGTAAAAAGACCATTCTCGTCTGAGATACTTTTAATGTTGAACAGTACTTGTGACAACACTCAACGATTTGGAAATATTGAGCTGATATCTGGGTTTCGACTGAAAGAAACAGAGGAACAAACACTTACTTTTGACCATTGCCGTACATATGTTGGGATTAATAAAAATTTTAAAAGTGGAGGAGAAGGGTGTTACGCAAAGGCAAAGTTTCTTACTTAAGATAAGATCCCCTTCGTGTCAAAAGCACTTAAAAGAGTCGAAAGGCTTTTGAAGGTACTTCAGGTTTCTACACACGCTTTATCAGTTACTCAGTAATCTCGTTATAGTATCACAGATATTACCCTTTTCTCCCCCCCCCCCCAAATATATCATGATAAGGACAAATTAATTTACCATTACTGCCTTAGCGGACGATGTTCCTGTAGATACACACATTGCGAAGAAAATAACAGAGTTACAAACACCGTACAACCTACCTTTATACTCAAGGAACCAGATAATATTGCTATGTTGTGTGTAATGTAGCAATGAGGCTGAAACAATAACGTCAATCTATTATTCGCTAAGACACAGGGTAATTTATCTGCTGCAAAAACTAAATATAATCACTGACAGGGTATAGTCGACTTCAATTACAGAGAGGGCAAAATATTGTCCACTCCCCCCCTCCCCTTCCTCCTGAACGAGAACACTGGTCGTTTTATAGAAAGTGCTGCTGTCAGTGAATGAAGAATACCTAAAACAAATTACGTGAGTGCATTACGAAGGACACTGCTTGCCAAGGACATTTAGTATCGGGTATCTCCATAAATTGGTTTAAGGTTTATGTATATTAAATATTTACCGAACCTATTATCTATGCTGCCTAGAAACTCCTTTGATATATTGTGTGTATTATTCAAGAGGGATACTGTAACTGCATTTTTAATTCTACGAGGGTTGCCCAGAAAGTAAGTTCCGATCGGTTGCGAAATGGAAACCACAGTGACACCCACAATCGCTTTATTTGAAATAGTTAGGTACACCATCCACCTACTTCTCTACATTCTCGCCGCTCCAACTTCGAATTTTGTCGTAGTGTTGTATCAACTTTCCAATATCCTCGTCATATAAAGCAGCTGCCAGTGCTTTCGGCCAGTTATCTGCAATGGTCTGCAGCTCGTTGTATGTAGAAAAACTTTGTCTTCATAGCCAGCGATTCTCGTGAGTAAAGATGAGACTAAGGGGGAGCCAATTACGAACTGTTTTGTTGGTGATCAAACACTGCTCATTGGAAACGCTGCAGGAGCGTCTTCATTGCCCCTGCAGTGTGCGGCCGAGAATTGACATGAAGAAGGAACTGCTCGACAGTTGTGTTATGTGGGCTGCGTGACACAGGCGAAATCTCTAATCAGGCCCTCATATACTCAGCGGGAGACGCTATTCCCTATACATCTTTACGTGCTCAATGTTCACTCAGCACTGAAAAGAGCGACGTGACACGATTGACGGGTATACTAGAGACACTGCCCAACACATCTGTGCAAAGCCTTACCGGATTTTCCCAGTGGTTTCCACTTCGCGACCGATCGGAACTTATTTTCCGGACAACCCTGATATTTGATTTATTTCGGCAACCAACTATCGCCACTATTCAGTATTCGAAATGAACTTGAAGTTCCATTTGGTGCTAATACTATTAAACTTGAACTTGGAAAATGAAGCCAGGGCACTGATCGAATCATGGAAATAGAGACGGTGGGAGCAGACACAATCGTGGCGTTGTGATTCTGTGTGCACCCTGGAGCACGTATGCGCTGATACTTTCCGTTTTAGCCATAGTGCGAAGAAAATTGGACTGGTTGCGAATGACGATAAAAACAAGTATGTTGTTGCAACACGTCGTGAAGCTCTCCTTTCTTCCATTGCAGCTGAAGGGAATATCTTTGTTCGAGTTTGACAATTCAAGCATCTGCGATCCATACTGACTAATAGAAGTGAAGTGACGAGAGAACTACCTCAGCGAAGAGTAAACGCTAATCGCACGTTCTTTAGTCTGAATTATTTATTCAAGTCATGCCAGATATCACAGAACAAGCAGATCCACCAGTACATGACACTAGTATGGTCGGTACGTGTATATGGTTGTAAAACATGGGTGACATCAGCAACAACTGAAGAAGCAATCTGGGCCTCCTAGAGACAGGTACTTCAAAGATCTATGGACCCATCTACAGTACCATACAAGATTAATGGGAACGAAAAACAAGAAAGACATGTACCAGCAGTTGGAAAAGCCTCATATTGGCCGAATACTAGGGCACAAGGAGTGTCTCTACAAGGAGTGTCTCTACATGCAGGGAAGGGACGTTTGAGGACGCGATGGCAGGGTCGAGCATTAACGATCTTTAAAAAAGTGGAGTCGTCTGCGGTGGATAATGAAGCTAAAGACCAGCAACGATGAGCAACCATCTGGAGTAGGTAGCGCCTATGTTACGATTGAATGACCACTTCTTTTATTACGTTTTTTGAGATGCTTTCTTCTAAAAAATTTTACAGCGTGGTGTTTTTTCTTTTGTAGTGTGGTAATTCCGTTTGTTTTTCTGCTACAGGCCTTAAAAGCCTGCTAAAGGAAAAGGAATTTGGAGTTATTTAGCTCTTTAATTTCCTGGGGCAAGTTGTTATACAGTCCGATATCATGGAAGAAAATACCATTTAAACTTTTTCGTTTATTTTTCATGGTACATTTATGTCCAGCTTTTGTCCATGACCTTGATAGTGGTCTCAGTATAATAATCACAAGTGTTTTCTTAAAGTGCAAAATAGTTTGGTACATGCAGTTAGAATCCTCAAACCGTAAACAGGTCTGTATAGTGAGCCCGTGAGCCCAATTACTGTTTTCAGCTGCAGTTATTGATCACTGTTCGATTACTTGGAAACTGTGTGGATATTTTGTACACTATTACCTAAAGATAAGAAAAGAAAAGAATGTATATAGGAATATATGAAAATATAAATGGACTTACTGTAACATTCTAGTACAAGGCCAAAGGTATAACAAGCTGATATTATATTTGTTACCATCTTTGTGTTGACATACCATTTAAAGTGACTGCAGATATTTCATCCGTTAAATTGTTACTTTTATTCACAGTATAAGAAATTGTTTTCTACGTTTAGTTTTGAAACATTAATCTCCTTCTTTAAGATGAAATCCGTGTTGTTTCCTTTCTTTGTGTTCACTGTTAACATTTCACAACTTGAAACAATTATGAACTTCCTTCAGAAAAAAAAAACCTATTCCAACTTGTCTGATATTTTGGAGCTGATACATTTTTCACAACAAATTAAGCATTTTTTGAGATATGTGCTTTCATTACGTCTTTTACGCTGCTTTACAAATACGATCGAAAAGAGTAATTGGCTACTCTCCACATGCCTCGTCATCCCATTTCTTCATTGAAAATATTTATTCTCAGCAGTGTCAAAGGCAATCATTTCCGTTACACTGGGTTCCACTACCGCAAATAGTTGGTTGAAGGTAAAAACCATGACCCTCCTCGGTCTGCAGGCGGAACAAAATCGTAAAACCATGATGGTGTTGATCGTCGTAAATGAAAATTTATAGGCGTGCTTCTGCATCTGAAAGATGTCTATTCAAATATCACACCACAGTGAAGATGAAAATTAGGTTTCCTTTTACATACACACTTTAAATACAAACTGAGCTTGGGTATTGTGAGTTGATGTTAATCAAGAATGCTTTTAAGCAACAAAGACGTCATAATGAACACGTCACTGGGTTTGGACGAGGTAGTGTAACAGGGCTACTAGGAACTGTACATTCTTCCAGCGATACTGCAGGAAGACTTGGAAGGAACGCAGCCACTGTACATGGTTGCTGGCAGCTGTGGTCACGGGAATGTACGGTCGCAAGAACACCGGACTCGGACTTCGGCTCCGAAAGTCCATATCGATGATGTTTCGTTGAATGGTTCGTACACTATCACTTGTTGATGGCCCAGTACTGAAATCTGTAGCAGTCTGTGGAAGGGTTGCCCTTCTGTTACGTTGAACGATTCTCTTCAATCGTCATTGGTCCCGTTCTTGCAGGATTATTTTCCGGGCGCAGCGATGTCGGAGGTTTGCTGTTTTACCGGATTCCTGATATTCACAGTACACTCGTGAAATGGTCGTACCCACTTCATCGCTACCTTTGAGATGCTGTGTCCCATAGCTCGTGCGCCGATAATAACACGGCGTTCAAACTCCCTCAAATCTTGATAACCTGCCATTGTAGCAGCAATCTCATTTCAAATTGTATCGAGTGGATGTACCCGTCTGGGTATGGCGACAACCTCATCAATTCATGAATCTGCTTGTCAGCAAGGGACTGTTCAAGCTGGTGGAGGCTGTGTAATGGTGTGGGGCATGTGCAGTTGGAGTGGTATGGACTCCTGATATGTCTAGATACGACTCTGATAGGTGACACGTACTTAAGCATCCTATCGTATCACCTGAATCCATTCATGTCCATTGTGCATTCCGATGGACTTGGCCAATTCGAGCAGGACAATGAGACACCCTACACGTCCGGAATTGCTACACAGTATCTCCAGGAACAGTCTTCTGAGTTTTAAGCATCATAGAGCATATCTGGGATGCCTTGCAACGTGCTGTTCAGAAGAGACAGCCACCCTCTCGTACACTTACGGATTTATGGAGGTTATATATACAGTATTTAACCCATATTCAAGTGATACATGTTTATTATAAACCTGCGCCAACATCATCATTTTAGCACTGAATGCTTCTTCGACTAGGTGGCAATGGAAAGGATATCCGGCCTTTTATGTCTCTATGCTCGTTGTCAAATGCAAGGGCTACATACGAAATAATCAAGTTTCTTCAGTATAGACAGTCCTGAGTTGCTGCAATACAAGTCACTAGTCTTGAAGCTACTATTGCACTGGGTCGCGACCAGTCGGGCTCGGCGCTTATGTCCTCTTCGCATAGCGGCCGCTGCTGTTGCATTGGCGTCCCAGAAAGGGGTCGCTCAGAGTGCCACCAACTACTACTAGCACTGCCAAATCCAAAATAACATACAGCCCAGCGAACACACGGGATAACGCCAAGGAACAGAAGAAAGAGCTGCCTCTTGACGCTGCATAAGTTAGAAGCAAATATCACCTTCGTGGAAATTTTACACCCTTTTTAGCATATGCACTTAAAGATGAGATAGATAAAGTAACATACCATAGGGGCCTGTAAACAGCCAGGTGAAAATGAGTGCAGGTGTAGGAGTATGTAGCCAGATGTCTCCAACTCGCACACTGAAAGCTGGATGTCACTGGCGTGAGGTCAGCATTACTATAAAGCCAAGTAGAACTGGCCCAATAATACGAGGCAGTTGAAGGAACATGGAAAGACAAATCGTGTCAGTCAGCAATCATTTGCACTGTGGTAGCGTTCTTCATTACAATTTGGCCTGTTGACAATGTCTGGATGACATCATACGGGGAAGAAGGATGAAGTGTGATGAGAATAGCCCAGGAGTTCGGTACTGATCATAGCACTGTTTCATGTCTATGGGGAGAATTCCGATCCACAGGCATTGCTGCCAGGAGGAGAGGAGGTGGTCGACCTCAGTCAACCACAGCAGCATATAACCACCGCATTGTGCAACAGACAGTAAGAAATCCTCGTCAAAAAGTGGATGCAGTTGTAATTACTTTTGATAGGACTGCACAGCACGCAATATCATGCTCCTCCGTGGCACGATGACTAAGTGAAGGTGGCCTCATTGCCCAATGATCAGTACGTTGTACTTCGTTAACACCCGCACTTTGGTGGCATCTGATGCTTTGGTGTCAGGTGCATAGGGACTAGACCAACGATTAGTGGGTCATGTGCTCTTCTTGAATGACAGCAGATTCAGCCTGTGTAGTGATTCTGGCCGTAGCCTCACCTGGTGAGAGATGAGAACATGTAATTTACACAGAAACACTGTCGAATGTGATCGTTTTAGTGGTCCAGGTGTTGATGTTGCATGGGCGTACTGACCTCGAGATTTTTGAACAAGATTATACTCATCTACATCTACATGATTACTCTGCAACTCACATTTAAGTGCTTCACAGAGGGTTCATCGAACCACAATCATACTGTCTACCATTCCACTCCCGAACAGCGGGCGGGAAAAACGAACACCTAAACCTTTCTGTTCGAGCTGTGATTTCTCTTATTTTATTTTGATGATCATTCCTACCTTTGTAGGTTGGGCTCAACAAAATATTTTCGCATTCGGAAGAGAAAGTTGATGACTGAAATTTCGTATAGAGATCTCGCCGCGACGAAAAACGTCTTTGCTTTATTGACTCGCGTATCATATCTGCCACACTCTCCCCCCTATTACGTGATAATAGAAAACGAGCTGCCCTTTTTTGCACCCTTTCGATGTCCTCCGTCAGTCCCACATGGTAAGTATCCCACACCGCGCAGCAATATTCTAACAGAGGACGAACGAGTGTAGTGTAAGCTGTCTCTTTAGTGGACTTGTTGCATCTTCTAAGTGTCCTGCCAATGAAACACAACCTTTGGCTCGCCTTCCCCACAATATTATCTATGTCAACGTTAATTTGATACTGTACTTCTTCCCCATGTGTGTCTCTTTAGGGATGTATTAGTCTATAACTTCCTTTTTATGGATGACATTGCGCTGCCGCATCCAACAGCGCGTGAATATGGGTTATTGGAACGAGATGATGCTCGGTGAATAGACTACTCTACCCATTTACCCATCTTAGATCCCATAGAATACATTTTGGATGCGTTCTGGATATGTGTTACAAGACGTCGACATGCACTAACGACCATCCAGCATTTGCAAAGCGCGCTGGTTGAGGAATGGAGCCCCCTACGGCAGGACATGCTTACCAACATTGTTCCTACCATGAGCGCACCTTGCAGAGTATGTGCAGTCGTCCTTGGTGATCACACACCCTTTTGAGACGAATGTACCGCTGCTTGTATTTTCCAGGGACCACCATTAGTCGCGGTGACTTCGGTGTAATTGTTGTCAAAAATGGTTCAAATGGCTCTGAGCTCTATAGGACTTAACATCTGAGGTCATCAGTCCCCTAGAACTTAGAACTACTTAAACCTAACTAACCTAAGGACATCACACACATCCATGCCCGAGGCAGGATTCGAACCTGTGGCAGTAGTGGTCGCGCAGTTCCAGACTGAAGCGCCTAGAACCGCTCGGCCACAAAGGCCGGCTAATTATTGTCTTTGAATAAAAGTCATTTGTGTTCGTCTCATTGCGTGGTTTTACAGGTACCTTCTGTACTAAAACGTAGCACCTCTTTCAGTGTGTGGTCCAAGTTTCTTCTACCTTTGTTACTTGACAATAACTCACCACACGGAAGTTACGGTCGTCCTTAAGCCTTCGGCACCAGAGTAGCTGGTCTAAAATGATTGCAAAGAAAGAATCACAAATGTTTCTTTGCCAGTGCGCCTCCGATTTTCAAACGTAACTGAGCAGACAAGTGGCCAAATGCGGATGAAAGGCCATAGTTTTTTTAGGATGGACTGATACTATAAAACACGGCTCCAGAGTGCTAATATCCATAGTTTGTTTATTTCAGACTTGCATTCACATATTATACTGTGAATTAGCAATGGGAAAGAAAGAGTTTAATTTTCTGTTTCCAAGCAACCTTCTCTCCTGTATCGAGGACACAAATTTTATCAGAAATATGCTTGCGAAGCATTTGAGAACCACTGTACCGCTCTGTCTGAAACCCGAAAAACATACACCGAATTTTGATAGTAATACTGCACTACTGTTGTTTCAAAATATATCGTATAATTCTGTTGTCTGAACTATAGATGAAACAGGTAATTGGTGCTAAAGCATTGTGGTGATTATTGGAGTACTCGGCTTGACTCACGCAGAAACGGAAATAGCACCAGACGCCACATGACAGCTGTAATTACCGTTTCTGGACCGATCGGCCGAAGACAGTTCCACGATCTTAGGTGAAGAAGATCGTCACCGTGCAACAGAAATTTATTGCATGAGTGCTACAACTGATATGTGAGCACCAGAGGAAGAAGTAAGTCTTGTTTGTTTACTTTTAGTGACTCTAGTGATAGTCTTGTTGACGAGCGTGTAAAAATGTTTCGCTTATCAAAAATGGCAGCACGGTCGTGGTCTGTATCTCGGTTTCTCTCTCTCTCTCTCTCTCTCTCTCTCTCATATTTAAATATGACGCTACTTCCACTTGTTAGTTCATAATGAATAATGTCGTGTAACCATGAAATTCATACCCGTCCAAGGACTTGCTTTCCATCAGCCATCCTTTCTGTAATATGCTATGGAAGGTCATACTTAACACTCCATGAAATGTGTCAGAAGAACGCTACTTACAAGTATTTCCAAAAATTTACTAATTCCCGCGTTTCATCTGGGTGGCTGATTACATTTCCATTTGTACAGTAACGAGGTACTTCAACTCAGCGGTACAGCAGCGCTTTACGAGTAGTTTACTCATGTTCTGTGTCCTGAATTACAGGCCATAAAATACAACTGAAAGTACATAACATTTGATTATACACTGATGTTTAAAAAATTCATACGCACATATACAGATGACGGTCGTATCGCTTACGTAAGGTGTAAAGGTCAGCGCATTTGTGGAGTTGTTATTTGTACTGAGATGCTTCACGTGAAAAGGTTTCCTACGTCGTAACTGCAACACGGCGGTAGTTGACGCACTTTGAACGCGGAATGGGAGTTGGAAGCATGGAACGTTCGATATCGGAAATCTTCAGTAAATTCTATATTCCGAGCTCCGCAGTGTCAAGACTCTTCCGAGAATACCAGATTTCAGGGGTTATCTCTCACCAAGGAAAATGCAGTGGCCGGCGGCCTTCACTTAGCCGTCGAGATTAGCGGCGTTTGTGTAGAGTTGTCAGTGTCAACAGATGAGCAACACTGCGTGGAATAACCTGAGAAATCAATGTGGGATGTTCGACGAACGTATCCGTTAGGACATTGCGGCGAAACTTGGGGTTTAGTGGGCTATGGCAGCAGACGGACGACACGAGTGCCTTTGCTAAGAGGACATCGCCTGTAGCTCCTATCCTGTGCTTGGGACCATATTGTTTGTACCCTATATGACTGGAAAACCGTGGCCTGGTCAGATGAGTCCCGATTTTAGTTGGTAAGAGCAGATGATAAGGTTCGAGTGTGGTGCAGACCCCACGAAGCCATAGAGCCAAGTTGTTAACAAAGCACTGTGTACGCTGGTGGTTGCTCCATAATGGTGTGGAGTGTGTTTGCATTGAATGGGCTGGGACCTCTGGTTCAACTGAACCGATAATTGTCTGGGAAAATGTTCAGTTCGTGCACAAAATCTTGCACCGCCAACGCTTTCGCAGTTATGGACGGCTATAGAGGCACCTTGGCTCAATATTTCTGCTGGCGACTTCCAACGACTTGTTGAGCCCACGCCAAATCAAGTTGCTGCACTACACCGGACAAAAGGAGATCCACTACGATATTATTAGTTATCAAATGACTTCTATCACATCATTGTATGCCATGTTTCAAACCAGCGAATCCCGCGGTAAGTAAACCATTTGAATTTTTGGGACTTTGTGTCAGTTGTGCGAGTTCGGTAATCGGTTTCCTATTTCCCGTCACATCACTCTGTTAGCCAGGACTACAGGGAAGTCTGTTACACTGACGTTTACGATAATGACTGAACAGTTTATTCTTCCCTTGCTAACAAGTCTCATTTTAATTTTCTGGGTGGCCCACAGTCATTGATTATTTCGTGGATCTTGTATAGGAGAGAATGAAGATACTCACTTGCGTTTTTCAGTCCGAAGACGTGTTTGATGCAACTCTACATGCTATTCAATCCTCTGCAAGTCTCTTCATCTCCAAGTAACTGCCGCAGCCGACATTCTTTTGTACCTACTTACTGTATTCATCTCTTGGTCTCCCTCTGCAACGTTTATCTCCCACTCATACCTCGAATAAGAACCTGGCGATATCGTGATGTCTCAGACTGTTTCCTACTAACCGATCCCTTGTTTTAGTCAGGTTATCCTACAAATTTCCTTTCTCCCAATGATATTCAGTACCTCCTCATTAGTTACATGATATATTAGCTACAGCAATCTTCTGAGGCACCACACTTCAAAACTTCTGTTATCTTCTTTTATGAACAGTTTATCATCCACGCTTCACATACTTCAAGGCTACACGCCAGACAAGTACCTTCAGAAAAGACTTCCTAACACTTAACTCTACATACGAAGTCTCTGCTTCAGATACGCTTTTCTTGCCATTGGCAGTCATCATTTTAAATCCTCTGTACTTCGACCATCGTCGCTATTTTGCTGCTAAAATAACAAAACTCCTCTAATACTTTTTCATTCCATTAACCTTGTTTTGCTTTTTAATGTTCCCGTTATCTCCTCCTGTCAAGACGCTATCCATACCGTTCAGCTGCTCTTCAAAGTCATTTGCTGTCTCCGAGAGAATTAAGAGGTGTGTTCCACAAGTGTTGAACACAGGTTTTTTTTCTCCGTCAGTTTCGGTTGAAAGTTGCGGAATTTGTTGTGGGTCATCGTAGAATATTCCCACTTCAGCCGTTATAGTTTCATGAAGTTCTGATAGGTGTCGGCGCTATACGTAGCTGTAACAGAGGTGTCTTCGAAGCAGAAAGCTGTCACTGAGTTTATTTTGGCGGAAAAACAGAGCATCATAGATATCCATAGGCGCTTCGCAGAGTGTCTACGGAGACCGGTCAGTGACCAAAAGCACGGTCTATCGTTGGAGGAGGCGTCTGTCATCATCGCAACAAGGTCACACAAGCCTGCCCGATCTCCGGCGGCCATATACACCTGTGGCTCGTGCCATGTTGGAACGTGTGTGTTTGTCACCACAAAAATGTAAACCTTCTCCCTCTCCATGACAACGCAAGGCCTCACACAATTCTGCGCATCCGAGAGTAGTTCACAGAATTTCATTGGACTATTCTTCCCCATCCACTCCACAGCCCTTATACTGTACCTTCCGACTTCCATCTGTTTGGCCCAATGAAGGATGCACTCCGCGGGAAGCAGTACGTGGGTGATGGTGAGGTTAGTGACGTAGCAAGACGCTGGCTCCGACTTCGACTAGTAGAGTGTTACCATGAGGGCATACGGGCCCTCCCAGTAAGGAGGCGTCAGGCTGTCGCAGTGAACAGAGATTGTGTTGAAAAATAGGGTTTTGTAGCTAAAAGAGTGCGGAATAATATGTTGTATTGGAATCCTGAGTAAAGCCATCCTGCTTTCATAAAAATTGTGTTTCACTACTTATGGAACGTCCCTCATACATGTCGTCGATGAACGTCAAAGTTTCCTATTTCTAATTTTTCTTTGGATTCCTTCACTTCTCGCTCAAAGTACAGGCTGAACAACTTCGGGGACAAGCTAAAAACCCTTATCAACCGAGACTTCGCTTTCATGCCCCTCGGCTCTGGTTTCTGTACAAGTTACCTATAACTCTTCGCGCCCTGTATTTTATCCGTGCTACATTCAGAATTTCAAAGAGTGTGTTCCAGTCAACATTTTCGAAAAAGCTTTCTCCAGATCTACAAATGCCATAAGGTTAGGTTTACCTTTCCTTAATTTATCTCCTAAGATAATCCATAGAGCCAGTTTTACCCCGTGTGTTCATTTCCCCGATGTCGGTTTCGACCAGTTTTTCCATTCTTGAAAGTGTTCTATGTTTTCAGTAACTATCACGCTCTCATGCAGATAGCATATGTTACTAATTTATTGCCGCGCGGGATTAGCCGAGCGGTCTCAGGTGCTGCAGTCATGGACTGTGCGGCTGGTCCCGGCGAATGTTCGAGTCCTCCATCGGGCATGAGTGTGTGTGTGTTTGTCCTTAGGATAATTTAGGTTAAGTAGTGTGTAAGCTTAGGGAATGATGACCTTAGCAGTCCAGTCCCATAAGATTTCACACATTTAACGTTTAACGTTCCACTAATTTTTTTTTTCGTTCAGTAATATTCTGTGCTCACCCCTTCAGGACGTTTACAAATAAATAAAATTAGAAGATTACTCAGACTGAAAATGACGAATGCCTGGAGATAAAATACATCTCTGTCTAATTATTTTCATATTAAGATTGTAGTCATTAATGGATGTTACAAAATTATGGTGAATTGCAAACAAATAAATATGTAGCGTTCTACTTAATTCATTATAAGGGAGACAGATGGAATATAACGGTCAAGCAAGTAAGCAAGTGCTATAGATACACAAAACTTCCATCAACAATGACCAATGTTTTCGAATTTCTTGGTGGAATCGCATAATCCTTCTTCAGTTAGCCTTGTGTCGATGTTACGCTCTTAAATGCTAATACTTCTGTTTAACCATAAACTGGCCGACTGTATTAAGAACCAAAATTTTTTTTAAAAAATGGAGCATTGTTCACAGGACGTTATTTTAAGTAACTTCTTTATGTGTGCTGCGGTGCTTGTAACATGCAGTTCTTAATTGGCGTAATGCGCATTAAGCAGATACAGAATCTTGAAAGATAATACTTCCTGTACCGAAATTCTTTGCCTTTTCACAGCTGAGAGTAATACAATGTATATAGAACTAAGGTACGAGCATATGGAATTGGTTCCCAAGTATGTGAGTGGCTCGAAGACCTCTTAGGTAACAGAACCCAGTGCGTTGTCGTCGGTGGTGAGTGTTCATCGGAGGTGAGGGTATCATCTGGAGTGGCCCAGGGAAGTGTGGTAGGTCCGCTGCTGTTTTCTATCTACATAAATGATCTTTTGGATAGGGTGGATAGCAATGTGAGACTGTTTGCTGATGATGTTGTGGTGTACGGGAAGGTGTCATCGTTGAGTAACTGTAGGAGGATACAAGATGACTTTGACAGGATTTGTGATTGGTGTAAAGAATGGCAGCTAACTCTAAATATACATAAATGTAATGCAGATGAATCGGAAAAAGAATCCTGTAATGTTTAAATACTCCATTAGTAGTGTAGCGCTTGAGACAGTCACGTCGATTAAATATTTGGGCGTAACACTGCAGAGCGATATGAGGTGGGACAAGCATGTAATAGCAGTTGTGGGGAAGGCAGATAATAGTCTTCGGTTCATTGGCAGAATTTTGTGAAGATGTGGTTCACCTGTAAAGGAGACCGCTTATAAAACACTAATACGACCTATTCTTGAGTACTGCTCGAGCGTTTAGGATCCCTATCAGGTTGTATTGAGGGAGGACATAGAAACAATTCAGAGGCGGGCTGCTAGATTTGTTACTGGTAGGTTTGATCATCACGCGAGTGCTACGGAAATGCTTCAGGAACTCGGGTGGGAGTCTTTAGAGGAAAGGAGGCTTTCTTTTCATAAATCGCTACTGAGGAAATTTAGAGAACCAGCATTTGAGGCTGACTGCAATGCAATTTTACTGCCGCCAACTTACATTTTGCGGAAAGACCACAAAGATAAGAGAGATTAGGGCTCGTAGAAGGGCATATAGGCAGTCATTTTTCCCTCGTTCAGTTTGGGAGTATAACAGGGAGAGAAGATGCTAGTTGTGGTACGAGGTACCCTCCGCCACGCACCGTATGGTGGATTGCGGAGTATGGATGTAGATGTAGATGTAGATGTAGAAGAGTTTGTTCTGAGTACCGTACTCAGAGATAGCCTGACGTTAAGACTTACGACTTTGGGTCACTGAACTGCACTCCAAGTGACATCGACAAACCTGCAGCCATAAGATGTATTTGATGCTGGTTACGAGCTGCATAGTATCTCATGGTATGCTAACAAAATACTTTTTTGTCAGATTTTTAGCGGAGGGAAAACAAGTCTCGTCAAAAATCACACAATGTATTTTTGTCCGAATTTTCATAGCTAAACTGGGAGTGATAAATGAACAACTAGGGAATCAGACTGACTTTCGTGAAGTCTATTTCCACGGACAAATATTTAATTTCTTGAAATTACTCAGGGTAGTTAAGGAAAGGTTAATTAGTGATTTGAGGGAAACTGAAATGTTTCACGACACCTGCTGCTAGCTATATAAATGAAGTCTAAAAAAATTAGTCTGTTCAAAGCAAAGTAATTTTGAGCTTAAAAAGTTACACAAGTGTGATATTTAACTGGCAATTTAAAAAATTGAAATTAACATTTGTGGAAAAAGGAAATGGTAAAATTTTTTGTTGAATGATTTGTGTGAGAGCGAGAAGTAAAACTGATTAGAGAAACAATGAACATGCCCTAGAAGATGCTCGACAGCATGTACAGAAAATGAGGTGCCGCTTGAGAATTTAAAGTTCAATATTTAACTTAAAATCTTAGACTTGCAATGACTACTGGAGGATATTTTCTGGTGCTTTATGTCGATCCTGTAGTATCCTTCACTGTATATGATTTCGAGCGTCATTCAAGTGTGCAATAAGTTTTTCTGTCATCTATTTTATTTTCTATTTTTAGACAAATTAATTCACAAAACAATTAACCTCTTTTCAATTTATTTTTAATATTATTGTGTTTGTGACATTGGTGGTGGTGGTGGATTTGAGTTACATGACTGATTTAGTATTTAGTATGGGTGAAAGAGGAATTTTTCGAGGGCTACGCATCAACATCAACATTGCTAAAATACACGAAAAATGAAATATAACGGAAAATGTGGTTCATACATTTTTATGCAGTTAACGTAAGTCATCTTACTTCTCAGAACACACATTTATCGGGGGGAGTCATAATAAAAGACTATTTTTAATGAACAGCCATTAAAATAGTCGGATTGTCCCCCGAGAATGCCAACAGTTGGGTAGCAGCAGCAGCAGTAGACGCAAGGCCAGCTAAGTCGGGAGCTGTGCCAGATACGCCTTTGGCGGAACTCTCGATCCTCCGCGATTCGCAATGACGAGACGAGGGCGCTGCTTCTTTGTCATTCAGCTCCGCTATCGACCTGGCCCAATGTCATAGTCGCTTGTGGACCGAAACCTACATGATATTTAATGTATACAGAAACAAATACACTGGTGCGCAAAACTTAAGGATGAAAGTAACTTTCCCACGGTGTGTCACTGTCATGCAACACAGGTCTTTGAAACTTAGAGTATATCTAGAAAGAAGCGCTGCAGTGTAGTACAGAAGGTAACTGAAAGAAATGCGCTACGTGACGAACAGATATGACACTTTATTTACACACAATTATTACATATAAGTCACCACGATTCTTGATGGTCCACTGGACATTAAAAAGGGCGGAACAATGTCCTCAATAAGGTGTGTGATAACCCACGGATGGTGGAGCATGCTCTACAAAGTGCTCCCATGCTGGCCACAAGGTTGATAAACACTCGATTTGCAAGGTATTCCATTCGGCCACCAGCACGGTTGATAACTGGAGGACGGTCATTGATGCATGTGGCCATTTTGAAATACGCCTCCCAAAGCATCCCAAACGTGTTCGATGGGGCTTAGGGCAGTACGGGTACGTTAGTCAATTCGCCGAATATCCTCTCGTCCCTAGATCTTTTCCAACAGCACAGATCGATGCGGTAGTGCATTGACCTCTATAAAAATGAAGTCAGGGCTGAAAGTACCCATGAAAAGACACATATGCAGAATGAGTAAGTCTTTTAGTACAAACATGAAGATTTCATCGCCGGTTCTTCATTTCTAACTCCCTAGCCTTCCTGGCAGCTTTCACAGTAATCTCAACTTTCTTGCTGCCGAGCTTTGTGATTTAGTGGTAAATTGCGTTCTTGGATACTGAAAGGCGCGCGATCGAATCCCGATCGGATCACGGAAATTTCCAGTCTGTGCTCAATCTAGTCTTCCCCTCTTAACGATGTGAGGATTAGACAAAAACGACACGTGATCCGGGTTCCACGTTACACCGTAGGTCCCCTTTCCCCAGTATGATTACTAGGGTAGGTTATGTACGCGTAACTCGCTGAAGAGGCAAGAAATTGAAGACGGTATTAGGTAATAGCAGCCCCCTCCTTATCATCCGTATACTGTGCAAGATCTGATCCAGTTCACAGTTCTCGTCCTTCAAGATATGCACTCATACAATCATAGCAAAGACCTCACATCTAAAACGACATCACACACGCTACAACCGTATTACCTAATTACAAACCAGATCTCCTAAACGTCTGGCAAGATCATGTAGCACTATTACAATGTCTTACAAAAATATAGCTTATCCCTTTACTCCAATAATTATCCACAACCTCACCCATTACGAGATCCAAGTATTCTTCTAAACCGAAACCTTCCTTCAATTGAAACACTGCATACTACATGTTCATGTCACTTTCGCTCTAGATCATAATGCATTAATGATCCAAAACATAGTGACCACTTCCATAACAGCGTGTTGGCTCACCTTTGGTTAGCTATGCAGCAGCAATTCTGCTTGGTGTGCGTTCGACACGTCCTTGGTAGGTTTATAGAGGTATGTGGCATCAGATGTCTTCGAATACGTCACAGAGCTCCTGTAATTTAGGGGCCTGTGGTTTGTGGGAACGCAACTGGCGCCCGATGGCGTCCAAGATGTATTTCATCGAACTGAGGTCAGGTGGACTCAGTGGCCAAGAAATCAACCTGATTTCACTGTCGTGCTCCTAATACCGCTGTATAGTTTTCTAGATGGAAGATGCCATCGCCATTGTGGAAGACATCAGCCATGAAGGGATGCTGCTGATAAAATATTGTTCACGCAGTCCACAGCTGCCTTCGAATACTGCCACAGGTACATGGAAACGAAGGCTCAAAAAAATGTTAAAATGTGTGTGAAATCTTATGGGACTTAACTGATATGGTCATCAGTCCCTAAGCTTACACACTACGACAGACACACACACCCATTCCCGAGAGAGGACTCGAACCTCCACCGGGACAAGCCGCACAGTCCATGACTGCAGCGCGGAAACGAAGGTGAATGACCCCTGTTGTATAGTACTGTCCCCATAGATCCGTATGTTACGAGAGGCCCATCGCCTGGATAACTGCTTAACCGTACACGACATAGACCTGGTGTAATAAGAACCGTGAACTAAGGGACAATGCTCCATTGTCCAAATTCGATGATCTCGTGCCTATTGCTATCGCAATTGACGAAGTCGATGGGACAGCATGTGAATATGTAGGGGTCGTCTGCTGCGAAGCTCCACTTTCAACAATGTACGCTGAGCGGTGTGCTGTGAAACAGTTGTGTCTATATCAGCGCCGGTCTGTCTTCATATTGGCTTGTAATTGCCTTCCAGAGACGGCAAGACCCCAGTCTCCACTTTCTGTGATGAGGCGTGTGTATCCAACTACTTGTAACATATTCGTGATTTCACCGTCCTTCAACCACTTTTCGTAGATTGTCATGACAGATAAACGCGGAAAGCTGACCGGCTTCGCTGTTTTCGAGGTGCACGTTACCAGGCGCTAGGCCGTAACAATCTGCATTTTGTCAAAGTTGAGTATTTCAGTGGAGTTGTACATTTGAAGGCCGTATAGTCGCTAGAATGATTTACCAATGGTCATTTGTCCGATTATTTACCCTACTTACGTGCTCAACACGCCAGCTATGGCATCCAGTTTCTCTCTGAGCCACATTGCTGCGGTCCGCAGCTCGTGGTCGTGCGGTAGCATTCTCGCTTCCCGCGCCCGGGTTCCCGGGTTCGATTCCCGGCGGGGTAAGGGATTTTCTCTGCCTCGTGATGACTGGGTGTTGTGTGCTGTCCTTAGGTTAGTTAGGTTTAAGTAGTTCTAAGTTCTAGGGGACTGATGACCATAGATGTTAAGTCCCATAGTGCTCAGAGCCAGAGCCACATTGCTGCGGCTCATCGGTGTGTTTTTCTGCCAACAGTCACAAAAGTGTTTGCCACTAAGCACATTCGCTCTAGCCATCCTATTACAGGTGACTTCCTCATCCTTGTTGAATGACCGTTTAATATCTACCATCGAGAAACAGGCTTTGGTTTATCGACACTCTAAGTCATCGTGAAATGCCTGTTCCTACTTGTATCCAACCTAATGCTGATACCACTTCTGACGCCAACATTCCTTTCCCAAATGTACTGAGGTAGACCACAGTGAAAGTTTAGGTCGCCATATCTACACCAACAATGTTCAACCACCACCCACTTATCCGTCACATCAAATCGAAGACTACCCTCACGAATATTGTACACGTAGTACCTAGTCTGCCCAAATTCAAACCCAAATCGAAAGTCATTATTCCAGTGTGAAGTTGATTTCCAACTATCATTAAAAATAAGCATATTTCCTTCAATTAAGTGATCACCAACTCTCTATCCGCTTTCTCTAGCTGAACATGAATCTCGATATACTTATAGCAAATTCTTATGTATTAGTCCCCGATACACTCTCACATAACAGCAGCAGCTCTGGCGGCACGTTAAAAAATAAACGGTATCGTGCCTAGAACACAGTATGCACTACACTAGACGAAACCCTGATGAACACCGTAAATTACTGGAAAGCATTCCACAGACGTTTGGGAAAGAGTTCCACCCCTGCATAGCGAATTCACAGAATAGTTTAATCCTTCCCATCACTGTGAATCTCATCAGTACAAGCTACATAGCCCTCTACTTGCAGTATATTATCACCAAATCATTAGACCGAGAAAAGCCTCTTATCTGAAAGATATTTTCATCATTTCATTAGACATAGAAGTAGATCAGTAGATGAAACCTTGTATCTATGAACATACATATACCGACCGTACCAAAAGTTCCGAGACTGATTTTATTAGTGACATACAGTACAAGCGGCACTAGCGCAGTAACTACGGTAGTAGCTTGAACTAATAACTATAAGCAACAGATGTGCATTCGTATGACAGCTGAGAGCAGGCAGAGTTAAGTAGGCGACGCGCGACTAAAGTACGTCACACTGTAGTATGTCTTGTCACAGTCCGAAATGAAGTAACATCTCTAAGTAAGGTATCCATGTCATTCTTCAGGCCGTCCTGAAGAAGAAAAAGGTTTGTGCAAAGTTTGTTCCCCACGCCTTGAGTCAGAACCAAGAACATCAACGCGTGGACAGCATCCGTGATTTGATTCAAACATAAAACGTGGATGGTTATTTTCTGTAAAGAATCATCGCAACTGCAGGCACTTGGTGTTATCAAAACGAATCTAACACAGAACGAAAAAGTGTAGAAATTCATATGAAAGGCCAAAGCTTTCATGACATAACGGTCATTCAAATCAATGTGACACGCCAGTTGACCATCCCAAAGAAGGGTTATTAAACAGTTTCGCGTAGTTGTATTGACGATCTGTGTGTTGTACTCAAGTGGGGGGAGGCTATATAGAACACGTGAAGCATTTAAACCACTAACTTAACCTTCCCCTCTTTTTTTTTTTATTAATGCAGTCTCAAAACGTTTTGGACTAACGTGGTATTTCCGCCTCCTGTCTCACTCCATATTCCGAATACTTACACAGAACCACAAAAATTCAAGAAAGCGATCTGCCATAATATCAACTCATATTACTACCACGGTAGATGTTCCATAGTGTACCATCGTTGGGCGCATTCTTGATTTTCACCGGTCATCCTACAACCAACTCATTCCTTTTATTATCACAATCAGACACAGGATTAAGACTTGATAGCAGAATAAGCTAGGATACCCACCCACCAATTCAAAGCCCGGTCGCCACCACAACTACTATAACTACCAAAAGACGAAACTGAGCCAACATCCTCTGCCATTATAGTCACCTATAAATCTCTCACTCTTCGGATCACAACTTATGATATTGTAGCCTGGATCTCTGCACCTCCGACTAATTACACAAGTTACTTGAAATGCTACAGAGAGATGAATTGAGCCTCTCCTTCACCATCCGCAGTCGCTTCCCAACTAGCATACTGTCCCAGTTCATCCACTTCTCATAACTTCTTTCATTCCGGGAGCAGTTTCGAACAAACTGGGAACTACACTTTAATCATAAATATATGTAGTTTGCTGCCATATCGCACACATTTCTCGCCTTCTATATGCATCTTGGGTTTCTAAATATTGTCTGTCGAAAGTATAGTCCATTTCAGCTCGTTTCTCGACTGTAAAATCGGTCTCGATGTGTACCTTTGCTGCAGATGACACTGAACACTGTCTCCTAGTAGGCTCCTGTTAATATGACACCTCGTTTCTCCTTCCCTTCGGCCAGTGCAAAACACATCATCGTCAGCTGCACAGTCTTATGACACTTTCCATCAATGCCCACAGTATAAGGACTTTAACTAGGTCGTGAACTGAAATCATCAGCAGTGTGTTATGAAGGACTTAGCTTCATGATAGCGGCACTCGGCGTGAGTCCAACAACAAGGCTAACTAGGTGAGAAATCTCGATTTTTCAAAGGGCTATTGAGGGCAATTCAGAGCAGTTGAGGCACTGGCTAGTGCCAGTTCACTGTAATAGGTTTCTGGTAGGCTGTTATACTGTATCTCAAAAAAATTCAAGTCTGTGTGCCGGACCGCGACTCGAACTCGGGACCTATGCCTTTCGCAGGCAAGTGCTCTACCATCTGAGGTACCCAAGCACTTCTCACGCCCCGTCCTCAAAGCTTTACTTCTGCCAGAGGACGGGGCGTGAGTCGTGCTTGGGTAGCTGAGATGGTAGAGCACTTGCCCGCGAAAGGCAAGCCTCCCGATTTCAAGTCTCTGTCCGGCACACAGTTTTAATCTGCCAGGAAGTTTCAAATCAGCGTATTCTCCGCTGCAGAGTGAAAATCTCATTCTGGAAAATTCAAGTCGTTTTTAGCTGAAATTAATATAGTTTTGGGTTGCATGTATTTATATGGCCTGCTCATAAACTGAAGATTGCAGACAGCTCCATATTAGTCCCTGCACGTACAACCGACATTACCGACATTACACACATCAAAACAAGTTTTGCATCACCCCTGTTCCCAGAACTCCTGAATGTAGACGTTGACTCTGGATATTGTATCACAGACACAGTCCCTTTGACTGTTGAGAGATGGCAATAAACCCGGCCCAAATGTGAACAACAATGCAAGAGAAGCGCCTATTAGACGGAGCGGGTCCGACAGCCGATCACTTCTGGTCATTCCATCACGAAGGAGAGACACGTCTCGTGTTGGCTGTTGTTCAATTATGCCTAGTCGGTCAGTAACGTGGTTCGATCGCGCCCGCATTGTTACTTTGTGCCAGCAAGGGCTCTCAACAAGGGAAATGTCCAGGCGTCTCGGGGTGAACCAAGGCGATGTTATTCGGACATGGAGGAGATACAGAGAGACAACAACTGTCAGTGACATGCCTCGCTCAGGCCGCCCAGTGTCTATTACTGCAGTGGATGACCGCTACCTACGGACTATGGCTCTAAGGATCCCTGACAGCTGCGTCACCATGTTGAAAAAATGCTTTTCGTGTAGCCACATTATGCCGTGTTACAACTCAAACTGTGCGCAATAGGCCGCATGATACACAGCTTCACTCCAGACGTTCATGGCGAGGTCCGTCTTTGCAACCACGAAACCATGCAGCGCGGTACAGATGGGCCCAAAAACAACTGACACAGTATTCACCCTTGATAATGAATGGAAGAACTGCCGATCTCAGAAAATGCTAGAAGCCGTATATCGATGCAGAAACCGATTGCTGTCACATGGTTACACATGCACATATATTAAGTACTTCGCTGTGTCTTTACACTTGAGTGAGTGGGAGGAACAGACGTGTTTAGCGACCAGCTGAATGTATCACAAACTGCTGCTCACGATAAAACAGCGAGTGTTCATTTTCAAGTGTTACGCAAAGCGCAGTTCATGGGAGAGGTGTGCGGAACTGTTTGCACAAGAATTAAGTCACTGAAAATTTTTTCGCAAAACCTCCAGCAAAGTCCGCAGCGCAAATTTTAGTGGCCAAGTGTCGCAAAATGGGCTCTATAGCGAATTAAAATCGTAATTATGCGAAAGAGTTCGAACGCCAGAAAACATTGCTCGAGTGAAGGAAAGCCTGGAACGAAGTCCAGTGAAATCTCAGCGTCACGTATTCGTGCAAGTGAGAATTAAGTGATCACCGCGTGGAAACATTATGAAAAAGGACCTGCAATTGCATCCTTGCAAATTTACTGTTCTGCATGGGTTGAAGCGTGCAACAAAATTTCCGCATGTTGATTTCTACCGGTGGTTTCTTCGTGAGGTGGAGTCAGGAAGTTCGGATCTTCAGTTTTTTATCTCTTCAGATGAGGCCTGTTTCAGTCTGTCAGGTTATGTGAACCCACAGAACATGCGTCATTAGGTACCAGAAAATATCCCCACCAGTACTTTGAGAAGCGGTTATATAATCTGAAGATTGATGTTTGGTGCACAACGTCTGTTGTCCGTATCGTATCATGATTCTTTCGTCAAATTGTTAATGGTAACCATTATGTCCAGAAATTATTTAAGCCATCATATGGATAATTTCACAGAATATCAACGAATGTATTGATAACTTCAGAGAGCAACGGCACACACCCAACCGTGACAGCTTCGCCACGAAGGCACGAGGTGTTCGATGAGGAGAGGACAGTTAAGAGGACACTGGGGAAGTCTCCTGGGCAGTTCAATCATTTTCTCTCTCTCTCTCTCCCTACGATTTACATCTGTGGGGCAAATTAAAGGGCCAGGAGCTTTCAAATACTCGTCACACTACTGTAGAGCTACAGCACAACACTGAAAACACTATTGCTGCTATCCCTCAGGCAGGGATGCTACGCGTGTCTCACAGTGTGATAAATGGTGCTCACCGACGCGTTGATGTGAAAGGTGGCCATTTTCGCCGTCTTCTCTGATGTTCATTAACAAATGTCAGTACTGCGTCAGTCTTATTGTAAGTATTTTCTGGGCTACATTTATTTTTCCCACCTTATACCGCAGTTGGAGTTAACTGATCATTGACATAAACTTGATATAATTCATAAGATTTATGTACTTTGGCAGATAACGAATTAAAGCGCAATAGGCATATTTTACAGGAACATTTACGTTTGATCAGGTCAGCATCTCCTACTCTCTTGATAGTATAATTTTATCGATGTACACTAACGGAAATGGTAAGTTTGCCACCATAAACACTTTGACCGAAAGTTACCAAACTTATGCAGAAGAAATTATATGGCTGTGACATAGGCTGATTAAAATTTCATCTTCATACGAGGATGAAACCGCTATTTTTACAGATGGAGAATGGCCTGAGTATGCCTAATGTTACTGGAACTTTTCAGGTAGTGATTGCAAAACAGTATGCCCTGAGGATGTACAAGAGCAGCGTATCAACATCAGTCGGATTTTGGGAAACGTAGAAACAATGGTTTTAGGGACATGGGAGCATCATAACGACAAAGCCACAGAACGTTGGCAGTAGTGCAATGATGGCATAACGGATTGTGAAGAGTTGGACACAGGACAACAGTGCGACCATAAGGACCCAGCACAAAACTCTCCAAAAGGACGACACCAAGAGAAGACCTTAGGATTCTTGGATTGGCTTTTACGAATAGATGTATGACAACAGGTGAATATCAGGCAGAGTCTACAGGCAGCGTCACTACAACCCTTCGGGAACAGATTAAAGAGAGCTCGGTTGAAATTTCGTGTTGCCATGCGTTGCTCACCACAAGAAACAAAGATTTGCAAGATGTAGAGGTACAATCAACTTTGTCATTGAATGGCAATCTTCCTATTCAGCAATGAGTATCCCTTGTGTTTGTGACGGTCAGATCGAACGAAACCAACGTGTTCGTAGATGACCCGGTGAAAAGCGACAGGAAGCGACGAATCTCGAGATTTGTATCCCTCCAAATCTGGGATCATGGTGTGGGGACCTATTAGCTACGAAAACAAGACTGAGTTGATAATTTTTGAAGTAGGCTGGATGGTCGCCAGTATGTGGCAGGACTGCTGACCCTATTGTCATAGGTTCCATACCATGCGAAACAAATGGCATATTCCAACAGGGCAGTGCAAGACCTAACAGTGCAGTTTACCCCACAGACGTTTTGAGGAATGTAGGAGTCCCAAACTGGCCTGCCTGAACTCTGGTTTGACACCCACAGGGCTTGTTTGGAATTAAATGGGAAGATGTAAATTCTGGTACCAGCCTGCAGCCAGCAATTATCATGAACTGACAAACCAACTGCTTCGGGGAGAAATTCCTCAAGGTGACATTCAGAAGCTATTTGCTCCCATACCACCACAAATAAAAGAGTGAATTTTGGTCCATGGAGGTTACACCAAATGCTTCCGTTGATGATGAGCGCTATTTCAAAACTGAACGAAAGTTTAGTTATTTAACACTCGTATGATGTGAAAACCTCCCAAAGTGTGATAAATACCAGATTGCTGATTTATGGTGCAACACTTTCTAATTCCATCAATGTGTCTCGAAAGCCTTACACATTGTACGTAAAATCATTATGCTTAAGCAACTTTCACATAATACACATTTTATAATTAGATTATAACACTTCTTTGAGACACCAAGAACCGTATCAACTTTAGTAGCTTTCAGTTCACTATGCAATGTGAGTAATGCCCAGAACTGCGTGGGTTATTTATAGCTAATGCTGTTTCTCGCTTCTCAGCCTCTATAGTTTCCGGTCTTTCCAATTTACCTCTTGTAGATACCTAGAGTCCTTAGGTTCGTTGACATCTGTCACACATATTATAGGTGGTCGACTTTGTTTTCTTTTTTCTCTCTTTGAGTCTACTTCCATACCTTCATTGGCCATCTAAACCACTCATCCTAAATGGCCGTACTACAGAAACTTATTTCTCTCAGGACCGTCTGAATGTTATTGCTATAATTTTTTTCACTTGCTCTTAGATTGGATCTGAACAATCTTAGTTCATTTCTTCATCTGTGTTCACAAGCATAACGTGTAAGTGACCGCCTGCAAATATTCGCTCAATATTCTTCAAATATATCCCAACAGTGGTCACTACTTCCAAAGTCTTCTACGTAGGACACTGGAAATTGTGGAGGAGTCTGAGATTCTCATAGAAGTATGAGGAAGTCGGCGAAAAAGTAATCAGCTCTCAGTACATAACTGATCACAAGTTGTTATTCGGAAAGTAGGAGAATTCCACAACAAGAAATAAATGTCTCGTAGAGTTCCGGTGTGAATGGAAGACGGTCGTATATTTAACAGTGCATTATATTTGCTATGATTGACAGCGATCGAGGCTATCAGGAAACATATTATTGTGCTGAAAACTTATGTTACATCATTAAAAATAAAATACCGAATAACATTAACGGAAGCATTAGTGCAGAAGATGTTAGAGAAAAAGTAGCGCCATGTTTCGACAGCATTTCCAGATGGAACGCGACTTGGCCACTTCTCAACAGCTTTGTTCGTGCCAACAAAGCGCTGTTTTCCGTTGCTGTCACGACTTTATAACCACTCTCGCCTAGGGCTGACCTTCGGCGATCTTCTGATGGTGACATTGCGACACAGCAGCATCAGGGCCGGCCGCTTGCAGAACTTCCCCACTACATTCTTCTGCTAGACAAAAGACCGCTTCTCGGTATGTTGTAAGTAATCTTTTGCACGTGGATAAACACTCCGTAATGTGTACATTGTTCGCTGTTACACACTTGAGTGAATTTCGATGTCTCACAAGATAATTTGCAAGAAGGGATGATTTCGGCTGCTTTCGAAAAGTGTTTTCGTACTTCCATTGTAATAGTCGTTGGGGAAGCTGCGAAGGTAAGCCAGGTAAAGAAAGTCCGGCAGATGAATATGAGACTTTCCGCTGTCCTTCTACCCTAATCTAACAAATACGCGCACTGTATATTCTTATGGTGCTGTTACTGAGGGATATCAATGGCTCTAGTTCAGAGAATTTCGGAGAGCCAGTGATATAATAGAATTGCCTGGTAACTTCTGATAACTCTATCAGCTTTTCTGAAGGAGTACTAATCAATAACTTGAAATTATTGCTTCACGGAAAAATGTGACTTTATTAAGGCAGCGTGTGTTCCTGTGTTTGCATCTGAATGCATACTAAAGTACTTGCACTGATAATCATATAGCTAATAAGAAAGCCTATCACACATGTAGTCCTACATGAACAAATTTATACAGGGTAAGGGTTGCAAATATGGTGCAAAACATTTTGCGTTGCTATGTAAATACATCATTAAAAAAGTTATTGTATCAGTTTATATACAAATATCAGTCTAATATATGAATACGTTATATTATGAATTACACTTTAAGTTTATAAATGGAAAAGTATTGAATGAACTCCTAAAGTTTTAATCACTTCTATTTCATTAACCTTGCAAAACAAGTCTGTTATATTTAAGTGAATTTTAATAACATTTGATACTAACTATTGTTGAAACGATAATAGAGCAGTTACTGTGTCAGACAGTTCGGACCTATCCCATGTGACAGTAAGAAATAGACCAATGGGGATCACCGTTTCAAAGACACTTTTGTCGTACGTTATGAATACTGTTTTTAGAAGTCATATTTTGGGGACTTATTCCAGAAAATAGGCTTTTTCTTGAAATTTCAACGACCTTGGAAATTATCGGGATACTTTCTCATATATTCATGAAAAACTAAATAAGTATCCAGAATTGGTATCAGTCATGACGAAAAATAATCGTTATCGCTAATGAACAGAAGCGATTTGGATTAAATGAAAGTGTTGGCAGAATGACAAGGACCATAATCAGTGAAAGCTTTTTTAGTCATCATGTGTACTATTATTATTTTACCAAACACAAAGACGATCATTAGCCTACTATCGCAGAGATCTTTTATTTGGCAATATTCTGCTGCTCGTAGTTGTAACTTATATAACTGAATATCACTCGAAAAGTGTAAGTACGAAAGTTTCATTAATTGGCATTCACAGTTTCTGAACAAGAAATATGCCAACAAGGATGGCTGGCATAATCAAAGTTGAGGAAAATTATGCATGACAACACAAATTAGACTTCATTAAATAGCACTATTACTGTTTATTGTAATCATAGAAAGAACTACCACTTGAAGAACAGACAACGGAGCTGTAGCGAAAATTTTCAAGAAATTAGTAATTAGGAATTACATGTGAGAGCAACCAACAGCACACTATGCTGTCTGTCGTTTCCTAAAATTAACCGTGAAGCGACTTGCATATGCAACGACCTCGTATGTCATGATAACCGTTTTTAGATAGCGGGAAGGAGATGAAGAGGACAGTTGATTCCAAGTATGAAAGTAAACATCGTTCCTGAAAAGGAAAAAAGATACAGCCAACATTTAGAATATGCCAGACAGAGACCTTTATTTTTGCTGGCAGTATGCACAGATCGTTGTCACGATTAAACTGCGAGATTCCTACGACTGACATACTCTAAATACATTCACCGATGTAATACACATTGGGTTAACGTGCGGGAACATGCGAATACTTTAGATAATTAACGGTGTCCACCCAGCAAGTAACACTGGCAAATGTGCTCTAGAGGAATTAACGTAATGTCAAGTGTACTCCAAGGAAAGGTTGTGAAACCATCAGATTCTCAAAATACTATTATTTAAAAGTAAAAGAATTACATTTTATCTAATCATAGTTTAACGAAATAATTTTGTGTTAGGCATTACGTGGCACATTTCGTACCTACATACATACTGTATACATGCATACACCAATGAGCCAAAACATAATGGCCGATGCCCACTGCAAAATTCAATGCCGCCTGGTGGCGTAGCTGGAGGATTGCTTAGAATTCTTCATTTGCGTGGCCATATTGTCTATAGTTGCCAACGGCCTTGCCGCAGTGGTAACACCGGTTCCCATCAGATCACCGAAGTTAAGCGCTATCGGACTGGGCTAGCACTTGGATGGGTGAGCATCCAGTCTGCCGAGCGTTGTTGGCAAGCGGGGTGCGCTCGGCCCTCGTGAGGCAAACTGAGTAGCTACTTGACTGAGAACTAGCGCCTCCGGTCTCGGAAATTGACATATGGCCGGAAGAGCGGTATACTGACCACATGCACCTCCATATCCGCATCCAGTGACGCCTAAGGGCTGAGGATGACAGGGCGACCGGTCGGTGCCGTTTGGCCTTCATGGCCAGTTCGGGAGTAGTAATAGTAATATTGGCCGTAGTTGCTTCACAGTTTCTGTTCCGTCGTTACATCTAACAGAAGATGCTTGTTTTTCTCGCCAGATGCGTTTCGCTTTATTGAAGTCGTCTGTAATTGAAGGTGCTTACAATTTGATTTATTTTCTAGATCCAGAAACAGTTTGTTAACAAATTGTTGGTTTCTACTTACGGTAACTTCTGCTTCGTTTTTGGCCTACATCTGGAAATGGCATCTGCTAGCACTATTCAGGTTCCTCTCTTCGTTAGGCACTGATAATTACGATCTAATTTTACTCTGCTTTGCAGATTAATGCTTTTTTGATATTTAACATACCACAATTTCGTATACCACTGTTCACTGATTATTTGTATACTACTAAGTGTGTATCACGTTTTGTAGTGCTGCCAACATTGTCACTAGTTTATCTTTGATGTATATACACTCCTGGAAATGGAAAAAAGAACACATTGACACCGGTGTGTCAGACCCACCATACCTGCTCCGGACACTGCGAGAGGGCTGTACCAGCAATGATCACACGCACGGCACAGCGGACACACCAGCAACCACGGTGTTGGCCGTCGAATGGCGCTAGCTGCGCAGCATTTGTGCACCGCCGCCGTCAGTGTCAGCCAGTTTGCCGTGGCATACGGAGCTCCATCGCAGTCTTTAACACTGCTAGCATGCCGCGACAGCGTGGACGTGAACCGTGTGTGCAGTTGACGGACTTTGAGCGAGGGCGTATAGTGGGCATGCTGGAGGCCGGGTGGACGTACCGCCGAATTGCTCAACACGTGGGGCGTGAGGTCTCCACAGTACATCGATGTTGTCGCCAGTGGTCGGCGGAAGGTGCACGTGCCCGTCGACCTGGGACCGGACCGCAGCGACGCACGGATGCACGCCAAGACCGTAGGATCCTACACAGTGCCATAGGGGACCGCACCGCCACTACCCAGCAAATTAGGGACACTGTTGCTCCTGGGGTATCGGCGAGGACCATTCGCAACCGTCTCCGTGAAGCTGGGCTACGGTCCCGCACACCGTTAGGCCGTCTTCCGCTCACGCCCCAACATCGTGCAGCCCTCCTCCAGTGGTGTCGCACACAGGCGTGAATGGAGGGACGAATGGAGACGAGTCGTCTTCAGCGATGAGAGTCGCTTCTGCCTTGGTGCCAATGATGGTCGTATGCGTGTTTGGCGCCGCGCAGGTGAGCGCCACAATCAGGACTGCATACGACCGAGGCACACAGGGCCAACACCCGGCATCATGGTGTGGGGAGCGATCTCCTACACTGGCCGTACACCTCTGGTGATCGTCGAGGGGACACTGAATAGTGCACGGTACATCCAAACCGTCATCGAACCCATCGTTCTACCATTCCTAGACCGGCAAGGGAACTTGCTGTTCCAACAGGACAATGCACGTCCCCATGTATCCCGTGGCACCCAACGTGCTCTAGAAGGTGTAAGTCAACTACCCTGGCCAGCAAGATCTCCGGATCTGTCCCCCATTGAGCATGTTTGGGACTGGATGAAGCGTCGTCTCACGCGGTCTGCACGTCCAGCACGAACGCTGGTCCAACTGAGGCGCCAGGTGGAAATGGCATGGCAAGCCGTTCCACAGGACTACATCCAACATCTCTACGATCGTCTCCATGGGAGAATAGCAGCCTGCATTGCTGCGAAAGGTGGATATACACTGTACTAGTGCCGACATTGTGCATGCTCTGTCGCCTGTGTCTATGTGCCTGTGGTTCTGTCAGTGTGATCATGTGATGTATCTGACCCCAGGAATGTGTCAATAAAGTTTCCCCTTCCTGGGACAATGAATTCACGGTGTTCTTATTTCAATTTCCAGGATTGTATTTATCCTCTCTCTTTAGTTAATTGTTTGTGTGATTTCTATTTAATTAATGAGTAACGAGAGGGGGGGGGGAGCAAAGATGAGTGTACAAATTGTTTGCAAATGTTGAATGGTTTGTACTGTATCCCTATGCTCTGTTATGTTCGGTGATCTTGTGTAAAATGTCCTACCATTCATCCATTTATATATTCTCTCTCTCTCTCTCTCTCTCTCTCTCTCTCTCTCTCTCTCTCTCTCTCTGTGGTTCATTATATGTATTATATTATTTAATTATGTTACTGTGTGTTTATATACTGTGTAATAGAAATGAAGGAGTATTGCTGGATTTTAAATGTTGTTTGTTGAGTAGGTGCAGTCGGAGGTGGGGAGGGGGAGAAGCAAAGTTGAGTTGGCTGTAAGTGCATAGCACTGTGGTAGAGAATGGGTTGGAAAAGAAGGTGAGGGACAAGAAGTTATATGAAATTGACGGAAGGGGGGGGGGGGGGCGGGGGTTGAGTAAGAGAAGATGAAGGATTGAAGAGGTCCTTTTCTATTGTGATTTCTTCAGTTATTTTATATATTTGTTTTGTCATTGAGCAACTGTTTATTTTGTGTTAATGCTTTTTGTATATGGAAGGTTTTTTTTGGGAAGGGACGAGGTGTTTGCCTTTACTCATTACTATGGCGTTCATATCTTTTTCAATACTGCTTGGCCTGTGTTATCCCTTTTTAAGACCTTCTTTAAACTTTGAATGGTTTGTACCGTATTTCCGTGCCCCCACCCTATCACCCAAATTTCATTTTACTTCTTACCTCCCACCTTCTTCCTCCAACCCACTCTCCATCACACTGCTATGCACTTACTGTCAACTGATCTTTGCTTCTCCCCTACCCCCCTCCCTCTCCACCCTTCTACACACGACATAACATTTGAACTCCAACACTACTTCTTCATTTCTTTTACATAGTATACAAATACACAGTAACATAACTAAATAATATGACATACGTATAATGAACCACAAAGGGAGAAAAAATATAAGTTGAGGTAAAACTATTGGCAAGGCAACAATGCAAAACACGATACTCCCTTAGAAGTGTAAACATACACGGTGGACAGGAGTATACGAAACTGTGCTGTGTTAAACGTCAAAAATGCGTAATTCTAGAAAGTAGTGTAAAGTTAGACCACAATTATCAGTGCCTACCGAAGGAAGGAACGAAAAACGTGCCTGCAGACGGCATTTCCTGATCTTGGCGAAAAACCAAGCACAGGTTACCATAAGTAAAAACCGACAATTTCTTAAAGAACTGTTTTTCGATCAAGATGGTTCAAAATGGCTCTGAGCACTATGGGACTTAACATCTGAGGTGATCAGTCCTCTAGAACGTAGAACTACTTAAACATAACTAACCTAAGGACATCACACACATCCATGCCCGAGGCAGGATTCGAACCTGCAACCGACGTAGTTGCGCGATTCTGGACTGAAGCGCCTAGAACCGCTCGACCACCGCGGCCGGCTTTCAATCAAGAAAACAAATCAAACTGTACATATCTTTAATTACGGACAACTGGTGATGCTTTACTCCAATACTGAGAAAGGCGGCGTTTGAGAAAAACGAGCGTTTTATTGTAGTCGTGAAGACGGAACAAAAATACTCTCCTAGACTGTTAAGGTTCAGCGGCTTTCAAAGAGCACCTCGGGAACGGTGAAGCTGGACAGTTGTTCACGTGCTACTCTCGTGAACATTTATAGAAGTGGGTTGATGAATGGTGAAACCACGAGTAGGCGACAAGGTGTCAGATGTCAGCACCTCTTCAAAGAACCGTGGTGTTCAGTGACTTGCCCGTCCTGTACAACAGAATAGACGGCGGTCTGTGTACCTTTGACAACAGAGTACAGTACTGGCACTAAGAGTTTCAGAGTTCAGCGCACATTGTTGAACATGGGGCTCCGAGACAGACGACATATACATGTTCCCACGCTGACCCAACAACACATCCAATTACTATTACAGTTACCGAGCGAGGTGGCGCAGTGGTTAGCACACTGGACTCGCATTCGGGAGGACGATGGTCTCCGGCCGTCCTGATTTAGATTTTCCGTGATTTCCCTAAATCGTTTCAGGCATATGCCGGGATGGTTCCCTTGAAATGGCACGGCCGATATCCTTCCCAATCCTTCCCTCACCCGAGCTTGCGCTCCGCCTCTAATGACCTCGTTGTCGACGGGACGTTAAACACTAACCACCACCACCACCACCACCACCACCACTATTACAGTTGGTACAGCATAATCTAAATTGGACGTTTGATCAATAGAAACATAGTCAGATTGGAAGGCGTGGAGACTGTCTCTTAGGAAGCAGTTAAGCAAATTTTTATCTACTTTTTTAAATAGATGTACATTGCGTTTATTTTTGGCTGGTTTCAATATTCCGGTGTGCAGTATAGCTACAACAATGTTGTGGTCAATAATCCCTATAGCTGTGATTATGCTTACTTGACAAGATTATTTGTTGCTAAGAGATCAAGTACGTTTTCACAACCATTTGCGCATCGAGTGGGCTCCTGAACTAGTTGTTCAAAACAATTTTCTCAGTAGGCACTCAGTACGATTTCAGACGACGTTTTATGCCTTCCACAGATTTCAGGCATGTATTTTCACCAGCATATAGAAGGTAGATTGAAGTCATGCCCACCTATAATTCTTTCAGTGTGGAACCTATCGAGGGGAGGGGGGGGGGGGGGGGAATGTCACCCAAGTATCCTTTGGACTGTTCAGCAACTGTATCATCAGAGTCAGGGGATCATTAAAAGTAACCTATTATTAATTTATTACTGTTGTAAAGCATACCGTCTACCCAACGGAAAGAACCATCTATTTCAGTTTCGCTACAACGCAAACTCCTTCTGACAGCAATAAATACTCCACCACTAACAGTATTTATTCTATGCTCTTTGAAAATGGTTTAGTCCTTTGTAAACATTTCGGATAACTTGTTTACGGCTTTAGCCTCCTTTCCGTACCTATAACGATTTGATATTCAGTGCCTTCTATTACTGCTTGGAGCTCTTGTTCTTTTCCAACACAGCTAAGATAGTTTACAACTAAAATATTGATTGTTACCATGTCTACCCTCTTCCTGTCTTCGTACTGCACCCTTGGAAGCAGAAGCCCTTTCTGCACGTTAACAAGGCTCTCTAACCTAACAAAGTGCCCAGTCCCCTCCACACAACTCCCGCTACCCGTGTAGCCACTTCCTGCATGTAGTGGGCTCCTGACCTATTTAGCGCACCTCAGAAACCCACCACCCGACGGCGTAAGTAGAGGAATCTGCAGCGTACACAGTCTCAAAACTGCCAGAGCTTATGATTCAGACTTTCCACTCAGCTCTGTACCAAATTACCAAACGACCAAAGCCATTTCTGTCGACGATACTACAGATGATGAGCTCTACCTTCATCTCGCAAGCAAGACTGGCAGTCTTTACTACTTCAGCTAGCAGCCGAAAACCAGATATGATTTCTTCCAGTCCAAAGTGACATACATAGTTAGTACCAACATGAGCCACCACCTGCAGCTGACTGCACCCTGTGCTCTTCATGGCATCCGGTAGCACTCTTTCCACATCTGGAATGACTCCTCTCAGTATTCACAGAGAATGCACATTGGATTCCTCCCACTCCTTAGCAGCCATATACCTAAGGGGCGCCATTACGCGCCTATTTTTGGAGATCGGAACTGTCAGTAATCGCACCTTATGTCAATGCCCAGACCTTGCAGACCGAGAGGATTCCTCTGAAACATGGCGAGCGACTTTATCTGGCTGAGGGACTTCGTCAGCTACAGATAGCGAGCGCTCTAAACCTGTTTGTTCGCTGCCTGCCACGCCTTGGAACGACCTCCCACTCGACATGGGTTTGGGATCGGTCTCAGAGCGGAAGTACTTGGAGCGGCTACAGTAGTGGACCTAATGGGGGACACATGGCTCGTGATAAGACATCTCTCGCATAGCGCCGTCGGCTCCCAAAGTGATGTCCATCGGTACAGCCTCAATCTGTGTGACCGAAGCAAACGTCACCTGGAGCTGTGAGCGAAGGGCTACCAACTCGGCTCGCAATTTAACACAGCAATTACAGTTCCTATCCATACGGCCTGACAAATACACAGATACGCACGAAATGTAGGATTTGAAACTAAAGAACACTGACTAAATATAAAGTAAAGCGTTTCTTATGAGAAGCTGTGTCAGCTGACAGTACTTGTAAATATAATTCCAAACGAACGGTTTACTCGCCTTTATCGGCAGCGGGAATGCCGATCCTCTCTCACTGAAGGTCTAACCAACACAGACCTGATCTAACCAAAACAAATAAGCAAATAGGTGTACGATACGAGTGTCTGAACAAGGTCGGTACAAATGGGGGTGCTTTACATTCCACTGTTATTAAAACGAAAACTGTGTCTAGTAAGCACACAAACTCCAAGAAATTTAGAAAAAGTGGCAGTAAATTAATGTGGACCGCTTTGTCGAATAGGAACGTGAAATTACGGTTTAAGAATCATTTTGTTTGAAACGGGAAACAAACCGAAGCTTTCCGTGGCCACTTGACTCAACATGAAGGATTTTATGAACAGTATTTGTCTGTGCTGGCTCAGGTTACACATTGTGAAAACGAGACGACAAATATTTGCTGAAACACCAGAGAAAATGCAACTGACGACTCTTAGGAGGGACATCTAGTATAAAAGGAATTCAGCTAAATAATCGTAGACCTTCGATAGAAATCATGACTTACATCACGATACCAGTCTTAGCCCACCATTCTAGAACACTGTTATCTTACTGACAAAATGCAGAAGCCATGTCTGCCGAGGACATAGTGTTAATATCAGAAAACAAACATGAAACTCAGGAGCACTTTGAACAGTCGAGAAGATAGAGGTCTGCGTGGTAGTAGAATCCGAATTCATGCAGTTCAGCTTCAGTGCTACAAATGAAGACGTGAGCAGCGACGAAATTAAACAACCGACGGTTAACATACGGAAATACTTCAAGTTTGTTACTTCATATGATGGAGTCGTACATGGAGCAGCTACGCACTTGGAAATCATATAACGAAAAGCAATGGCGTACCTTCAATAGAGTTCTGTCTGACATTAGAACGAATAGTAAATCTAGCAAAGTGATTGTCCAGCAGTTAGGCGCTGTAGTGAAGTATAGGCAGCGAAGAAGATACACGAGCAATAACTTCATTCATCTCGAAAACGAATGTCTCCATGGTCATTGAATGCAAAGTTTAGTACTTAATGAATACAGAAAGTGTTCTTTTGGTTTTTTCCTTTGTTGTTATTTCATCGCCCCAAACAGGAGGGTGGGGGGGGGGGGGGGGAGGGGGCGGAATGCGCTGGCAGTGGTACCAACAACTCTCTCTTCAGTAAGCAGGACTCATTTAACGTCGTCCGGGGTGGCCGAGCGGTTCCTAGCGCTACAGTCTGGAACCGCGCGACCGCTACGGTCGCAGGTTCGAATCCTGCCTCGGGCATGGATGTGTGTGATGTCCTTAGGTTAGTTAGGTTTAAGTAGTTCTAAGTTCTAGGGGATTGATGACCTCAAAAGTTTAGTCCCATAGTGCTCAGAGCCATTTGAACAATTTTTTGAATTACTTAACTTAAATGCTGAATAAAAGGACACATACGCCATATGGAAATTATTTTAAAAGGTGATTTTAATGGTAGAATATAGGTAATATAACTGCTTCGAAACAGTAATAAAAATGTGGACAATTAGAGTGTTCTTTTGAAATATCGCCTATAGAAATATTTGTGCAGAATAGAGGGTGAGAAGTAGTATCCAGTTCTGACGCTGTCTGGACGTGCAGGGTGTCTGGCGAAGAATTCCATGATGTAAAAATTAAATATCTCGAAAAACTAAGATCGGTAGATGAGTGCTACAAACGGTGTATTTATTGTGAAAGCTGTAAAAATGTTATACAGAAGGCTTGAAATACTTCGAAAAGCGGTTAACAGATGGCGCTGTAATCGCAATTCATACGGACGGTAGATGCTGAAATCATGGATGCCAATTTGAACAACTCGGATGTTCTTCTCCAGATTCCAACTGGTAGGCGGCTTGGCCGATGATCTAGCGGGGAATGTAGGCCCCAGGCAAAAAATAGTTCCTGCTAAAAAGTCATCATGGTTTCTGGAACTATACATCAAAAAGCAAGGAAATCCGTCAGTAGAGTTGCAGCAGAGGCTAATTTGAATAGTTCCAACACGCAGAAAACACTAAGACAGAGTCCACACCTGCTTCCATTCAAAATCCAAAGCCACCAAGCTATGCCTGTACGAGTTGTACGACAGACGGTTGACTTTACGAACCAGATTTTCACAATGATTGAGAATGAAGGATTTGATGTTACGCACACTTCTGCCTGAACGGAAGCACTGAGTGGTTCATGTAAGATAAAGCCAGACCACATTGCACCGAACGGGTGTTTCGCTTTCTTGATGAATACTTCATGAACACAACCCCTGCGTTGGACTACTGCAAAATTTCTGATACAAGGATGGGCCGATCTCCATATTCGCCCGATCTCACTCCTTCTGACAATTTATTATATGGCGTATTGGAATACACTGTGTACCGAAGCCATCCCACCACACTGCACGAGCATGAATCGGTGACCTGTATGGCATTTGAGATCTTTTCCGTTAGGACACTACAGGACGTGATTGCCAAATTCATTGTTCATTTGCGCCGCCTCTGTACTGCGAGGGGCGAGCACTTCGAAAATGTTGTTATGTGACTGCAAAGACTTCTTCCAGAGGAAGAGTTCAATTATGTATTCTGAAATTGTTCGAGCGGTATAGCGTAAGGGTACAGCGCCATTTGTTATCAACTTTTGGAACTACTGCTAAACTGTTTAAAGTTCTTACAGCTTTCACAATAAACATACTGTTTTTTACACTTGTCTGTCGATCTTAGTTATCGTGTTATATAATTTTGAAATCATGGACTCCTTGGCTAGATACCCCGCATGTATCGTGGAGGAGATTATCGCCACGGTCTACTGTACAATAAGTGGGGGCAGTGAGGCAGACTGCCTATAATGAAATTAAGAGATAGGACTAGCTGAACAAGATATATTCCGAAACAGAAAATGACTTCTCGAGTAATCTCCATTTATTGTGTTTTGTATGTCCCCATTTTTATCCCCCTTTTTATGAAAAATCCTACTTTCTGTATTTTTGTAAAGGCATTTGGCTGAAGAGAGTTGGACTGTGACGCTGCCAGCCCTCCCCTGCCCACATAGGGCAGGGGAATGAATTACAATAAAGAAAAAAAAATGACTTCTCGAGACTGCGAAGAGAAGAAGCTAAAAGTGAGTACTGATGTAAGGAAAGTAGTCTTTAAAAGTGCTTGGATCGATATCACAGGACCAAAGTGCAGTGGATTCCATTTCATTCCGTGTCGCAGGGAAATACATTTTATTCCTGTTACTTGGTCGTCTTGGTCATGTTACAACAGCAGCTACAAAGAAGTTCCAACCAACGGTTAACTGTGTATTGAGATGAAGTCTGTATATATGTGCACAATACAACATCCGTTCTGTTTGTTTGGTCAGTGCAAAATTAGTTTTGTTGAAGTAACATTCCGCGGATTTGCTAAAGCTTCTGAAACTTACTCTGCTCCGGGCCCACAAGGACACGGGTGTTCTATTTGAAAATGGTGTAATGGTTTCAGTAAACAACTTTCCCATTTAGGGTATGTTTTGTCAACAATTACAGTTTTCTGCTGGTCTAGACGAAGCTTCATTATTGCTGAGGGGTCGCTGAGAAACTTTCTGTGGCATTTTTTTTTTTAATTACCGTGTTTCTGTTTTCTCTTAACAGGATACGTAATACCAATCACACAGGTGAGATAACATAGTTAAACTGTTTAAAAGCGATGGTAGAATTACTTTGTTGTTGAATTATTGCCTGGCATGTTAACAGGAGCCGAAGTCATATTTCTAAGTAATAACTTAATAAATATCTTCTTCTTGCTTACGCAACAGTTGGAATCTGGTAAACGCCAGTCACAAGTGTCACATTTTATCTGGGGGTATACTTGGCTGCTACTGCCTCGCTGTGTTCATACTTCATCAATTCATCGTCTCATTATGCCAGTCGTAGACTGAACGTGTCTACATGCTTAACAAGATAAATGCAGTTGTTCGTATTTTTCTGGGATCATTTACAGTATGAATTATTAGATTGTCAACAGCAGAGTGTCATGTCTTGTGCTACACAGTAGTCATTTTGTATCCATTGCTCGACAAAGTCACTTACGATCTTCTCCATATATTACGACCGTTATATTCACATATCCATGTGTGCCTTCACGGTATCCTACTAAATTCTAGTCACTATTTACCGAGTGACGACCGGTTTTTCTCTTATTGCGAAGGCTACACGAAAGGATTACTTTTATCTACCTTCCGACATATCGTGTAACTTCGTAACTCAAACATCAATGTCTCAGTTTCATATTACATAGTTAACATCGCATCAACAGTTTCTGTCTTTTCTCTGGTCTGTTTGTTAACTTTTGTGTCCTTTCCTATTATTTGCAACATGCTTCAATCATCTAAACACTTTATAACGTATAATCTCACTTTCTTGAATGGCTGGCTCTGAGCACTATGGGACTTAACTGCTGTGGTCATCAGTCCCCTAGAACTTAGAACTACTTAAACCTAACTAACCTAAGGACATCACACACATCCATGCCCGAGGCAGGATTCGAACCTGGGACCGTAGCAGTCGCGCAGTTCCGGACTGCGCGCCTAGAACCGCGAGACCACCGCGGCCGGCTCTTGAATATTTTAGCCAAAATGATGTATATTTAAATTTAAATATGTCATTCATTGCTGATTAATAGTTTAATAAAAAAATTTAAATTAAGTAATCGTTGTAATGAAGACGTTTTGACTCTTAACATGGTTGGAACATCCAATGTTGCGAAATTTTGAAACAAAATGGAAGGTTTTCTTATGATAGTATTTGTTCAACATAAACTTTCGTATAGTCTTTTCGCCCAAGGCAAAAGTTGACAAAATACAATCAAAAGATTTAAAAAGAAGAAGAAGAAGAACTAATATACATAAAAAGTAAAAAGTTTAATAATAAGCCAGATAATAGAGCAAATATTAGTAAAACGTAACACATATAAAAAGGGTAATTAACCCTGCTACAGACACAACTGAATGTTTGAAATAAGACGCAACTTTTTTGTGTGTGAAATTTAAGTTCTAATTGTCACCGTTATTGTTCGAAAATGGGACAGTCCAATTATTAGAGACTTACGATTTCACGATCATTGAGGATTTACTTTCGCAAGTAGTTTCATCGCAGCGAACAGTAGTAACTCAGGACTTGACTTCAACTAACTAGCCCTGAAAAGATGTTGGCGTTGTAGCGCTGTGTCAGCACATAGAAAAGAATATTGTCATAATACCTTGATCCAGAATTAAAATTTCACTGTACAGTGGGGTGTGAAGTGATATGAAACTTACTGGCAGATTAAAACTGTGTTCCGGACCGAGACTCGAACTTGAGACCTTTGCCTTTCGCGGGTGCTCTACCGAGGCCCCAAGCTCGAGTCTCCGTCCGGCACACAGTTTTAATCTGCCAGGAAGTTTCACAATATCTTTACGTTTCGTTGACGCCAGAGGGCCGAATAACAGTATGTGAGAGTGTTTTAACGATTCAGAGCGATTCGTCTCTAGGAAAAAAGATTTGTCATCCATTTGATTTTTTGCTCCTATTGTGAACACTACTGCAGCAGGGATGCATTTTTGGACGTAGTTGACAGGAGACGACCTGACTCAAACATTATGACCACCGCCCACCGCGAGATTAAATGTCTCCTAGTAGCGTTGTCATCACTTGATGCGGTAAGAACAGTGTAATCGGAGCAGACACGAATGGAAAATCATTTTAGCGACGATACGGGCCGCAAATTGGTAAATCAACTGACTTTGACAAAGGGCGTGTACAAACGACTATGACGGTCTCGGCGAAATTGGCCGGCTTTTCGCGTGTTATTGTCGTGAGGGTCTTTGGAAGGAGGGTGAAACAACGAGTATATGAAAAGATGTTGGACACCCACGCCTCTTCACAGAATGTGCGCCGCGCGGGATTAGCCGAGCGGTCGAAGGGGTTGCAGTCATGGACAGAGCAGCTGGTCCCGGCGGAGGTTCGAGTCCTCCCTCGGGCATGGGTGTCCGTGTTTGTCCTTAGGATAATATAGGTTAAGTAGTGTGTAAGCTTAGGGACTGATGACCTTAGCAGTTAAGTCCGATAAAATTTCACACACATTTGAACAGAATGTGGAAACTGGAGGTTGGCCCGATCTGTAAAGTAGGACAGGCGTCAATCTACGTCATATCTGCACAAAGAGTACAACGCTGATGCAGACACAAATTTTACTGGGTGTACCGATCAGTGCACATTGCTGGAGATGGGGTTCTGCACCAGACAAGCCCTAAATGTTTTAGTATCGGTCCTACGACATCATCAGTTACGACTGCAGTGGGACACAGGTTCATGCAGATTTGGCAGTGGACCAATGATGGCCGTATGCAGATACGCCATCATTCAGGTGAACGGTTTTAGGAACATGAACCACGCCACGGATACATATCGGTGCAGGTGGTATTATGGTATGGTGCACATTCACCTGGGCTCCGATGGAGCGTGTGGTAGTAACTGAAGACGCTAGGACTGCGTCGTATTACGTGAACATTATTGCGGTCCATTTGCATCACTCATAGCTTAATGTCTTCCCCGACGGCGACTGCATTTTCCAGCAGGATACCCGTCCGTGTAAAAGGACCATAACTGTGCCACAGTGTTTTGAAGAGCATGATAGTGAACTCACGTTGATGTTTTGGCCACCTAATGTGTCTAATCTCAACCAATGGAAAAGATATGAGACACTATCGTTTGCCAGCTCCGTGCCCACTTACCACTAGTCAGTTATTTGCCGGAATTACGTGACATGTGCGTAGAGGTCTAGCGACACGTATCTCAGGAAACTTAAAAAGGATATGTCGAATCCACGGAACGTAGAATCACTTACGTATTGCTACTGCGCAGATGGTGATAGGGTATATAGCTTTTACGAGTAATTCGGTTCAGTTCATCCTACAGTTACAAGTATTGCATGCTACCGTTGTGACCACAAACATGTATCCTTTATTTTGTGGCATTTTAGTCATCATGGCCACCTGTGTATTGTCACGCTTTACATTTGTTACGTGAAAATCATTTCAGTAACAGATAGTCTTCTTGGTGATGCGATTTACACAAACATCCGGGAACAGTCAGTTCAGTCTCATTTCGCAACTCGCATTTTTAACACTTTTATTTAATTTTGTTTTGTGTTTTATAGTAATAGGTTCGAAAGAGCAGTAAATAATCTTTGTAAATTCGCCATTTATAGCAAACTAAGAATCTTCCCATCGGTACTGCATTAAATTTATTAAACCATTTAATTTTTTTTCTGTTCCTTTTCTTTCAATTCCTTCCCACTTATGATTTTCAGTTGCCAGTTGTAAACGATTTCGTTGTCAATTTTTCTAACGCCATTGTTAATCTTCTTCATCTTTCCATCAGCGGATTGGGTATAGCCCTTTGAACTACACTGGGGTGACAACGGTCATGGGGTACCTCCTAATAACGTGTCGGACCTCCTTTCGTCCGGTATAGCCCAGCAACACGATGTAGCATAGACTCAATAAGTCACTGGAAATCCCTTGCAAAAATATTTGGCCATGGTGTCTCTATCGCGTTCATAATTGAGAAAATGTTGCCGGTGCATGATGTTCTGCACGAGCTGACCTGTCGACTATGTCCCATAAGTGTTCGATGGGATTCATGTCGGACGATCTGAGTAACAAAAGCATTCGCTGGAGTTGTTCCCAATGTTCTTCAAAGCAATCGCGAACAACTGAGGCCTGGTGAGATCGCACACTGTCGTCAATAAAAATTGTTTGGGAACACGAAGTTCATGAATGGCTGCAAATGGTTTCCAAGTAGCCGAACGTAACCATTTCCAGCCAGTTACCATTGCAGTTAGAACAGAGGACCCAGTCCACTTCATGTAAACATAGCCCACACTATCATGAAACCACCACCAGCTTGCACAGTGTCTTGTTGACAACCTGGGCCCCTAGCTTCTTGGGGTCTGCATCCCACTCTACCATCAACTCTTATCAACTGAAATCGGGACTCATCTGACCTGGCAATGGTTTTCTAGTCCTCTAGGAGAATCACTGCAGGCGATGTCGTGCTGATAACAAAGACACTGCGTCGGTCGTGTGCTGCCATAGCCAATTAACGACAAATTTTTCCGCACTATCCTAACGGATACGTTCGCCGCCACATTGGTTTCTGCGGTTATTTCACGCAGTATTGCTTATCTTTGAGCATTGACAGCTCTACGTAAACGTCGCTGGTCTCTATGGCTAAGTGAAGACGGCCGACCACAGTGTTTTCGAATGTGAGAGCTAATGCCTGAAGCTTCGTATTCTCGACACACCCTTGCCACTGTGGATCTCGGTATACCGAACTCTCTTACGGTTTCCGAAATGGAATGTCCCATGCATCTAGCTCCAAGTACCATTGCGAGTTCAAAGTGGGTTAATTCCCCTCGTACGGCCATAACCATTTAGGAAAACTTTTCAAATGAATCACCTTGTGTACGTGATATTACCTCCCTCTGTATATGTGCATATCGCTACCCATGACTTTCGTCGCCTTTGTGTATATCTTCTAGTTGAGTTCTTAGACGTGTCACAGGTGGTAAAACAAAAGATGATGAGACATAATGGTAAATGGGCTTTCAAACAAATCAGTACTGATTCGTTGACGAGAGCGCTGTTCAACTTTCCACACTGAACTGTGAGCCTAAAATGTCGTGTGAACGTCTCCACAAATATAAAATGTAATGACCAGCCTGCGGACGAACGACTACAGACCTGCCTTCAGTTGTCTCGTGCTGACTAAACAAAGACCCTTCTTGTCTAGTTTACATAAGCTAGGGTTTTACTCAATACCTTGAATATGGGCATGAAGGTTTAAATGTGTTGCCGTCTTCTTAGTCATTCCGTAAGAATCAAGACAGTGTAGTCAAGTTATCGCCACACTAACGATTAGTTTTTATCATCTCAAAATATAGCTCAATAGCATATATTTAAATGGTCGGAAACATACAAAAATATGACAGACTGGAATCAAACCCTCATAGCGTTTAGAAGAAGGTGTAGTCAGCGAATGAGAAGCCCTAGCTTTCCAGTCATTATTACGTTGTCTCAGGCGATTTTATTTCACTCTCAGGTTCCATAAAAATGTGCTTCATGATTGTGATTATTTACTCTCAGTTTTGTTGATTATTTATTCTTATTATGATATTCCCCCCCATGAACCATGGACCTTGCCGTTGGTGGGGAGGCTTGCGTGCCTCAGCGATACAGATGGCCGTACCGTAGGTACAACCACAACGGAGGGGTATCTGTTGAGAGGCCAGACAAACGTGTGGTTCCTGAAGAGGGGCAGCAGCCTTTTCAGTAGTTGCAGGGGCAACAGTCTGGATGATTGACTGATCTGGCCTTGCAACATTAACCAAAACGGCCTTGCTGTGCTGGTACTGCGAACGGCTGAAAGCAAGGGGAAACTACAGCCGTAATTTTTCCCGAGGACATGCAGCTTTACTGTATGATTAAATGATGATGGCATCCTCTTGGGTAAAATATTCCGGAGGTAAAATAGTCCCCCATTCGGATCTCCGGGCGGGGACTACTCAAAAGGATGTCGTTATCAGGAGAAAGAAAACTGGCGTTCTACGGATCGGAGCGTGGAATGTCAGATCCCTTAATCGGGCAGGTAGGTTAGAAAATTTAAAAAGGGAAATGGATAGGTTAAAGTTAGATATAGTGGGAATTAGTGAAGTTCGGTGGCAGGAGGAACAAGACTTCTGGTCAGGTGACTACAGGGTTATAAACACAAAATCAAATAGGGGTAATGCAGGAGTAGGTTTAATAATGAATAGGAAAATAGGAATGCGGGTAAGCTACTACAAACAGCATAGTGAACGCATTATTGTGGCCAAGATAGATACGAAGCCCACACCTACTACAGTAGTACAAGTTTATATGAATACTAGCTCTGCAGATGATGAAGAAATTGAAGAAATGTACGATGAAATAAAAGAAATTATTCAGATAGTGAAGGGAGACGAAAATTTAATAGTAATGGGTGACTGGAATTCGAGTGTAGGGAAAGGGAGAGAAGGAAACATAGTAGGTGAATATGGATTGGGGCTAAGAAATGAAAGAGGAAGCCGCCTAGTAGAATTTTGCACAGAGCACAACTTAATCATAGCTAACACTTGGTTTAAGAATCATAAAAGAAGGTTGTATACGTGGAAGAACCCTGGAGATACTAAAAGGTATCAGATAGATTATATAATGGTAAGACAGAGATTTAGGAACCAGGTTTTAAGTTGTAAGACATTTCCAGGGGCAGATGTGGACTCTGACCACAATCTATTGGTTATGACCTGTAGATTAAAACTGAAGAAACTGCAAAAATGTGGGAAATTAAGGAGATGGGACCTGGATAAACTGAAAGAACCAGAGGTTGTACAGAGTTTCAGAGAGAGCATAAGGGAACAATTGACAGGAATAGGGGAAAGAAATACAGTAGAAGAAGAATGGGTAGCTCTGAGGGATGTAGTAGTGAAGGCAGCAGAGGATAAAGTGGGTACAAAGACGAGGGCTGCTAGAAATCCTTGGGTAACAGAAGAAATATTGGATTTAATTGATGAAAGGAGAAAATATAAAAATGCAGTAAATGAAGCAGGCAAAAAGGAATACAAACGTCTCAAAAATGAGATCGACAGGAAGTGCAAAATGGCTAAACAGGGATGGCTGGAGGACAAATGTAAGGATGTAGAAGCTTATCTCACTAGGGGTAAGATAGATACTGCCTACAGGAAAATTAAAGAGACCTTTGGAGAGAAGAGAACCACGTGTATGAATATCAAGAGCTCAGATGGCAGCCCAGTTCTAAGCAAAGAAGGGAAGGCAGAAAGGTGGAAGGAGTATATAGAAGGCTTATACAAGGGCGATGTACTTGAGGACAATATTATGGAAATAGAAGAGGATGTAGATGAAGACGAAATGGGAGATACGATACTGCGTGAAGAGTTTGACAGAGCACTGAAAGACCTGAGTCGAAACAAGGCCCCCGGAGTAGACAACATTCCATTAGAACTACTGACGGCCTTGGGAGAGCCAGTCATGACAAAACTCTACCAGCTAGTGAGCAAGATGTATGAGACAGGCGAAATACCCTCAGACTTCAAGAAGAATATAATAATTCCAATCCCAAAGAAAGCAGGTGCTGACAGATGTGAAAATTACCGAACTATCAGTTTAATAAGCCACGGCTGCAAAATACTAACGCGAATTCTTTACAGACGAATGGAAAAACTGGTAGATGCAGACCTCGGGGAGGATCAGTTTGGATTCCGTCGAAATGTTGGAACACGTGAGGCAATACTGACCTTACGACTTATCTTAGAAGAAAGATTAAGAAAAGGCAAACCTACGTTTCTAGCATTTGTAGACTTAGAGAAAGCTTTTGACAATGTTGACTGGAATACTCTTTTTCAAATTCTAAAGGTGGCAGGGGTAAAATACAGGGAGCGAAAGGCTATTTATAATTTGTACAGAAACCAGATGGCAGTAATAAGAGTCGAGGGGCATGAAAGGGAAGCAGTGGTTGGGAAAGGAGTGAGACAGGGTTGTAGCCTCTCCCCGATATTATTCAATCTGTATATTGAGCAAGCAGTAAAGGAAACAAAAGAAAAATTTGGAGTAGGTATTAAAATTCATGGAGACGAAGTAAAAACCTTGAGGTTCGCCGATGACATTGTAATTCTGTCAGAGACGGCAAAGGACTTGGAAGAGCAGTTGAACGGAATGGACAGTGTCTTGAAAGGAGGATATAAGATGAACATTAACAAAAGCAAAACGAGGATAATGGAATGTAGTCAAATTAAATCGGTTGATGCTGAGGGAATTAGATTAGGAAATGAGACACTTAAAGTAGTAAAGGAGTTTTGCTATTTAGGAAGTAAAATAACTGATGATGGTCGAAGTAGAGAGGATATAAAATGTAGACTGGCAATGGCAAGGAAAGCGTTTCTGAAGAAGAGAAATTTGTTAACATCGAATATAGATTTATGTATCAGAAAGTCGTTTCTGAAAGTATTTGTTTGGAGTGTAGCCATGTATGGAAGTGAAACATGGACGATAACTAGTTTGGACAAGAAGAGAATAGAAGCTTTCGAAATGTGGTGCTACAGAAGAATACTGAAGATAAGGTGGATAGATCACGTAACTAATGAGGAGGTATTGAATAGGATTGGGGAGAAGAGAAGTTTGTGGCACAACTTGACTAGAAGAAGGGATCGGTTGGTAGGACATGTTTTGAGGCATCAAGGGATCACAAATTTAGCATTGGAGGGCAGCGTGGAGGGTAAAAATCGTAGAGGGAGACCGAGAGATGAGTACACTAAGCAGATTCAGAAGGATGTAGGTTGCAGTAGGTACTGGGAGATGAAGCAGCTTGCACAGGATAGAGTAGCATGGAGAGCTGCATCAAACCAGTCTCAGGACTGAAGACAACAACAACAACAACATTATGATATTAAGTTTCTTTGTGTTTCATGTTATACAAATAAATCATAAAAAATTATTCCTTGTCTTTCGAAACAGAGCTTAATTTCATTCACAAAATTCTCTGTTCTTTTTCGTTGTGCTGAAAGGGAGCAAACCAGAACCAAACTGGGGCACTCAAAACTGTATTCCCAGTATCTCTAAATATATCTGTCGTTATATGCTGTCACATAAAAATTGACATCCTCATCTACGTTTACACGTTTCCTCATTGCAAGTTTTAAATTCCTTGCGACAATCATTGGTCAGGAATCAGAAGCGCAGCTCTGTTACTAAAAATGTATTTCCCATAACTACCGTTCGAAGGGAATTCATAATATTTGTGTTTTTGTTGTTGTTGTGGTCTTCAGTCCGAAGACTGGTTTGATGCAGCTCTCCATGCTACTCTCTTCTGTACGAGCTTCTTAATCTCCGAATAACCACTGCAACCTACATGCTTCTGAATCTGCTTACTGTGTTCATCTCTTGGTGATTTTTATCCACCTTCCCGCCAACAACACTTCCCTCCAATATTAAATTGGCGATCTCTTAATGTCTCAGAGTGTGGCCTATCAATCTATCCCTTCTTTTGGTCAAGTTGTGCTACAAATTTCTTGTCTCCCCAGTTCTATTCAGTACCTCTTCATTACTTACGTTTTCTACCCATCTAATCTACAACATTATTCTGAAGCACCACATTTCCAAAGCTTCTATTCTCTTTTTCTCTAAACAGTTTATCGTCCATGTTTCGCTTCCATATATGGGTACACTCCAGACAAACGGCTTCCGAAAAAGAGTTCCTACCACTGAAGTCTATATTTACTGTTACATTTCTCTTCTTCGGATACACTTTTGTTGCCACTAACAGTTTACATTTTCCACCCTCTCTACCTCGGCCGTCACCAGTTATTTTGCTACCCAAATAGCAAAACTCATCTACTATTTTAAGTGGATCGTTTCTTAATCTGATTCTCTTAGCATCACCCCATTTAATTCGACTACGTTCCATTATCCTTGTTTTGCTTTTTATGTTTATTTTTCCTTCCTCCTTTCAAGATAATGTGTATTTGTTCAACTGCTTTTCCAAGTCCTTTCTCGTCTCTGACAGAATTACAATGCCATCGGCAAATCTCAAAGTCTTTATTTCTTTTACCCGAGGTTTAATTCCTACTCCCAATTTTTCTTTGATTTCCTTTACTGCTTGTTCAGTGAAGAGATTGAATAATATCTGCGACAGGCTACAACCCTGTGCCACTCCCTTCTCATCGACTGCTTCCCTTTCATGCCCCTCGACTTTTATTACTGCGTTCTGATTTCTGTAAAAGTTGCAAATAGCCTGTGTTTTACCCCTGCTACCTTCAGGACTTTAAAGAGAGTATTTCAGTCAACATTGTCAAAATCTTTCTCTAAGTCTACAACCGCTATAAACGTAGGTTTGCCTTTCCTTGAGCTATCTTTTAAGATAACTCATAGGGTCACTGTTGCCTTGCGTGTTCGTACATTTCTCCGGAATCCAAAGCGATTTTCAACGAGGTCGGCTGCTACTAGTTTTTTCATTCTTCTGTAAAGAATTCATGTTAGTATTTTGCAACCATGACTTATTAAACTTATAGTTCGGTAATTTTCACACCTGTCAGTAAATAATTTCTTTGGAATTGGAATTATTACATTCTTCTTAAAGCACGAGGGTATTTCACTTGTCTCTTACATCTTGCACACAAGATGGAAGAGTTTTGTCGTGGCTGGCTCTCCCAAGGCCTTGTTTAGATCTTTTAGAGCTCTTTCAAATTCTTCTTACAGTATCATATCTCCCGACTCATCTTCATCTACGTGCACTTCCCTTTCTATAATACAGCTTCCTAGATGATCTCTCATAGATCATCTCCCTCTATATACTCCTTCCACCTTTCAGCTGCTTAGGACTGGGTTACCATCTGAGCTATTGATATTCATACAGCTGCTTCTCTTTTCTCCAAAGGCCCTTTTTAATTTTCCTGTTTATGGTATCTATCTTTCCCCTAGTGAAATATGTCTCTAAATGCTTAAATTTGTCCTCTAGGCATTCCTGCTTAGCCATTTTGTATTTGTTTTCAATTTGAATTTTCAGACGTCTGTATTCCTTTTCACGTGCTTTATGTGCTGCATTTTTTGTTTTCTTCTTTCAACAGTAAAATTCAGTATGTCTCGTGTTATCCAAGGACTTCTTTTTACTTATTTGATCTTCTGCTGCCTTCACTATTTCATCTCTTAAAGCTACTCATTCGTCTTTTGCTGTATTCTTTTTCCCTATTCTAGTCAAACGTTGCCTAATGCTCCCTCTGAAACTAAGAGCAACATCTTACCCAGGTCTTATCACCTTAATTTCCTATCTTTTACCAATTTCTTCAGGTTTAATCTACAGATCATAACGAAGAAATTGTAATCAGAGTCCACATCTGCCTCTGAAAATGTTTTGTAATTTAAAACCTGGTTCTAAATCTCTGTCTTACCACTATATAATTAGTCTGAAACATTCCGGTATCTCCAGGTCTATTCCACATCTTTTATGACTCTTAAACCAAGTGTTAACAATGATTAAATTATGCTCTGTGCTTTCTCTTTCATTCCTTTCCCCCAGTCCATCTTAACATACTATTTCGCCTTGTCTTCCTTATGCTACTATCGAATTCCAGTCTCCCATCACTATCAAATTTTTGCTTCCCTCACATATCTCAGTAATTTCTTTTATCTCATCATACATTTCTCCAACTTCTTCGTCATCTGTTGAGCTAGTTGGTATATAAACTTGTACTACAGTGGTGAGAGTGGGCTTCGTGTCTGTCTTGGCTACAATAGCGCGTTCATTATACTGTTCATATAGGTTATCCAGATTCCTACTTTCGTCATCATTTTAAACCCAGTCCTGCGTTACATCCATTTGATTTTGTATTTATTACTCTGTGTTCATCTGACCAGAAGTCCTGTTCCTCCTGTCACCGAACTTCACTAATTCCCACTATAACTTCAACCGATCCAATACCCTTTTTAAAATTTCTAACCTACCTGGCCGATTAAATCTGTAGTTTTCCATTACTTTCAACCGTTCGCAGTACCTACACAGCAAGCCTGTTTTGGTTGATGTTATAAAGCCAGATCAGTCAGTCATCCAGACTGTTGCCCCTACAGAAACTAAAGGAAGGCTACTGGCCCTCTTCAGGAACCACATGTTTACCTGGCGTCTCAACAGACACCTCTCCGTTGAAATTGCACCTAAGATACTGCTACCTGTATTGCTGAGGCACGCAAGCCACCCCATCGATGGCAAGGTCCATAGTTCATAGGAGTGTGTACTGCTATATTACTTCCATAAACAGTATTAGTTTTGTACTATGACAGCCTATGTTTCGAATTTTTTTCAAGGATATTTCTTCAGTCGTATTCCCAATTTTTGTAATTGTCAGTTCACAACTGCCTAATATAAGGTATAAAGAAGGAGAGGCAAATATGTAGTGTTATACGGTTGTGGTTAATTGAAGGTTCTGATAAAGAATTCGTTCTATTTTACTTAAGAATCGAGCAGTAGTACAGTTACCTATGTATCATCGATGCCCTTTTTTGCATTTACTTATTGTAAGAAATCGTTCTGACACGCTAATTTGCACTTTGTTTAACTATTTTGCTTGTTTGAAGATGACCTGTAGCACAAAACGGCATAAACTAAAGGCATAGAAATTGACTTGAACGAGACTGGAACTATAACAGGAAAAGGACAAAGGTGGCTGTAACGGAGAGAGATTGGAAGTAGAATCTAAACAAGGACTCCTCGTTTCCCATAGCACAACTACTGAAGCGGATGTTGGGGCCAAGTGTGGCGCCTGGTGAGTGTGCCTTTCCAAGAGGATGTTACGGCGGGAAAGCGGAGAGTGCCGGTCCCTGACCCTGACAGCTAATCCGTTGGAAAGCGGCTGACGTCACCGCTGTGACGAACCACAGGAGAAAGCAGCAATTATCTAACCCTGTTTCCGAGCGGGCAAAGTTCTGCTCCGCTTATGAACCTTTCGTCAGTTTCGTTCCTGCAAAGAGCTTTTGACACGGTGAGCATTATCCACAATCAACATAGAACTGTTATCAAATATACATTATTTCTATAATATACAAAATAACACGATATTCTATTCGACAGTACTCTTGAGAATAGAGCCAATAATATTATTTTCCTGCCATCAGAGATAGTTATATTTAATAGGCAACACTATAGTGATGTTCAGCAAAATATTAGTTATACAGGAAATATGTAAAAATGTGAACGATGGAATCCTTGCAAAGCAGAATATTACTTTTTCTATTAACTATTTTACTTTTACATGCTCCAGAGGAATAATTACAACATCGCAACAGTTTCGATGTAACTAAAGACTGTAGTACATTCCTTTGTAAACACTCTATATTTCATCATTGTATGTATATACCGTAAATATATTTATAGCATATGTGTAAGTCTCACGTCTATGGCCAAAGAAGACGAAAAGCAGTTCGTGATCAGGGGAAGGTTTCGTACATGTACTTTGTATATAGATTGGCAGCTAACACTCGACAGAAATATATTCTTTAATGTAATATGCTGAAATAACGGAACACTCGTTGCAGTTTGACTATGTGTGTGTTGATGAATCACTGGAATTAATCAGAAAAGGCAAGACTCAAGGTTCGGGACGTTTTTGGCAAGACGCCCACATAAATCTGGTCTCTGGGCAAGGCAATGGCAGAACGAACTCCACGGTCAGGATGTGCAGGTCGTTTGCAAAACCACCGTTCGACAGATTCTTAAGCATTATTGGTGTATCTCGTATCCTTTTCAAATTACGTTAATGCCAGATATAGCGAATATTCGATCAAGAACGGTGCCATTCTCATAGGTTTCCTCAGTCAGCGCGAGAGAGGAACAGAGAAGCTCACTTTATCCCACTGCAAGATGCTACTCAAGTATAGTATTGTGTGTGTTGGAGAGCGTCTGTTTAATAATTCCACAGTCCACGTTCAGCACTAGTGAAGAGATGTATTACTTCCTTCAACATCCATAGTGCCTGATTCATAAATGAATTCAGTATTTTACACATATCACACGCCATATCGCGAAAGGGGCGGGTAACAGGAAAAATCATTGTGGCTGTCTATGTACAGGGTCTACACAGCCACACATTGTACACGTTTTCCCGAGTACACATGTATATGTATAGTTGTTTGAACGGCCGGCGGGGGGGGGGGGGGGGGGGGGACGTGTGCCCTCCTGTGGTATTAATTGAATGAGTAATGGCTGGGGTACAGGTTTAGTGAACGTGAGATTTCCTGGCTGGGCCATGGTCAGTGTCGCCAGTCTCCTACAACCGTAAGCTCTCGGCATGCTTCAGTGGCCACCGTTAGGCGTGACGTTGTAGCGTTATGTGTCACGGGGAACGGGAAACATGGATCTTTGCTTAACCGACCAAACTGCGAGGATGATTCAAATGTGTATTGGATGGCTGCTCAGGCGAAACAGTCGGTAGCAATATCCTGCAGGACGGATTCCACATCTCATTTGTGTTGCGATGCATCAGGTACGTGTGGCTGTGTCAGAATTGACTATTCATTTTCTAGCGTCTAGAATCTGGCGGGCTAAAAGGAACGCAATAATTCTTTTAGAAATACAGGGCTGCACAAAAAGAAGGAACAGACTTCAAACATTTACTGCTTCCAAACTACAGAAGATAGAAACCCAATTCTAACGTGGCTGGAAACAGAAAAGTTCAAATTTTTATGCATTCAACACAAATTTCTCTAAGCCCTTCCGACGTTAGCTGAATGAAACTATTCAAGGACGAGGTATTGGAAGAGGTGGAGCAGAAGATGAACTTCATTGCCAATGGGCTCCCAGGTCTCCACATATCACACCTTGTGACTTTTATCTGTGCGGTTACGTAAAATCCCTTGTTTTTATCCCCAATATGCCACACACTCTTGAATATCTGCGACATCGTATTGTTGAAGATCTGAATTCGATAAAGAGAGACCAGCTGCTTTGTGTGTGGCAGAAAATTAGCCACCCTTTTGATATTTCTCGTGTAATACATGGTGCTCATATTGAATGCATAAAAATTTGAACTTTTCTCTTTCCAGGAATGTAGGAATTGTGTTTCTACTATTTTTAGTTTGGAAGCAATAAATATATGAAATCTGTTCCTTCTTTTTGAACAGCCCTCTACATTGGATATGTTGGACCACCGGTTAACACCCGCACCTAGGCTACAATCCAACCTAAGAAGCTAAGTAACATAGCACACTTGTGTCCGAGTGAATTTCTTTTGTTAGTGGAGAGAATGGTAGAAAACTTGAGAAGCTGTCCAAATTTCACATACGGAAAACATATTAAAATGTGACAAGATACCTCAAACCCATAAATAGACATCGTTATGCTTCTGATATACATAAATCTGGATGAATATACCGACAGTGCCAAGTGATACGTGAACGTCTCAGAAAAGGTGTAATGTCCTTACGCAATATTATGTAATGACGATGACAGAATGATTGAAGTCATTATCCGAAGAGCGTATTACTGGGCTGGGAAATACAAACATAAACATATCTATGTTGCATATTCCGTTTGGCAACAAGTGTGACCAGAAAAATCCATTACTATGTTTCGCAGTGCTATAGTCAGTTGGGTACACGATGTGTTTGGATATGACTCAGAATTTTCTTTTTTATTTACGACTACGTGTGTGAGCTCCTATTAGAGGGGCAGGCAAGAGATTAGTATACGAGGTGAGTCACCTAACGTTACCGCTGGATATATTTGGTAAACCACATCAAATACTGACGAAACGATTCCACAGACCGAACGTCAATAACACTAGCCCCTCTCCTCACGTTCGGTGTGTGAAATCGATTCGTCAGTATTTGAAGTGGTTTACGAAATACACTCCTGGAAATTGAAATAAGAACACCGTGAATTCATTGTCCCAGGAAGGGGAAACTTTATTGACACATTCCTGGGGTCAGATACATCACATGATCACACTGACAGAACCACAGGCACATAGACACAGGCAACAGAGCATGCACAATGTCGGCACTAGTACAATGTATATCCACCTTTCGCACCAATGCAGGTTGCTATTCTCCCATGGAGACGATCGTAGAGATGCTGGATGTAGTCCTGTGGAACGGCTTGCCATGCCATTTCCACCTGGCGCCTCAGTTGGACCAGCGTTCGTGCTGGACGTGCAGACCGCGTGAGACGACGCTTCATCCAGTCACAAACATGCTCAATGGGGGACAGATCCGGAGATCTTCCTGGCCAGGGTAGTTGACTTACACCTTCTAGAGCACGTTGGGTGGCACGGGATACATGCGGACGTGCATTGTCCTGTTGGAACAGCAAATTCCCTTGCCGGTCTAGGAGTGGTAGAACGATGGGTTCGATGACGGTTTGGATGTACCGTGCACTATTCAGTGTCCCCTCGACGATCACCAGAGGTGTACGGCCAGTGTAGGAGATCGCTCCCCACACCATGATGCCGGGTGTTGGCCCTGTGTGCCTCGGTCATATGCAGTCCTGATTGTGGCGCTCACCTGCACGGCGCCAAACACGCATACGACCATCATTGGCACCAAGGCAGAAGCGATTCCTATCGCTGAAGACGACACGCCTCCATTCGTCCCTCCATTCACGCCTGTCGCGACACCACTGGAGGCGGGCTGCACGATGTTGGGGCGTGAGCGGAAGACGGCCTAACGGTGTGCGGGACCGTAGCCCAGCTTCATGGAGACGATTGCGAATGGTACTCGCCGATACCCCAGGAACAACAGTGTCCCTAATTTGCTGGGAAGTGGCGGTGCGGTCCCCTACGGCACTGCGTAGGATCCTACGGTCTTGGCGTGCATCCGTGCGTCGCTGCGGTCCGGTCCCAGGTCGACGGGCACGTGCACCTTCCGCCGACCACCGGCGACAACATCGATGTACTGTGGAGAACTCACGCCCCACGTGTTGAGCAATTCGGCGGTACGTCCACCCGGCCTCCCGCATGCCCACTATACGCCCTCGCTCAAAGTCCGTCAACTGCACATACGGTTCACGTCCACGCTGTCACGGCATGCTACCAGTGTTAAAGACTGCGATGGAGCTCCGTATGCCACGGCAAACTGGCTGACACTGACGGCGGCGGTGCACAAATGCTGCGCAGCTAGCGCCATTCGACGGCCAACACCGCGGTTCCTGGTGTGTCCGCTGCGCCGTGTGTGTGATCATTGCTTGCACAGTCCTCTCGCAGTGTCCGGAGCAAGTATGGTGGGTCTGACACACCGGTGTCAATGTGTTCTTTTTTCCATTTGCAGGAGTGTATATCCAGCGGTAATGTTAGGTGACTCACCCTGTATAACGTCCAAACGACAACGACCTTCCATTACAATATATATTATCATATATAAGCGACACTCGATAATGCCTACGTGATCGAACTGCCCAATAACGACGAACTGTATATTTTAGTGTAATAACAGACACCGCATTGGAACTACGAACTTTTTATAATAATCTTATGGCTGAAATTTGAACATTTCATTCCCAATTCTGATAGAGTTATGTGGGAAACAGAGCATACACAGGACTATCAACATCTTTCTGTTGTCGCTCTATTTATTTATTTGTTGCCGGCCGCTGTAGCCGAGCGGTTCTAAGCGCTTCAGTCCGGAACCGCGCTGCTGCTACGGTCTCGGGCTCGAATCCTGCCTCGGACATGGATGTGTGTGATGTCCTTAGGTTAGTTAGGTTTCAGTAGTTCTAAGTTCTAAGGGACTGATGACCTCAGATGTTAAGTCCCATAGTGCTCAGAGCCATTTTTGAACCATTTGTTTGTTAGAGTAAGGTGGATGGCTTGATTTAATATTTCCTAAGCACGAATTTATATGGAGGGGATTATGGGGACAGTTCTGGCACTCGTTTTACGACCAAGGGAAACCTACAAAAACCTTATTCGTAGCTGCTAATGTTTCCACCCGTGGCTGCCGACTGACTGCGCGCCGTGCGGTCGGGATAGCGTCACTAGCTGATGAAAACCGCCGTCTTTATACGTAAAGTGAGTGGAAATACCGAGTTTAAACGTGGTTTGATAATAGATGCATGATGCATGGGTCACAACATGACGGAGGTTACGCAAGATCAACACTGACAGGCGTTGACTTTCACTACTGCAGAGACTGTGATTCCACAGGTCTAAAATGCCTCATGGAACAACCACAAATGTTTGCTGAACCGACGTCATGGCATCTCCACAGAGCCAATAGGAAGATCGTCAAACTACTGTGCGTAGTGGCAGTGAGGCGACAGGAACACACTTTCACCAAGATGTACACCACTGGCCATTAAAATTGCTACACCATGAAGATGACGTGCTACAGACGCGAAATTTAACCGACAGGAACAAGATGAAGTGATATGCAAATGATTAGCTTTTCAGAGTATCCACACAAGGCTGGCACCGGTGGCGACACCTACAATGTGCTGACATGAGGAAAGTTTCCAACCGATTTCTCATACACAAGCAACAGTTGACCGGCGTTGCCTGGTGAAACGTTGTTTTGATGCCTCGTGTAACCAGGAGAAATGCGTACCATCACGTTTCCGACTTTGATAAAGGTCGGATTGTAGCCTATCGCGATTGCGGTTTATCATGTCGCGAAATTGCTGCTCGAGTTGTTCGAGATCCAATGTCTGTTAGCAGAATAAAGAATCGGTGGGTTCAATAGGGTAATACCGAACGCCGTGCTGGAACCCAATGGCCTCGTATCACTAGCAGTTACGATGACAGGCATCTTATCCGCATGCTGAAACGGATGGTGCAGCCACGTCTCGCTCCCTGAGTAAACAGATGGGGACGTTTGCAAGACGACAACCATCTGCACGAACAGTTCGACGACGTTTGCAGCAGCATGGACTATCAGATCGGAGACCATGGCTGCGGTTACCCTTGACGCTGCATCATAGACAGGAGCGCTTGCGATAGTGTACTCTACGACGAACCAGGGTGTACGAATGGCAGAACGTCATTTTTTCTGATGAATCCAGGCTCTGTTTACAGCATCATGATGGTCGCATCCGTGTTTGGCGACATCGCGGTGTACGCACATTGTAAGCATGTATTCGTCATCGCCATACTGGCGTAACACCTGGCGTGATGGCATGGGGTGCCATTAGTTACACGTCTCGGTCACCTCTTGTTCACATTGACGGCACTTTGAACAGTGGACGTTACATTTCAGATGTGTTACGACCCGTGGCTCTACCATTCATTCTAACCCTGCGAAACCCTACATTTCAGCAGGATACCGCACGACCGCATGTTGCATGTCCTGTACGGGCCTTTCTGGATACAGGAAATGTGCGACTGCTGCCCTGGCCATCACATTCTCCAGATCTCTCACCACCTGAAAATGTCTGGTCAATGGTGGCCGAGCAACTGGCTCGTCACAATACACCAATCACTACTCTAGATGAACTGTGGTATCGTGTTGAAGCTGCATGGGCAGCTGTATCTGTACACGCTATCCAAGCTCTGTTTGACTCAATGCCCAGGCGTATCAAGGCCGTTATTACGGCCAGAGGTGGTTGTTCTTGGTACTGATTTCTCAGGATCTATGCACTCAGATTGTGTGAAAGTGTAATCACATGTCAGTTCTAGTATAATATATTTGTCCAATGAATACCGGTTTATCATCTGCATTTCTTCTTGGTGTAGCAATTTTAATGGCCAGAGTACGTTCTACATGGGCCTTAGTAGCCGACGACCGATTCGTGTCACGCGCCTTCCCGTAACATTTGGCAATTCGTAGGGCAGTCGCGCCTACTCTTCATCACAGATTTAGTCCAGATTTCTCGTATGTGGCGGACTTGGCCACAAAAGAAAACAATAAAAGTGGCGTCTCCAAATGGACGGTCGTTTATAAAAAAAACTAGCATTTTTGGTACGTGTCGGGCGGAACGCGAGCCATTGACGTTCACATGATTTTTAGGCAGCGCTTGGAACGGAAATCCGAGGGTCGTGGGCTCAAGCCTCTAAGTGGAAGCTTCCTTTTATTTTCAAATTTTTGTGTTACTTACCCTGCAAACAAACCGAAATAATACTCAATATTTAGTATTTATTAATGTTTAATAAAATACATGAAACAGAAAGACAAAGGGAAATTTATATCTGCAAATATATTTCTAGGACGGCATACACGAGAACTTCGTAAAAAAAATTAGATACTTTTGTTATTTTAGAGTTGATGATTTGCTCTTACTGGAGTGATATTCATCGAAAAACCAGGGAAGCAGTAATTTTCTTGCACACGCGTTATAAAGGCCGCATTTTTCAATTAAATGTGTGTTTTAATATTTCTATAGAAAAACAGACTTGATTTACAATGATAAACGGCTCTCTCTAGTCGGACAGTCTGGCAGTAAACCAGAAAACTGGCGAAAACCTTTACTCGATGACTTTATGTTAGTTGCTACAAACTGTGACATTTGTGACAGGAGCTAAAGAATCCAATCCCACAACTGAGGCGGTACTCCATAGGCACGCAATTGGGTTACAAGTCACTTGTCAACAACGATGTCAAGAAACCTTCTGTAAATCTAAATGGAGGGTAACAATTTGACATCCCCGGTCGATATCACTCATTGCTTGGTGAGAATGAAGAGCTAGTTGTGTTTCACGAGGACAATTATTTGTGAATCCGTGCTCATTATCTGCCAACGAATTGTTTTCTTCCAGCTAATTCAGAGTGTTCCAAAACGTTACTGCAGCTGAAATGGGTCAGTAACACTGCCAATTATCCTGTTTCCTTTCTTGGGTACTTCAAATGGTTCAAATGGCTCTGAGCACTATGGGACTTAACGTCTGAGGTCATCAGTCCCATAGAACTTAGAACTACTTAAACCTAAGTAACCTAAGGACATCACACACATCCGTGCCCGAGGCAGGATTCGAACCTGCGACCGTAGTGGTCGCGCGGTTCCAGACTGTAGCGCCTACAACCGCTCGGTCACCCCGGCTGGCTTTCTTGGGTACTGGTGTAACTTTTGCAACATTCCAGTCTCTGGGTGTGGATCCTGCTAAGAGAGCATTTTTATATGATTGCCAAATGTGGAGTTACTGTTTCAGCATACTCTGAAAGGAAGGGACTGGTATGTAATCTGGACCGAAAGCCTTACCTTTCCTATGTATATTAAGCTGCCTCGCTACACCAAGGATACCTACTTCTAAGTAACTCATGTTGGCAGTTGTTCTTGATTCGAATTCTGGAATATTTCCTCGTATTCTTCCGGGAAGTGTTCCGGAAAACCGTGTCTAGTAATTCTGCTTTAGTGGCACTACCGTCCAATGACATCATCATTGTTCTCGCACAGTGAAGGTATTGATTACGTCTTGCAACTGATGTATTTAAAATATGTCCACGTACCCCTAGGGTTTCCTGCCAGATACCGTGACAGAGTTTCGTTGTGGAAACTATTAAAAGCATCTCGCATTGGAGTTCGCGTAAAATTTCGAGTTTCTGTAAAACTCCGAAATGGAGGATTTTGAGTTCTTTTAAAATTGGTATGCTTTTCTCGTTGTTTCTGCAACAGTGTTCTGACTCGTTATGTGTAGCATGAGGGATTAGTATTAATTGTTAATTTATTTCGTACATGTCTCTGTCACGTTCGATACAATTTCTTTTAATTCTAACCACATCTGGCCTACGCTTACATATTCAGATTGGAAGGAGTAGTGACTGTCTCTTAGAAAGGTGTCCAGAGAAATTTTTATTTGCTTTTTTAAATAGGCGTATTTTACGTTTATTTTTCAAGTGTTTGGATGTTACAGTATTCAGTATTTTGAAGGTGGCAGGGGTAAAATACAGGGAGTGAAAGGCTATTTACAAATTGTACAGGAACAAGACAACAGTTATAATAGTCGAGGGGCATGAAAGGGAAGAAGAAGTGGTTGTGAAGGGCGTGAGACAGGAGTGTAGCCTACCCCAGATGTTATTCAATCTGTATATTGAGCAAGCAGTGAAGGAAACAAAAGACAAATTTGGAGTGGGAATTAATATCCATGGAGAAGAAATAGAAACTTTGAGGTTTGCCGATGACTTTGTAAATCTGTCAGAGACAGAAAAGGGCCTGATAGAGGAGTTGAAGGGAATGGCCAGTGTCGTGAATGGAGGATATAAGATTAACATCAACAAAATCAAAACTATGTTAATGGAATATAGTGGAATGAAATCAGGTGATGCTGAGGGAATTACGTTAGGAAATGAGACACTGCAAGTAGTAGATGAGTTTTGCCATTTGGGGAGCAAGATAACTAATGATGGTCGAAGTAGAGGGGATACGGGCGAATTGTGGCGCCATGAAAATATTCTAAGTTGGCGCGGCAGCAAGGGTCGCTCGGCCAGCCAGGGCCTGGCAGCAAACAAGAGGTCGCGAACGTTAGCCGGACAAGAGGGGTAGCCCCAGCGCATCGTCCAGCCACCTGGCTGGGAATTCCAGGGTTACGCTGTGATAATGAAAGAGACTTGTATGCCGAGAGTGCTAAAGATACAGGACTTCGTGAAATCATCATGGCAAACACTTCACAGTTCGTATAGAAATTAATAATAGCCATATGAATCATGATACCCCAAAAAGAAACATGTACATTATCATTATTTGGACTACGACTCTGATGGTGTAAACATATTTTCAATATCATTATTACTTTAAAGTTAAGTATCTGACGGTAAATTATACAAGTAACACCCAGCAAGGTCAAAGCGGCCGATTACTATCGATGGCGTTAGGCCTTAAGTAGTCCACAGTTACACGAAAAAACGGGGGCAGCATGCTTATAAAAATATTTATTCATCTTCTTTGTTTATGTCCGATATATACTATTCATGAAGAAACTGGTTAAATATTGACTGTGTTATAGAAAGCACAGAGACATTAGGCTACTGGCCTAACTTTTTTTTATTCCTTTGATATGTTTATTTAATTTGTTTATGTATCAAATAATGTGTGTTAGAGCGTGTTTATGGTCCAGCCGTAGGAATATTTATTTAATTTCAAGTATTTAAATGTAAATCCAGTATTTCGTATGTGCTTAAATATGTTTGTGAGAATACATTGAGTTGGAGAATTGGAGGGAGCACTCTAGCCAATCACAGAACTCGTTAATGGTGAGACTGAATGGAAGTGGTGGAGGAGGATGGTTTCGAGAGAGAACACGGGGGCAGTTTGGGGAGTGCGAGAGTTCTGGACAGTACGGCACAGGACACGGTAGTGAGTGCTGGACGCGGTCAGTACGGCGCGACCGACGCACAGTGGCGGGAAAGACTTGGAGTGGAGCAGTTTGCGCGTGGTCGCGAGAGGTAGAAATATTTCGTAGTGCCGACTTGTGCACTTGTGAGATTTCCAAGGCTTCTACAGTGGAGACGTAGTGTGCGTTTAGAAGTGAATATCTCACGAGCTATGTTGTCGTTCTTAACTAATGACGAACAGTAGGAATCTATTGTTTCCGTTATTCAACTTATATTTTATTTAATTGCTGGACCATCCACACCAATAAGTGTTTTGCAGAAATATACCGCATTCTCAAAAGTACTCCTACTATAGTACTCATCGTTTAAAGTCGTTAAGATAGTACCTGTAGATTTTATTTAATTGCAATCTTTCATTTATAAATTTATATGTTTCATTCATAATTCGCAATTGCCCAGTGATAGAAACCTTCGACCATTCGATTCATGTGTGTATTATTATCGTATACTGTAGACTCAGCTGTATTTAGTCTGTTTTGCGGCAACTACGTATCCCAGCCCCTAGACAACGAAACCAGCCAAAACTTGTAATATTGCAACGTTGAGTCAGAGGGTGCCTAGTTGAGGGTCACACACCTCATCCTTTCATTGCATTTTCTGTTTTTGAAAGCCCTCAGGTGGTTGAGAAGGGAGTGAGACAGGGTTGTAGCCTACCCCAGATGTTATTCAATCTGTATATTTGTCAAGCAGTAAAGGAAACAAAAGAAACATTTTGGAGTCGGAATTAAAATCCATGAAGAAGAAATAAAAACTTTGAGGTTTGCCGATAACATCGTAATTCTGTCAGAGACAGCAAATGACCTGGAAGAGTAGTTGAAGGGAATGGCCAGTGTCGTGAAAGGAGGATATAAGACGAACATCAACAAAAACAAAACTAGGTTAATGGAATATAGTCGAATTAAATCAGGTGCTGCCGAGGAACTTACATTAGGAAATGAGACACTTAAAGCAGTAAAGGAGTTTTGCTATTTGGGGAGCAAAATAACTAATCATGGTCGAAGTAGTGAGGATATAAAATGTAGACTGGCAATAGCAAGGAAAGCGTTTCTGACGAAGGGAAAGTTTTTATCATCAATTATAGATTTAAGTGTCCGGAAGTCTTTTCTAAAACTATTTGTATGGAGCGCAGCTATGTATGGAAGTGAAACATGGACGATAAATAGCTTAGACAAGAAGGGAATAGAAGCTTTAGAAATAATATGCTACAAGAGAATGCTGAAGATTAGATGGGTAGCTCATGTAACTAATGAGGAGATACTGAATAGAATTGGAGACAAGAGGAATTTGTGGCACAACTTAACTAGAAGAATGGATCGGTTGGTAGAACACGTTCTGAGGCATCAAGGAATCACTAATTTAGCACTGGAGGGAACAGTGGAGGGTAAAAATTGGAGGGGGAGACCAAGTTATGAATATATTAGGCAGATTTAGAAGGATGTAAGTTGCAATCGTTACTCGGAGATGAAAAAGATTGCACAGCAAAGAGTAGCATGGAGAGCTGCATCAAACCAGTCTCTGGACTGATAACCACAACAACAGTATTCAGTGTCGCTGCAACAACCTTGTGGTTACTAATTACTATATCCGTCATAATGCTCACTGTTCACTACGGATTTTTTTATTACTAAGAGGTCAAGTATGTTTTCCCAGCCATTAACACTTTGTGTGGGCTCCTCAGCTAATTGTTCAAAACAGTTTTCTGAGGAAACATGCAGAACAGCTTTGGACGACGTTTCATGCCAACCATCAGCTTGAAGCATTTATTTGGTCAACACATTGAGGGTAGGTTGAAGTCACCGCCAACGATAATTGTATGGGTGGAGTATTTATTTGGAATAAGAGTCTCGTTTTCTTCGAACTGTTCAGCAATTGTATCGTCTGACTCAAGGAATCCGTAAAAGGAAAAATTTATTATTTTACTTCAGTTGACAAATATAACCTCTATCCATACTGACGCAGAGAAACTCTGTATTTCAATTTCACAATGTGGTAAACTACTTCTGACAGCAATAAACACCCCACCACCAACAATGTTTAATGTATCGTTTCTAAAAACGGTCTGAACTCACATCCAACTTCATCCAGTTTTCCGTACCTGTAACTATTTGAGTGTCGGTATTTTCTATTAGCACTTTCAGTTCTGGTTCTTTCTCGACCCAACCATAACATTTTACAACTAAAATACAGATTGTTCCTAGGTCTATCTTCCTGTGTGTGTTGTACACCCTTTTACACTCATGTTCTTTGTGTATTTTCCCGAGACCTTCTAATTTAAAAGAACGCCCAGCCTTCTCCAAATAGCCCCACCATCCGTATACCCGCTTGCTGCGTTTAGTGAACTCCTGCCCTATTAAGCAGAACATGGAAATTTACTACCTGATGGCTGAAGTCGAGGAATCTGCAGACTACTCTGTCACAGAACAGACTGAGCTTCGGATTCCGACCCTCCACTCGGCTCTGTACCAACGGACCACAGTCGATTCTGTCAATGGTGCAACAGATGGTGAGCTCTGCTTTCATTTAGCAAGCAAGACTGCTAGCCACCTGAAACCAGAGAGAATCTCCTCCAATCCAAAGTGACGTCCATCTTTGACGTCAACGTAAGCCACCACCTGCAATTGGTTGCAGCCTGCGCTTTTCATTGAATCCGGAAGCACTCTTTCCATATGTGGAATGACTCCATCGAATATGCGCACAGAGGGTACACTTGATCCCTTCCCCTCCTTAGCAGTCATATCATTAAGGGGCCCCACTACGCGCCTAACGTTGGAGCTCCCTACAACCAGTAAACCCACACTTCTTGAATGCCCAGACCTTGCGGGCAGAGAGGCTTCCTCTCGAACAAGGCGAGCGGCTGCATTCGGCTCAGGTACTTCGGCAGCAACAGATAGCACCTGAAACCTGTTCGACAGAAGAACCGGGGAGGACCTCCGATCTATTCATGTAAAAGCCTTCAGTTCCCTGCCACACCATCCAACGACCTCCCACGTGACCACGGGTGAGGGTGCAGGCAGTACCCAGGGCAATTACAATAGCGGACCGTTCGGGTGACACGTGGGATGTAATGGACATCCCTTTGTTCTCCCAGTCTGGCCTTCCACAGTGATGTTCGTTGGCAGCAGCTTCGAGCAGTGAGAGCGAATACAGCACTGCCTTGAGCTTTGGGCGAAGGGTCACAAACTCACATCGCATAGGAACACAGCAATCACAGGTTCTATCCATACTAGAGAAGGCGAAAAAGTACTGTGGACAGTTACTAAACGTGGAACTCTGCTTGATAAACAAACAAACTCGCACAATGTTAACGAGAGCACAGAGGAAATTTAAAATGAATATCTGCTAATGAGAAGCTGTGCCAAACTCACAGGCCAGATTTTGATGGCGGCATATTCGTCTTGCATTAATAAATAAATGTGGGAATAAGTTGGAAATACAAACTATTCATAAACTTAAGGGTCTTATTAAAAATTATCTGCGGTAAAAAAAAAAATGGTTCAAATGGCTCTGAGCACTATGGGACTCAACTGCTGTGCTCATCAGTCCCCTAGAACTTAGAACTACTTAAACCTAACTAACCTAAGGACATCACACACATCCATGCCCGAGGCAGGATTCGAACCTGCGACCGTAGCAGTCGCACGGTTCCGGCTGCGCGCCTAGAACCGCGAGACCACCGCGGTCGGCATCTACGGTAAAGAAACAATGTGCTTCGATTTACCAAAGAAACGTTGACTTCCACAGGAAATTGGAAATAGATATTGCTGAACACACTGATATCAACAATAGTTTTATGTGTATATAAGATAAAAAATGTGAATATAATTCTACTATATTCCAATACACTTGCTCAAAAAGACGTTTCATTCGTCGCACTTAGAACACCATAGGTTGTTGTCTCCTTCCCCTACCGGTATCGTGAAAAAGGTTACAGCCGGATCGCGCCAATGTTCGCGAATTAAAAAACGGACTTGCAGTTTTAAGTATTTGGCTACTATTTAGTTACTCACCAATATTTGTACGAATCTTCCACAGACTTCCCCAAGTCTGTTTATGACATGGCGCAATTATAAACACAATAATACGTTCACTGTGGAGTTCTTCATTCTCAACAGTACGAAACGATGTTCCAATATTTGGCCTCTGTCTTTCTCTTTAAATTGTACTAGGTCTGCGCATAACAATTTTAAATGCTCATATTTGACGCACGTTTTCTATTTACGTTATTGTAAGAAAAGTTTAAGGAAGGTATGAAGCAGCTTGTGCATTGAAATGCCTAAGACGGTTTTGATGGCTCATATTTCTCTGCAACAAAATACAGATGTTGTATTACACATAATCCATTCAAAATTATAAGTTTGTTTGTCATTAGCATTAAAATTTCGAATGCTTCATAAAAAGTTGAAATTATGTTTGAAATGTTGAATAATTTGCAAACAAATAAGTAAAATTAGCAGCAAAATATATATTTTCTTTTAGAAGGTTTAGATAATGAATACTGAGTCTTGGGATCTTTCGACTTGAGTTTACGGGACAAATATTTTTGGGCGTTGGCAGCCGTGCACAGTGGATACGCCGCTCTCAGTTGTCAGTTTCATTATACAACAAAAAGAGTCGCTTGCGTTTTTTGTTAACAGCTATGTAGCGGTTTAAGTGTTTGATATAGTGGTCAAATTGTGGATTGTGGCGCTAATACAGGCCTGTAAGTGATGCACTTGTTAGAAACATATTTTATTTGCCACACACAATTTACTTTCGTCTATTAACTTCGAACAGTATTGATGTAGGTAAAGACAGTTCTATCACCTGCCGTATCATTCCTTTTGGAGGCAGTTCAGTAAAGACGGCACCGATTGTGTTAAAAGTTGATAATTGTACATTCAGCTGGTAGTGCCAACGTTTTGTTTGAATACGCTTTCTCACTGTGACGCAACGTGTTTTCATTAGCCTATAAGTTATTGCGAATAGTATAAACCGTTGCGATGTCTGACGGCAGGAAGTGCCTTTCAGGCAGACAGTATACGAAAAGACGAGCGGAAAGATAAAATGTAAACAAAAAAAGTGAAATTTTCGTTAGATAAATTTTCCCAACTTAAAGATTATTTTGATCAGAATGATGCAAGCACAATTGCAGATGTAGACGTAAATCAGGGCAAGCCTTCGGTAGATGACGTGCCTTCAACGTCACAGGGTAAACGTGATATTGTATGCAACCTCTCTGATCAATGTGAAACTGTTCCAGCTGATTCTAGCATGTGCTCATCTGACATTCAAACTGTCAGTGATGTAGCTGATTCTGATTCCGCAAAATGTATTGACAAAATAGATGATTTTGTAAGGACAACGTTAGTCAAAAGAGGGCCTCCAGAACAGGTAACGGAACTTGAAAGCTGCCCTGAGGATGATTCTAATCGTCGCTTTACCTCTAAAAACTACAGTTACAGTTTGTGCAATGATGAAATTCTTCAGGGGAAGTAGTTAGTGTATTCAAAAACAGGTAATGTTGTTTTCTGTTTCATCTGTAAACTCTTTTCGAACATATATTGACTACACGTGGTTACAATTACTGGCGGCACATTTCTGAGACATTAGCTACCTATGGTAGGTCCCAAGTGCACTTATAATCGCTCCAAAAGTGGATGGAGCTCGTCAGAAGATTAAAATCTGGCAATACTGTCGAGGTAAGAACCCTGCAGATATTATTCAGTTCTCGGCGAACAACGCGTAATGGAAATAAGTCTCGTCATTATCTGAGAAAAAACATACAAAATGAAATAATTCACATTCTTCATCAAAAAATGAAAAACAAAATATTGTCTTTATTGAGATTTGCTAAGTATTGTAGCTTAATTTTGGAAGGTGCACCAGATATTTCTGGTGTTGAGCAAATGAAAATAAATGTCGTGTGACTAGGGCCTTCCGTCGGGTAGACCGCTCGCGGGTGCAAGTCTTTCGATTTGACGCCACTTCGGCGACTTGCACGTCAATGGGGATGAAATGATGATGATTAGGACAACACAACATCCAGTCCCTGAGGGGCGAAAATCTCCGACCCAGCAGGAAAATGAACCCGGGCTCTTAGGATTGACATTCTGTCGCGCTGACCACTCAGCTACCTGGGCCCGATAAAAAATGACAATGATGGGGCGTTTGTGAATTTCACTTCTACTGATCTCGACACGTGCGATGTAAATATTAGTGTACATTTTCTTGGGTGTACCTGTAAGAGATACATCTGGTTTGGGGCTTACAGAGATAGTCTCAGCCGGCCTCAATGGCCGAGCGGTTCTAGGCGCTACAGTCTGGAACCGCGCGACTGCTATGGTCGCAGGTTCGAATCCTGCCTTGGGCATGGATGTGTGTGATGTCCTTAGGTTAGTTAGGTTTAAGTAGTTCTAAGTTCTAGGGGACTGATGACCTCCGACGTTAAGTCCCATAGTGCTCAGAGCCATATGAACCAAGATAGTCTCCAAACAGGTAAAAAAAAATGAAAATACCTTTGGAGTTCATGAGGTGTCAGGGCTGAGATAAGTGTGCTTTACATGAAAGGCAAGAACGTAGAAACGCGAAAGAGGATTTTAGATATAAATCCTATGGTATATTATGTTCCCTGCAGTAGCCATTCCTTAAATATAGTTGTGAATGATACTGGAAAGGCATCACAATACGCGGTTTTATTCTTTCGTTCCGTGAAAAATATGTATGATTTCTTTTCTGCACCTACGCGACGCTGGGCAGTCCTGAATGATCATGTATCTACCATAACGTTGAAAACACTAAGTGCGATAAGATGGGAAAGTAGGATTGATGCAATCGCTCCTCTCAACTGCAACATAGGGGAGGTCTTTGGTTCCTAGTTGTGATAAGCGAAGTCGGATAGACCGTCAGTGACAGAGCACCTTGCGTTCCGGCTGCTAAGAAGGCGAGTTCGTTAATTTTACGAGCTTCCAGCAGGAACGACGTATTTATTTACAGATGCTTGTGTAGTTATTTTTGTAATTTCTTGCGTGTTTGAATCCTTACTAGGCACAACCTTTTATTGTAATAACGGTGTAGCGTACCGTACCGCCGTTTCTACCGACCCTTATATCGAACCTCGGATCGTACAGGCTTTTGTTAGTTTTGGTTAGTGTAGCTCAGTGTCGTTTAGACATTTAGTGAGAGAGCACTTCGAATTCCTGGTGCTAATCACCTGAGTACACCGTTAGTTTGTTGTACATTTTTACGAGCTTCAAACGTGAGCGACTGCAGTAGTGAATAGGAACTGTGATTGCTGTGTGCAGATGAGAGCAGATTTGGCGACCTTTCGCTCACAGCTCCAGCTTGCGCTGGCTTCCGTCACACAGCTTCGGGCTGCTGCCAAAGGGCATCACTGTGGGGGTCGGACACGGGGATGTGTGTGTCAAGCATGTCCCACGAGTCCCCCATTCGTTCCACTGCTGTGGCGGTCCCGTGTACTGTCTGCACTGAGGTTGACCCCTCATCCGGGATCGAGTGGGAGATCATTCCAACGTCTGGCTGTAGCTGCTAGGCTGAATACCGTAACACCTACAACCATCAAAAAGAAACGCAAAGTATATCTATTTTAAAAAAGCTGATAAAAATACTCTTAACACCTTTTTAAGAGACAGTCTGCAACCCTTACGATCTGACCGTGTAAGCGTAGAAAAGTTGTGGAATAATTTCAAAGAGATAGTATAGACAGCAGTTGACAGGCATATACCATATAAATTAATAAGTGGTGGTACTGATCCCCGATGGTTCACAAAACGGGTCAGATTGCTCTAGCAGAAGCAGCGAAAAAAAGCATGTCAAATTTAAATGAACGCAAAATCCCCAAGACTGGCAAAGTTTTGCACAAGTTCGGAATATAGTGCGTACTTCAATGCGAGAAGATTTTAATAATTTCCACAGCAAAATTCTGTCTCGAAATCTGGCAGAAAACCCAAAGAGATTCTGGTCGTATGTAAAGCACACCTGTGGCAAGATGCAATCAATACCTTCGCTGCGCGATAACAACGGTGAAGTCACTGATGACAGTGCAACTGAAGCAGAGTTATAAAACACGATTTTCCGAAACACTTTCACCAAAGAAGACGAAGTAAATATTCCTGAATTCCAATCAAGAACAGCTTAAACCACTTAACAAAAGCAAAGCTTCCGGTCCAGATTGTATATCAGTCAGGTTCCTCTCAGAGTATGCTGATACAATAGCTCCATATTTAGCCATTATATAATGCGATCGCTCACAGAAAGATCCGTACCTAAATATTGGAAAATTGCTCAAGCTACACCAATACTCAAAAAAAAGGGGAAGTATGAGTAATCCGTTGAATTACAGGCCCATATCACTAATGTCGATTTGCAGTAGGGTTTTGGAAAATATACTGTATTCCAGCATTATGAAGTACCTCGAAGAAAACGATTTATTACACATAGTCAGCACGGTTTCAGAAAATATCTTTTTCCCGAAACACAACTAGCTCTTTATACTCATGAAGTAATGAGTGCTATTGACAGGGGATGTCAAATTGATTCCGTATTTCTAGATTTCCAGAAGGCTATCCTCACAAGCGTCTTCTAACCAAACTGCGTGCCTATGGAATATCACCTCAGTTGTGCGACTGGATTCGTGATTTCCTGTCAGAAAGGTCACAGTTCGTAGTAAAAGACGGAAAGTCATCGAGTAAAACAGAAATAATTTCTGGCGTTCCCCAAGGAAGTGTTATAGGCCCTCTATTGTTCCTCATCTATATTAATGACATAGGAGACAATCTCAGTAGCCGTCTTAGATTGTTTGCAGAAGATGCTGTCATTTACCGTCTTGTAAAGTCATCAGAAGACCAAAACGAATTGCGAAATGATTCACGTAAGATATCTGTATGGTGCGAAAAGTGGCAATTGGCCCTAATTAAAGAAAAGTGTGAAGTTATTCACATGAGTACTAAAAGAAATCCGCTAAATTTCGATTACGCGATAATTCACGCAAATCGTAATTCTGTAAATTCAACTGAATACTTATGGATTACAATTACACATAGCCTAAACTGGAACGATCACATAGATATTGTTGTGGGTAAGGCAAACCGGAGACTGCAATTCATCGACAAAACACTTCGAAGGCGCAACAGGTCTCTTAAAGAGACTGCTTACACCACGCTTGTTCGCCCTGTTCTGGAGTATTGTTATGCAGTGTGGGATCCATATCCGATGGGGCTGACGGATGACATCGAAAAAGTACAAAGTAGGACAGCTCGTTTTGTATTGCCGCGAAGTAGGGCAGATAGTGCCACAGACATGATACGTGAATTGGAGTGGCAATCATTAAAACAAAGGCGTTTTTATTTGGGACGGGATCTTCTCATGAAATTTCAATCACCGGTTTTCTCCACCCGATTGCGGAAACGTTCTGTTGGCACCCACCTACATAGGGAGAAATGATCATCACGATAAAATAATTGAAATCAGGGCTCGCACAGAAAAATTTAAGTCCTCGTTTTTCCCGCCCGCCGTTCGAGAGTGGAACGGTAGAGAGACAGCTTGAAGGTGGTTCATTGAACCCTCCGTCAGGCACTTTATTGTGAATAGCAGAGTAATCACTTAGATGTAGACAGAATGGTTGCACATGAGGCTTGTAGTTTGGCAAACCTTATTCTTGATTTTATGATCCTTTGTTCATAGGTAATACGGTATGATGTACTCGTATTACTCCATATCAATGCTGTCAGCGCACACCTACAAAATATCACTACAGATTTATCGAAAGCTGTTGACTTACTCGAAAAGATAACAAAATGTTCAAATGTGTGTGAATTCCTGAGGGACCAAACTGCCGGGGTCATTGGGCCTTAGACGTACACACTACCTAAACTAACCTAAACTAACTTATGGCAAGAACAACACACACACCCATGCCCGAGGGATGACTAGAAAGGCCGGCGGGAGAGACTGCTCAATCCGTGACATGGCGCCTCAAACCGTGCGACCACTCCGCGAGGTGAAAACATAACGGAGCATTTACAAAGTGCAGAGAGGACTCCAAATTCCAAGATTATCTGCTTCACGCTAAGGATCTGGCAACCCAACTCGATACAGAAAACCATGTCGTAGTTCGTACAACACAGATACGAAAGCGAAGGAAGAAGAAACAGTTGCAATATGAGGGGGATGATGAGAAAATTGAAGATTCAGAATTGCAGTACAAAGCAAATTTTTATTTTAAAGTATTGGAAGCGAGGTGTAGCAAAGCTAATGCAGTGAGCGCTCAGCTACGATCTACTCTCTTCTGCAAGAAGGAAGTCAGTACCAAGACTAAGTTATCTGTGTACCGTTCAATCTTTCGACCAACTTAGTTGTATGGGAGCGAAAGCTGGGTGGATTCAGGTTACCTTATCAACAAGGTCGAGGTCACGGATATGAAAGTAGCTAGGATGATTGCATATACTAGTAGATGGGAACAATGGCAGGAGGGTGTCCACAATGAGGAAATCAAAGAAAAACTGGGAATGAACTCTATAGATGTAGCACTCAGGGTGAACAGGCTTAGACGGTGGGGTCATGTTACAAGTATGGAAGAACCAAAGATACCCAAGAGACTCATGGGTTCAGCAGTTGAGGATAGGAGGAGTCGGGGTAGACCAAGGAGAAGGTACCTGGATTGGGTTAAGAATGATTTTGAAGTAATAGGTTTAACATCAGAAGAGGCACGAATGTTAGCAGTGAATAGGGGATCATGGAGGAATTTTATAAGGGGGCTATGCTCAAGACTGAAGCCTGAAAGGCATAATCAGTCTTAAATGATTATAGTGATGATGATGATGAGTACTGGATGCTATAATGTGCTCTCTCAGAGAGAGATTTCAACAGTTCAAAAACCACAGTGAGCTTTTTGATTTTTTTGTATAACGTTAGTAAAATGACATGTCATCAGACGTTCTAAGTTAATAGTGTTCCAAGCTGTGCGACAGTTTTAGTCGCTGACAGGCTAAAGACAACATTCTTACCGATTTTAAAAATGAAACTTAAAGTAATGTCAACATTGGTGAAGCCTGATAGAACGCCAATTGAAACATTGAAACTCATACAAGAGCATACGAGAGTACGGCTTTGTTCCCAACGTAAGTAAAGCATTCCGAATTTTGCTGACGCAACCGCTGACAGTTGCACTTGGAGAACTAAGTTTTTCGAAGCTTAAACCGATAAAAACGTACGTGAGATCAACAATGGGCCAGGCACGACTGAGTGGGCTGGCAACGATGTCGAATGAACGTGAACCAGCTGAAGTTTGAGATTTGATCGAAGTAATACAGGATTTCGCTGGTGCCAAAGCAAGAAAAATATCTGTCATATACGGTAAGCGTTCCACACATGTTGTTCATTAATTTTAGGTTTGATTGATTTATGTGTGTCATACTTTTTCAGTCATTTGCATAGTGTAGATTTTTGTAGTAGTGTATGCCTACATTTGTTTTGTCTAATTGCGAACAAGTTGACAAATGCCATCTACCTGTACTGAGTGATTGTTGGAGGTTTCACATACTACAGTCCCTTTATATTTATTGTTCCCTGAGATATTTTTAAATCGATTAATCGTTAATATCAATTCTGACAATAGCAATAGTAGATTATATCGAATATAAATATTTACCTCCGACGTCCCGGCCTTAGTTCAGTGCTCATTCAATAGAGTTGCTTTTGTTTCTGTGTCTTAATTATGTGCTGAGACGAGTATGTGCCGCATATGAAGATAAATGTCTCTGTACAAAGAGCTTTCAGGAACCTGTGATTTACACTACAACTGTTAATCGGTAAGACGTTCATCCTTTGTTCAAGGAACTTGAAAAAGTGAACAGATTTTAGTTTTATGCTCAACCGATGACATAAATTAACCTTGGTTGACCTATTAATCTTGGAGTATGACCTAAAATGTATTGTACTGCAAACGTATAACTTACTGCTGCTTTGATCTTCAACGCATATTCAAAACAAAGAGACGAATGAGTGTGATATGTGAAAATAAGGCATCATGTATGAATTACATTGTGACAAAAATTAACTATGTTGAAAAATGAGGGGTCGTGGGTGGTGGGTGGTGGGTGGTGGGTGGTGGGTGGTGGATGGTGGGGTTGGCGTTTAAATTTTCGCACGGGCCAGCAAAATGCCTGGAGCAGGACCTACTGCTGCAGTAACAAAAGCTAGCGCTTCAGACGATACCGGTAATCTCTTTAAGCAAATTAGGGAAATGAGTCCCGTTTTCACAGTAGACACACGTTCTTCGTTAATGGTAGTCCACTAAACCATCTCCCGTCTAGTCTTGGTCAAATATTACGAAACAAAGTTATTTGTTTCTTTTATTAGAAACATTACCATTATTTTCCTTTAACCACATTCGTCCCTCCTTATTTTGGTGCGGTTGCTAAAGACCCAGACACTGAAGAAGACATTCATCATCATCATCATCATCATCATCATCATCATCATGTGGCAACATCTCAATTTCAGTGCAGCAAAAAGCGCAGAATGTTGGGTTAAATACTCTAACAATCCGGTCCCGTAGGCGTCGGTAATGTCCCATTTCAACTGCGCAGTTTTTGTCCATGCAGCAGCCTCAAGAAAATAATTTAAAAAATTACAGTGTTGCTCCATTCCAGTGATCAATGGAAATATTTATCTCCAAATGTTCAGGATGATGAAATGCGTACAAATTCAGCTTGAAATTATTTGAGAAATTCAAGATAGTAGTTTCCAGTTCCTTTACATTTCTTTTTCTGTAAAGAAAAAATCTCATAACTCTGTTACACAATGGCACATAAAGCACTATGTGAGCGTTTTACATAAGATTTATCGTTTGTCATGATTTCTACGAATGTCACTACTTTCAAAAGTCAAGGTAGACCTTAATACCTCATCTTCGTGGAGGTAATTAAAGACATAGCTCCAACTCTGGCTACAGCAGGATGCTAGAATTAGAGGTTTCAGTTGGATTAAGAACCATCCTCACACTTTCCTGCAACGATTTAAGGAAATCAGAAAAATTACAACTTCGCAAGAATGGATGGAGATTTCAACTTCCTCGTCCTTTCAAGATTTTATTGTCATAATCATTTTCGTACTATGTATACCTTTCGCCATCTACAGTTCTAGGGGAAGCTCATATGCAGAACAAAGATAATTTTAGATGAGAACATTTGATTGCAGGCGCTCCACATTAGCTTCGTATATGCGTCTAGAACATGGTGTAACTGAAAACAACCGAATGCACTCTTGTTATGCATTTGCACGAAACTTCGTCCATTCTGCGTCATACCAAGCTTTTAACGGACGTCTTAACCGATCTAATGTAAAACTGCATAATCGTTTAGTACACAATTAATTATTCAATATCGCTGCATAAACAGAAGTTTCCGGACAGAGCTGCTATTTGCAAAGTTTTCTGGTAACATCGTGTCCTCTGACTTTTGCGCTCCGTATTCGAAATCTAATTATTAGTTTTATTTATTTCATTTTATTTTTTCTTTTCATTTACCTATCCATGTCCGTAGAAGGTTACAATACAAATATTTCTTATCAAGCTGGGGTATACAATGGCGTTAATTTAATTGTAAAATTAGAACTAGGTTTACATTAAGTGTCATACATTTATTCCATAATATATGTTTGTATGGTATTTTCAAGAGTTACAATCTTTTTAAGTTCTCGGATGCCTATATTTAATTCTTACACATATTCTTATATTTATTCTTCAGTATGGTTTGGTGCATTCCGTTGGATCATCCCCATCGTAGAAGTATTCGAAACGTAAGTATTCCGAACTCCACGAAGGCACCTTTGCCACAGTGACATTTCTTCGTGCGAATCTCACGCGGGAAAGAAACGTCGTTAACATGGCTGAAGATATCGCAATTGATTATAAATCAAAATACGGTACAGGAATTTCACCGAAAACAATTTCAAATTATTTTCTCATTCATTTATTGTTCCTTATTTAAATTTATACCCAGACATGCACTTATACGAATAAGGACAACTTTTTTTTCAGTATGCATTGGGAAACAATCGTGTGGTAATATTCTACGGACATGCGCAGAGAAATGAGCCACCATAATGAAAATAACAATCGGGTTTCGAACATGTGGCACAAAAGTATGTAGCCCTGACGCAAACCACTGGACTACCGCTTCGGTTGATCTGTTTACTCGCTAAAAGACACAAATTGCCTCGAAAACTCTGATCGTCGTTTTCTCAGAAACGTTCCAGTATCTACGAATAAGTCGAGACACGTGTTCGCTATTTTCACCCCTGTTCCACTGAGCGAAGTTTCCGGGAACTCGGATTATGACCCATGCCGTGTTCTCCTCGTTAGCAAAAGCTATACTCAAGTATAGCGGCCGAGGGTCCTGTACATGAAAGGACTTACGTATACTTCGGGAAAGTAGGTATCACACTGATATGTTCACGGGAAAATATCTAGAGATCGTGTCTCTTGAAAAAACCCAATTTTCCGGAACCATTATGCCTTAGCGAACAATGGCTCTTAGTCTGTTGTATTGTCAGAGTATTTTCGGCATCCTTTTTGGCGTTTTCCTGAGTTAATTGACTTATTTCGTACGGTCTTACCCTCTTGCAAAACATTCACGTCAAATATGTATATAATAACATGAAACAGCATTTTTCTTCAAAATTTCTCACAGAAGTAATCAAATTAACACTGTTATAAATTTCACACACCATTAGTATGTTGGAAGAAGGTAAATCTACTACTTCCTGGCATGTAGGATACTGAATAGCCAATACACGGATCCCCGCATTCTTCCCAACAAATTCATTTATTTATGGGACAGATCTTGACTTACCACACCGAAAAAAACTAATTGTGAATAAAGTCCATACGACAGCACAAGATATGGTGAACACAGTCGTAAATATTTTGATATTGTGGGAAAAAGTATTTCAGTAATGTAGTCACATATCTGACTCCACTGCGTTCATGAAGTCTGTGTTTAGAGAAGCGGTTTGGTAAGCGGCACCAGTACATAGAAGAGTCGGAAATCCGAAAGAATGATTGTAGACGATTTTATCTCTGAACATCACGGAGTTTGTAATCAAGGGGGCGTGTTCCTCAGAAGTGGGTCGCAGAGCAGCGTCTGATAGACGGGAGGTCAGCGGGCGCTTCACAATGGGGTACTGTAACAATGAATTTGACCTTCAGCTGCTGACGACTTCGCAATTAAAAAGAGAGAGAGAAAAGATATTAGCATTTTTGAGCACTGCTTGTATGCAAAACACCAACAGCCTCACACTGCCATCGAAACAGAAGGGTCTTTGTTCATATAATACACTTTTACAACAGATCACTAATATAAACTATGAATTTATATGAGTGTGGTTCCATGCAAAAATTCTATTCTGTTTCAGGAATCGTTTTAATAATTTAAGGGATTTTGAATAAGTCGGCGTTACAGATATATCTCTAGATTGAGAGGCAACGGCTGCGGCTTTTAGTGGTAAGAAATTATACGTTTGTAAGAACCATATACGCCAGTATTTTGTTCAGGATGATCACAGAAGTCTTCTCCAGTTTTAACTGCACTAATACGTTCCTGTCACATTGGTCTTGAAAGCCCAGTCTTTCAAGATATCTCGCCCAGGTTCTTAAGGTGAATGATGGATCGTAAGGCCGTCCATGGTTGTCCACTCGTCAACTAGACACATTCTGGTTGGCGACACACTAGTTGCTTCCCGAAAGGAAAGGAGTGTGCTATGATACTGACTCCCTTGGGTCTCATCTTCATCAACAGCACTACTCTTCGCGCACACACACACACACACACACACACACACACACACACACACACACACACAAGAGTATAGTCAATTACATCAAATAGTTATATTTAATAGTCAAAATTCACACTTCTTTAAGAAAAGTGCTCATTGAATTTGGTTAAAGAAAATTATTCCGACCTACGCTGCTGAAACCTTTATGGAAATTCCAGCCGACAATACTACATGACATGCACATTTCCGTACGTGATGTTCACTATATTAAAAAAAAGCGCACAAAATATTTGGTAAGTCAGTAGCAATTGTATAATGCAACAAAAATTGAGTTTTCTAAGATATGGGGAAACAAGTCTCAGTGATGGTAAAGGGAACCAGCAAGGTTGGATCCCAATGCATAATACAGATGTTCAAAATGTGCAACCACCAGTACACGTAACAACACTCCTTGCGGGTAACAAATTATGGGTCGACTGACTACTCACCAACCCGCACTGCAGACAGCGTTGTGAATAAATGTCTGCAACCCTGGAGACTACACTAAAAAGCCTAAAGAATCATACGAAGATAAACCGAAGATTTAATTATGGTGGCACTGAAAACGAAATGTAGGTGAATGTTAATAAACGTATGGTCTAAGGACCAATGAAATGCTTTGCTCTAGTCCAAGCGGTAAGACTAGCGCGAGACGACCTAAGGGACGGTGCTCAGTGCAAGAAAACATGTAGGACCAAGGTAGAAGTGCGTAGTTGGAGGCTAGAGAAGTCTATAGGAAGCCTTTGTACAGAAGTGAGTGTCGGATGAATGATGATGGTGATGAAAATAGCAATGTAAATAAATGCCACCACCTACTTATTGACTGTTGTGAGAACGTCTATAGGTCATCTACCGCAACAACTGAGTTTCAGCATAAACATATAAATATATTTCGATCTGAAGAAGAAAACCTAAATAAATGACTTACGAAAGCTGATGTATAACAGAAATCCTATCTGATTCATATATAAACATACGGAGCCACTTTTTCTACCTCATTCTCACAATACGTGTCGTTGCTTCCTTAAAGAACAGCTCGGCATGTTCTCCTTTGTTTCCTGGCTGCACGCACTCGCGAATTGACCTCCTTACAACTAGGCCGAGTCACAACAACACTTTGCGCCCAAAAATAAAACGGCTGGTATTGGAGACGTCGGCGGTGACGCAACGGGCTGAACGCTTGTGTGTTGCGCCTAAATACCTGGCAAGAAGTTTACTTGCCTTTACGGGCACTGCAGGCAGTAAACACCACAAGCTTCCGAAGCGGCTGTATTCTGGAGATAATTTCCCGTTCTTTTGGTACTGCTGCTGTAGTATTTGAGTTGTACTGACTTTACTGATTCTTGGAGCAGGACGACGCATATTTTTCCAAAAAGTATGATTTGTTGCATATTATTCTCCGTGGAGAAAGATCGTCACTTTTCCACTAACTGTACAGAAGATGTCAGTTTTTTTCCATTTACGTGTCTTTTGTATTTTAGTCCATTCTTTAAGATAAACTATTGTTAGCTTAAACAAACGAAAGGAGTGAAAGTTGACGTACAGTTAGGTAACGAGATCAAACTGGCTTCATACACTGTGCTACCATAGCCATACTTTTTTTTTTTTTTTTTTTTTTTTTTTTTTTTTTTTTTGCTGAAAGAAGGAATGTTAAGGTTTACGTTTTGCTGTCATCGTGGATTAAGAGACGATGCACTTGTTCAGTAGATGAAAGTGGAAACAATTTCATACAAAGGTCTTGTAAGAAGAAACAGTTCAGCAACCGCATGAACTGATTTAGTGAAACCAAGTAACATAAATGGGTTCTCCGGAGGAATAGGTAGTTCTCTTCGTGGGGGTTCAGTTCCTCACCAACTGCGCTAGTCCCGCACAACCTTTAAGTTCCTAGTCTGCTGGCCAACATGAAAACATCCGACCTCTGTCTGACAAGTGTCTTATCATTTATGATTATAATTATATATAATTTGATAGAAAATATACAGTTCTAAATAACTGGGAGAACACTTGTATAAACGTAAAGTATATTGAATGTATGTTAATAGAGGCTGTATCTGTGACCTAATTGCATGCTTTGACATCTTCACTTTTACTATAGGCAACAATTAAAATCATTCGCCATCAATTGGCTGTAGTATGAATTACAGTGCCTGGCGACCCGTCAGAAGGGTGTGATTGCAGATGTCCCAGTGTTATCTAGTGAGGTACAGAGATGGCACTTGTGGCTGTTGTATTCAACCAAGCACATGTAGTGCGACATTTTAATGTAGTAAAACATACAAGGGTGGTCTGTTTGATCCAAAAAGGATGGACTTCCGACCGTGTTGCTGCAGATGCCAATACCTCTCCACGTGTCATCCATAGGTTGTGGACATGTTACAGGAAGAAAGGTCAGCATACAATGCGAGCTGAACGAGGACTCCGACGCATTACAACCGCACATGAAGACCGATATCAGGCCATCTCTACGCTGAGGCGTCGTACGTACACCGCCAGAGCACTGAAAGACGATTTCAGAAAGGCAACTGGAGCCGCTTTGTCAAATCAGACTGTAATGGACAGGTAAAGAGAAAAGACCTTTCGACCCACACGTGCTGTTCGAGTACCCCTCTTGACATGACAACATCTTGCTGCTCGCCCTCATTTGTGCTGTTCTTTTGCCAACTGACAACCTCGTCTCTCGCTATCGTGTTATTCACAGACGAATTAAAAAAAATGGTTCAAATGGCTGAGCACTATGGGACTTAACATCTGAGGTCATCAGTCCCCTAGAACCCAGAACTACTTAAACCTAACTAACGTAAGGATATCTCACACATTCATGCCCGAGGCAGGATTCGAACCTGAAACCGTAGCTGTCTCGCGGTTCCAGACTGACGCGCCTAGAACCGCTCGGCCACACAGGCCAGCAGACGAATCCAGATATCCTCTGACGCGAGGTGATGGCAGTGTTCATATATGAAGATCCTTGGTGAACGGTACCTGCCAAATTTTGTCCAGAAAACTGACAGATTCCCAAGGTTATATGGTTTTGGGAGACTTTAGTGTTGACACCCATACAGATCTTGTCGTTGTCCATGGTCGCTTACTGCCACGTCGCTCATTCAGCAGATCCTGTTGGACAATGTGGTGGCTGTTAAATACGGTGGCGACACTGAATTCGTTGTAATACCACGGCCCATGTGGTGTTCGTCACCAACGATATCTTGCAAGGCCTGGACATTGAAGTAATGGAATGGTTGGCGTTGAGTCTCGACCTACCCTCCATTGTCCATATGTGGGACATGTTTGATAGACTTGTTCCTGATCGTCCTGTTCCACCACAGACTCTCCCAGAGCTCTCATATGCTCTCATTAGAGAATGGAAACGGATACTTTAGGGTAACCATCGTAGATTTATACGGAGCATGGCACATAGGTGTCAGGCAGTGACAAACGCTCACGGAGGACAAAAAGGTTACTGAAGTTCTCAAAGTCTAATGAAAGCCACCCACGATGGCGAAATGAATGATTGCTTCCACTACATTTTAATGTAGTAAAACTTACAAGGGTGGTCTGTTTGATCCAAAAAAGATGCTAGAAGGCACTGGGAGAATCTAGAATTAAAATCCCTACCCTGCCGCTCTGATTTGGGTTATTTTTAAATCATCCAAATCACTTCAATCGAATGACACGACGGTTCCTTTGAATGCACCACGGAAATTTCGGTTCCCATCCTCGTCCAGTCGCTAATTGTTACGTCTTAACTTCCAGTAGGAAGTCCTTTAAGTATTGTCTCTTACTCTCAGTTCCTATCGTTATTACTGTTACTTAATAGATAGATATGACAGGAAAAAAAGAGGATGGATAGAGTGGAATAGACAATGAGAGCTGTTAAGGTAAGAAGCCTAACCGTCCGCGTCAGTGAATACACGTAGATAAAAATGGAAAACGTCAATAGTTCCAGGGAGTGATTACTTTCACGGAAAAGAAAATAATTTAGCTGCTAGTCCACACCCTCACAGTTCATCGATATCTATGATATTATTCACAGGGTAATACATATTTCAAGGTCAAAAAAATTCAAATGGCTCTGAGCACTATGGGATTAAACTGCTGTGGTCATCAGTCCCCTAGAACTTAGAACTACTTAAACCTAACTAACCTAAGGACATCACACACATCCGTGCCCGAGGCAGGATTCGAACCTACGAGCGTAGCAGTCGCACGGTTCCGGACTGCGCGCCTAGAACCGCGAGACCACCGCGGCCGGCGTTTCAAGGTCAGAAGCAGTCGCATCTTGACAAGTATTTCCTTTGTAATGCGAGCAGTCTCAGCTCATTTGGCTCAAGCTCATATTTCTTTTTGAAGTCGTTTAGTTACCGAAATTACCTTCATTTAGAAACTGTAGCAAGTGAGAGTTTGCCCATGGGGCAAAGTTAACTCGTTTACGTGTAACGGAAACTGAATGTTGTTTCTGTATCAAGAGATATCTAATTCTACTCCCCAGTCTTACTTTCATTTCCTTCCTCAAGAAAACAACGTGGATTACTGAAATGTGTTGCGTGTTATTCAAAAAAATTCGCAATCAGCTGTAATCGATGTTCGTTTAATCCAGTCCCTGCGTCCGTTGTTCGAAATAATAGGAAACTCTGTATACCCGGCCATGACTTACATTCCCTGAAAGGAAACAGATTGCATCACTGCCTCTTAAGATAATAACGAAGGGAAATGCGTTCGAGGGAGGCAGACATTAGGAGATCCTCATTGTTCCGGAAAAATGTGCTCTTTGTTTTGAAAGCTGCGCTCGTTATCTGTCTCCGGCAGCAGCGGTCTCCGCTGATAGCCCAGTACAAAAGCGAGCTGCGATCAAATCGCGTGTGCGATAACACTGTTTACAGCTTGGAGCGCCTGTGTGTCTGGCGGCGGCTCCCCCCTCTTCATTTCTGATGGTTACATCAGACTGCGTTATCGAAAACAGCTTTGTCAAGAAGCAACGCACACAGAGTACCGTTATTGTCGTACACCAGATGCCCCCATCCATACTGCGCCACTCTGTTGATATACGGCTCTCAAGTATTTCTCTTTATACAATCAACTCGTGAAATACAGAGGGTCCCGAACCTTCACGGTCAAGATTATACAGACGGTAGAGGATCTTGAACAGAATACTTTTAAATAAGAAACGTACTTCGGAAATATTTACAGTTTTTATTGACTTAAACAAACTTACAGCTTAAAGCTACATCTTAAGCTCGTGGCTGCTGTTCACCTCCAATCTCAACACATGTGTTGGAGGGAAGAGCGAAAAAAATTTAGCACTATCTTTCATATACTTCTTTTGTTTGTTGTAGAATGAGACATTCACTTACTATCCTACTAACCAGTCCTCTCCACATTGCATTTTACGAAGTGCACATTTCACGGACGGGATGACGACTCATTACTGATGAATCATCTCTTACGCCGTTTAAAACCAACTCTTCAAATTTTATTGCCGCCCGCAGTGGCCGAACGGTTCTAGGCGCTTCAGTCCGGAACCGCGTGACTGCTACGGTCGCAGGTTCGAATCCTGCCTCGGGCATGGATGTGTGTGATGTCCTTAGGTTAGTTAGGTTTAAGTAGTTCTAAGTTACTGATGACATCAGATGTTAAGTTCCATAGTGCTCAGAGGCATTTGAACCATCAAATTTTACTCTTCAAATAACTCTTTGCTGAGATTCTTGATCCGATCACTGTAGTTTGAACGACTCAGTGTTTCAGAAGTTTCTATTCATGGCAATTAATTTTTTCCAATTTTTTGCTGTCCATGTTTTCCCTGTACATTCGTTTGATCTCGCGGGAAATACATCCGCATAACAGTATATTAAATGCGTTCAAGTTCTTGTAACTAGTCATGCTCACTTTTTGACAACCACTGACGAACTGGCAATAGTTGTAAACGCTACCGTACATAAGAGGCGATTACAGGTTGAGTAGCGCCACTTTTGTCTGTAGGATAAAGAGCTGTTCGTCGTGGAACTTACAAAAATGGTTCAAATGGCTCTGAGCACTATGGGACTTAACATCTGAGGTCATCAGTCCCCTAGAACTTAGACATACTTAAACCTCACCGAATTAAGACACTACACTAAGACAAGTCTATACAACAAATACCTTCCGCTTTTTTCTTGCTTTATTATCCAGTCGTTTATTTGACTGAACATTTTACATTTTCCACTTACCGTTCAGACTGCGTGGCGTAGAATGCTATACCATGAATTGAACCGAGCCAGCAAAATTCATACAATGTACTGGAAAGGATGTCATTCTTACTTTTCTTCTAAATATTATGTGAAGTTAAAGGAGAACTTGGGCGCTATAAGAAAATCAGATTAGGGCCGCCAACCGATTTCTGTGCCATCACACGAAAACAATTTAATACGGGGAGTTTCTCGCCGGCAAACAGATGTCCCCATCGTGTGCTAGCGTTTATAAAACTCGTAGCGCCAGAAGTTCCACTTCAAGGGGCTCTTCAGTTGGCTTCACGATAGTTGTTGAACCCCATTCTAGTCCTCCAATATCGTAAAATTACTTGGTCGAAGCCACCATCGAATCCAAATAAATGTTCATATTTCACATCCTTCACTACGTGTTAGATAGTGAGCAAATTATGTTTAGATTAGCATAACTTTTTCGATACACACAGAAGTGACGAAAGTCATGGGATACTGGCTAATATCGTGTCGGACCTCCTTTTTCCCGGTTTAGTGCAGCAACTCGAGGTGGTATGGGCTCAACAAGTCGTTGGAAGTACTGTGCAGAAATACTGAGCCCTGCTGCGTCTGTAGCCGTTCATAATTGCGAAAGTGTTGCCGAATTGGATTTTGTGCACTAACTGACCTCTCGATTGTGTCTCGTAAGTGTTTGATGGAATTCATGTATGGCGATCAGGATGGCCAAATCATCAGAATGTTTTTCAAACCCATCGCTTACAATTGTGGCCCGGTGACATGACGCATTACCATACATAAAAATTTCTTCATTGTTTGGCAACATGAAGTCCATGAATGACTGCCAATGGTCAATGATCTGCCCAGTTATACCAGAAGACCAAATCCATTCCGTGTAAACACAACCCACACCATTATGGAACCACCGTCAGCTTGCACAGTGACTTGTTGACAACTTGGATCCATGGCTCCATGTGGTCTGCGCCATACGCGAACGCTACTGTCAGCTTTTACCAACTGCAAGTGGGACTCATCTAACCATGCTACGGTTTCCAAATCGTCTAGGGTCGAACTGATATGGTCACGAATCCAGGAGAGGAGCTGCAGGCGATGTCGTGCCTTTAGCAATGGCTCTCATATCGGTGGTCTGTTTCCGTAGCCAACTAACGCCAAATTTCGTCTGATACGTTCACCGCACGCCACACACTTATTTCCACGGTTATTTCACGCACTAATGCTTGCCTATCAGCACTAACAGTTCCAAACAAACACGGCTGCTCTCGGCTGGTAAGTGAAGGCCGTCGACAACAGCGTTGTCAGTGGTGAGAGGTAATGCGTGAAATATGGTATTATCGGCACACTCTTGCCACTTCGGATCTCGGAATTCTGAATTCCCGAGCGATATCCGAAATGGAAAGTTTCATGTCTTGAGATTAAACTGCCTTTCCGCCTTGAGAGTCTGTTAATTTCCGTCGTGTGCCCATATCCACGTGGGCCACCTACTCACATGAATCACCTAAGTGCAAAAGGCAGCTCCGCCAAAACAGTGGCATTTATACCAGATGTACCATCTGTGCACGTGCAAATCGCTATGCCATGACTTCTGTCCCCTTAATTTATGTATAAAAACAGGAATGTTACACATGCTTAAGTATTTATTTTAGCTTTTGTTCCGAAATCTACGCATTTTTAATCTAATTTTTAGAAGAAATTCGAACAGCTAAATGGCAGAAACTATTATAGACGAAGTTAGTATCCAATATGCAACAACGCATCTAGAAGTGAATGTTAAAGGCTACTTGTCCACTGTCGAAGTATGCTTTGTAGAATGGACATTGTAAGGTCTTACGAGGAGAAGGAGCAATAGTTGGACTTCGTATTTTTGTGGAGCGATTTTTAAACTCCTGCACAGAACATATATTAATAAGTGGAATAATTTCCGAGGAATGCTGGAATGACTGCGTAGGCTCAGGACTGAATCCTTTCTCTGTCTGCCCCCAACTAAAATGCTGCTCCTTCTTCAGAAAGTTTGATATTTGTATGTTGTGTATATGATTTTTCCTGTTGTCGTTGGTATTGTTTACTTTTATACCGATTGACAACAATGTCGTGGGATGGTGGCAGGTTGAGAAACAGTGTAGCTATTGTTGATAATATCAGGAAAAATTTTCATACGTTGAAGCAAGATGTTTCACATTCCCTTTTTAATTATTGATTTGGTTCTGAGATGTTGTCCTTATTTAATGTCGTTTGTTCGTAAAAGTCGCCTCCATAGTGCGACCGATTAATCGCGGTAATGCCCTCTTAGTCGATCCGAAACTGCCTGCCTCAGGTGCCAGCACGTACAGAATTGTTACAATGTGCATCCGGCTAGTAATGTGAGGGTCATAGCAACAGTATGCTTTCCATTCCACCAGTTCAGGTTATTCATATAATTTCCACATTAGATAATAAAAACAAAGACGTGTCACTGTTCTTAGTATGATCTCATCGCTGAGGTCTAAATTTTACAGTTGCACTATAGTAACAATATACAATGGTCAGAGAAACTTATGGGAAAGGTGCCATCTAATATATTCGAAGAAATAAGTGTTGTGGTCCTGAAAGGAGTCCGATGTACAAACCTCAAATGTTGACGAAACTAATATTTCTGTAATTTTTAATAGGTCTAGACAGGACCCAACGGCCTTGCCGCAGTGGTAACACCGGTTCCAATCAGATCACTTAAGTTGAGCGCTGTCGGGCTGGGCTAGCACTTGGATGGATGAGCATCCGGTCTGTCGAGCGCTGTTACCAAGCAGGGTGTACTCAATCCTTGTGAGGCAAACTGAGAAGCTACTTGATTGAGAAGTAGCGTCTCCGGTCTCGCAAACTGACACTGCCGGGAGAGCGGTGTGCTTATCACATGCCCCTCCATTTCCGCATCCAATGACGCCTGTGGTCTGAGGATGACACGGCAGCCGGTCGGTATCGTTGGCCCTTCCAAGGCATGTTCGGATGGAGTTTAGTTTAGTGATAGGTCTAGCAAGGGACCCCTTGACTGCGAGGTCACAAAAGGTCAATGATATTTACGGCATCCGACACCCCACATATTGCCTACCATGCTACCACAATATTGGTTGCTAATGGCAACAGAGTGCGGGGCTGGAGGTATCCAGTGGTGAGCACAGCATGAGGCTACGGAGCCTAGTTGAACTGCTTAGCTGGCCGGAGTGGCCAAGCGGTTCTAGGCGCCACAGTCTGGAACCGCGCGACCGCTACGGTCGCAGGTACGAATTCTGGCTCGGGCATGGATGTGTGTGATGTCCTTAGGTTAGTTAGGTTTAAGTAGTTCTAAGTTCTAGGGGACTGATGACCTCAGAAGTTAAGTCCCACAGTGCTCAGAGCCATTTAGCGATGCTTAGTCGACGAGTAACTCACATCAGTGCTACAGTGCTTGTGGTGTTGATACAAAACAGAGCAATGGCAACGTTAAACAAAGGAAATATTGCATTATATCTAAAACAACAGTTGCCGAAATTGACATATCGTAGGAAAGAAACCCAAAGAATTCCGCAGAGAGAGAAAGAAGTGGAAGATGAAGTATCTGCGTTTCTGAAAAAGCGTCAGGGGTACGTGTGGTGTCGTATACGTACTAATGTGCGGACATTGTACATGAGGAGTACAATGGTGAACAACACGTACTTAACACGTAAACGTGGTACAAAAACAGGTGCCACGTAGTTCGTCATCCTTTAGGACAGAGGCCCAGAGATACTGTATCCAGTGAAACGTAGTAGAGGAGAGTCATTGTCCAAGGAACGGGTACTAAGCATAATTACCTTCATAGGATAGCATAGTAAAAAACAATTCTCAACAGATTTCCAACAAGTACGCAGCAGTACCACAGATATTCAATGGAGGGCAAGGCGCACTTGTTACAGAAACAAGTGTCTGGGCTTTCCAAGGATGCTCGATACAATTTTCGAGATGCGCGTGATAGTGACATAATACGTTATGAATATCAAATTGCGTGCGACATAGATTACAGTTATTTCAAGGAAATCAATAGGTCGCTACATAACTTCAAACAATGTTACAGAATTGGAAGACGTAAGAGAAAGAAATTTTTTAAAAAAGAATATCAACTTGGCGATGCTCAGCAAACTGCGGAATTCGGCCCAAAACGTGTATATGAGAGAAACAGACTTATCCCATCGTTCAGTATGGAATTTGTTGTGAACTCCGACCAGTCGGATGTGAAGAGGAAACTTTGGAAATTAGAGGCACCAGGATTGTTGAATCAAGAAGAACTAACATCAATGCCTTAACGCATCCGTATACAACTATGCCGAATGTTAATCTGAATGGAGAGTTGGCTCGATAGTTATTTACTGTGCTGCGAAAACTTAGAGGTGCTCTGCCCACTACGGTTCTTTCTCGTGTGCGCGATCTTGTAAGGTCAGCAGGGAATATTTACGTCGCAGCAAGCAAGAAAATGGGCGTAAGAGAACGACGACAGTGGTATGAACACTGATTTTTGCCAACAGCTGGTCAAAATAACATCCTGTTGCTTGGTTTCTGGCCTGCATATACACTGAAGAGCCAAAGAAAGAGGTACATCTGCCTAATGTCGTGTAGGGCCCCCGCCAGCACACAGAAGTGCCACAAGACGACGTGTCAAAGACTCGACTAGTGTCCGAAGTACTGTAGGAGGAACTGACACCATGAATCCTGAAGGGCTCTCCATAAATCCATAAGAGTGTGAGAGGGTGGAGATCTCTTTTAAACAGGAAGTTGCAAGGCATCCCAGATATCCTCAGTGATGTTCATGTCGGGGGAGTTTGGTGGCCAAAGGAAGTGTTTAAACTCAGAAGAGTCTTCTTGGAGCCACTCTGTAGCAATTCTGGGCGTGCAGGTTGTCGCATTGTCCTGCTCGAACTGCCCAAGTACGTCGGGTGCACAATGGACATAGATGGATGGATGTGATCAGACATGATGCTTATATACGGGTGACCTGTCAGAGTCGTATCTAGTGGTATCAGGGATCCCATATCACTCCAACTGCACACGCCCCACACCATTACAGGACCTTCACCAGTTTCAACAGTCCCGTGCTGACATACTAGGCCCTTGGATTGATCACGTGGTCTCCATACCCATCCGCTCGATACAATTTGAAACTCGTCCAACCACACAACATGTTTCCAATCATCAACTGTCCAATGTTGGCGTTGACGGGGCCAGGTGCGGCGTAAAGCTTTGTTTCGTGCAGTCATCAAGGCTACACGAGTGTGCCTTCGGTTCCCAAAGCCCATATCGATGATGTTAAGTTGAATGGTTCGTACGCTGACACATGTCAATGGCCCAGCATTGAAACCTGCCGCAATCTGCGGAGTGTTGCACTTCTGTCATGTTGAACGATTCTCTTCATCCTTGTTGGTCCAGTTCTCGCAGGATCTTTTTCCGGCCGCAGCAATGTCGGATATTTGGTGTTTCACTAGATTCATAATATTCACGGTACACTTGTGAAATGGTCGTACGGGAAAAACCGCACTTCTTCGTTACCTCGGAGATGCTGTGTCCCATCGCTCGTGCACCGACTATAACACCACGTTCAAACCCACTTAACCCTTGATTACCTCCCATTGTAGTAGCAGTAACCGGTGATACACTTGTTGTCTTAGATAGGTGTTGCTGTCCGCAGTACCATGTTCTGTCTGTTTACAGACGTCTGTATTTGAATGCTCATACCTATACAAGTTTTGGTGCTTCAGTGTAAATATCATACTTCTAAAGCAAGCTATCCGTTTTGAAAAGTGTCTCATACTGCACTTCATACCACCTGGAACAACTGAGAAATTCAGCCTCCAGAGTGTTTTTTTTTCCTTGCCTATAAAACAGATTATCGCACTGTCTGCAGCTATACCTTAAAGTACACATTTCACGATAAGCTCCATGACAGACTGTTTCTCATTCGGTTGCATGCCATCACATTCCATCAATTCACATTACCCTGTTACGCCAATATGATTTTATATGCATTCTTTAAGAGTAGATACGTAACTGAGCGTCTTACACGGTTTGTAGCTCCCAAGGAGTTCCGCATCTACCTTCATGATGCCGACCTTTGTGATCTACGCGGGGCGCCATTTTTCATTCGACGTTTATGGTGCAAATTACAGGTTTGTTTTGGAAATTTCTTGAATATCGACGATGTCCATTTTGTGAATACATTCATCCCGTAGAAGATTGATCTCTGCAACTCCCGGACACTCATTTCCTGTCGTCCTCCTGATGCACATGCAGTCATTAGCAGCATTTCCTGTCATAACTGTTAACACAACACTTTCAGCTGAGCCTTACTAAATACTGAACTTGCATCCTCGCGCTCAGGGGGTTCCGTGTTAGTTAATGAGTATAATTGGTGGCCGTGCTATTGGGAAGGTATATGTAGGCTCAGAGGTTGCAGTCTCGGACAGACATGCAGAAGGGTGTGGGCATCAAGGGTGGCTTAATCTAGCAGACAAAAGGACTTCTGTTATGGCAGGTAGAATTACTTGCCTCTTTTTATTTACTGAGAAACGGTGTACAGAAGAGTCCGCCCAAAGGATTTGCATATCTACTTGTCAGCCTCGCGTTATGTTTCTTAGCGACTTTCCCACAGGGAACGATTGAAAACAGAAGGAGTTATGAGAGAGTCACCACAAAGGTAAAGTTGAAAAACTCGCTCTTTCTGAATGCTGCGTAGCCGGGATAAAAGGAAGTCTGTTCCTCTGGAGCGACAGAAACAGAGAGCTCGTGTGGTCTCAAGTTGCCGCATCTTGTGACCTTAACCGATTTGATTGGTTGCCTTTAAAGAGGGAGGATGAAGTACACATACAGTGCTAACGCTGGTAAACAGCTAGATCAGCAACCTTAAGAACGATACTTGTACTTGCCTGGAGCTCACTCCGGACGTTTTCAGGGATTAAGAATATAACGGGTCAGAATGTAAGACTGATTCAAAGACTTGTGTAGATATTTATGGAGCCTACGTTTCGCATCATTGTAATGCTTAAATTAAGTAACTCTGAAGACATACTTTTTCCACAGGATGAGGATGAAGCTGATGATTTTCAAAATTAATCATATTCGAGTAATGTTTTAAGATTATACGCACTCACCAACTGCTCGTAAAATAAAACTATCGGCATTCTAATTAGGTAGGCTCCCAGCAACATGTTATTGCAGTAACCACACCTGATTCTGTGACCGAGATTGGTGACGCACGTAGTACGGTAGAATTCGAGCTGGAGGAAGTTAGTTTAAACAGCGATGGAAACTGAAATTCAATTTTTGAGATGTGGTCGGTAACAGAGAGAGGTCGCACTGTAAAGTCTCTGATATGCAGACAGAGCGAAAGCCCTGGTTTAAATATCACGTAGGTCCGCTACGACTCACTCATTGATGACTAGCTTCAATGTTGCCGGGTGCAGACGTTATGGTCGGCTGCGTCCATGATGCTACCCAAGAAGAAATATTTTTATGAACATACCACCCTTAACAGTCTACTCTTACCTATCACAGTCATCTACCCCAAACTTTGCATCCTACATCCTCATGTTGTGGAGCAAAAATGCCAGTGTGTACGAAGAAATAAATCGTTTCCAGTTAAATGCCCAAATGCTGTAGGAATACCGTTCTCCATAATTGTCATATGGCTCATTCTTTTTAACCACTTTATTGTTTAATTAATTTCAAAAGAATCGATAGTTTAATGGTGTAAGCTATAATAGATGTCAAATACCCGCTAAAAATCAGAATAACCTCAGTATCATGCTTTCGAAATACGCTATACAAATAGCTGCAATGACTGCAGTGTCGGTGTATGCATTTGCTGTCTATTGGTGATCCTAAACATACCTCATGTATTCAGACATGGAAATGTTTATTATGAAGTCGAAAATATTTGAATCTCGTTATATATAGGACAGCTGAAGTATTCAGTGCTGACTGCTCGTGAAGACCGTATATTGTCACCTGACCCTGTTGTACATACAAAAGCTCCCAGATGGCAGTAAGAGCTTACATCAATTTCTACAACTGTATTAGTGTCCTTCAAGGTTCGGCTGCGAGTTTGAGCACAGATTTGAAGTTTCTTCACAAGTAAATTTTTTGAAGCGAAAGACCAGGAACCTCTTAGGGTTGTCTCACACAGTGTTGGTGTAAGCTAATCTAAAGTAATCAGTTCTTTGCTCTATCACGGGCTTTCGTATCAAAATGCAAATTATTATGGTAAAACGCAGACATTTCTCTAATTTAAAGATGTAGATTAAAGTTATGAGGGTGTGATGAAAAGTAATGCATCCGAATCATTTATGTGAAAACTCTGGAAGCTTTTTAAATAAAACCAACGTTGTTAAGATTCTACATCTTTATTCTTCATATCCACATATTTGAAACCCTCTCCCTCTAAAGAGCTGAGAATTGTAGCTTGTAATACGGCTATGTGTAGCGTAACTATGTCGGTGTGTGCGAAATGCGTGCTGTAACTGACTTTCGAATTCGGTACGTTTGTCCACACATGGAGCACCCTCTCCTTCAACACGAAAATGCCAGACCACACACGAGCTGCAGCAATCCGAGACCTTGGATCCACTGTCATCGATCATCCTCCACACAGTCCCGACTTGGCCACATCCGATTTTTATCTGTTTCCAAAACTTAAAGAACACCTCCGACGATTTCACTTTGATAGTGATGAAGCGGTGCAAACATAGGTGACGTTGTGCCTCCGTCAACAAAGTCAAACATTCTGTAAGTGACATTATCGACAAACTGGTCTCTCGTTGGGAGAAATGTGTTCGTTGCTAGGATGGCAGTTGAAAAATAAATATGTATGTATGAATAAAGATTTAGAATGTTAATAACGTCTGTTTTATATAAAAAGCTTTAAGAGTTTTCACATAAAAAATTCGGAGGCATTATTTTTCAGCAAGCCCTCGTACAATGCCGCTGCGAATTTTTGTAATCTCTCATTGATAGTGACCATCCCGGTTAAAATCTGGTGCTACATGGGCCAGTTCATAAGCAACACACAACGACACTAAATGGTACAAGCATACATCACAGTCATAAACAGAATACATAGACACTGTTACGTCTTGTGATCACCCCTGAAAATAGGTAGTCTTGTTGCAAGTTTCCACGTTATACTATTAATTATATGACATATACTCACGTTAAACAAATATACTTGAAAAATCGATGGCTATCAAAAACAACAGTGAGAATTTTCCTGTTATCCCCAAGATTTATTACTGGAGGAACTTACTTTGTTATAGCCACTGCAAACATTTCTAAAAACTCATTCCGCTTCGTCACACAATCACAATCCACTATGAATCATTTTGGAACATGATACTGTTCTTAATTTAGAAAGGCAAGCACAAGCTAGCCATCTGAATGTGCAACTCACCATCTGTACAATTTGTAGATTTATATACGTACGTTAAGCTGAGAATCTCGATTAGTGTATTCAGCTGATCCAGTCACCTGAGAACAATTTGCAGGCTATTTTGTCTGCGATTGAAGGTTGTTATTTCAGAAGTGTATTCGAATCCTGAGTACCTCAGTCTATGCCTCAATCTGACTTTTGTGTTCGCCGAGCACGACTGTTTCTTTATGAAAGAAATATCGAGGAACAATGGATCTCTTTCTTACTCATCACTCATCTTACTACTACGTTACCGCGTACTTGTCATCAACTCTGGAAGATGCACTCAGTATCAACTCCATTAATTATTATTTTAGCGTCACAGTAACCAAATGACCTCTTCAGTTGCAAATATGGACTTATTGGGTAGGCACTTTAAGTTTGTCAATGAATATTTCATACATTTTAGATTCCTTTATCAAATAATTTATTAAATTCCACGTCCTACAAGACGCAAATCTCATTTTGTTGTGCTATAACCATTTATAAAATTACTATGTAAAATAATAAATGTATTACTTAAATTTATAGTGTGCTGTACAATGGCTGACAGGCCAATGATGAGTCATGAAACTGTGGTAAGGAAAGAAACAACTAGAACTAACGTCTTTACAAAAGTCTTTAAATTTGCAATGCAATATCCGCGGTGTTTTCGTGTCCAGGAATCAAAACTGATTTGGTCAGCAGTGTAAAATTTTCCGTTTATTGGGTCGTGTTCTAGGAGTAGGAGTATCGTCCTTGAATAGTAGAAAATATGTCGTTGGTCCAGGATTATATCTCAGCCACTGCCTCTATTTCGAATAAAAATAATCAGTAATGACATGGCCGGCCCTTGTGGCCGAGCAGCTCTAGGTGCTACTGTCTGGAACCGCGCGACCGCTACGGTCGCAGGTTCGAATCCTGCCTCGGGCATGGATGTGTGTGATGTCCTTAGGTAACTTGGGTTTAAGTAGTTCTGAGTTCTAGGGGACTGATGACCTCAGCAGTTAGACCCATAGTGCTTAGAGCCATTTTTGAAGTAATGACGTCCGAAGACTTTCGGTGTAAGGATTCTCCGAAAATTTGTTAACAACCTTGTCAAAGAGGCCGGAGGGGCGTACAAAGGTTCGGGACACATTCCTGCCGTTGGGCTTGGAAACTACCCCCAAAGATCAGCGGTGATCAGTGGTATGAGGGTGCAGAAAGCAATGGAAACCACTGCTTAATCATAAGTAATGTGTATCCACAAGATATTTGACCTCTAATTGAGAACATTTCACGATGATCAACCCATTAGCAAAAGATTTGTGTTTAGTTCCTCACTCGAATCTTCGCGAGAGGACTGCCAAGGAACAGGAGACACTGAAAAAAAAAGACTGAATTACTAACTAAAGGTTGGCATTATTTGAGTCAGAGAATATTATATGAGAAGTCTGAATGTGGTGGAGAAGCTAGAAAATCTTAAAAGGGAAATGCAAAGGCTCAGTTTACGTATAGTGGAGGGTCAGTCAAGTAAAAACGAAAAGTAGCCATGGATTTGAGGACAGACGAATACAGTGTAATATCACCAGCAACATAAAATGGTGTAACACTAGTAAGATTCGTTATAAATACGAAGATAGAGCAGACAGTGAGTTGCAGAAAACCGTTTATCGATTGGTTTTTCCTCTTTAAAATCGAAAGCAAACTAGCGCCAACAACAACAGTTCACATGCAGTTGCCGGTGTAACGAACAAAAGATGAAGAGATAGAGAAAACATATGAGGATGCTGAAGGGGTAATTCAGTACGTAAAGGGAGATCATAATCTAAAAACCATGGCGGATGGGATATTGAAGTACTGATGAATAATGAGATGCATTTGAAGTTTCTTAAGGCTACGGACACGGCGTTAATGAATACCACAGCAGGCAGTTCAGTTGAAGAGAAATGGACAGCTTTAAAAAGAGCATGTGGCGTCATAGGCCCTCTGCTGTTCCTGATTTATATATATGATCTAAGTGACAATCTGAGCTGCCCCCTTCGACTGTTTGCAGATGAATCTTTAATTTTCCGTCTAGTAAAATCATCAGACGATCAATTCCTATTAAAAAATGATCTAGAGAGAATTTCTGTATGGTGCGAAATGTGGCAATTAGCGCTAAAAAAAAAGAAAAGTGCGAAGTCATCCACATGTGTACTAAAAGTAATCCGATAAATTTTGGGTATACGGTAAATCGCACATATCTAAGGGCTGTCAGTTCGACTAAATACCTAGGAATTACAATTACGAGCAAACTTAAATTGGAAAGACCACATAGATAATATTGTGGGGAAGTCGAAACAAAGAAAATAGACAGCCTACATTACACTCGTCCGTCCTCTGCTGGAATATTGCTGCGCGGTATGGAATCCTTATCAGGTAGGATTGACGGAGGACACCAAAAAAGAGCAAAGAAGGGCAGCTCGTTGCGTGTTTTCGCGCAACAGGGGTGAGAGTGTCACTGATATGATACTCGAGTTGTGGTGGCAGTCACTGAAACAAAGCCCGTTTTTTTTTTTTTTGCGGTGAGATCTATTTACGATATTTCAATCACCAACCTTCTCTTCCGAATGCGACACCCACCTACGTAGGGAGAAATGATCATCATAATAAAATAAGAGAAATCAGAGGTCAAACGGAAAGATTTAGGTGTTCCTTTTCCCCACGCACCATTCGAGAGTGGATTGGTAGAGAAGTAGTATGAAAATGGTTCGATGAACCCTCTGCCAGGCATTTAAGTGTGAATTGTAGAGTAACCATGTAGATGTAAATGTTTAGCAGTTCAGCTGAACAGATAAATATAGCTGCAAGGAAGGTAACGGCGAATAAACCTTGGGTAACGGAGTAAATACTTCAATTGATCGACGAAGGAAGGAAGTATAAAAATGTTAAGAAAAAGCATTAGAATACAGCAATATAATTCACTTAGGAATGATATAAACAGGAAGTGCACTGAAAGTGCACTGACGTAAAGGCGAAATAACCGCAGAGCAAAAAATGTAAAAAGGAAGCAATCGTCAGAAGAACTAATTCAGCATACAGAAAACTTAAAACGGCCTACGCTGAAATTAAAAGTCATGGCGTCATCAGTAATTCCACCGTTAAACGCAGAGGAGAGAGGTGATGGATCAAAAGAGTGCAGTTAAGGCTTCTACGAGTGGGAGAAACTATCTGATGCCGTAACAGGAGAAGAACGGAAGTTAATATGGAAAACTCACAGGACCAAGAATTAGTCAGAGCTTAACAGAGAGCTATGGAGGAACTGAAATAAAATAAGGTGGAAGGGATAGATTACATTCAGTCAGAACTTCTGAAAACGTAGGGGGAAGTGGCGATCAAACTACTTTGTAGGTTGGTGTGGAGACATACAATTTGAATTCCGGGAAATATCATACAATTTTGCTGAAGATAGAAACGGCAGGTAAGTGGGAGAACTACCGTACAATGAGCGTATCATCTCACGTATCCAAGTTTCTGACAAGAATGATTTACATAAAAAGGAAAAGAAAATTCAGGTACTGTTAGTCGACGATCAGTTTGGCTTTAAGAAAGGCGAAGGCACTAGAGAGGCCGTTCTAACGTCACACTTGTTAATAAGACCAAGAGTTATGAAAAATCAAGGCAAGCTCGTGGGATTTGTCGACCTACAAAAAGCACTGGAAAGCGGTAGAGGGCAAGGAACAGAATACAGAGAGAAAGGAGACTATGGGGTTTTATATTATATATGTTATTATAAAATAATTTTCACTGTCGTTGCACCATCCAATCCTCAGTGCTGCCCATGTGACCCTCGTATTCGTGCTGCATCAGTGGTCTTTAGAATAAAACATTATCAGTAGAGATTGTCATAAAATAAAAAATATTACTTAACGGATCTGAGATAATACCAAACCTCACTATTCAATAGCGACATTCATATAACAGTCCAATAATTCAGTACAGTCTACACATTAAAATAAGTAATTATTTTGACCAAAAACTGAGGGTGTGGAACCCCGACCTTTCATTAGATTAGATTAGATTAGATTAGATTAATACTTGTTCCATAGATCATGAATTCGACACTTCGTAATTATGTGGAACGTGTCAGGTTAATAAAAGATGTCTGTACAAGAAATTACATTACACAAAATATTGCATGACACTAATGCCAATGAGTTTTTAGATATAAACTAAGTCCTTGTCATCATTATTATACACGGTGTAAAATGGTGCCAGATGTACGAAATCCTCAGGAAAACAGGTTGTAAGTAGGCTGTTTATTTTCCTTATTGGTAACGCCACGTAGCGTTCTATATGAAAATCACTGACTGTGTGGTGTGCAGTCAGTGGCTGGTTGGCATTGTTGTAGTACTCGCCATTGTAGTGTTGGGCAGCTGGATGTTAACAGCGCGTAGCGTTGCGCAGTTGGAGGTGTGCCACCAGCAGTGGTGGATGTGGGGACTGAGATGGCGGAGTTTTGGACAGAGACAGTAAATTTATAAGACTGGATGCCATGAACTGATTATATATATATATATATATATATATTATCACTTTTGAACACTATGAAGGTAAATACATTGTTTGTTCTCTATCAAAATCCTTCATTTGTTAACTATGCCTATCAGTAGTTAGTGCCTTCAGTAGTTTGAATCTTTTATTTAGCTGACAGTAGGGGCGCTCGCTGTATTGCAGTAGTTCGAGTAACGAAGATTTTTTGTGAGGTAAGTGATTTGTGAAACGTATAGGTTAATGTTAGTCAGGGCCATTCTTTCGTAGGGGTTTTTGAAAGTCAGTTTGCGTTGCGCTAAAAAAATGTTGTGTGTCAGTTTAAGCACAGTCATGTATAATTTTTCTAAGGGGACGTTTCAAGGTGTAAGCTGTAGGTAAGCCGGGTAATATAGAATATTTGTAAGAACTCAGAGGGAGGAATAAGAATGGAACATCATGAACAAAGTGTTCGGATTAGACATGGTGTAAGACAGGAAAGTAATTTTTCGCCCCAATTTTCAGTCCAAATATCGAAGAAACAATGACAGAAATTAAAAAAAGTGCGGGAAGGGCATTAAAGTTCATGATGAAAGGATATCAACGGCAAGAGTCGCTGATGACATTTCAATCAGCACTGAAAATGTGGAAGAATTGCAGGACCTTTTGAGTGGAACGAGCACTGTAACGCTCACGCATTATGGACTGACAGTAAACCGAGTAAGAACGGGAGTAATGAGGAGTAGTAGAAATGAGATTAGGACAAATTAATGTTAAAATTGGGGACCGTGAAATAGATGAATTCTGATACCTTGAAACCAAAATACATGTTGCACGAAGCAATAATGACGTACAAAGCTAAATAGCACACTAATACAGACAAAGACTTCATTCCTCGCCAAAATAGTATCCAGTATATGCCTTAATTTGAGGAAGAAATTTCTGAAAATGTACATTTCAACTACAGCATTGAACGAAAGTGTCATCGACTGTGGGAAAACCAGAAAAAGTAGGATCGAAGTGTTTGATATTTGGTGCAATAGGAGGAAATTGGAAATTAAATGGACTGATAAGAAATTAGGAGACTCTCTTCAGAATCGGCGAGGAGAGAAACATGTAGAACAAATTTTCAAGAACGAGTGACAGGATGAAGAGACATGTGTTAAGAGATCACGGGCTAACGTCCATTGTTCTTCAGGGAGCTGCAGAAGGTAAGAACTGGAAGGGAATACAGAGATTCGTTGTATCACATATCACATCATCGATAGGTAGTCTACACTGTGGAGATGCATAACCAGGAACAAAGAGTCACTGAAAATATCGAACCTGTTGGTGGATGCCACTTAATTAGAGCAGCTCTCGCGGAAAATGAAAGTGCTTAGTATTTCTTAGGAGCGATAAATGATTGTCTTCCTTTAAATGTGAACAGTTTATTGCACGTAAATATTCTACGTAATCACTAGTTAGAAAGCTACCGTTTCGTGACTTACTTCGTGAGAGGGCATCTCTAGGATCACAATGAAGACAATGTGATCTGATATACGATGCAATCAATTGTAATCAGCCTTATTTTCAGTGTATAGGTCACTTCATGGGTCACTGACGTCGATTGACTCTGTAATAACTGAGCTGTCGTGACGACTCTCAAAAATATTAATTTCAAGTCTGTAATCTTTTCAAGAGGCATATTTTTAATGAACAAATGTAATAGCGCGACAGACGTTCCCCACTCGACTCTATGATATGAAGAATAAAATATTGGTTAACTTTCTTTAGATGCTGAGTTGTTCCTCTCGGGGTGAGATTACCAATAGCTTTGATGCAAATAGGTACAGATACGCTAACGATTCAAGCAGGAGGATCAACCTAAAAATGAGATAAGAATAATGCAACTTTAAAAATGACAATATACACAACCAAAGAAAAATTTCGATAGACAGCCACGCTGCGGAAGACTAATAACTTATCTCTGAAAGATCACCATTGAATAATACTTGAATAACGCATAGCTGAATTATATTCGTACTCTCCAGATGACAATGACTTCGGAAATCCAGCAAAGTCAGTGAGCATAAATACGAATTGTCATCTCTTTCCTCAATATAGTTTTTCGCTATTCGGAATCGATCGGATAAGATTCTACACCGATATTTTTCAAGCACTGGAAGTGATTTTTATCTTCAGCAGCCCTGGCTTTCTGCCAGCTTTGTTTCAAGCATACGTTACGTAAAAACAAACAGCACTATGCATGAAGCAAAACACTCGCCTCCTCCTGAAGCCTTCAACAGTTACTACTAAATAATTTTCGCTACTGCTACATCACCAAGTTCCCATTGCTGCCCATGTGAGACTCGTATTCGTGTTCTATCACAGGTCTTTAAAATGAACTACAGTCATAAGTATGTCACAACACAAAAACTATAGCGTAATGGATCTTACGTATTACCAAACATTAACATTCAAGTGCGACTTTGACAGAACAGTTCAACAATTCAGTACAGTCTGCGTATGAAAATAAGTAATTATATTGATCAAACATTGGGAGTAGGTAACTTCGGTCATTCTTTCCTTGTCAGCATTATTATAGACGATGTATTTATTGATGAGAATATGTAGCATCTGGTTGCTGTCGTGTATTTTCTGCTTTCACCTTAATGACAACTAAGTCCAGAGTCGTGTAAACTTATCTAAACACTGGATGATTTGAGAAGTCAAGCTGATCGTTGGCGTCTCGATAGCCGCCCACGTTTGGAATAGGGCATAAAGCTTACAGAACGCCCTAAATGAACCCTAGATGTCATCAAATGTATAACGGCAAGGTAACTATCCTCATGTATGTGGCTTATTTGTTAATCATTCTGAATCAGAAACTGTCCAATGAAACGTTCAACCCTCTTTTGAGATGCAAAAATAAACGAACGTGTAGAAGCGTTACACTAAAATGTCTTTGAATCCCTCACCAGTAACAGATGATTAAACTGTGACTTCGAGTATCCATTGACAGTCTTCCAGCAAGAGTGCAAATCGTGATTTTGTGACGTGAAATTATAATGTGCCCTTGTGTTTATTAGTGCCTTTTCCACTCTACAGCGAGGATATTGCTCTGATCGGTGAAACTGATTTCGTATTTTTGTTCCTATTGTAGCTGTTATTGTTGCTGATGCTACTACTACTGCTACTGCGACTGTTACCTAGAGTTGAAATGACGGTTTATTTTTTGCACTGTGGTCGTCTACCTGTTGTTACATCGAAACTACATCATCCATTTTATTTATTTACTGAACCTAGCAAGATTTGTGCCATCAGGCCCTCTCTTACATGTAATCGGTTATTCGATGTATTTTATATTACTTGTATTTCAGTTAGCATGTTATACCACATTTGAAAATTAAAAGATACAATAGTGCAGATAAAAAAACACAGGCACACTGTTTATATTCGTACATGGTAAGTAGTGAAATACTTAGAAATTACGACGAGTTTTTAGTAATTTGTACTAGCTGCAATGGGCATAAGAGAAAGGGGTGGAGAAGGGAGAGAAGAGGAACATGATGACAAAATGGTTCAAATGGCTCTGAGCACTATGGGACTTAACATCTGAGGTCATCAGTCCCCTAGAACTTAGAACTACTTAAACCTAACTAACCTAAGGACATCACACACAGCCATGCCCAAGGCAGGATTCGAACCTGCGACCGTCGCAGTAGCGGGGTTCCGGACTGAAGCGCCTAGAACCGCTCGGCCACAGCGGCCGGCAACGTGATGACACACAGTTAAAGAATAAAAGGGAAAATATGGCGTGACTGATAAAAGAAAAGGGAAAGGGGCATTACCAGTAGAAGATAGGACTGCCTTCGCTATTTGACAGAGGGGAAAATGGACCTTATATGCTAATTTTTATGGAAAACTTTTTAAGGGTGAGAGAAGAAAGTGCTTCAAATTTTTCTTAAGAGCAGCAGGATATTGAACTGCCCACAGAGTGCAGGCAGTATGTTCCAGAGGTGCACAGCAACGACAGTGAAGGCATTTGCAAATGGTTTTGTTTTTCTGAGTGGGCAGAGCTGGAAAACTGCATACATATAGGCTTGTGTTTTGATTATGATGTCAGTGACCGATGTCGCTCGCTCGTGGTCACCCATGGATTTTCAACGTGATAGTAATAGTTTTACCTGGACTGAGGCACGAGAACTACATTAACTACACCACATTGCAGATGAAGTACGCCAGTCACCTTGTCCTAATAACACGAGTGCAAGAAAGTAAGGGGAGATCTCATGTCTTGCCCAAAGCGTGAGCGACTATCAAATAACTAGTAGTGGCTCTGATGACAACATGCTCTCGTAAAATGTTGTATTCCGTACCCAGTTATGAGAGGAGTATTCTCACCGATACAGAATCTCTAATTCAGTTGCTAGTTAGTATTTCTATCTTTCCCTGTTTACAGGTGACTTTTGGTACGCTGCAGTACTGAGAACTTTCATTGAATTTGTAAGATTAATACTGTATATTTTCCAATGCTTTTTAATGTCTTTTCGTCTTTGTATTTCATGAGCCTGCGCCATCTTAGCAAATTTTAACGTGTCAGACGTGTTGGTAGATTGGGAGGCTTTGAGTGAGTCTCTCCGAGGAGTACTACAGTTAAAATACTACTGTGTCCCTGGTAACTGTCAATCACCGGCCAAGCCTACTCCAGAAGCACGAACGAAAAATTAATTTAACGGAAGCGTTAGTTTTAGAATCTACATTGTGTGTTATCTTTGTAGATAATGAAAACATGTCAACAAACAGAGAACAACTGCTAAATAATTTGTGACGAGACAGCAGATGCGATATCTTGTGCATTCACACACAAAGGTGACCTAAAAATACGTCAGAAATTACAAGAATGGTGTTATCGGCTGAAGACCACGTAAGTAATGTTAGTGAAGTCAGACCTAAAAGCGTGCAGTGCAGAGTCAAACAGAAACAAACAATAACCAGATAATCCCCGTACTTCTTAGTAACATTATAGTCGCATCGAGAAAAATGGAGATGCTCTGTTGTCATTGGCTGAAAGTCAAAATATATCATTTATCCACAACAGCAGGCTCCCTCCTATGTTTAACAGTGCAAGGTAGTAGGGAGATTACAACCCAGACATAGTCTTTGCAAGTGAAAACGTATTACAGCACTGGATAAAGCCTGTTGGTTCACTTATACCAAACGACCATCACAGACAGATTATATGTCGAATCTTTCCAGTGGTAAGACCCCATGTAACTCTTTTCAAAAGGAAGTACAGCTTTAGAGGATCTGTCTTGAAGAAATGTTCTTCTACGCTCGACGGAAATATTACAGCAGTCCCTCTAAATTCTGATGAATACGTGTGCTTAGTGGACACTGTCAAAGACAGCCCAATGAAAACTACACCAAGAAGCTGCAGCTTTACATACAAGTCAAAAAATCTGAAAAAGCGTTATTGCTAAAATGATACTAAAAATTATACAAAGAAGACATTTTAGCAATCAGACTCTTTAAATGGCACAGACTACACTGTGTTCTCTATCTCAGTCTCAAAATGCACAATATTAATGACAGATCTGATATTAGCAGGGGAGCTATGTAGCCTGGATGTTTTAACACAGCTAAGTAAAGAATCTAACCAAACATTTATCTGTGATAATGTCAAAGCAAATAAGATTGCTCACTGAGTCTTATTAAGCTGCAAAATAATTATTTCCACCAAAGTAGACAAGAAAAATCTTATGACAATGGAGTCAAGAAACAAGTTTTTTCAGATATTTTGTGTTAAATGATTTGATGTTGACTCTGGATCAATTTAGGATAGAATGACTCGTGAATTGAGTAAATTAAACAATTTGGTACCATCACAACCAACTTGCTACTATAGTTACTGAATAACTACGTTCAGTACTGTAAACCAACGAAAATTTGTGGGGGGGGGGGGGGGGAGCAAAAGTTATAACCATATTAAATTCCGGAAAAGACTGAAGTAGTTGAAAAAGCTGTTTGCCGATTTCCTCGTTATCTCACATTCAGAAGATTAAAGCTAATATTGCAATGGTTAACAGAAAAAATTTGTGCACTTCTGATCCCACAACATGCAGCATTAAGGGCAGGACAGAGCTGTAAGTCTTCAATAATCAATCTGACATAACATATAAAAATGAGTATGAATGTAACCCTACTGGCGGAGCTATCTTCGTATGTCTTACAGCAACTTACGATATTGCGAACCATCACATTTTATTAGAACACTGTAAAACATTACTAAAGATTATTTGTTAACTTTCACTTTTAGAAATCGCCTTCAGAACCGAATCTCCTTTATAAATACCAAGGGCACAGAAGCAGATGGAGGGAACACATCAGAGCTTTCGTTTAGGAAATGAGCTAGCGCCATCTTTGTGTAACGTCTATACAGATATTAAATTTATTTGTGAAGGGACCGAGATACCATCATCACTAAACAGCTGATGTGTCTACTGACGAGGCATGTGGAATCATTATACTTTTTCCTCGGTCTACTCCTCCGGAGAAGCTACACTGTCTGATCGGAAGTACCACACTCGTATTAGTCGACATTAACACAAGGTGTGTCTACCCCTCACTTTTATGATGGCTCTAACGCTGATGGAACACTTTCAATGAGGTGTCTGAATGTCTGTGGAGGAATGGCGCCCTTCTCCCCCTAGAGTGAAATCAGAGAAGGATATGATTTTGGACTCCCGGTTCTGGAGCGAAGTCGAGGTCCGAAGTCACATGAAAGGTGTTCAGTTGGTATGAGGTCAGGACTCTGGGTAGGTGAATCACTTTCAGGAATATTATTGAGGAGGGAGGAGGAGGAGATTAGAGTTTGACGTCCCGTCGACAACGAGGTCATTAGAGACGGAGCGCAAGCTCGGGTGAGGGAAGAATGGGGAAGGAAATCGGCCGTGCCCTTTCAAAGGAACCATCCCGGCATTTGCCTGGAGCGATTTAGGGAAATCACGGAAAACCTAAATCAGGATGGCCGGAGACGGGATTGAACCGTCGTCCTCCCGAATGAGAGTCCAGTGTGCTAACCACTGCGCCACCTCGCTCTGTAGGAATATTATTGTCCACATACCATTTCTTTACGGTCGGTACTTTATGAAAGAATGCATTGTCATGCTGATCATGGTCTCTACAGTACGCAATACACATTGGTGGATAACATGTTAATATGCCTCCGCATTTAACGTTTTTTCAAATGCAATAAGAAGACCACGAAATACACCACCATACAGTAATACTATCTCCACTGTACTTCATTGTTTGCACTACACGTGATGGCAGGTAACGTTCTGCAAGCGTTCACCAAACCCAAACCCTTCCATCGGACTGCAGAAGGACATATCGTAATTCATCACACCATCTCCTTAACAACTCTTTCTATACTGTACAGAAATTCTTGAGTTGAAATAATTAGTCATTAAAAAGAAAAGAAGAAAACTGTGAATGCCCAGCATGCAATCATATAAATATTACTTTTTATTTTTGCTATCAGTTGTTTGTAATTATTCTATGTTTGTTCTGTTGACACGTTTCACATCCTAACGTTTATCGTGGATTTGATGTATGAATCAGATAACTAACTAATCAACTACTTAAATCACTCGTTTCCAGCCACCCACCGTCGAGCATTGTCGCTCTTTACGTCACCTCAAGTGTCCCTTATGATTGGCTACAGATGTGTGTGCCATATGTGGAGCTGCTTAGCAATGTATCCCTTTCTGTGTAACTGCCTACGCACAGTCATACTACTAGCTGGACTTCTAGTGGCACTTCGGAGCTCACGAGTGATTTCCGCTGATTTCATGTGATTTTATACAACCCCCATCCGCAATGGTCGACGGCCCCTGCCCGGCAGTCTTTGGTCCACATTTAGCTGTGGTTCTTCCTTCACGTTTCCACTTCTCAGTCATATCAGGCCCAGACTTTGGCAGCCTTAGAAGGATTGAAATGAGTATGTCTGTCAGGTAGCATCCAATTAGTATTCCACGTTAGAAGTTACTGAGCTCTCCGGACCGACGCATTCTGCTGTGACTGCTCTCTACTGACAAAACAGTACTCCTTCCCATCTTTTATATTGGCAGATCCGCCTCTCCAGGTTACACACGAGTGTCTGAATACTTTTGATCAGATTGTGTCTGCTGTTTCGCTTCTCCCAGAATTCGTAAAGAAATAGCAGCCATCCATACTGACGACCGCATCATCGCAGCACAAGGCAATACATTTGGACAGTGACCTAAACGCTGTTAACAGCCCTAGATGCCCTCTCTACGTGCTGTGGAAGGAACTAACTTAAAACGAACCAAATGAAAACACAAACATATGCTTTCCATGTGAGGAAGAGGGATGCAAGAACGTGCTTAAAATTTTCTGGGAAGGTAAAACACTGGAACACTGTGCTTCTCCAAAATACCCAGGAGTTACACTGAGCCGCACCTTGTCTTTCAAGCAGAAATGTCAGAACACCAGATGCAAGTGAATGTCAGAAAGAATATTAAGAGTAAATACACAGGGTGGACCTGCGTAGCCAGAAACTGTGAGAACTTCTGCATTAGCTTTTTGCTGCTCTAAAGGTGAATACGCGTGCTCTGTATCGTACAGATCCAACCATACGAAATCAGTGGATGTGGCTGTCAATGAGACATATCGTATCCTTACAGACTATTTACGGTTCAGTCAACTTGAGAAGCTATTTCGCTGAAACTGCTCCTATCAATATTCTACATACTGCAGCAACTATAAAACAGAAGACCAGAGCAACAGTATCCCAAGATCATCCTCTGTTCAGTAGCCAGTAAGCACGTCAACGATTTCTGTCGGAAAAGAGTTCCCTGAAGACAACTGAAGAACTCATAGCACCACCACAATAAATTACAAAAGCGACGGGCAAGATCTAATCATCTGGAAAAATGGACGATGCGCGAAGAAAGACTCTCCCTTAACCTGTCGGCATACGAAACACGCGTCCAAAAGTTGAGCGTTGAGCGTGCCGAGTTTCTGACGTCATAGCTTGGAACGGCGCGTTGGGAATTCTTTCCGAATGCACAGACCAATATCTAGCATATCTGATGTTTTGAACGTGCGTTGGAACGTTGATCAACGAGAGGGCATAACGCCACTGCGTCACATGCATGACATCTCCCTTCGGTACATAATTGTGAGGTGCGATATTGGTTTTCAGCTGAAACCCGAATCTATATTTGCCATTTCTGTGCACCAGGAGCTATCGAAATTGTGTAATTCATTGTAATGATACGGCGAGAAAGGTCAAATTCGAGGTAAAACAATTAAGCTGACTTGCGTATTATCGTATAATGAGAGAATGCTATTTGAATGTAACGGCATGCTGAGGATCAACTAGAACGCATCGTTCTTGGTACCGTTTGTTATAATTAAATTCCAGGTGGTAGTATAGCTACGATTGAAGCTTTCAGGACAAACTTAGGTATGGTCATTCGAGATTCATAATCACTTTGCCGGCTCGGTAGCTCAGTGTGCACGGTCAAAGGGTTAGCTGCCCTCTGTAATAAAAAATAAGTAAAAAATAAATAAAAATATAGAAATTGAGTGAGTAGGTCAACGACGAACTTGAACAGGTGTCATGGGACTTACGCTCCAAACAAATGCAGCGGACAATAACGAACAATATCGCATTAAAAAAAAACCAATGAATAGCGTAACAGGTTCATGGAGGAATGAATAGTGTATTGGTGGTTCGCGTCACGATACATCCAAATATTTTTGTCTAACTTTCGCATTTTTCATAGGTTCTGATACTTTATTATGAGCTGAATATAAGTATGTACCATAATACTCGATGTTATGTAAATATAAGTATGCTCTTTTTGAGTAGTGAGTTTGTTCGATTGGGTTAATTTACATGACACCTTGACTACTTGCAGTAAGATATTTTGCTCTTTTTTTAAGTTTTATAATTCACATATTGTAGAGATTCTCTACTAAGTAGTAACAGTGATCAAGTAAGAATGACCTTAGGGTTTTATTAAAAAGTGAAAATGATGACAAAATTTTCATTTTGTGTGGAGAACCACTGTAAATTTGTATCGCACTATTTGTAATGGAACTTTTATAAATCAGTTTCTTTACTGACTGGACGTGGTACTTTCCTGTCTCACGGATGTTGAAGTTTTTATTTATGTATACTACAGACAGCGCGCCCCCCCTCCCCTTCCATGAACCAAGGACCTTGCCGTTGGTAGGGAGGCTTGCGTGCCTCAGCGATACAGATAGCCGTACCGTAGGTGCAACCACAACGGAGGGGTATCTGTTGAGAGGCCAGACAAACGTGTGGTTCCTGAAGAGGGGCAGAAACCTTTTCAGTAATTGCAGGGACAACAGTCTGGATGATTGACTGATATGTCTTTGTAACATTAACGAAAGCGGCCTTGCTGTGCTGGTATTGCGAACGGCTGAAAGCAAGGGGAAACTACAGCCGTAATTTTTCCCGAGGGCATGCAGCTTTACTGTATGGTTAAATGATGATGGGGTCCTCTTGAGTAAAATATTCCGGAAGCAAAGTAGTCCCCCATTGGGATCTCCGGGCGGGAATTATTCAGAAGGATGTAGTATCAGGAGAAGGAAAAGAAAAATTCGGAGTAGGAATTAAAATCCATCGAGAAGAAATAAAAACTTTAAGGTTTGCCGATGACACTGTAATTCTGTCAGAGACAGCAAAGGACCTGCAAGAGCTGATGAACGGAATGGACAGTGTCTTGAAAGGTGGATATAAGATGAATGTCAACAAAAGCAAAACGAGGATAATGGAATGTAGTGGAATTAAATCGGGCGATGCTGAGGGAATTAGATTAGTAAATGAGATACTTAAAGTAGTAGATGAGTTTTACAAACTTCCGCATGCTAGAATATTTTTAGGTAAGCAAAATAACTGATGATGGTCGAAGTAGAGGGGATATAAAATGTAGACTGGCAATGGCAAGGAAGAAGTGAAATTTGTTAACATCGTGTATAGATTTAAGTGTCAGGAAGTCGTTTCTGAAAGTATTTGTATGAAGTGTAGCCATGCATCGAAGTGAAACACTCACTATAAATAGCTTAAACAAGAAGAGAATATAACCTTTGAACTGTGATGCTAAAGAAGAATTCTGAAGATTAGATGGGTAGGTCACATAACTTATGAGGAGGTGCTGAATAGAATTGGGGTGGAGAGAAATTTGTGGCGCAACTTGATTAGAAGAAGGGACATGTTCTGGGCTATAAGGGATTACCAATTTAGTATTGGAGAGCAGCGTGGAAGGTAAGATACGTTGATGGAGACCAAGAGATAAATACACTAAGCAAATTCAGAGGGATGTAGGTTGCAGTAGTTACTGGGAGATGAAAAAGCTTGCACAGAGTAGAGTAGCATGGAGAGCTGCATCAAACCAGTCTCTGGATTGAGGACCACAACTACAACAATAACAACAACAACGACAACAACAACAAAAGACAGAACAACATGACTAGCATATGGACATGGGTGGAAAGTTCGTTTCAATAGAGCTGGTATAGGAATTTCACGCCTATATATTTCGTACACGAATAGAGTGATTTAAGAGCCAGATACAGCCAACAACTGCCTCTGGAGCGGGTGCGATCGCGTAAACCACGTTGGGCCCACGTACCGTACGCACAAGTCCATTGTTTCTGAGCGATCAGGAGCACGTTGAACTCGGCACGCTCAACGTTGTCGTTCGACACCACAGCCCGTGTGCCGACGGCTTTAGCCACACGGAAGAACGGGCTAACCGGGAGTCACTCAACCAACTCTGCTCTTGTGTTAGAAGTAGCAGAGATGAAGTTACAGTGTAGAGTCTGTGTTGTGCGAACATGGAGCTGAGCAGACACCAGCACAGCACAGTCTCGTGCATCATGAAGGAGTCAGCGCAAACTACGATCAGTGTATCTGAGGTGGCAAATTTCCGGGCTTCTGTCATGTAATATTAGTAATGACTAAAGTTTGTTCTTAGTTTAGTTGAGCCTTATGTATCTATATGTTTTTTGGCTTGTGAGACGCTAAATGATAAATAAATGTTTGTGTGTTCTTTCTTTTTCTTATTTATCATCTTGTCTCAGTTTTGACAAATTTTCGTTCCTTTCCCTATTCGATTTCAAGATTCTTCTGCTATTTCTTCTTTTGTCCCGTATCAGCTAAGGTCGGAATGGTTATTTACAGATTTTTCATGATTAATTTAAGGGGAGGCCGGAGACCCTTCCTGTTGCCACCCTGTTACACCTCCTCCTCCTCCTCCTCCCACCCCCGCAACCACGCAGGATGGAATGTACGTATCTAAGCCGCGCGGGATTAGCCGAGCGGTCTATGGCGCTACAGTCATGGACTGTGTGGCTGGTCCCGGGGGGGGGGGGGGGGTCGAATCCTACCTCGGGCAAGGGTGTGTGTGTTTGTCCTTAGCATAATTTAGGTTAAGTAGTGTGTAAGCTTAGGGATTCATGACCTTAGCAGTTAAGTCCCATAAAATTTCACACACAAACACACGTATCTAAATCCCACTTTAATGTGAAAGTGAGCGAAAGTTTTCTAAACGTTTTTCAATAAGGTAAATGAGGCGAGAATCGATTGACAGCTCAGTATTCACCTAGTGGGATATGCGAAAGCACCTAAAAACCGCATCCGGGCTGCCGGTACAGTGGCCCTTGTGGTCAATCCTCCGGGCGATTCGATACGGGCTCAGCGCAACTCCCCGCCCCGGAAGCGGCGCTTAACACTCACGGCTGTCCGGGCGGGCCCTATTCGACTTGTGGATTGCTCCACAGGTGACTGGATTTGGATATTATTCTTCTGTGAGAACTCTCGCAAGTCATCTCCGTGTGTCTGTTTTAGTACCGCCATTATTTCGTTAATTTTTGTTCCCGTTTCATTTTGGTCTTGTAATTCAACATTCTGAAAATTATTCCATGTATACCTGCGAATCGTTGTTTCCTTCTGTGCTTCTGCCTTTCTCGTAAGTTATTTAATTCCTAATTACTTGAAGTTACAGAGTAAATGATCACTATTTTTGACTGAAACGCGTGTTTTTTCAAAGAATCTATGACACTGTTTTCGGACTGATATTTCTAAACCGTATTGTTTGACTTTTTATTACAATGTAAAATAAATAAAGAAGTAAACAGTTTCGTGAAATTTTCGACTTGGTATCCTGAGACCCCAACATGTTATTACTAATGATCTACTTGATTAATATTGGTCATAAATTAATCGCAAGCTGCGGAATCGTGAACTTCTACATTTTCCCCCTTGTTTCTATTTTTATTTTTCTCGACGTTTCTCTTGTAGATTTTCAGTGTATTGGAAATGTCACACCCTAATAAAATTCACGAAAAGCTATAGAAAGTGATTCTCCTCCCTGACATTCGAGGGAGAAAGTTGTGGTGTTGGTGCTTTGTTGCAAGTAGCGCGATGCTAATAGCGCAGCGCCTATTTCGAAAACATCGGCTCTGGATGCGCGCCAGCGCTGTGAAGGGCAACGGCCGGGCCAGCCAGCTGCTCGCCAGTCGGTACCCCAAACCCGGCTCCGTGCCCTTGACCACTCACCACCTACACATATAACTGAAGTTATGACGTCTGACAACACCATGACCGCTTTTAATATAATAAATCCCATTTTAGTAATTATTTGAAATCTTAAGACAAAATCCCAAGCGAAATGAGGATTAAAGATGCATATTTACGAACTTCCGCATGCTAGAATGTTTGTAGGTCAGCAACTTCTGTTAATCAGTAAAACGAAAACCACGCCAATGTTACAAAATTTCATATCTGTATGCGCTGTAACTGTTCGTTTGCACTAGTCTGACATGGTTTTTGCATTTTCAGGAATAACATTTTGATTATCTGCTACGATTTGCTAATGAGTTCAGGCCCGAAACTAGGCATCAAGTGATAAAGAAGAAGTGAAATTTGCGACTTTAGCTGGTGTTATGTTGTACTGAAAAAGCATATATTTAATTTTTAATATCTGTATAATTATTCTCAAGCTAAGTGTAATATTTTTCTTTAATACTAATTATTCTGTGCATATACTTCAGAGTGTTTACTTATTACGAAGGTGAACTTTGCTTAATGAGAACGCTGGAGTATGTTACCAGCCGTGTTGCAATATGAACATAGCTTTTGTTGAATTTCCAGTGACAACGTCCGTAGTTTTAACTGAATCTTTTCACTGATGACTCAGTGCTCCACTCAGTTATTAGTACTTTATTACTTCATGACGTTCTATGTATACTTTCTATTTGCCAACTGTCATTCTTCGCATTTTATTGTATCGCATTACTTTCAGCTTTGTACTACCCTATTTTTTTTCTTCTTTCACTAGGTACTGAATCTGTGTCTGAACTGTAATTCATTTCTAAACCAGTGACCTAAATAAAATGTGACCTAGACGGGGTCTGCCTCTTGTCTACATTTTACACTCATCACGCACAGAAGCTCTTGCTTGCTTATTATCTACCCTTATTCACGAATGTAGACAACTAAGCTCCAATATGTGTTTTTGAGAAGTGAAGACATTCACTAAAATCACTCTCAGACGATCGCTTGTTACTACGGAGAAGAAAGGTCTTAGAACTCCTCGACCTTTAACAATCTCTTCCTGTAGTCACATTTTGCTTTGAACAACGTAATCTGTGCATTCACTACCAGGTTACAGTACCTAATCCTCCATGCGATTGATCTAGTGTGCGATGTCGAAAAATGTAATTTTTTGACACGTATAGTGGACATCATTCATAGTTCCATAGGCCAGATTTTTAACTGGCTGTTCGTACTGTAAGTACGTCATCATAATTTCTAAACCCACTTGTTTATAGGCGTGACACACGCAAGGAAGAAAGGAATACTCCAGGATGTTGCTAACTGCTAATTCAGTTAAGCGTGGCACGTCTGCCCGAGAAAGAAGGGCAGTCTTATGATAATTGTATTGATAATTCAGAAACGACTACACCTTCAAAGATGTGTTATACAGAAAAGACCAGCAGATTGTTTGTGATTTTCTTTCAATTTCTGATAATTCAATGCAATAAACAGCTGTAACCATGATAAAAATGGTTCAAATGGCTCTGAGCACTATGGGGCTTAACCTCTAAGGACATAAGTCCCCTAGAACTTGTTGTTGTCGTTGTTGTCTTCAGTCCTGAGACTGGTTTGATGCAGCTCTCCATGCCACTCTATCCTGTGCAAGCCTCTTCATCTCCCAGAACCTACTGCAACCTACATTCTTCTGAATCTGCTTAGTGTATTCATCACTTGGTCTGCCTCTACGATTTTTACCCTCCACGCTGCCCTCCAATGCTAAATTTGTGATCCCTTGATGCCTCAGAACATGTCCTACCAACCGATCCCTACTTCTAGTTAAGTTGTGCCACAAACTTCTCTTCTCCCCAATCCTATTCAATACCTCCTCGTTAGTTATGTGATCTACCTATCTAATCTTCAGCATTCTTCTGTAGCACCACATTTCGAAAGCTTCTATTCTCTTCTTGTCCAAACTATTTATCGTCCATGTTTCACTTCCATACATGGCTACACTCCATACAAATACTTTCAGAAACGACTTCCTCATACATAAATCTAAATTCGATGTTAACAAATTTCTCTTCTTCATAAACGCTTTTCTTGCCATTGCCAGTCTACATTTTATATCCTCTCTACCATCATCAGTTATTTTGCTCCCCAAATAGCAAAACTCCTTTACTACTTAAAGTGTCTCATTTCCTAATCTAATTCCCTCAGCATCACCCGACTTAATTCGACTACATTCCATTATCCTTGTTTTGCTTTTGTTGATGTTCATCTTATATCCTCCTTTCAAGACACTGTCCATTCCGTTCACCTGCTCTTCCAAGTCCTTTGCCGTCTCTGACAGAATTACAATGTCATCGGCGAACCTCAAAGTTTTTACTTCTTCTCCATGTATTTTAATACCTACTCCAAATTTTTCTTTTGTTTCCTTTACTGCTTGCTCAATATACAGATTGAATAACATCGGGGAGAGGCTACAGCCCTGTCTCACTCCTTTCCCAATCAGTGCTTCCCTTTCATGCCCCTCGACTCTTATGACTGCCATCTGGTTTCTGTACAAATTGTAAGTAGAACTTAGAACTACTTAAACCTAACTAACCTAAGAACATCACACACATCCATGCCCGAGGAAGGATTCGAACCTGCAACAGCAGCGGTGGCACGGTTCCAGACTGAAGCACCTACAATCGCTCGGCCACCTCAGCCGGCGTAACCATGATATTCTGCTTTCTGTGGAGTTCTAAAGGCAACGCCATCTGAGGCCATGAAACAGAAAACACACTACAATATTGTCCGTCTCACGAATTTCGTCTAATCACTTTTAGATGAACTTTCAATAATTCATTATTATTCGGTACTCAAGAATTGATTCCTTGAAAACGGCGATGTGTTGAGTCAAATAAGATGATAAACAAAAGTCGGAATATTTTTTAAAAGAGTTTCGTGTTCCTTAGCACCACTGTGTGCAAAGAATTATCGTTTACACCTTGTCTATGGAAGGCGCTCCACCATTTTAAAAAGTCATTCAAACATAGTTTGTTCTTTCAGATAAGAATAATTTTATATGTTCCATTTCTTCATCTGTACACGGAAGTTCTGTGATCCGAATTAAAGTACATTTTAAAATCTGAAGTTCAACTTCAAATTGTTGTATTTTATATCTTACTAACTGAATGTTCTGATGAAAGATTGTTAGATCTGTATGAATTCTAGTGCTACTTTCCCTAGTGGCTCCTTACTGATTCTGGTGCCCAATAAGAATGCTTCTTGCTTACGCGGATCCTATTCGTTTTGACCTGACGGGAGAAGAGTCTACACTAATGAGGAGATATTTTAAGTAGGGGTACCTTTTGTCTGGGTTTGTTGTAAGAAACATCTAGTCCTCCTACTAATGACTATAAATGTACATCTACATTTAAACCCCGCAAGCCACCCAAAAGGTGTGTGGCGGAGGGCATTTTACGTGCCACTGTCATTACCCCCCTTTCCTGTCCCAATCGCGTATGGTTCGCGGGAAGAACGACTGACGGAAAGCCTGCGTGCGCATTCGAATCTCTCTAATTTTACGTCCCTGATCTCCTCGGGAGGTATAAGTAGGGGGAAGAAATATATTCGATACCTCATGCACAAACGCACCCTCTCGAAACCTGGACAGCAAGCTACACCGCGATGCAGAGCGCCTCTCTTGCAGAGTCTGCCACTTGAGTTTGCTAAACAACTCCGTAACGCTATCACGCTTACCAAATAACCCTGTGACGAAACGCGCCGCTATTCTTTGGATCTTTCTCCTCTGTCAACCCGACCTGGTTCTGATCCCACACTGATGATCAATACTCAAGTATAGGTTGAATGAATGTTTTGTAAGCCACCTCCTTTTCTGATGGACTACATTTTCTAGGGACTCTCCCAATGAATCTCAACCTGGCACCCGCCTTACCAACAGTTTATATGATCATTCCACTTCAAATCGTTCCGTACGCATACTCCCAGATATTTTACAGGAGTAACTGCTACCAGTTTTTGTTCCGCTATCATATAATCATACAATAAAGGATCCTTCTTCCTATGTATTCGCAATACATTACATTCGTCTATGTTAAGAGTCAGTTGCCACTCCCTGCACCAAGTGCCTATCCGCTGCAGATCTTCCTGCATTTCGCTACAACTATCTAATGCTGCAACTTCTATGTATACTACAGCATCACCCGCGAAAATCCGCATGGAACTTCCCACACTATCTACTAGGTCATTTGTATATATTGTGAAAATCAGTGGTCCCGTGACACTCCCATGTGGCACGCCAGAGGTTACTTTAACGTCTGTAGACGTCTCTCCATTGAGAACAACATGCTGTGTTCTGTTTGCTAAAAACTCTTCAATCCAGCCACGCAGCTGGTCTGATATTCCGTAGAAACAGTTTCAGGAAACAAGGAAAGAACTGCTAAGGTTAAGTAAGGTAACAAAAGGACAAGGTCTGAGAGTTTAATTGAGCACACACACTCACTCACACACACACACATACGCACACACACACACACACACACACACACACGAAACATGTTTCCGCTGGTGCCGAAGTTAAGTGTGGCCTGAGACCCACCCGCTATGCTTTCACTAATTAGCTAAACCAGCCTCCCCCTCACAGTCCTGTTTACGTGTATGCCTTGCATTGTGAAGTCCCATCTGTCATTAGGTGCAGCTCGTAGCAGTTCAAGATGCCTAAGTCAACCGTCATCAGCGCAATCCTCTTCTCTTCGTTAATACAATTTACAACACTATTAAGATTTGGCCGATCATGGCGCCGAAACAATTCAACAAAGTGCGCACTGCTGTCACAAGTGATGGAAGCGATATCGTTCGTGTCACCACCAGTATCACACGCCCAGTCCCTATCCAAACGGTCTCCTGCCCATCCCACGACTTATACCTCAGCCTACACAAACGCCATAAGTCCTCGGTCGCTTTACTCAGTCCTGTACTAGGTTTTGAAATGAAAGTGAACTGCTACTCTAACCCTAGCATTTCCAGTACAGTAGCTGAACGTCTATACCAAAGCAACGGCTACTATATAGTATCAGTATTTTCTTGTAACATTTTCCACACTCTTTGGCTTCCCAATCACTGCGTGTATCCTACAATTGCTTCTACCTGAGGCACCTCTACACTTAACTTCAGCACCTGCTGAATAATGTTTCGTGTCTGTCTGTCTGTCTGTGTGTGTGTGTGTGTGTGTGTGTGTGTGTGTGTGTGCACAACTAAACTCTCAGACCTTGTCCTTTTGTTCCCCGGCTTTGTACAGGGTGTTTCAAAAATGACTGGTATATTTGAAAGGGCAATACAAACTAAACGAGCAGCGATAGAAATACACCGTTTGTTGCAATATGCTTGGGACAACAGTACATTTTCAGGCAGACAAACTTTCGAAATTACAGTAGTTACAATTGTCAACAACAGATGGCGCTGCGGTCTGGGAAACTCTATAGTACGATATTTTCCACATATCCACCATACGTAGCAATAATATGGCGTAGTCTCTGAATGAAATTACCCGAAACCTTTGACAACGTGTCTGGCGGAATGACTTCACATCCAGATGAGATGTACTGCTTCAGCTGTTCAATTGTTTCTGGATTCTGGCGGTGCACCAGGTCTTTCAAGTGTCCCCACAGAAAGAAGTCACAGGGGTTCATGTCTGCCGAATAGGGAGGCCAATCCACGCCGCCTCCTGTATGTTTCGGATAGCCCACAGCAATCACACGATCATCGAAATATTCATTCAGGAAATTAAAGACGTCGGCCGTGCGATGTGACCGGGCACCGTCTTGCATAAACCACGAGGTGTTCGCAGTGTTGTCTAAGGCAGTTTGTACTGCCACAAATTCACGAAGAATGTCCAGATAGCGTGGTGCAGTAATCGTTTCGGATCTGAAAAATGGGCCAATGATTCCTTTGGAAGAAATGGCGGCGCAGACCAGTACTTTTTGAGGATGCAGGGACGATGGGACTGCTACATGGGGCTTTTCGGTTCCCCATATGCGCCAGTTCTGTTTGTTGACGAAGCCGACCAGGTAAAAATAAGCTTCGTCAGTAAACCAAATGCTGCCCACATGCATATCGCCGTCATCAATCCTGTGCACTATATCGTTAGCGAATGTCTCTCGTGCAGCAATGGTAGCGGCGCTGAGGGGTTGGCGCATTTGAATTTTGTATGGATAGAGGTGTAAACTCTGGCGCATGAGACTATACATGGACGTTGGCGTCATTTGGACCGCAGCTGCAACACGGCTAATGGAAACCCGAGGCCGCTGTCGGATCACCTGCTGCACTAGCTGCGCGTTGCTCTCTGTGTTTGCCGTACGTGGTCACCCTACCTTTCCAGCACGTTCATCCGTCACGTTCCCAGTCCGTTGAAATTTTTCAAACAGATCCTTTATTGTATCGCTTTTCGGTCCTTTGGTTACATTAAACCTCCGTTGAGAACTTCGTCTTGTTGCAACAACACTGTGTTCTAGGCGGTGGAATTCCAACACCAGAAAAATCCTCTGTTCTAAGGAATAAATCATGTTGTCCACAGCACACTTGCACGTTGTGAACAGCACACACTTACAGCAGAAAGACGTACAGAATGTTGTCCCAAGCATATTGCAACAAACGATGTATTTCTATCGCTGCTAGTTTAGTTTTTATTGCCGTTTCAAATATACCGGTCATTTTTGAAACACCCTGTATCTTACCTAACCTTAGCAGTTCTTTCCTTGTTTCCTGAAACTCTGCCGGAAGGAAGAAGATTTCCCTTCCTGTTCCTTAATCAAATTATTCCCACGGAAAATCGTTCAGTTCCAGAAGAGAAAGCCTCACTGGCATTCCTGATGATATCCCTGCTGTGTAAAATAATAATGCACCCCCATCCCCTCCTCATGCCACCACTTTCCCCAAGATACTCAGTAATTCCCATTTCTCACTACCCTACTATAGCTTCCGTATCTCCCACTCATGGTCACAGAGTTTAAAACCAAAAATCAAATAAACAAGAAACCGTGATCTCGCATCATCATGTAACTGAAAGAGTTCACGAGTTTAGTAATCGGCTGTATGTAAACAAATGACAATAACGGCACAAGAAATTCTTTTACCACCTTTTCTTTAGAAGCAGTATGACAACAGAATAAATTAGTGTTATTATTTTGAATTTATCACTCCGAAAGTCAAGCATAGATAGCAAGAATTGGAATACCCAAATGATATATTCCCAGACTAAAGCTTTGAGAACGGTCAGAAATGTACTTGTTTGATAATAATAGATACTAATGAGTATATTTGTTTCAAAATATACATTCTAATCAAGAACCAAAATCGCTTAAACAACTTATAATTATGCACGGCAGTACACCTATCCGTCTCTCTCGTCAGCAATCTAGAACAAAATAAATGTAAATTTTCTGTAACCGGATGCACATGCATTCGTAGTTCTGAAAATGAAAATGAAGAGTCAAGAAAAAAGGAAACAGTAGTAACTAAAAAAAATCCAATATTCCTAGAAGCGTATACATATGTTTTTAACACTGTAAATTCCCAAATTTGCAACAATATCAGCAACTGAGTCCGCCTTGATGCCAAACACATTGTTATTTGTTTACTGATCTATTTTCCCAAACTAGTTTTAGAGACAAATATCACAATCATCAGTCGGTCAATTTAAATGTAAAACATGCAGAAAATAGCACAGTTATACATATTCAGTAACACATTATTACATTTTTAATGTTCGTTTTTTGAAGTATAGTTTTCTTTAGATACTTTCATACTACCTTATTTATCGTATGTTATATTTTTCAAGACGTTTCCAATTCCATGTGATATTTTGTTACTGTGTGTTAGTGTGTACCATCTGTCTCTTTTTCCTGATGGAAAAAGACACAGATGGTGCACACGAACATACAATAACAAAATATGACACAGAATTGGAAACATCTTGAAAAAGCAAGCGATCCCATAACATTCAGAACAAACAACACAGTTCAGAGAAGACTAAGACCAGTCAGAAAAACCACAGACAAATTCAGGAACACTGGAATATATCAACTAACATGCAACTCCTGTCAGGCACAATAAATAGGAAAAACAAGCAGAAATTCCCGAACGAGGTACACAGAGTACATGAGAGCTGTAAAGAGTGACAGCACACATTCAACTTTCGCAGCACATCTAATGAACAAAAACCACCCCACTAATATTGAAAACGATCTACACATTCTGAAAAACAGCAACAGTTTGTATCGACAACTAAGAACAGAAGAAAATTACTACATACAAAAGGCTATAGTGAAAGGGAAAAATCTAATAAATGATGACACAACACTTCGAAACAACACACTGTTTACTGCTCTGAGAGAACTGACCAAGGACACAGAACAGAAAGCACACACGTGAAAGAACCACTTCCCCATCACACACAGACACATAAATAAGGAACACAAGTTGTCGTAATTCCTCTACAGTTTTCATAGCCTTCTCGTAACATTAGATACACTTCTCGCGACACACGCGAACAGCAAGTTGGCGTAATCTTCTTGATCATAAAGTACGAAAGTTTTATTTTTCTGTGTACAGAATCAGTTACATGCCGTCCAAATAACGTTAGTACCCAAATAAGAATTTTGCACAGAGCACAACTTAATCATAGCTAACACTTGGTTTAAGAATCATGAAAGAAGGTTGTATACGTGGAAGAACCCTGGAGATACTAAAAGGTATCAGATAGATTATATAATGGTAAGACAGAGATTTAGGAACCAGGTTTTAAGTTGTAAGACATTTCCAGGGGCAGATGTGGACTCTGACCACAATCTATTGGTTATGACCTGTAGATTAAAACTGAAGAAACTGCAAAAATGTGGGAAATTAAGGAGATGGGACCTGGATAAACTGAAAGAACCAGAGGTTGTACAGAGTTTTAGGGAGAGCATAAGGGAACAATTGACAGGAATAGGGGAAAGAAATACAGTAGAAGAAGAATGGGTAGCTCTGAGGGATGTAGTAGTGAAGGCAGCAGAGGATAAAGTAGGTACAAAGACGAGGGCTGCTAGAAATCCTTGGGTAACAGAAGAAATATTGAATTTAATTGATGAAAGGAGAAAATATAAAAATGCAGTAAATGAAGCAGGCAAAAAGGAATACAAACGTCTCAGAAATGAGATCGACAGGAAGTGCAAAATGGCTAAACAGGGATGGCTAGAGGACAAATGTAAGGATGTAGAAGCTTATCTCACTAGGGGTAAGATAGATACTGCCTACAGGAAAATTAAAGAGACCTTTGGAGAGAAGAGAACCACGTGTATGAACATCAAGAGCTCAGATGGCAGCCCAGTTCTAAGCAAAGAAGGGAAGGCAGAAAGGTGGAAGGAGTATATAGAAGGTTTATACAAGGGCGATGTACTTGAGGACAATATTATGGAAATAGAAGAGGATGTAGATGAAGACGAAATGGGAGATACGATACTGCGTGAAGAGTTTGACAGAGCACTGAAAGACCTGAGTCGAAACAAGGCCCCCGGAGTAGACAACATTCCATTAGAACTACTGACGGCCTTGGGAGAGCCAGTCATGACAAAACTCTACCAGCTGGTGAGCAAGATGTATGAGACAGGCGAAATACCCTCAGACTTCAAGAAGAATATAATAATTCCAATCCCAAAGAAAGCAGGTGCTGACAGATGTGAAAATTACCGAACTATCAGTTTAATAAGCCACGGCTGCAAAATACTAACGCGAATTCTTTACAGACGAATGGAAAAACTGGTAGATGCAGACCTCGGGGAGGATCAGTTTGGATTCCGTCGAAATGTTGGAACACGTGAGGCAATACTGACCTTACGACTTATCTTAGAAGAAAGATTAAGAAAAGGCAAACCTACGTTTCTAGCATTTGTAGACTTAGAGAAAGCTTTTGACAATGTTGACTGGAATACTCTTTTTCAAATTTTAAAGGTGGCAGGGGTAAAATACAGGGAGCGAAAGGCTATTTACAATTTGTACAGAAACCAGATGGCAGTAATAAGAGTCGAGGGGCATGAAAGAGAAGCAGTGGTTGGGAAAGGAGTGAGACAGGGTTGTAGCCTCTCCCCGATGTTATTCAATCTGTATATTGAGCAAGCAGTAAAGGAAAAAAAAGAAAAATTTGGAGTAGGTATTAAAATTCATGGAGACGAAGTAAAAACTTTGAGGTTCGCCGATGACATTGTAATTCTGTCAGAGACGGCAAAGGACTTGGAAGAGCAGTTGAACGGACTGGACAGTGTCTTGAAAGGAGGATATAAGATGAACATTAACAAAAGCAAAACGAGGATAATGGAATGTAGTCAAATTAAATCGGGTGATGCTGAGGGAATTAGATTAGGAAATGAGACACTTAAAGTAGTAAAGGAGTTTTGCTATTTAGGAAGTAAAATAACTGATGATGGTCGAAGTAGAGAGGATATAAAATGTAGACTGGCAATGGCAAGGAAAGCGTTTCTGAAGAAGAGAAATTTGTTAACTTCGAATATAGATTTATGTATCAGGAAGTCGTTTCTGAAAGTATTTGTTTGGAGTGTAGCCATGTATGGAAGTGAAACATGGACGATAACTAGTTTGGACAAGAAGAGAATAGAAGCTTTCGAAATGTGGTGCTACAGAAGAATACTGAAGATAAGGTGGATAGATCACGTAACTAATGAGGAGGTATTGAATAGGATTGGGGAGAAGAGAAGTTTGTGGCACAACTTGACTAGAAGAAGGGATCGGTTGGTAGGACATGTTTTGAGGCATCAAGGGATCACAAATTTAGTATTGGAGGGCAGCGTGGAGGGTAAAAATCGTAGAGGGAGACCGAGAGATGAGTACACTAAGCAGATTCAGAAGGATGTAGGTTGCAGTAGGTACTGGGAGATGAAGCAGCTTGCACAGGATAGAGTAGCATGGAGAGCTGCATCAAACCAGTCTCAGGACTGAAGACAACAACAACAACAACAACCCAAATAACTAAATTAACAGCCCAGTATACACCAAAATGGATTCCACAACACTATCGCAACCTCAAGTGTACATTGTTGGCATACTAAGCTCACCTTTTAGTGTTTGTTTACTAACAGTCGCTCACATAGTTTCAGAAGACATGATGTACGCTGAGAAAAAACGACAACAGAAAAAAGTACAGAAAATATGCCCCAAACAGTGAGAGTAACTCTTACAATCATGCCATAACATACAATAAATAAGGTAGTATGAAAGTATCCATAGAAAAATATTTTTCACAATACGAACAGTAAAAATGTAATAATGTGTTACAGTGTTTGTACGTATAACTATGCTATTTCTTGCATGTGTTAGATTTTAAAAACCCACTGATGCTGGTGATATTTGTCGCCGGAACTAGTTTGGAAAAATAAATAAGTAAACAAATAACGATGTGTTTTGCATCAAGGAGGACTCTGTTTCTGCTGTTGTTTTCTATGCAAACACGGACCAAATGGAAGAGTCCCAAGACAAAATTATTGTCTAAAATTTGCAATTACGAAAGTAAGAAGAACATCATTACCAATAAAATTTTACTTCTTTTCTTATTACTGTAGTAATAATTTCTTATTACTGTAGTAATAAGACAATCACAGACTACGTTACGTACAAAAAAAATGGTTCAGGTTTCTTAATAGAGCTATTCACTTTTGATGATGAAATTTTTGCGCCAATGGAGTCAAAATTTAATAAAACTGGAAATAATTATTAATATGGAAATCTTGATTTTTATCCGTAAACAAGCATTTTATTCTGTGTCTACAGCAGTTCCCTACAACAACGGACGTAACTCATATAAAGCATTTCATTATGATGTGAAAATGTATATACGTGGGTAAAGGAACTCCTAAAGAAATTGTTCCAAACTTTTATAAAGCACTGTTGTAAAATTTGTTCCTGTATATCTTTTTCTTATCTGAGGGTCATTTTCATTCATGAAGAGATTCAATAAATTGTATGAAAGTAATTACATTGTTTGAAGCTTACTTTAGTGACCGTCGACCCGCTTCAGTCAAGTTTACACTGTCATAGTCACCTTGCAGGCTGTTAGATGTATCAGACAATTCTTGAATGAAAATATGTTATTTGTTGGAGATGGGATAACGTTTTATCTGCCTTTTTTTGTACTGTAAGAGGTATTTACTTCACATATGTTATTTATGCATAATAGACGGAAAAAACATTTATAACATGTTTGTTGGTGTGCACTCCGTGTTGTTCTCACAGCTACATTATTATACTATTAGTATTTCATTTCCAAGCCAAGAGCTGCCCTAGGAAATTTTTCCATAGACCATTGATGAGTGGAAATATGGAAAATTTTGTTTCTTTGTTCCCGAGACCAGCAATTACCCTGAGAACAAAAGTTACCATACTTGGCTGTTAGAAAAGTATAGAAATATATTTTTATCTATAGTTTCAGTTGTCATCAATATGTGCATTCAAAACTTGGAACTCTCTGCCTTGTTCACTGACCTCTTTCTATCTGCTACTTTTATCGATGATCTTTTTTCCATGTGTTATACAGAACTGAATATACTGCATTTCTCTGTTAGTAATGGATAATCCCATTGCAGAGTGACACTAATTCTATGAAAAATGCTATAACGATTTTCTGGTTTTTCTCTATCTTAAAAGTATATGTTATAACTCTTGAGTAGCCCGCAAAACTTCTTATATGTGTTGCCCCTGTTTCATAGCTTCCATTGTCCATTAACGTACAGTGGCTCATCCGTCAAACAGTTATACAGAGCGAGGTGGCGCAGTGGTCAGCACACTCGACTAGCATTCTGGAGGATGACGGCTCATACCCGAGTTCAGCCATTCGGATTTAGATTTTCCATGATTTCCCTAAATCACTCCAGGCAAATGCCGGGACGGTTCGTTTGAAAGCACAGACGATTTCCCTCTTCATCCTTGATACAATCTGAGCTTGCGCTCCGTCTGTAATGATCTCTATGTCGAAGGGACTTTGGTATCCTTCCTTCTTACGAGTAGTCACGATGCCATACAGCCGGCCGGCGTGGCCGAGTGGTTCTAGGCGCTTCAGTCTGGAATCACGCGACCTTTACGGTCCCAAGTTCGAATCCTGCCTCGGGCATGGATGTGTGTGATATCATTAGGTTAGTTATGTTTAAGTAGTTCTTAATTCTAGGGGACTGATGACCTCAGATGTTAAGTCCCATAGCGCTCAGAGCCATTTGAACCATTTGATTCCATACATGGCTGAAAACTAGAAAGTAGTGTTTGTGATAAATGTCGCATCGATGTGAAGCTATTTTCAGACAGAACACTAGTTGAGTAGCCAGCCATGTTCACCTTCACAGGAATTGTCTTTCGCGTAAGGTAATGTAGAAAATTTCAGACAACTGTAAACTTCACCCATACCCCACTCACCTCAACTACAGCTAGTGTTTTAACAACTACACTATGATGGTTTCAATGTATAATTGCCCATTTTCATCAAACACTGCTTCGGCTTTCGACAGCATGTATTGAGCATTCCCTTACAGTTTCACTTCATTGTGAAATCGTGAATAGTGGAAGCGTTCGTTGTAGCCGGGCTGAAATCTACCACACCGATTTGCTACACCGAAGACACATAAATGTTTTGGAAGTCCTGAATTTCACCGAAGGACTCATTCCTATAATTGGTTCTTTGTTTTAACTGCGGATAACATCCATATGTACCTTATGACACAAAATGTAAAGCATGCTAATGACGTGCCGATAATCATTTTTGGGGTAGTAGTCGTGTGGATCGCTATTTGTGCTAAAAACACCACTTTTGCTTCAGTTAGGGGTGGAAAGAGATTTTCTGCTTTCCTAGGTACGAGAACACCTCATTTTTGCGTAAGACTAGACCGTCGCTTGCATTAGTGAATACACGTTTGGGAAACATTTCTGGCATCAACTTATTGCTGCTACTCCTTTGTCCTAGACAATTACAGTAAATTGTACCTCGAAAAGTCTGCGTGAAAGTAATATATTATTATAACTGCAACAGCGAACTGATTATCTAAATGAATTATCACTTTAAGTTGTCAAGTATCTCGAGATACAAGTAGCAGATCGCGGAACACGGAGCAGAGTTCATTGCGATAAGTAACTCACTTACGTGCAACAAGTAACGTACATGATGTGAGAAAATTATCACTTGGCTCAAATTTAAGGCATCTGCTGCGGTCATCATGTATTACGAAATTGGTGCTTGGTTTCCAGTAAACATGACGTAATGAAACTTTTAACGGTGGCAAGTATCTGATAAAAGAGAGAAATAGAATTTAATGATTTTCTTCTCAAATTGTCTTATTTTTGAGTAAAGCACACATCCTTGTCCGAAGAACCAAGATACTAATATTATTCTGTGAAATGGACGGTATAACAATAATGCGATGGATTTCCAGTAAGAAAGTTTCCCTGTTTTATATAAAAAAAATTACACACAGTTTATCATGTTGAAATAATTTTACTGACGTTGTAAAATGCTTCTGCTACTGTTCTCCATAGTCTCCATGTTTTTCCTAGCTTTTCGGTAAACTGACGCAAGTTTTTCCGGACTAGTGTTGCACAATGTCGGGTTCCGTGCTCGTCATGAAGAATCTGTGAGCTGCCATAGCAGAAAATCGCCCTGGGCTTTTGTCTCGCAAAATTCTCTTCCTCCATGACAACGCCCGGCCTCATATAGCTCGAATGAGTGTGTTTCCGCTTACTCCATATTCACCAGATATTGCCTAAAGTTATTTTCTCATGTTCCCTCAACTCAAAACTGATCTTGGAGGTAAGCACTTCAACACCGATGATGAAGTGGCATCAATAGTGGACAGCTGGTTACGAGCACAGGACCCGACCTGGTACAGCGTTGGTTTGAAAAAACTTGTGTGACGTTACCAAAAATGCTTGGAAAAACCTAAGAACTCTACAAAAAAGTAACAGAAGTAAATAAAATTATTTACCAATGATACATTTAGTATAACCTTTTTTATATAAAATAGGGTAACCTGCTTGCTGGACGCCATCATATTTTCAACCATGAAACTCATCGTAATTACACACATTGACTTCTTTCCGATACATCAAGAGGTAACTTGAGAACTAATCACAATGGGAGATTGAATTTCCCTCTTCTCTTTCTTGCCGCGCTGTCAAATTATACTTTGAAAGCATTCGTTTCTGTGAGTCAATGAACTCCACCGACAACCGACATGGACATCCATATCGCTCTCACGACGTATTTCACAGTGTGATGCAACAGCAAATAGCATCTTTCCAAAGCCGACATATTATTGCGACAACAGAATCTTTGTGTCATTTCTTGTGTTACGTGTATCCGAAGATAAAAGCCAAACTCTTGCTTGCGGTTACCACGTGTATGTTTTATATAGTAATGGATGATTATACGAGAGCTGCACCGATAGTAATGCAAAACTTGTTACAACTTCCCTATTGATTTACTCGAGTTGATGAAATTGCACATGTGGCTGGAGTAACTCCTTCTGTACAAAATAGTCTCTATACTTAACATTCTTTGCTGGAAGCTATACAATCGCTCTCTACAGAACCCAGCTCTCGAATCCTCTTTGAGAAAGTATTCTCTAAGTGCTTACGTATCATTCGCTATTGATAGGAATAATGCTGCTCTCATCTTAAAAATAATGTCACTACAACTGTCTGAGTTGATCAGTGTATCTTAAATTTCTTAGCCCTTTGAGAATAGATGTATCAGCGTTCGACGGATTCGTTCTTTGTTTGCAGATCACTACTATGATGCGTTGTTACCTCTTGTGTCACCAGACGCAAAGAGGTGCCTTACTGGCCTTGAACACTTCAAGTAAATCAGAACACCTTTAATTTCTTACCATTCAAATCTGTCGTCAGATGACATAACTTTGTTAAGAATTCCCATGCCCTAAGATTGCCACCACCTGTGCGGCACTGTGAGCACACTTTCCAAGGGGCGTTCTGTGAGTAATGCAAGACATTCTTACTCTGCCAGTTTCGGTTAACAAAATGCAGAATTTGTTGTGGGACATAGTGAAATATTCCCGCTTCAGCTCTTATAGAGACATGAACATCCGATAGGTGGCAGCGCTATACGTTGCCTTCAAAATTGCGTCTGTAACAGAGGTGCGTTCCAACCAGAGAGTTGACTTTATTTTGGCGGAAAACCGGTGCATCGCAAATATTTATAGGCGCCAGCAGAATGTCTACGGAAACCTGGCAGTGAACAAAAACACAATGAGTCGTTGGGCGAGGTGTCCGTCATCATCGTAACAAGGTTGCGCAAAACTATCTGCAGCGTTCCGGCGGGCCGCACACAGCTGTGACTACTGCAGTGTCGGAACATGAGGGCACTCTCATACGAGGTAATCGACGGATCACAAACAAACAACTTGCTACTTAACTGAACGTCTCTGTTGGTAGTACTGACATTCGTCCACTAAAAAGTGTGTGGCCGCTGGGTTCCTCGCGGAATTGCATCTGCGTTACGATGTTAATCATGACAATTTTTTGTCGAACATCGTCACAGACGATGAAACATGGGTCCGTCAGTTCGAACTAGAAAAAAACGGCAATACATGGAGTGGCGCCACACCACCTCTCAACATGTGGTCCAAATGGCTCTGAGCACTATGGGACTTAACATCTGAGGTCATCAGTCCCCTAGAACTTCGAACTACTTAAACCCCACATCACCTCTCCTCCGAAGAAAAAGGTCAAAGCTGCACCCTCAGCCGGTGTATTAATGGCGCGGTCTTCGGGGACGCAGAACGAGTTATTCTGTTTGATGTCCTCTTTTATGGTGCAACGACCAACTCTGAAGCGTATTCAGCTGCCCTCAGGAAATTGAATGAACTACTTCAGCGCTTTTGTCACGAACTTCTCCTTCTATATGACAATGCGAGTCCTCACATAAGTCTGTGCACCCAAGAGGAGGTCACAAAGCGTCACTGGACTGTTCTTCTTTATCTACCCTACAGCCCGGATCTCGTACCTTCCATCTGTTAGGCCAAGTGAAGGATGCAGTCTGTGAGAAGCGATACGTGGGTATGGGGGCTGTTACTGATGCAGCAAGACGTTGGCCAATCGACCAGCAGAGTTGTAACTCGCAGGAATAAAGGCCTGTCCAGTATTATGGCGTAAGGCCGTCACATTGATCGGAAATTGTTGAAAAATAGGGTTTTGTAGCCCAAAGAGTGGGGAATAATACGGAGTATTGGAATTCTGAATACAACCAACACACTTTCAGAAAAAAAGTGTTGCATTACTTATTCAACGCTCCTCGTAGGTGGGCAAATAGGTCACCAATTGTGACTTATCAGTCGGTGACAATCTATTCGCAGTCGATTTGTCTCCCCATGCACTGTTTCTATTTAAAGTTTTTTCTGTAAATTTTATCACCTACCTGTGCCTGTTACTCTTGTCGGTCGTGTTGACAGTGTATGCAGTCTGTAGGCTCCTGCGGACGTTGGACAATTTACGCCTCTCCTTCGACAAAATACAATGCCATTGCGCTGCTTATGTCTGGAGTCCATTACCAACCTCCACAAAAACAGAAACTATTGAAAGAACTGTTTAGAACAGGGGCAGTCACTCCATTCACAGATGCAATTTGCATTATGTGTATCAGTTAATAAACAGGCATGGCAAGTGTAGCTTTAATTTCAGAACATCTCACATAATAATAATAATAATAATAATAATAATGAAACACATAAAAATTTCGTTTAATGCCCGACTTATGACAATAATTTCAACTTGCCACGTTATCTTTGATCACACTCTGGGAAATGATGGTCACATGGAAAGCATCTCAAGGGCACTGGTCTAAATCTACAGTCCAGACAGAAGTGAGACTAGTCGGATAATGCTAGTCACCATATCTATATTACTGTGATGTGGGCAATATGGGACATCTTTAATTTTGCAGTATTGGTATTTTCCATGACATATTACGTATATAAAATATACGCTAGCCAAATACGCAAACAGACAAGGATACGCAACTAGAATTGCTCGAATACGGAAGGAGCCTAGATCAAATTTTCTTCCGGTCATCCTGATCGACATTTTCTATAATTTTGTTACATATGAACCTTTACTGTCTGTCTCATCAAAGATGATGTGATATCTATATTCGTCCTCAATGTACAAACACCACACACACACACACACACACACACACACACACACACACACACACACACACACACACACACACACATACGCACAATAGTAGTAGGAGTAATCCATCGAACTACAGACCTATATCATTGACGTCGGTTTGCAGTAGGGTTTTGGAGCATGTACTGTATTCAAACATTATTAATCACCTCGAAGGGAACGATCTATTGATACGTAATCAGCATGGCTTCAGAAAACATCGCTCTTGTGCATCGCAGCTAGCTCTTTATTCGCACGAAGTAATGGCCGATATCGACAGGGGATCTCAAGTTGATTCCGTATTTCTAGATTTCCGGAAAGCTTTTGACATCGTTCCTCACAAGCGACTTCTAATCAAGGTGCGGGCCTATGGGGTATCGTCTCAGTTGTGCGACTGGATTCGTGATTTCCAGTCAGGAAGGTCGCAGTTCGTAGTAATAGACGGCAACTCATCGAGTAAAACTGAAGTGATATCAGATGTTCCCCACGGAAGCGTCCTGGGACCTCTGCTGTTCCTGATCTACACTCCTGGAAATGGAAAAAAGAACACATTGACACCGGTGTGTCAGACCCACCATACTTGCTCCGGACACTGCGCGAGGGCTGTACAAGCAATGATCACACGCACGGCACAGCGGACACACCAGGAACCGCGGTGTTGGCCGTCGAATGGCGATAGCTGCGCAGCATTTGTGCACCGCCGCCGTCAGTGTCAGCCAGTTTGCCGTGGCATACGGAGCTCCATCGCAGTCTTTAACACTGGTAGCATGCCGCGACAGCGTGGACTTGAACCGTATGTGCAGTTGACGCACTTTGAGCGAGGGCGTATAGTGGGCATGCGGGAGGCCGGGTGGACGTACCGCCGAATTGCTCAACACGTGGGGCGTGAGGTCTCCACAGTACATCGATGTTGTAGCCAGTGGTCGGCGGAAGGTGCACGTGCCCGTCGACCTGGGACCTCACCGCAGCGACGCACGGATGCACGCCAAGATCGTAGGATCCTACGCAGTGCCGTAGGGGACCGCACCGCCACTTCCCAGCAAATTAGGGACACTGTTGCTCCTGGGGTATCGGCGAGGACCATTCGCAACCGTCTCCATGAAGCTGGGCTACGGTCCCGCACACCGTTAGGCCGTCTTCCGCTCACGCCCCAACATCGTGCAGTCCGCCTCCAGTGGTGTCGCGACAGGCGTGAATGGACGGACGAATGGAGACGTGTCGTCTTCAGCGATGAGAGTCGCTTCTGCCTTGGTGCCAATGATGGTCGTATGCGTGTTTGACGCCGTGCAGGTGAGCGCCACAATCAGGACTGCATACGACCGAGGCACACAGGGCCAACACCCGGCATCATGGTGTGGGGAGCGATCTCCTACACTGGCCGTACACCTCTGGTGATCGTCGAGGGGACACTGAATAGTGCACGGTACATCCAAACCGTCATCGAACCCATCGTTCTACCATTCCTAGACCGGCAAGGGAACTTGCTGTTCCAACAGGACAATGCACGTCCGCATGTATCCCGTGCCACCCAACGTGCTCTAGAAGGTGTAAGTCAACTACCCTGGCCAGCAAGATCTCCGTATCTGTCCCCCATTGAGCATGTTTGGGACTGGATGAAGCGTCGTCTCACGCGGTCTGCACGTCCAGCACGAACGCTGGTCCAACTGAGGCGCCAGGTGGAAATGGCATGGCAAGCCGTTCCACAGGACTACATCCAGCATCTCTACGATCGTCTCCATGAGAGAATAGCAGCCTGCATTGCTGCGAAAGGTGGATATACACTGTACTAGTGCCGACATTGTGCATGCTCTGTTGCCTGTGTCTATGTGCCTGTGGTTCTGTCAGTGTGATCATGTGATGTATCTGACCCCAGGAATGTGTCAATAAATTTTCCCCTTCCTGGGACAATGAATTCACGGTGTTCTTATTTCAGTTTCCAGGAGTGTATATAAATGACCTGGGTGACAATCTGAGCAGTTCTCTTAGACTGTTCGCAGATGATGCTGTAATTTACCGTCTAGTAAGGTCATCCGAAGACCAGTATCAGTTGCAAAGCGGTTTAGAAAAGATTGCTGTATGGTGTGGCAGGTGGCAGTTGACGCTAAATAACGAAAAGTGTGAGGTGATCCACATGAGTTCCAAAAGAAATCCGTTGGAATTCGATTACTCGAGAAATAGTTGAATTGACAGACTTGAGAATTGTACTAAGTACCTCGGTGTAAAAATTACGAACAACTTCAGTTGTAAGGACCACATAGATAATATTGTCGGGAAGGCGAGCCAAAGGTTGCGTTTCATTGGCAGGACACTTAGAATATGCAACAAGTCCACTAAAGAGACAGCTTGCACTACACTCGTTCGCCCTCTGTTAGAATATTGCTGTGCGGTGTGGGATCCTTACCAGGTGGGATTGACAGAGGACATCGAAAGGGTGCAAAAAAGGGCAGCTCGTTTTGTATTATCGCGTTATAGGGGAGAGAGTGTGGCAGATATGATACACGAGTTGGGATGGAAGTCATTACAGCATAGACGTTTTTCGTCGCGGCGAGACCTTTTTACGAAATTTCAGTCACCAACTTTCTCTTCCGAGTGCGAAAATATTTTGTTGAGCCCAACCTACATAGGTAGGAATGATCATCAAAATAAAATAAGAGAAATCAGAGCTCGAACAGAAAGGTTTAGGTGTTCGTTTTTCCCGCGCGCTGTTCAATGAAACCTCTGCCAAGCACTTAAATGTGAACTGCAGAGTAGTCATGTAGATGTAGATGTACAAGATATGCTACGTGGGGCAAAGCGAGCCTCAGTGCATTTAGTTAGTGTGAGTTGCCAACATTCAGAGGCAGGTATACATTCAGCAGCAAACCTATTGTTTCCTTTTAATTGACAGGTCCTTAACCTATTGTTCTGCTAAGTGGATTATAACCCCTGTGAGGATAATTATCTCTCTGAGAAATCTCCCCTGCCCCATCCCCCTCCTCCTCCTAACCCCTTACGAAAACTCCAAGTGTCCCCCCTTCGCCAGCCGCGGTGGTCTCGCGGTTCTAGGCGCGCAGTCCGGAACCGTGGGACTGCTACGGTCGCAGGTTCGAATTCTGCCTCGGGCATGGATGTGTGTGATGTCCTTAGGTTAGTTGGGTTTAAGTAGTTTTAAGTTCTAGGGGACTAATGACCACAGCAGTTGAGTCCCATAGTGCTCAGAGCCATTTGAACCATTTTTTGTCCCCCCTTCCCCTAGCTGATACAGGTACGCATTCAGGCCTGAGTTATTCGAATAGCCGCCTCCCATTATCAGTTTGACTGAGTAATTAGTTAAATTGATAAATTAATTAACCCTCCATCTGATAAACCCCCAACTCCCCCTTTCCCCGCCCAACTGCCAGGAAATTGGCGGCTCTTCGCTAGAGAGGAATGATCCCATGACAGGAAATTCAGTTTGTAGTGATTGGATCTCTCATGCTGATCATTCTCTGCTGTTTGGAAAGTTGCAGTTTATGTAAAATACATCGAAAAAAAGTAATTAAATCGATTGCTTTCTTTTATTCTGATCATGCCAGGTACATCGTCATGATACAGTCATCACATGTAATTACACTATTGAAAACCTTTCGATCGCAAAGCACACGCCGTGAGTCGTCAAGGATATGCTGGCCCACACACGCCATATGCACAGCTGCTTGGGATCCTGCAAAGTGACACATCTATCAGCAGCTGCGCCGCACACCAGTGTCCAGGAGTGTGCACTTGGGCCTGTGACTGACAGACCGGAGGTCACGCTAATCCTGAAACAATGCATCAGGTGGCGTCGACCCTTTGATATTGATAACTGAGAAATACCTGTCAAAACTCGTACTCTCTCTATCCCTCTCTCTTTCTCCTCCTGTAGCCTGCCAGTGCTGGACCTGCACGCACTGTCAGTTGTGGTCCAACCAAACCACAAACAAATTAGCGTTTACCTGGTAAGCTGCTGTGAAATACAGATGCATGGGAGAATTCCTACCAAGGCAAATGCCTAATTGGGAATCAAAATGGTTCAAATGGCTCTGACCACTATGGGACTCAACTGCTGTGGTCATTAGTCCCCTAGAACTTAGAACTACTTAAACCTAACTAACCTAAGGACATCACACACATCCATGCCCGAGGCAGGATTCGAACCTGCGGCCGTAGCAGTCGCACGGCTCCGGACTGCGCGCCTAGAACCGCGAGACCACCGCGGCCGGCAATTGGGAATCAGTCCAGAACTACTGATGAAGTCATAGAAGCTATTTACGACACATACACAGACACAGACATACGGAAACAGAGCAAATGCACTGCAGCTGTAGAATGTGTGGTTGGAGGTGGCTGGATGCATTAGTTTATATAGTGCTATACTATGCTACCCGACCAGAATAAATAGTGAATTAGCGCTAGATGTTGGCAACTGTACTACATTTAGAAGCAGTGGCATAAAAGCGACATTTCCAGATTAGTGTGACATCCGGTCTGTGTACCTGTGTCTGCAAGGGGGAAGGAGGAAGGTTGGACTTTTCCTGAGGAGTTGGAAGAAGGAGAGGGATGGTGGTGGTGGGGGGGGGGGGGTTGTTTCTCAGAAGGACACATTATCCCTAGGGGGGTCATAATCCACTTAGCAGAACAATAGGTTAAGGACCTGTCAGTGAAAAGAAAACAATACGTTTGTCTTTGAATACATACATCCCCCTGAATGTAGGTAACCTGCACTGAAAATACGAGCTAATGCCCACTTTGCCCCACTATTGGCTACGACAAACCACATCTAGGAAGGCTGACCAGAAACCCACAATCAACATCTGTAACTTTGTCATGAAAATCATTAGCATCGACAAGGGACAGCCATATCTCATCCACAGTTCACTGTTGGCGTACAATGTTCAATATTCGTCCTCAGTTTTTCACATGAACTATGCAGTGGACAGTTTCTAGATGCTTTACTGAACGGACTGTATGACATCAAGACAATCTGTTTTCAGATGTCTGTTTGGAGCACAAAGTTGCAGTTATTCCTATGTCCTCGCTATTCAGCAGCAATTCTCAGTGAATTTTTATCATCGGCGGGAAATCTAATTAACCCAGGGCCTACTCATAATCAACGAAACAAGTACAAACACTCTTATGACGAACGTTAGAATTTCGGAAGACGCACATTTATAAAAAACTGGGTGTTACTCATTCCATTTGCATTTCTGGATTCTGTTTGTAAAGAACCTACGTCGATACGTCGCATTCTGTGAATTCAGATACGAATGGTACATTTGAAGGTCTCATGCTAGTGGTGCTTAAAGATTATCAAGCAACAGCAGCATCATTTGACAGTAACCACGACGATTTCTATATCACTGGCATCAAATCAGTGTTGTAACATTTAAATTAAACAATATGTTGATTCAATCTTTACGAATTTTTCTGCAGTTAGCATTATCTGTCCTCGTTTCAAAGCAGCGCCTTCTCTTGGCTGCCAGGACGGCATGCAGCGTTTCTTGATAAAATTCATCGCATTCAGGAGCAGTGGGATTTGAAATTCCTTCCAGTCATTTTGACTGGGATTTATCGTGGTTTCTCTGAAACGTTTCAGACAATCTAGAAAGGGTCCTCTTGAAAATTCCTTACTAATTAGCAGCTCATCTTTGTTCACACTTAGAATCCGCCAACAAATAATGTTGGTGGTTTGTGAACTCACCTACGAAAAACGTAGAGGGAGATCTACACTGATGGTCAAAAACTGTATGACCATCTATTTAATAACGTGTTCGTCCACCTTTGAAAGGCGATACAACAGCAATTTTGCGTAACATGGTTTCGACAGTCCTTAGTATGTTTCCGGAGGTATGGGGCACCAATGAGTACTTCAGATATCGCAATTCCTGTAAATTGCGGTCCGATGTTTTGTGGTCGCGAAGTTGCCGCTCGGTATATGTCCAGACGTGAACTATCATATCAGGCGAATTTTGTGCTTAAGACATCAACGTGGGTTCTGTATGGTGCTCCTAGATCTACTGTAGCACAATTATGGCCTTGTGATACGGACAGTTATCCGGTTAGGAGATCCGATTACTGCCGTGGAAGACATCAAGCGTGATGGGAAGGGATGCAGGTGATCCACAATAACGTTCACATAGTCCACAGTTTACATGGTGCCTTTGATTACTGATATAGGTCCCACGGAAACCCAGGTGAATATCCTCCATAGTACAATACCGCTGCCAACCTGCTTCCTTCATGCGGTGAATATTTCGAGCAACAGTTCGCCTTGTTGTCGGCGTATTCAGACACAAACTTCGAATAAGTTTCCTTGAATTTACGTCTATGGTCACACACTCTTTGTTAACAGATTACCGGTTTCGATCTTTAATGACCATCATTATATCTGCAGAAAAAATTGAAAAAAAATCATATAAACATAAAGATTTGCTAAGTAGAGAAGGTTTCGAACTACATTTACAACTAAGTAACGAACTTTCTTGTAGCCAGTTTCAGTTTGTGTGGAAAGAGATTACTAGCAGAGTTAGGATTAATGTCGAGAAAATTACAGAGAGGCATAACAAGAAAAAAAATCTGAATTGATCAAACCTCGGAATGTACATATTGTAAAAAGCAACTATGGCATTGGGCTACGTCGTTTCCATCACAGCGTAGCTAGCCGGCCGCGGTGGTCTCGCGGTTCTAGGCGCTCAGTCCGGAGCCGCGCAACTGCTACGGTCGCAGGTTCGAATCCTGCCTCGGCCATGGATGTGTTTGATGTCCTTAGGTTAGTTAGGTTTAAGTAGTTCTAAGCTCTAGGGGACTGATGACCACAGCTGTTAAATCCCATAGAGCTCAGAGCCATTTGAACCATTTGAACAGCGTAGCTAATTTAACAAGTATTGTACTGAGTAGTGATGAAAATATGTTGCCGAATAAAGGTCTACAACGTAACATCACTCCACATGTTATTCAGGCAAATATTAAGCGACTAATAGTTGAAACTAAAATGACTTGCGATGCGGCTGGGATGACGAAATTAGAAATTGTGGACACATCTGTTAAGATCAATAAGGCGTTGTCTGTCCAAAATAGTTGTAATAATGTGGTTAATCACGAGAGCCGTATTTTAAAAGGTCTCAATACCAAGTTATAGAAGGAGAAAGCAATGGTCATTCGTGCTGACAAGGGGAACACGTCAGTTCTCATGTATAAAGATGATTACATTAGGAAAACAGAAGAATTTTTTGCAGAAAACGATATTATAGAAATTCTCAGAGACCCAACTGATAAGTTTCATATTAATTTGCGGCGAAAGATTGGCAGCTCCTAGTTTCTTCTTAACGATTATGAAAAGAAATCGCTTAAAATGATGACTGTCAGACTTCACCAGATCAGATCTCAAGTTAAGATTCACAAAGATGGAGATGCGGTTCGTCCGACTGTGAACAATATGTCATCACCATGCTATAAATTAAATAAGTTCCTTAATAATAAACTTAAATCAGTTTACACATTCGATAATTATTTTGGGGTCAAAAACAGTGCTGACCAAGCAAATATAATTAAGGGTATACATATACCAAATAATGCGACATTAGCATCCTTGGATGTATAAAATCTCCACAGTAATGTCCCAGTAAAAGAAACTATTGGCATTATTAGACGTATTCTCCTCTCCCACAACAAGGTTAGTACTGCAGAGTGTACTGAAGTAATTGAACTTCTAGATTTGGTCTTAGCTTATAATTTTTTTAACTTCAATTACAAAATTTATTGTCAAAAAGACGGGCTTGGGATGGGTAATAGCCTAGCTGGCACTTTAGCAGACATTTTTATCGATGATTTAGAACGTAAATTTTTTGCCAAGTATCCACAACTAAACGATTTATTACATACGATATGTCAATGACATTTTATTACTAATAGAAGGAGACACGAGTGAGGTCAACACATTTGCCCAAGCAATAGGTAGCATGCACCCAAAAATAACTTTTACTACTGAAACAGAAGAAGATGGCTTCATTAACTACCTTGACCTCACTATTAGGAAAGTTAATAACAAACATAAGTTTTCGATTTTTAGGAAACCAACTTGTACAGATATTGTCATCAATGCCTCCCCGATACAAAAAAGCTTTCTTCACTTCCATGGTTCACCGGCTCCTTCGTCTAACTTTGGACGAAAACGAAATACGTAAAGAACTTAGCATTTTAAAGCAGATTGCGGTAGCTAACGGCTTTTGTATAAATGACGTCACGCGGCCCTACTGTAGGCTAAAGAAACGTTTAACAAACAGCAGGCACACACACACACACACCCACACACAAAATAGAACCGGCAGAGATAGAATGAAAACCATTCCTATAGAATTTAACGGCAAAATGTCCCTGAGAATAGAAAAATGTTTTAAAAAGTATGATGACAGATGTGGCTTTCAGGTTAACAACAGCCTAAATTGCGAATAAAACATAAACTAAAAGGGAAGTATGATAAATTTGATGTCTCTGGAGTATACAGGATTGACTGCAGTAACTGTGACAAATATTATATCGGTCAAACAGGCCGCTCTTTTAAATTAAGGTTTAAAGAACACTCACAGCCACGAAACAAAACGGCTTTGGAACAGCATTTATCTGATAATGGTCATTCCATAGGGAGCATTGAGGATTGTATGCGAATTCTTCACAGAGTGGAAAAAGGCCGCGTTCTTAATTTATCAGACGAGCTTGAAATCTATAAAGCAAAAAAATAAAGAACCAACTAAACTGCTTAAGTGGCATCCCTGAAAAATGGATAAAAAAAGTTTTCGGAAGGTGGCTAGAAGCACAGAAAAAGGATACTCAAAAGTTGAATCAAATCAGTACAGTCATCTTATTTATATTATTTTATCTACATCTGCGAAACGTATAGTGTGTAACCTACAGAGCACTACACGAATCAGGATGATACTGATCATATAAACATGTGAAACAATAATTCTTGCGAAATACAACACATGCAATAAACGCTGACGTTTTGTGTGTGTATGGTTGTTTTCAGTGTGTCTATTGCAATACTAATTTATTGCATACAATTACAATACATTCATAAACGTTTCTCGGTCACCATACAGTGTCGTGGCGTAACATGAATATCTGTTGCTACAATTACGTGGGAATGGAAATAAAGTACTCGCAGGGAGATTCGATAGAGAGACCTCGCGCCTTGGGAATTAAGCACATACTCACTCGGCTACGGACCTCATGAATACTAGCGACTATATAAAGTACATAAGCGCGCCTAAAATTTTCAGACTCCTGTTTCTCGACGAGGTTGAGAGTAACGTCACGCTGTTTACATATGTTCAAGTCCAAGACGCGACCGATACAGCTTGTCAATACGAGTCAAATCGGTGAGGGGAAATTAATACGGTGTCCTTGCAAGACCATTATGCAACAAGAGTGGCGTGTCGTCAGACGATAGTAAATGTTCCTGGTTTCTATGAGACACAGTAATGCTGTGGTGCGGTTAACAGGTGCATCGCAATGTACGAAGGAAGTTGCATGGCAACTGTGTAAGTACTCGAAAGTTGAAGTACACGATACAGTATGATACTTGTGGGCAAAACGTCTAAGATGCACATAGGTGGACGATGCAAATCAAGTAGAATATTGACCACATGTAATGCTACATTCCGCAATAGTGAAATGGTGCCACCAATTTGAGAAAAGCCACACGGTCGTGGGTGTTCTGATGCATCATACAGCCCAGATCATTAACCACGCGAGTTCGATCTTTTCAGCCCGTTGACACGGCGTTTCTTGACTGTCTCTGTGACGAAAGAGCAGCTTGACGTCGTTGAGGGAATGAGCGACTGGCAGAACGTTCCGTCAGTTGTTTGCCGACTATGTTTTGGCTATGTTGAAAAATACAGTCATGCGTCTGCGTCACCTTGAAGTGTAGTGCAGCATTCAATAAAAATTGCTTGGCCTGTCCTGATACTGTGTAACTTACTGTTAGAAGTCACCTCGGATCTGTCAGTTACGCCACGTTAAGAACAACGTGTTGAGCTCTTTCTGCTAAGAATGCCAGAAACAATCAAAAGTCTTTTCCGGCAGTCGTTTAGCTTGTGCTGTTTTTCTAAAATATAATGTGGCGCTGTATAAATTCCTTATGAACCTACGTTTTTCCGCTCTGATTCTAAGGGTGAAGTTAAGTGGCTCTAGTTTTGACACTTCAAGGCCTCAAACCACATAAAATCCAAGAGACACAAATTATGTACGGTCCTGTAGTCCCGATCCTCTGTGTATTATCGTGTATGTTATATGTGGTATACAGTACATTTCAGTCATAGTTCCAACGTTCGGTAACGTCCGTGTATGTTTCTTGTAACAGTAAATTCCGCCACGCCAGTCTCACACTAAAAGCCGAACTCCGATTCGAACGAGCTCGTGGACAGAATATGTCCAGTTGTTCCTTTCGTTACATGTTGAGATGAGATGCGACACTAAGCAGAGGCGAGGCGGTGAGAATGCGAAACGAGGCTAGGTTCGCGCCGCTAGGGAAGTTCCGTTAGCGGGATCCGGGTCGCGCGCCGCTCTGCCCCAAATCCGGCGGCTAACGGTGCATCAGCTGCTGCCAACGCTGCTACCTTACATAACGCACCGCAAACACACACACACACCGCCAATCACACTACAATCGGTTGCGTCGTCCTCCGCATTAAGCGTTACCAAGAGCCAAGGACGCATCTGCCCGATTCCTACACCTACATTTGCGTACTCACCTCTAACCCAAACCTGCGCAGATTTCCTAAATCAGATCCAGTAAAACAAATGTTTTTCTTCACTTTGCTATCACAGATTTCACCTCGTATCAGGTATATCTCCTAAATGTGACACAAAAGAGTGGACGTTAACGGAGCAGTCCACAGCTCTTTCTCTCTCTCTCTCTCTCTCTCTCTCTCTCTCTCTCTCTCTCTCTCTGTATCTATTCATTGCTGAACACTTACATACCACAAGAAAACACACGTTATATTAACGTATACTGCCACAACTATAGTGGATGGTCACGGTATTGATTGTGACTACCATGGCAAAATACAAACTAATTCTGCAACTAAACACTGTAAAACTGTGTCACATAGCATCGGTATTACTCAGTCTATTGGTATACAATGACCTATGAGTATCGTGCTCTATGAGACCAAGGTTTCCCAATTGAAAGAGACCAATGTAAGTCATCTGGAGTCTCTGTAACTGTGGTTTCACTGGGGGATGGTAGTATTTCCATGGCTAGATGACGTTAGCTACGAACACGTACTGATATATCCACATTACAAAATAGAATTGTTGTTTACGTAAAATAATCGTCACATGAAAATGTGAACAGTAATTTAGAAAATATTATTGGAAGTCGTCGAGAACAGGAATGACGGAATATTAGAGTTGTATACCTCGTTCACAACGAGGCCATTAAAGACGGACCACAAGCTCAGATTAGTCAACAATAGGAAGTGTAATCGACTCATTTCAAAAGAACCATCCCAGTATCGGCATTCATGGATTTAAGGATATCACAGAAAGCTATATCTGGATGGTCGGATGAGGCTTCGAACCCGGTTTCTTGAGAATGAGAGTCTAGTTTCTTATCCGTTGCCCCACCTCAATAGATGAAAGTAGTTGTGGAGCAGGTTGAATAAGCATTCACGATCTATGGACATTTTAGCAAGTACATCGAACAAATCTATCACGTCGCTGAAGATCGACGAACACTGACCGTGACGATCACTCTTGCCTATATTATTGGGTACGACGAGCTGATGATGATGATGATTAAGAGGCAGGCAGTAAGCGTTCGAGCGTAGTCGGTATGAGATATGATTAATTCATAGATCATTGCCTTGCTGTGGCTTAGGCTCAAAATAGCATTCTCTAAATAGATTAAAGTAAGTGCTGGAATTAATCCTTTAACAAAGCAAAAGAGATTTCCTTGCCTCCACATACGCAGATCATTGATACTTTGTAGTGCAGGTGCTCAATTTGCTTTTATTTCTAGATAGAAAACCAGAGATATATGCCCATCTGAACTGCAGTCATATTGAAAATTCCAGTATAATTAAGAGATCCAACCATATTCCTGAATAGGCTATTCGAAGGGGTACAATTACAGATAAAGCTTAATCACATTTCTTTTCCCATATAACTGCTTGCAAAATACATCATTAGAAGCGTAATAAACTGAAAACGAATGACAGAATACGGAAATTTCTTCTATACCTAGAAAACAATTAACTGGTTATATGCCACAAATCTGTGGCAAAGATTTGGCGTATACTCTATAAGATGACTCATTAGTTTTATTGACCCTCAATACAAATTTTGAGAGAGTGCTGTAGTGTTTGAAAAAGTTAGGCGTGGTGTCTGATAGACGACTTAAGGCAGTCTTCCCACTGGATATCAGGCTTGATGTGTAGGATTCAGAATTGGAGACCTCTCAGATTCGTCAGCGTGGTAGATGCAGCCAGCGGTAAGAAACCCATTTACCACAGCATCTCAGTGTGGACGGGCATTATCTACAGGGAAGAGAAAGAGTAGACAAGTTGCACTTCTGAAAAGCTGATTTGTAATTACAAAACCTTATCTTTCTGTCTATGAAGATTAACAATATTCCTCTGCCTAACAAGAAATATGTGAAGATCCGCACTCCCACTAAACGCGAGACGGTACTTCTGGTTCCACTATATTTTTCCCCATCTTTGTGCCAGTCGCAAATGGTGCGCATAGAGAACGGTTGTCTAAATCCCTCCGTGTGAGCTCTAATTTCTCTGATTTCCTCGTCATGCACATTTCGTACGACAAATGTAGGAGTATTAATTTGTTTCCCACTCTTCCTGAAACGAACGACGTAAAAAATTTTAACAGTAGACATCTTCCTTATGCACAACGCATCTCTTGTAGCGTTTGCCACTCGAGTTTGTTGTGCATCACCGTAAAGCTGTCGCACCGGCTAAAGGATCCCGTGACGAAAATAACAGTTCTTGGTTGGATCTCCTCTATCTCATTTATTTATCCGACCAGCTTAGGACACAGACTTATGAGCAATACCCAAGAAACGATCTTACTACTTTCGTTGATGAATTAAATTTCCTAAAGTTTCATCCACTGTGGCTCAATCTGGCATCTGTTTTTCCTACAACTAGTATTATGTTGTCATTCCACTCAATGTAACTCCAGACCGTTAATTCCTAGGCAATTTACGAATGTCGTTCTTTCCAGTAATTCATGATGAATAGAGTAACAGAACAATAATGGACCTCTTCGCCTATCCATCCACAATAAGTTCCATTTATTTAGATCAGGCCAGTTGTCAGTCCCTGCATCAATCATCGACCCTACGAAGGTCTTCTTGCATATCCCTACACAATTCTGACGTAGCAACCACCCTATCGTCGTCTGCAAACAACGTCATGAAGCTTCAGACGGAACTGGGAAGATCCTCTATATATCGTTAACGGCAACGGCACTAACACTCCCTTGGCGCACTCCCGAAGTTTATTTTAAATCCGAGGATTCGACCCCTTTAAAAATTAAGTTCTGAATCCTGTTATAAATATGATTCAACATCGGTAAGCCAGTATTTTGTTCACTAAACGTCAGTGTCTAACAGTATCGAACACGTTACGCAACCCAAGCTATGCGGCATCCACCTGAACGCTTTTCTCTATGTCACTCTGAACTTCATGGACGAACAGAGCGAGCTTTATTTCGCAGGATCTCTATTTACGAAACTGATTATTGGGTTTCGTAAATGAGATTTTAGTTTTCTGAAAACGTTATAATGTCTTAGCATAAGACACGTTTCGTAATTCTAGAACAGGCTGAGGTCAGCATATAGGCCTGTAATTATGTGCACGTGTCCGATGACTCTTCTTGAAAACGGTAATGACCTTTGCCTTCTTGCAATCGCTTGGTACATTTCGTTGCTCTGCGATAAACTGCTGCTGTAAGTTGAACATAATCTATCAAATAATCTAAATAGTCTCACAGGTATTTCATCCGGTCCAGATGCGCTTCAACTGTTTGTGGTTTTAGTTGATTTTCTACCCTGAGATCACTTGCATCAGAGCCTATAGTTTCGATATTTGTACCCGTATACACCCTACGGTGGGTGAGTCCTACACTGTCGGAACCATGGAATAGGACAAATTGCAGTCAGTCTGTGAAATGCAGATAGTAAAGAAAATGCCACTCTAGACGTAGCTGCGTGCTCTTTAAAAAACTGCGTTACAGATATTGTTGGATTTCACTGTGCAGGTGATACCAGATTTTGGTCATGTAGTGTCATCTTAGGCGGCCTCGTACTGACATGGGAAGCAGAACAATTTGTGAGATGTAGAACCTTACTTAGTCTTTGGTCTGTATATGACAGTTTCAAGGTGGTTAAGGATCGAAAGGCATCTCTCTGGCATTGCATCACAAACTTCATCAACGTACTGGGTTTCACTCAGGGCAAAACGTACTACGACAGTAAAAGTCTGATGTCCTGTTCTTCGTTATCTTTGAATAAAGTGCCTATTCGAAGGAGGAATCACTCTTTCCCTAGACAGATAGCATAAATCTGACTAGTGGAGAAATGCTGATGGTCATTTCAAGCGATTGCTCCTATTTTCTCTTTCCATTTTCTTCTTTCTCTGATTATACGTAACATTGTGTTCTCTCTCCTCTGTATGTCGAAAAGGAGTAAAATTATAGTCAGCCTCCACTCCTTCCCTGACGAAAGTTCAGTATGTCGGAAGATTAACGACAAAAGCGACCGTCGAGCTTAGAAACTGGTAATGTGTAATAGTTGAGAAATGACGCAACAGTGGTGAATCAGCTGATTCCTTGCTATACTGAATATGCACCCCTACTAGAAACTGCATATTATTCTAGTAGACATCCTTTCTACTAATGGCGATACGTGTAGATTGGAGTTTATTCTCTCAGATCCACCTCAAATTTTGTACTTTTCTTAAATAGTCGATTGACGTGATTTGGCAGCTTTGTTGTACTCTGTTCTGTAGATGAGCGTTTATGGGCTTGGTGGTCCGTTCTGAGGAAATACAGATTTATCAAAGCTTTTATTAAAATTTAAAAAATCATAAATAAGGAGCATCAATGTAGTTACCAACAAAGAATCACAGAGGAACATTTTTAGGATCTTATAATCACGACTCTTCTAGGCTTATATGCATACGAATGCGCATGTCCTTTCTAATCTATCTGGAAATTTTCCACAGTAAACAGCCAGATTTTTAATTATGAAAGTCGAAGTAGAAATTATCCTCATACGGAAGTGTAAATGAAGCATCTGTATCAGAGAAGTGTGGTGTATCAATCTGATATTACCCTGAATGCTGCACCTGAAGAAATCATACACAGGAAAAATTAATCTCTACTTAACAAGAAAAAGATGGCATCTTTTACTTACTAAATCACTGAAGAGTATATCCCTTAATTGAACATTTTTTATTCCATGTATAATCAGTGTTACGAGTATTACAACACAAAGAAGAATACATGTGGCTAAAATGAAATTCATTTTACAGACTAGGTGCATGACACTACTCAAATGATTAAGACTACAGGATTATACATAATATCAGATCTCTTTATAGTGTGATACTCAATTTGTGCTATCACGCCATTCAACGTCATGCAAAGAACGAAACAGAGTCGATTTGTTCCTGACAAATTCCCCTTCACGGGGTTCATTTCCCAATCGAAAAAGCATCAGCAGTTCATGTAAGGTGTGGAAGAATAAATTCTTGACCAACAACTTCCCAGAGGAGTCTAACAGTCACCTTGTCGGACAAACGAGCAAGCCTGAAAAACATCGTTTCATCAAAAAACTTTCACATTTCTCACTATAAATATCTGGGCATTGCACTACTGTAAAGTGACACAGCGAGGTGGATGAAGTAGGGGCATTATCTTGGACTCAAACATCTCGCCGAGGTGGCTATTTGTGTTCAAAATGCACTCAGTAAGTAGCATTTGAGATAGCATGCTGTATTCAACACCAACTCAAACCATCATATTTGACACTCTGCAAAGACTGTCATTTCCAGATGATAAAATTCGGCAGAATGCATACCTTAGAAGTAAATGGCGTTTTACTGTCGACGTAGACAGGTGAACATCCATTACACAGCTCCAACGTCGATCCAATATTTGAGCAACACTAGCAGAGAGGCCTGCGATCATCTCATACGCTGGTCCAGTACATGCTCGTCGTTGGTTTTACCTGTTGATTTTATATCACTGCCTGAACAGTATGACGTAGAAGGACCCATGTATCACAACATGACCAATATTTTTAGATAAATCAGTCTGCAGTGTTAGAACTCACATATTGATACTGAACCCATTGACGTGGACATGCCATAATGGTGCTGTCATTCACATTCCCATTTCATTGGACTGCTCTTCAGTGCATATGCTGGCCGTGACACTGATCTTTACAATTCCATAAGGCATTAGCATAGAAAGCTTATCCCACCGGTGGTATACTGCTATTGTAATTAGAATTTCACCTTGCTGAAGTCATTAGCAGTATTATTTAGGAGAATTTCGATGATGCATGGTCGAAGTTGGATGGCTTAATAATTTTCTTGCTGTGAAAACTTCTACGTGACGCAACTTCTGCGGTCATTGGACGTTAGCTACAAAGATGAGTTCAGCTAATTGACGAAACGTAATGACTCGACGCGACGCATGCAGTAGTTTGCGCTAGTGTACACCAACTGCACTGCCGTATTACGTTCATACACGTGGCGGAAATGAACGTTACATCGATGAGGCTGTGCAAATGATCCCCGTGTTGAGGCGATTCGCTAGATAAGGCGTAGCCTTCCCGACATCTTGTATGGAGATTCTGCATGAGCTGGAGGTCACCTAGATTCCATGCTGGCCGTGCCTTCTGCAGCCAACATGTTTACAACCAGGAAAGAAGTCATAAAACATACTCAATGGAATTCCTCCTTCGAATACGAGGATTTCTTAGTCTGTGACCTTCAGCCATTTCATTTACTGTCCGCCGCGCGGGGCAGCCACGCGGTCTTAGGCGCCTTATCACCGTCTGCGCGATTCCCCTCGTGGGGGTTCAAGTCCTCCCTTGGGCATGGTGTGTGTGTTGTCCTTCGTGTAAGTTACTTTAAGTTAGATTAAGTAATGCGTAAGCTTAGGGCCCGATAACCTCAGCAGTTTGGTCCCACAAGACCTTAGGACAAATTTCCAAAATTTCCAATTTACTGTACGCGATTAGGAAAAAAGTTATGCGCGAGTAGATGCATGCAACGAAATTCTTAAGAAGAGAAAAATGAGTTATTACATATACACACTTGAAGTCTGTTCGTTCAAGTAGTAACGGCAATTACGGTAACGGTTACGAGGATTGAAAAATAAATGTACATATAACTGAGCGTAAACAAAGCATAATGAATGACGTTCAAAAAGTGGGAGGTAGTAGATCCACTTAACAGATTCTTCTCTTAATCAGCTGTTTATAGCATTCTGTGCGGAAATTTAGATAATTGTTGATAGCTAAGGAATGTGAAAGGGCATATAGAAATAGTTTTAAATTGGGTACTGAAAACCTATGTTAACGGATAAAACTTAAGTCCGACAGCTAGCAACAGAGACTACTTCACTACAAAGTTAAATAGAGTGCGGTGTCAGCTAATTAGCTTAAAAATGAATGCTACAAGCTTAGAGCTTTTATGTGTTGCTGCAGTGTTTAGTCCTATAATAAACAATAAAATTACATGTGTTATTGAACCAAAACACTATGACCACTGTTCGCCACGAGGCCCAATGTCTCCTGGTAGCTTTATGGGCACGTGACGTGGTAAGAAAAGTATGTAAGCGGAGAAGACACAAATGGGGAATCATCGTTCCAAAATTGTTCAAATGTCTCTGAGCACTACGGGACTTAACTTCTGAGATCATCAGTCCGCTAGAACTTAGAACAACTGAAACCTAATTAACCTAAGGACATCACACACATCCATGCCCGACGCAGGATTGGAACCTGCGAACGTAGCGGTCGTGCGGTTCCAGACTGAAGCGCCTAGAACCGCTCGGTCACAACGGCCGGCGGGAATCATCGTGGCGCCTGTGGTCGAGGGCGAACATTTATGGCCCGATGCCTGAAACCAGCATCACAGAAACGGCGAAATGGATGGCCGTCCACGTGTAACTGTCGTGAGCGTCTACGGAAAGTGGTTGAAGGACGATGAAACTACGATTAGGCGAAAGGCTTGCTGTTTCTGTAGAGCAGGATAGGTGGCGAATGGCGATTGTGGCACATTTGAAGGCGGAATATAATGTTACGCAGGCACAAGTGTTGCGGAACACATCGTTCAGAGATGTGTAGAACATGGGACTCCGCAGCAATCTCCACGTGCAATGGTCTCGCGGTTCTAGGCGCTGCAGTCTGGAACCGCGCGACCGCTACGGTCGCAGGTTCGAATCCTGCCTCGGGCATGGATGTGTGTGATGCCCTTAGGTTAGTTAGGTTTAAGTAGTTCTAAGTTCTAGGGGACTAATGACCACAGCAGTTGAGTCCCATAGTGCTCAGAGCCAATTGAACCATTTTTGAATCTCCAGGTTTTTCGATGTTGACACAAGGGCATCGTCAGTTACTATTGCAGTGAGCTCGGGATCATCGAGAGTGGACCTTGGATCAACAGAAATATGTAATGGGGTTGGATGAATCACGTTATTTGTTACCTCATGTCTATGGTCGTGTCCGTATACGTCATCATCAAGGCTAATGACAGCTGGAAAATGCACTGCACCATGCGCGCATGATTGTGGAGGCAGTATTATGCTATGAGGAACATTAACCGGAACATCTATGAGACGGCCGGCCGGTATGGCCAAGCGGTTCTAGGAGCTTCAGTATGGAACCGCATGACCGCTAGGTCGCAGGTTCGAATCCTGCCTCGGGAATGGATGTGTGTGATGTCGTTAGGTTAGTTAGGTTTAAGTAGTTCTATGTTCTAGGGGACTGATGACCTCAGATTTTATGTCCCACAGTGCTCAGAGCCGTAAGGGAAGACACGAAACATATAGCCATACAGGCTGTCCAAAATAACGTTCAAGGGCTCCACAGCTGTCATGGTGCCATCGGCTACCAGCATACATCTCATATACGGTTCAAATGGCTCTGAGCGCAATGGGACTTAACATCTGAGGTCATCAGTCCCCTAGAACTACTTAAACCTAACTAACCTAACGACATCACACACATCCATGCCCGAGGCAGGATTCGAACCTGCGACCGTAGCGGTCGCGCGGTTCCAGACTGCAGCGCCTAGAACCGCTCGGCCACCCCGGCCGGCCAGAATGGTGGTTCATTGGTTTCAGGAGCATGACATGGATATAGCGTGAACCAGAACTCCATCGACAAACTTTTAGAGATAGTAGCATGGACTGAAACAAGAAAAAATGACCACTAAAAATGCGTCTAAAATGTATATCTTAAGAGTTAAGGGCACTACTTCTTCGACCCTGCGAAACAAACGTATTGTACTAAAACCTTTATTGCTTCCTTATGCAGGAGTGGCAGTATGGGCCAAAACAAGAAAAATTACTCACTAAATACGGGCACTAAAATGCATACCTTAAGAGCTATGAGCAATCGTTTAGTGCAAGTGTTGCACAGTAGCAAGATGAACAAGTGCTGATAGTCCTTAAGGTATACATTTCAGAGCCCATGTTAACTAGTCATTTCTTTCTTCTTCTGGCCCATACTGTAGTAACTACAAGTGTTTAATGACAGCAACGACATACAATTATTAATTTTAGCGGCAAAGAGCCGGGCACCTTTATTACACAAGAATTAGAGAGCATTAACTGAAGAATACCAGTCAAAGTAGAGTCCAATCATATGCTATGAAGTCCTATAATGACACGTAACTTTCCAAATATGAGTTGAACTTCACTTAGGACGGCTGATGCAAGAGACAGCAAGGCCGCGGAAATGCTCGTCCGGCTGTGGCGCTGTCATCGAGCGAAGCAGGCCCCCTCGTATTGCCTTCTAGCGGGCGGTACCGAATACGTACATTGCGGTCGTGGTGGTGGTGGTGGTGGTGGTGGTGGTAATGGCGTATGTGGTGGTGGTGGCGTATGTGGGTGCGCCGCCATACAAAGCATCTCTGAAAGTCTTTCGGCAGACTTTTGGCTCACTCTATATACGCAGGATGTTAGGCGTACAAGTGCAGATGTTATTATTGGTCACTGAGGACAGTCTACTGAGTAACATTACATCAGTACTTTATTTTCAGACAAATAATTGTAGCTATTTGGAAAAGCATGTTTTTAGTTACTTAGTACGCTCAAATATATGTGGCAAGAGCAGGTCGTTGATGGTTATTTTTCCCTGGGGAGTAGGTCAGGTGCTGAAGTGTTAACACTTGGACAAAGGTCGGTAAGTCTATACAGACAAGCGTAGCAGTTATGACCGTACAGAAAACATCACGTGGTAAACTGTGTTGATGTGTGTGAGGGAAGACTGTTAGATGCTAAGAAAAAGCAACTAACTCTTTGAACTGTGTACGCATTTAGGTATCAATGTCCAATATGTGCACTTATACCCCTAACATCCTGTACATGTATACAGGGTGGATCTCCATTTTCTGTGATGTTTCCAAGGATAAATGCAATTTCATTTTTGCACTGTGTAACTGGATTTAGCCCAGATAAATACTGTACATCACGTCTTCCATACGACGCCCAGTGTCAACGAAAAGTGCCACTTTGATTCCCATTACAAACGAAGTTATTTGTAAAGCAGAATTTGACGTGTCTATTGGATAAAGCGGCGGCCAGTTAGTCTACTGGGATATATATTTTATCGATGTTTATTAACAGCGGCATTGAAACACAAAGAATAACCTGAACTTCAGCAGCGACTGATTGGCGCTGTAGCAGTCAGGGAGGGCTTCGCCGCACGTGAGTCGCTGCCGGAGTACTACATATTCTTCGTGTTTTAATGTACCTCTTACTACGTATCGATAAAATAAAAGTCCCACTATACTAATTGGGAACCACTCTATCGAGTGGGTGCGTAAAACTCCGCTTTAAGTATCATATTGTTCCTGAGAAAAAAATAAACGGACGCTTTCTATTCATATGGCGTGTTGCATAAAAGACGTGATGTGCAGTATGTGTGTAGGCTGACAGCCGAAACATCAGAGGAAATACGCCAGACGACTCTTATTAGGGACACCCAGTATGCGTTAGAAAACGATACCGACAAACTGCAAGGAGTCGTAGAGGCTGCCCTGAGGAACAAATAGAGGATAGAAACCCATGTCCGGAAACGTCATCCAACTACGCCACAGAGCCGTCAAGGTTATAGGCACCGGCGCATATACACTCCTGGAAATGGAAAAAAGAACACATTGACACCGGCGTGTCAGACCCACCATACTTGCTCCGGACACTGCGAGAGGGCTGTACAAGCAATGATCACACGCACGGCACAGCGGACACACCAGGAACCGCGGTGTTGGCCGTCGAATGGCGCTAGCTGCGCAGCATTTGTGCACCGCCGCCGTCAGTGTCAGCCAGTTTGCCGTGGCACACGGAACTCCATCGCAGTCTTTAACACTGGTAGCATGCCGCGACAGCGTGGACGTGAACCGTATGTGCAGTTGACGGACTTTGAGCGAGGGCGTATAGTGGGCATGCGGGAGGCCGGGTGGACGTACCGCCGAATTGCTCAACACGTGTGGCGTGAGGTCTCCACAGTACATCGATGTTGTCGCCAGTGGTCGGCGGAAGGTGCACGTGTCCGTCGACCTGGGACCGGACCGCAGCTACGCACGGATGAACGCCAAGACCGTAGGATTCTACGCAGTGCCGTAGGGGACCAAACCGCCCAGCAAATTAGGGACACTGTTGCTCCTGGGGTATCGGCGAGGACCATTCGCAACCGTCTCCATGAAGCTGGGCTACGGTCCCGCACACCGTTAGGCCGTCTTCCGCTCACGCCCCAACATCGTGCAGTCCGCCTCCAGTGGTGTCGCGACAGGCGTGAATGGACGGACGAATGGAGACGTGTCGTCTTCAGCGATGAGAGTCGCTTCTGCCTTGGTGCCAATGATGGTCGTATGCGTGTTTGGCGCCGTGCAGGTGAACGCCACAATCAGGACTGCATACGACAGAGGCACACAGGGCCAACACCCGGCATCATGGTGTGGGGAGCGATCTCCTACACTGGCCGTACACCTCTGGTGATCGTCGAGGGGACACTGAATAGTGCACGGTACATCCAAACCGTCATCGAACCCATCGTTCTACCATTCCTAGACCGGCAAGGGAACTTGCTGTTCCAACAGGACAATGCACGTCCGCATGTATCCCATGCCACCCAACGTGCTCTAGAAGGTGTAAGTCAACTACCCTGGCCAGCAAGATCCCCGGATCTGTCCCCCATTGAGCATGTATGGGACTGGATGAAGCGTCGTCTCACGCGGTCTGCACGTCCAGCACGAACGCTGGTCCAACTGAGGCGCCAGGTGGAAATGGCATGGCAAGCCGTTCCACAGGACTACATCCAGCATCTCTACGATCGTCTCCATGGGAGAATAGCAGCCTGCATTGCTGCGAAAGGTGGATATACACTGTACTAGTGCCGACATTGTGCATGCTCTGTTGCCTGTGTCTATGTGCCTGTGGTTCTGTCAGTGTGATCATGTGATGTATCCGACCACAGGAATGTGTCAATACAGTTTCCCCTTGCTGGGACAATGAATTCACGGTGTTCTTATTTCAATTTCCACGAGTGTATAAAACACGTGGGGTCGCAAGCGACGGGAAATAACCCTATAGTAAGTGACAACTAAACACTTGACGTCACCACATGACGTACTTAGTTGTAGGTGCAGCGTTTGAGCTTATCGGTCTGTTAGATCTGATGATCCCAGACCAAGTGAAGAATCCCGTCGGTGTGGCTCTGGAGCCACGTGGGGCTCAGGTTTCGTCTTGCGTCTGGCAGGCAATATTTATTTCATTGGGTTAAACAATTATGTGTTTACCTTAAGGTAAGATTTATTATTTTATTTACCGGTCTCGAGGTCTCCACTGGTTTACAGCAAAGTACAGCACAACAAAAACCTACCTTATTAGACACAAATAAATGAGTGTAAGTTTCAGAGTTGTGTGGTTGCCTGTAACCGATAACGTTTTCTTCACTAAATAATAACTGCAAACAAAGAAAAGCAGTAACAAAAGGAAAGAAGCACAAAATAAGAACAGCTTCTACCTGGTTACAGCGAGGACAGTAATTTTGCAACTTTTATGTTCACAGCAGATCACATTTACACAAGTTCAAAATATGCACTGTTTGCTCGAATACAACTATTCCATCGTTCAATCTTCGCTTCACGCTCAGGCCAAATTGCTGCATCTGCGGCGAGGTGCGTCAATTGGTGACATATGTTCAACATATCTCAACAATTTTTGGGGTATTTCTTGATATTTGCGACCCCATGTGTCTTATATCAAATTAGTTGTCTCAGCGACGTCTACGTCGCTTCCGGGGTTTTTAAACGTTAGTAAGAATCACGCTGTATACATGATTAATTAATTTTCTGTCACTGCTCGACAGAATACGATAATAATATATAAAAGGAGGGTAATCCCAAAAGTAAGGTCTCCTATTTTTTTTATAAGTACAGAACTCTGTGTGGCCGTTGGTCACTCTGTTACGAAGAGTGCTTCACGCGCTGTGTGTAAATATGCGCACGACGTGCTGCGCTGAGGCCCTCAGTCTTGGCTTGGCAGTTGTTGAGAATGAAGCTAACGTTGGATGTTACCGATAAGTACGAATTACGCACAGTTATTCGGTTTTTGAACGCAAAGGGCACTGCGCCGATTGAAATCCATCTCCAATTGACAGAAGTATATGGTGAGTCGTGAACGGATGTCAATAATGTTCGTAAGTGGTCTACAGAGTTTGCAGATGGTCGGAAACTCACGAGGAACAAAGGAGCGAGAGACAGTCAATTTCTGAGGAGAGAGTGTTGAAGGCTGAGCAAAGCATACGTGAAGACCGGCGGGTCACCCTGGATGATCTCTGCACGTTGGTTTCTGAAGTTTCCCAAAGCTCCGCTCACAGAATTTTATCTGCCACGCATGCTGACTGAGAACCACATGCGGCAACTAGTTGATGCTTCCAAGCATTTCTTCACCGCCTTGCAGCCGAGCAGGACGACTTTCTAGACTCAGTTGTCACGGGTGACGAAACCTGGGCATACCACTTTACACCTGAGACCAAACAACAATCACGCCAGTGGCGGCGTCCGTCTTCGCCAAAGCCGCGGAAATTCAAACAAACGCAGTCTGCAGGTAAAGTCATGACAACCGTTTTTTGCGATCGGGAAGGGGTATTGTTCATCCACTGGTACCACAGTTAACGCTGACAGGTACTGTGAGAATCTGAAAAAACTCAAATGGGCTATTCATAACCGGAGAAGAGGAATGTTGAGCAAGGGCGTACACATTCTCCATGACAACGCTCGCCCACACATCGTTCGGCAAACCGTTGCTCTCCTGCAGCAGTTTCAGTGGAACATAATGAGGCACCCACCCTATAGTCCTTACTTGGCGCCCAGTGACTATTTGGCCGGAAAGCGATTCAGTTCCGATGACGAGGTTAAAGAAAAGGTTCATAACTTTCTGAACAGTATGGCGGCGAGCTGCTATGACATGGGCATACAAAAACTGCCACGGTGTCTACAAAATTGCCTCGACAGAAATGGCGATTATGACGAAAAATAGCCAAACGTTAAAGCTGTAAACTGATGTAACCCATTGTAGAAATAAACAGGTCTATGTACGTATCAAAAAAGGAGACCTTACTTTTGGAATTACCCTCATATATATATATATATATATATATATATATATATATATATATATATATATATATATATGGAGCCAAAGAAACTGGTGCACCTGCCTAATATCGAGTAGGGCCCCCGTTGGCACGCATAAAGTACCGCAACGCAACGTCCAACGTGGCAACGACTCGGCTAACGTCTGAAGTAGCGGTGGATGGTACTGGCACCATGAATTCTGCAGGGATGTCATAAATCCGTAATAGTACGAGGGGGTGGTGATCTCTTCTGAACAGCACGTTGCAAAGCATCCCAGATATGTTCATTAATGTTCATATCTGGGGAGTTCGGGGGCCAGCGGAATTGTTTAAATTCTGAAAAGTGTTCTTGCAGCCACTCTGTAGCAATTCTGGAAGTGTTGGGTGTCGCATTGTATTGTTGGAATTGTCCAAGGCCATCGGAATCCACAATGGACATGAATGGATCCAGGTGACCAGACAGGATGCTTACGTACGTGTCACCTGTCAGAGTCCTATCCAGATGTTTCAGGGGTCCGAAATCACTCAAACTGCACACGCCCCACACCATTGCAGAGCCTCCAACAGCTTGAACAGTCCCCTGCTGACATGCAGGGTCCATGAGATTATCTGCATACCCGTACGCGTCCATGCGCTCGATACAATTTGAAACGAGACCCATCTGACCAGGTAACAAGTTTCCAGTTATCAATGATCCAGTGTCGGAGACGATGGGCCCAGGTGAGGCGTAAAGGTCGTGTCGTGCAGTCATCAACGGTTCACGAGTGGGCTTTCAGCTGCGGAAGTTCACATCGATTATGTTTCGTTGAATGGTTAGCATGCCGACACTTCTTGAGGTCCCAGCACTGAAATCTGCAGCAATTTGCGGAAGGGTGGCACTACTGTTGCGTCGCACGATTCTCTTCAGTCGTCGTTGGTCCAGTTCTTGCAGGATCACTTTCCGGCCGCAGCGACGTCGGAAATCTGAGGTTTTACAGGATTCCCCATATTCACGGTACACTCGTGAAATGGTCGTACTGGAAAATCCCCACTTCATCGCTACCTCGGAGATGCTGTGTCCCATCGCTCGAGCGTCGACTATAACACCACGTTCAAACTCACTTCAGTCTTGATAACCTACCTTCGTAGGAGCAGTAACCGATGTAACAACTGCGTCAAACACTTGTTGTCTTATGTAGGCGTTACCGACCGCTTCGCCGTATTCTGCCTGTTTAAATATCTCTGTATTTGAATACGCATGTCTATACCAGTTCTTTGGCGCTTCAGTGTGTATTTGTGTAGGGACAATCTGGTGAATTTTTTGCCGTAAGCAAGTGATGTTTAATATTTTTTGCTCCAGATTTACGACACTTAAGTGTCGTATAATTAAAAACGTTGTAATATTCAGTCTGTCTTGGACGAAATATCAGGAATATCCTAGGCCTGGAAACTCGCTGTAAGGAAATTTGATGTTATGGAAGACAAGAAAGGTAAAAGATTAGGAGCCTTTCACTAGATAATTAAAACTGCAGCCATACATGTCTTACCAATGTCTAGTAAAACCCTTTCTGAGATCTGTAACCATTACTCCACGAATATTGGACACAAATAAAACTCTAAGTTGTCAGTTAGCTAAGTTTAAGTACTGATATCAAAAGCCTATTAACGCGATACTGACATCCTGTCTGTAAAGGGGACATTAATTTATCACCTATGTCTTTCAACATATCTGATAAAAGTAATGGCCGAGCGGTTCTAGGTGCTACAGTCTGGAACCGCTACGGTCGCAGGTTCGAATCCTGCCTCGGACATGGATGTGTGTGGTGTCGTTAGGTTTAAGTAGTTCTAAGTTCTAGGTGACTGATGAGCTCAGAAGTTAAGTCCCATAGTGGTCAGAGCAATTTGAACTATATGATAAAAGTAAATACTGCTATTAGTTCAGGAGGGACCGAATGGTGCTTTCTGGGTGATTGCGGAACGATTCACTTTCAAAGCCACTGACGGAAAAGAAATTACAACACCAAAAAAGAATGAATGTAGGGAAAGAAATTTTGGGAATACATTTGTCTAGTTATATTTAAGTGATTAACATTGCAAGATCAAAGGTTAATGTAAGCCCGAGATTAGTCATTGGAAATTTCAAATTCTGGTACATTAATAACCGAGGTAAGTACCAGAATGTTGAATGCAAGCATACAAATGTGAATGCCTTGTGTTGCAGAGATGGCGGATGTCATTTTGTGGAATGATATTCCATGCCTGCTGCTGTTGTTTGGTCAATACAAGGACTGTTAATGCTGTTTGAGGATGACGCTGGGGTTTTCGTCCGACGATGTCCCATACGTGCTCGATTGGAGACAGATCTGGTGATCGAACAAGCCTAAGGAACATGTCGACACTGTAGAGCATGTTGGGTTATTACAACGGTATGTGGATGAGAGTTATCCTCTTGGAAAGCATTCCTTGGAATGCTGTTCATGAACGCTAGCACATCAGGTGAATCAACAGACTGACGTACAAATTTGTCTCAGAGTGCGTGCATTAAGCACAAGAGTGCTCCTGTCATACGAAATTATACCACAGACCATAAACACACTGTCGGTCCAATGTGTCTATCACGCAGACAGATTAGTTTCAGAACGTCAAGTGGCCCACTTCTAATCAATACACGGCTACCACTGGAACCCAGGCTGAACCAGTTTTTATCAGAAAATAGACTAGACCTTCACCTTGCCCTCCAATGAGCCCTCGCTTGATACTATTGAAGTCGCAAAGGGCGGTGGTTTGGGGTCCATGGAATGCACGTTATAGGTCGTCTAGCTCAGAGTTGCCTTGACGTAAACGAGTTGTATCAATGGTGTCTGTTCTTTCGATGACAGTTACTATCTTCATATATAGTTGAAGGCTACTCGGCCATTTACCTTCGTCTCTGCTAATACGCACAGGTTGCCCGAACTCTTACGGGAATCGTCACCTCAGATGGCGCGAGTAATGAGTAGATGGGCAAATATCTATTAGGAACATTATGAATGTACATTGTGGACAGTTGGGAATGTGGGTCTCACGTGAAGCGTGCAAGAGATAAGTCCGTGCAGTCGCGCTATTCATCTGTGTACTTGGCTTAAATGGACACCGGCACGGTAGCTCAGCGTATTCGGTCAGAGTGTTTAGCTACCCTCTGTAATAAAGAAACTGAGTGAACGGATTAACGAACAACCTGAACGAGTGTCATCCGAACGTCCGCCACGTACAAATTCAACGACCAATACAGAACAAAATACAACAAAAAATGGATGGTAGAGCACTTGCCCGCGAAAGGCAAAGGTCAGCCGGCACGGTAACTCAGTGTGTTTCGTCAGAGGGTTAGCTGCCCTCTGCAATAAAAAAAAACTGAGTTAATGGATCAACGACGAACTGAAACGGGTGTCTGGCAACGTCCACGCCGAGCAGATACAACGAACGAAAACGAACAAAATGATATTTTAAAGAAATGGATAGAGCGTCTGCCGTGTAAGTAGGAGATGCCGGGGGTTCGAGTTCCGGTCAGGGCACACATTTTCTGCTGTCCCAATTGAGGTATATCAACAACAACTGACAGCAGCTGAGGGTTTCAATTAATTATCATCTATTCTAGAGAAGCTGCACGGCCATCATTTGGTACCTGTTCTTTCGAGAACAGTTACTATCTTCATATAGAGTTGTATGTTCCCTCTCGGTAGCGCCACTTGACCGTCCAGAACCCGGTATTTTTGGGAAAGTACATTTTGGTGATCACCGTTGCTAACAATCTCGTACAGTGGCTACATTCCTGCCAAGTCTTTCTGCAGTATCGCAGAAGGAACAACTAGCTTCTTGTAGCCCTATTACACGAAATCGTTCAAATTCAGTAAGGTCATGGCACCATTTTCGCCTTAAAGGAATTGGTCACCCCTTCCGATCTCAAAGGTACCTAACGCTCACGACCCTTACAGCGTGTATTGATTTGCATCCTCATAGTGGCCTTGCTGGAGCTACTCTTATGTCACTGCCACTGAATGTGAATGGACATCAACTTTTAGATGCAGAACTTTTAGATGCAGAAACTACTTTCGTTAATGTCGCACAACTTCTTCATGGTGTTCCAATTGTTTTCCGTCTGTGTATTTCCGTGTGTTTTAATGTCCATTGGAGCGCTGAGGTTGTATACGGCATATTTCCGTTCACTTCGTAACAGGAGGCCGTATCTGTACCAGGGCTGCAGCCGGTTGAGGTGAGGCCGCGGCCGTGGCTATGTGTGCAGCCGGCACTTCCGACGCGGTTGCGGCCGTGCAAGGCGGACAACGTGAACTCCGTAACAGCCGACAGCGCCAGCGCCTTCTGGCCACTCTCTTGGCCTCACCCACTGCTGCAACTATTGATTTTCGCGCTCCCTATCAATAATTTCAGTGTACTGCTGGAAAAGAAAACTGGAATTATACAAAAAAGAAAATTTATTAGAGAACACTTGCTTGATCTGTCCCAAAAAAATGGTTCAAATGGCTCTGGGTGCTATGTTACTTAACATCTTAGGTCATCAGTCCCCTAGAACTTAAAACTACTGCAACCTAACTAACCTAAGGACATCACATACATCCATGCCCGAGGCAGGATTTGAACCTGCGACCGTAGCGGTCGCGCGGTTCCAGACTAACGCCTAGAACCGCTCGGCCACTCCGGCCGGCCCCAGATCTGTCCCTAACATTGGACGTAGTTGATATATTGTAGTTCAAGATTCCCGGCGGGGTCAGGGATTTTCTCTGCCTCGTGATGACTGGGTGTTGTGTGATGTCCTTAGGTTAGTTAGGTTTAAGTAGTTCTAAGTTCTAGGGGACTGATGACGAGAGATGTTAAGTCCCATAGTGCTCAGAGCCATTTGAACCATTTTTTGTATTTCAAGTAAATCTGTAATCGACCCAGAGACTGGTTTTTAACACCACACTTCTTTACTAGGGACGGTTGCAATGGAGGTGATGTGCCACTGGCTTCTTCCGATCTCCCAAATAACTTACCCCGCTATTTGAAGGAGGTTGTACAATTGAACGCAAACTACGAAGCACGTTGCAACTTGATATTTTTCACACTGAAAAGGTTTTTCCAGTGGAGAAAGAGGTGATTAGTGTCAGCTCTGGCTTACTGTATTTGTCATCTGGCACTTATGCCCCCCTCCGCACAATAATCGACCGCCAGCAGGCCCCTTCTATTTGTTTGTATAACACTTCTGGCGGCACGTGTTTTTCTGCGATCGGATAATGAAACTCATTAGACACGAAGGGCAAAAAAGCAATTCGAGTCACATTGTAAAAAGAGACTCCGTATAGGACGCTAGTGCGATCTATTCTTGAGTACTGGTCGAGTATTTGGAATGTGTACCAGGACGGACTACAGGAAGACATCGAAACTATTCAGAGGCGCGCCGCTAGATTTGTTGCTGGTAGATTTGAACAATACACAAGTGTTACGTACATGCCTCGTGAACTCAAATGGGAATCGTAAAATAAAATTGTCCTTGAGAACTAAAATGTTATTAATTCCAATGACCCACAGACGCACGCACATTGAAATAATAAATTGTACTACGGAGGCTGGGCATGATAGATTCGTTAAACTCATAATATTATCGGAAACTAATGTGTATTACTTCATTCATCAATAACGACACTATTTTGCCAACCCGTAATTCTCATGGTTCATGTAAGTCTCTCGACGCTATAGAGGAGATCCATATAAGTGAAAGAATAAAACTGAACCTTGACTGAAAGTTTACTCCAACTTCAGGGCGAAACGGACAGCGAGCTGTTTTGTTATTAAGGGTCACCTAAGTATTAGCTTGCTCACACATCTGCACTATTCGAAGAGGTTATATCAAGGTGCGCCATTCACATTTTTGATATACGTCTATTCGAAATAACATTCTCAAACACGTGGTAGAAATTCTATACCATATTGAACAGGGTATAAAAGCACAAGAAAGCCTTTTATAAGCCTTTAATTTTATTTAGTGATCAATATGCTGCGCAAACAATAAAACGTGTGTCATTCTTGCACAATCATTTTGAGCTACTTCAAGCACATACAGTCTTCTCCATGTCCTCTGACAAAACAAGAAACAATAGATTTATGCTTGTATACATTTTCTCGTTTTGTGACGAGAACAGTTTTACACATCTGAACATTTTAAGTAAGTTACCAATCTTTAAACTATTTTCAGATGTCATCAACAATATCTCTGAATATTTATTCTTCTGTTTTTAAGATAATACTTCAGTACAGATTATTGCAGCGTCTAAAAAAAGCCTGAGGTTGCAACCACTATTGTCTGCTACATCATTAATATGCAACTCGAAAACGAAAGGTCGCAATACACTTCCCTGGGATATGTCTAAAATCTTTTGAAAACGCTCCGTCCAGGAGATCGTTCTTTATCCTCCGCACAACGAAATCATTAACACAGTCACAAACTTCTTTTGATACTGCTCATGATGATATTTCCATTATCAACCGTTTGAGTGGTTGAGTCAAACGTTATTTAGAAGTCAAAAATACAGCACCTACTTGATTGCTTTGATCCACGGCTTTCAGGATGTCATGTGTCGCATGATTTCGGAATCCTCGCCGATTGACTTGTAGACGGTCACTCTGTTACGTCATTATGTTACCTCATTATATTACATTTCGGAATACTTTGTACTTTTCTGCAGCAGATTGTTGACAACGATATTGGACAATAGTTTTATGAATAACTTCTGGTGTCCTTGTAGACGAGAGGGACCTGTGCTTTCTTCCAGTCACTGAGCACTGTTTTCTGTTCGAGGAACCTTCGCAGTATTATAGTTAAATAGGGGCTAACTCAGCAACATATTCTATAAAGAGTCTGTTAAAGATTCCATCCGACTCTGAGATCTTATTAAAATTTAAGATTTCTGCAGCACTAACAGCTATATCACTGACCTTCGTAGTGGTTCCAGAGTTAAACTGAGGTAGTACTCTTTTGCCTTCCTGTGTAAATAACAAAAATACGAAAATGAAGTTCAGCTTCTCTGATGTGATTTTCTACTCTCAATTTAATTTCATGTGCTTTTCAATACTAGCGTGAGAACTCTGCCTATACTGTTGCGCTACGGTCGGCTTCATTCATTGCCCTTCTGATGGCCGATGCATTCCATTTATCATCTCTACATGTACAGCTCTACGCTTTGTTTTGCACCTTCTGTGCAATAGTGCAGTTTCTTTGAAAGTTTGTTTACGAAGACTTATGCCATGGATGGTCTTCATAACCAAGTTCATAACTATTTCCACTGACCAATATGAAAATAAGACCTAGTGTTCTGACGTAGCCGCTTCATTACACTAAATTTATGCCTTTTGTGAAGGAGGGTAATAACAGACATGTGGCGTTTGATTGTAAATACCACACACACACACACACACACACACACACACACACACACACACACACACACATCTTCGCATCGCATGTTGCACACGGCCTTGGACTGTGGTGCTCACGGCCTTGGGTTGTATTTATTCCTGTGCAAGTTTATACTTTCATTTATATTCGCAAAAATAACGTACTATAGCTAAGCAGACAACATGGACATTCATTTCACTTGTCATTCAGACAGGAAACACACTTAGACGTTTACTACTGTGTATATCTTTCGATGTATTTCCTGTTAAAGTCTGCATAGCTCTCATTCGAAAATACAAAATGAAACACATGGGAAAGGTACTTCTAAATAACAAATTGTGACAGTTACCATCTATTAACTACTCAGAAGATTTATACTAGATTTTTAACAATGTACACATGTATGTACGAGTGTGAGCATAGTCGCACTCGAGTGTCTGTCTCTGTGTATGTGTGTGTGTGTGTGTGTGTGTGTGTGTGTCGTTTCCCGTAAGTTCGCACACAGCTTCTGTTACGTGCTGATAATAAGGTAAACTCCCTCTTCTAAGGTGAGTCACGACAGTCTTATTATTATTATTATTATTTAATACAAACTTATGTAATCAAACATAAATAATAGTCAAATAAGCGTTTTAAAATTGAAATTCGGGGACAGTACTAACAAAATCTGTCAGTAATAAAAATTTATAGTTATTGTTATTTCCAAAATTTCGATAAACTTACGAACTTGGTAGTATAAAGCAAACAGAACCTACTTCAGATTTGGCTAGGAACAGATTTTGACGTGAGGTGGATTGCAGACTACAGATATAGCTGTAATGTGCTCTAATTAACTATCACCTATGGAGGCAGTGACGTATGTTAAACGATGTTATAATATTGCAAACGAATCAAAATGTTCGTTTTATCACACTAACAACTTGTCGAATCCTGTTTCCTTTGCGAGTGTTGACTGGAAAGAACAAGACCTCTGATGAAACAGCAGTGTAGCGACCTAAAGCCATAATCACCTTCATCATTATCATGGAAACAACGAATGTCGGCAGGGTTCCGTATGATCTATAATTTCTCAGATTTTTCCTTATGCGTCATCTTCCGATACGTATATTAGAGAAGTGATGGCTTAGTGTTATAAAACTGAAGATTAAAGTTTAATAAGGGGTCGCAAGATGTTTGCTGAGTAGCTGCGGCACAAATCATTTCTACTTACAGGGGCCAGACAGAACTATGGACACACCGCGAGAAATACATGCTTCAACATAAAAGCAGATGGTAGCCAAGCCTGTAAGTGGCGTTGTTGTATTTGAACACGAATGACACCTCTGCAATGCCATTAGCACTTTGCAAGTGACAATTGTGGTCAGAACAGTATTATGGATAGCTGTGAGTGCTTTATGTAGGAGCTAAATGAATTCGAACGTGGAATAGTGGTAGGCTCTCGTCTAGTGGATGCTTCCCGTAACAGATATAAGTGAAGTGTTTGATGTTTCAAGAGACAACGCATCGAAGATTAATACCGCATAGAGGAAAAACGGAAACACATTATCTGCTACGTCACAACCCGGACTAAAGGATGTGTTGAGTAATCGCTACAGACGGTCATTGAAGAAGACTGGGATGAAAAATAACAGGTCGACAGCTGCAAAAATCACTGCACAATGCAGCAGCTGCGAAAACCTGTCAGCGCAAAAGCAACACTAAGGGAGCTCCATGAGTGGGCAGTTGCAGGATGAGCTGAAATTCCAAACGCCACACATCAGTGATGCAAGCGCCCATAAATCGAAAACGTGTAGCCGAAGTCACAGAACATCGACCATGGTTCAATAGAAGAAAGCCATTCGGTCGGATGAGTCTTGTTGCACACTGTTTTCAACTTGCGGCTGATGATTTGGGCAGCCATATCGTGGTGTTCCATGAGTCCCATGCTTATTCTGCAAAGTCGCATTACTGTCAACGATTATATGACCACTGTGGCTGAACAGGTCCATCCCATGGTACAACGTTTGTTCCCGAACGTTGATACTGTGTGCCAAGGAGACGGAGCCCCTGTTCATACAGCTCGCATCGTCAAGAACTGGTTTTGTAAGCAAGAGGATGAATTGCCGCCACTTCCTTCGCCACCAGTCGCCATATCTCAGTATTACTAACAAGGGAACCTCCCCATCGCACCCCCCTCAGATTTAGTTATGAGTTGTCATAGTGGATAGGTTTCGAAAAAGTGAACACAAATCAATCGAGAAAACAGGAAGAAGTTGTATGGAACCATGAAAAAAAAAGCAAAATATACAAACTAAGTAGTCCATTTGCAAGATAGGCAACATCAAGGAAATTGAAGCTGTAGGAGCGACGTGGTCCCGTGGTTAGCGTGAGCATCTGCGGAAGGAGAGGGCCTTGGTTCAGATCTTTCCTCGAGGGAAAAGTTTAATATTTTATTTTCAGACAATATCTGTCCGTCCGTCCGATGCGAGGTAACTGCGCCGTAGTATGGAGACGCTACACCTAAACAAACATCGAAACACACGACGTCAGTCGACTACAGCTCACGGAAGAGACTGTATTCCTGCTAACGAGGCTCCCTGGCAGGCAGTTGACTGTTCGCTACTTTGGACTAGAGTGCATTAAATACGTGAGATGTATTCCGTGGGCAATATGAATCCAGCAAAACAAAGGCACTAAACTTATTACAGTGAACAGAGACGTCAATGAACAAACGGACAGATCATAACTTTGCGAAAATAAGGAATTAAAACTTTTTACTCGAGGGAAGACTTAAAGCTAGAATCTCTCGTGCCGTAGCTGCTCAAACTAACCACGGGACCACGGCGCTCCTGAGCTGTTATTGTCCTTGATGTTCCTATCTTTCGCATGGACTACTCAGTTTGTATATTTCGCTTATTTTTTTCATAGTTCCACACAACTTCCTGTTTTCTCGATAGATTTGTGTTCACTTTTTCAAGGCTTACCCACTGTGCCAACTTATAACTAAATCTGAGGGGGATGCGATGGGGAGGTTCCCTTGTAAGCATCTGTGGTCTACTTTGGAGAGAATGGGACGTGATCGCTATCCACACTCATCATCGTTTCCAGGAAGAATGGTACAGGATTCCCTCGAGAACCATACGGAACTCGTATCTACCCATTCCGAGATATCTGGCAGCTGTTTCGAGTGCCAAAGGTTTTCCAAAACCGTATTAGGCATGGAAATGTGTTTTAGATATTTCCATATTTTTGTCCAACTTCTGTATTTCCGTATGTTTCAATGCTCAGTGTGGCACTGAAGTAACCTAACTAAATAATTGGTTCCTTTGTGTCTCAGGGACTCCCTGGATGAATTTTATAATCGCCTGATTCTCTTTTATCTAGCATTTTCGTCGCTTATAACCGCTAGTGAATGATGTTCACTGTGGGACTGCATGCCTGACAGGAGCTTTGATATTGTCTGCATACTGTTCTACGAAGATCAGCAACGTCAAACAAAAGCTTAGGTCCACTGAAAAGAGATTCTGAGGCCACTGACAGATGTGCCATTGTAGGTTTTCCTTGCCCAACTTCTTCCAAGACATAGGTGCTGATAATCTGTGCTGTTGTTTCTTATGGACTCTTGGAAGACAAAGTGATTGTGAGAACTCAGGTACGTACATTCTGGTTTGACACAGTCCCCAACGTTGCCTCCAAAAGTGCAACGTGAAAATTTTAAGATTCTGCGCGGGATTCTACGATTTGTAATTCGTAGAAGTAGGGATCAATTAGTGTCATTGACTGCGGACGACCACTACGAAGCAGATGTTCAATGTTTCGCGTCTCACACCACAGATGAATGTTCGAATGATGCCGCTGCGGCATTCGCCAATGCAGCGAGCAACGTGCCGTGCTGACAACCCCTCTTACAGTAAAGTGACAATGTGAGCACAGTTTAAACTTTAAATGTCTTTTCGAAGTATTTTGATAAACTGAATAATGCACACAACCTGCGACTGTCTCTTTCAAAACTGGAGACACAGCAAGTTCTATTCAACTGCACTGAGAATAGACGTTCGCTTTCATCTCCAATATTTTTGCAGTCAGTTTTATGCAGAAGAATCGACTGTTAATCACGCCGTAAGGCTCTATCATGACTTACAAGAGCCTTACGGCGTGATTAACAGTCGATTCTTCTGCATAAAATTCTTTGAAACCCCTCACCCGTAGTGGGAAAATATTCATCTACTTACCAGTATGGACCCCGAACATAATCTACCACTCAGGTCATAACAGATGAAATTCCGTAACAGTCTTCGTTAGAGAGGTATTACAACGTGATTGTTAATACCAGTATTCTCTCTACTGATAGATGAGAAATTGTTGATGACCTTTAAGGCCAAAAGTCGTTCACGCGATCTGAAGTGCATCGTTGATAGCTCTTGCATGTGTAATTGAAAGGTATGTAAACTATCTGATGAAAAGCTTGGAGACATCCATAAGTAATGCTAAACTGACCACTACATGTCACGAGAAGCGGACTCGCCACTATAAAATCTGTCGTTTGATGTACAAATCCTATTTGGCCATTTGAACACTTCTAAGGCTAACCAAGTAGGTGATGAGATTGAGAAGTGGAAACGCGAAGGAACAACTGTAGCTAAACTAAGACCAGGTATTCCTCGTGTACTAACGGACAGGGACCGAGAATTACGGAGGGGTATCGTAAAAATCCGCATGGAATTAGCGGAAGGACTCGCTATACGATGTGGCAGTCCGATAGAATGGTTTGTGTTTCGTGAATGCATTTGTAATGCCACAAGCGAAGTACAGGAAAGGTGGTGTTACAATATGGGAATGTTTTATGTGGTCAGAGAACTCAAGATGGAGAAGGATAAGAACACATTTCACAACATTGTGAACTCAGAACGTTAAAGCAACAGTTCGGACACGATGGTTGAGTCAGCATGACAGTGCCACATGTCATAGAGCAATTTCTGTAAGACAATGGTTTGTGGACAACAATATTCATGAAATGGACTGGCCTGCCCAGAGTCCAGGCCTGAACCTAGTGGAACACATTTGGGATGACACAGAACGTAGACTGCTCTGCATATCCCAGCGTCCGACATAACAACCTTTTCTGGTTTGGGCCATCCAGGAGAAGTGCAATGTAATTCCTCCACATACTTTTAGGCACCATATTGAAAGTGTGGCCAGCAGAGTTCAAGCCATCATAAGGGCGAAGGGTGGACACACCCCATAATAATGTCCACTAATAGGTATTCTGGTACTTTTCATCAGATGGGGTATATATACTGACATTTTTTTAAACATTTATACCTCGATTGATTTCGTTGTAAGAGCTCCAGGAGCAAAATTTGCTAGTACAGGGTGACAAGACTACTCGGCATATTTCCATCTGCTCCTTTAGCTACGTCCTTCGCCGTCCAACTGCGCTTTTAGGGGCTGATTCTGCATAACTGATTAAATTTGAAGAACTGATCGAGATAGTATTCCCTAGTAACGCCGGAAAGTAGTAATTAAATATGTAGATTTCCTCACTTTGTATAGGTAACTTGTTTTGCTCTTCCATTACAGTGAAGTTCCTTATAGATGTAATGAACCATTGTAAATAAGAATTTATTAATCTAAATAATTTGAAGGATATCCATATTTCTACGTTATATCTGCTTTACCGTTTATCGACCTTGCTTTTATTTAATCCTATGTTTTCTGGCACTTTCAAAGTATTTCTTTTTTGATTTAGGTACTCTAATCAACGTGAAATATCTCTACTTAGATCGTTTATGGAAAAAACACATTAAACATACTGTGCTAGTGATAGAAATACCTACGTACGTTTGTCCAGTATTACGCGCATGCCTTAACATATTAACGTTTCCCTGTGAACGGTGAAATGGAGTTTCTCACCTTATCAGTTGTACCGTGTGTCCTGTTTACCGCCCCAGAAGGCCGTTAGTTCCGTTTAAGGTAACGCATGACATAGTAACAACACTTCGCAGAAACTTTCCGTAGGAAATACACACACAAGCGCGAGCGCGCCCCCACAGTAGTGTCATTCCTCAGATGTTACTGGCAAAAGTCGAGTATGCATAACTGAAGTAAACTGAGACTCTTTCCTTAGGATTTTGTTATTTATGTAATACCTTACGCAAACTTGCACCAGTTACTTATGGAAAACGTAATCAGATTTTCAGACTAGAGAACAGAAATATGTCTAAACTTCGTATAGCCAAGTGCAGGAATCTCTATTTCAGAATATCACAACATAAGATTTTCGCCTGCCGGTGTGGCCTTGCGGTTCTAGGCGATTCAGTCTGGAACCGCCAGACCGCTACGGTCGCAGGTTCGAATCCTGCCTCGGTCATGGATGTGTGTGATGTCCTTAGGTTAGTCAGGTTTAAGCAGTTCTAAGTTCTAGGGGACTAACGACCACAGATGTTAAGTCCCATAGTGCTCAGAGCCATTTGAACCATTTTTTAAAGATTTTCAATTAAAAAAGCACAGTACTTAATGTAACGAAAATGTTGAGAGAAATCAGTAGCAAAGAGCTAGGGAAACGAGGTAAGGCACTTTGTTTATACCTTTCTCTTAGCAAATGGTCTGTCTAAGGCCAAAGGTAAGTGATGGTGACTTTATGTTGTCATTCAGAAATTTATCTTTAGTTTACTCAAAACTTAAACTTGCAAAACCCCAGTACTTATGGATGACAAGATCGTCTTTTTAGCAAAACTTAGTTACTGACCCTCGCTTTACTTATTACCACAAAGAGACTTAGAATATTAATATCGTTAAATTTGTCTGAAAACATTTCCTTCAGTAATTAAGCAAAATTTCACATTAACTCTGTTGCTACGTAAATCATACAGTACTTTTACTTGCACTTTAAAAGTAGTCCACAACAATTATTTTCAGACATTTGTTCAAAGATGAAAATTAGTGTTTGTAGATACTGAATATAGCACTTCAAATAATTTTATAACAGGTTTGCTCATAATAATCAAACACAACGAAAAGCCCTATACAGGGTTGTTCATTGATAGTGACCGGGGCAAATATCTCACGAACTAAGCATCAAATGAAAAAACTACAAAGAACGAAGCTCGTCTAGCTTAAAGCGGAAACCAGATGACTATGGTTGGCCCGCTAGATGGCGCTGTCATAGGTCAAACGGATATCAACTGCGTTTTGTAAAATAGGAACCCCCAGTTTTTATTGCATATTTCTGAAAGTATTTGTATGGAGTGTAGCCATGTATGGAAGTGAAACATGGACGATAAATAGTTTGGACAAGAAGAGAGTAGAAGCTTTCGAAATGTGGTGCTACAGAAGAAAGCTGAAAGTTAGATGGGTAGATCACATAACTAATGAGGAAGTATTGAATAGGATTGGGGAGAAGAGAAGTTTGTGGCACAACTTGACCAGAAAAAGGGATCGGTTGGTAGGACATGTTCTGAGGCATCAAGGGATCACCAATTTAGTATTGGAGGGCAGTGTGGAGGGAGACCAAGAGATGAATACACTAAGCAGATTCAGAAGGATGTAGGTTGCAGTAGGTACTGGGAGATGAAGAAGCTTGCACAGGATAGAGTAGCATGGCGAGCTGCATCAAACCAGTCTCAGGACTGAAGACCACAACAACAACATTCGTGTAGTACGTAAAGAAATATAAATGTTTTAGTTGGACCACTTTTTTCGCTTTGTGATGGCGCTGTAGTAGTCACAAACGTATAAGTTCGTGGTATCACGTAACATTCCGCCAGTGCGGACAGTATTTGCTACGTGATACATTACCCGTGGTAAAATGGACCGTTTATCAATTGCGGAAAAGGTTGATATCGTGTTGATGTATGGCTATTGTGATCAAAATGCACAACGGGCGTGTACTATGTATGCTGCTCGGTATCCTGGACGATATAATCCAATTGTCCGGACGGTTCGCATGAAAGTTACGTTATTTAAAGAAACAGGAAGTGTTCAGCCACATGTGAAACGTCAACCACGACTTGCAACAAATGATGATGCCCAAGTAGGTGTTTCAGCTGATGTCGCCGCTAATCCGCACTTCAGTAGCAGACAAATTGAGCGAGAATCCGAAATCTCGAAATGTCGGTGTTGAGAATGCTACGTCAACGTCGATTGCACCCGTACCATATTTCTGTGCACCAGGAATTGCATGCCGACGACTTTGAGTGTCGTATGCGTTTCTGCCACGAGGTACAAGAGAAATTACGGGACGATGACAGGCTTTTTGCACGCGTTCTATTTTGCGACGAAGCTACATTCACCAACAGCGGTAACGTAAACTGGCAGAATATGCACTATTGGGCTGCGACAAGTGGAACATCAGCGCGTTGGTGGGTTAATGTATGGTGAGGCATTATGGGAGGAAGGATTATTGGCCCCCTTTTTTTTATGGCCATCTAAATGGTGCAATGTATGCTGATTTCCTACGTATTGTACTACCGATGATACTACAAGATGTTTCACTGTATGACAGAATGGCGATGTACTTCCAACATTATGGATGTCCGGCACAAAGCTCGCATGAGGTTGAAGCGGTATTGAACAGCATATTTCATGACAGGTGGATTGCTCGTCGAAGCCCCATACCATAGCCCGCACGTTCACCGGATCTGAGGTCCCCGGATTTCTTTCTGTGGGGAAAGTTGACAACATGCGTCAGCGTATTGTCAATGCATCTGCAAACATTACGGAAGGCGAACTACTCGCTGTTGAGAGGAATGTCGTTACACGTATTGCCAAATGCACTGAGGTTGACGGACATCATTTTGAACAGTTATTGCATTAATGTGGTATTTACGGGCAATCACGCTGTAACAGCATGCTTTCTCAGAAATGATACGTTCACAGAGGTACAACCGAAATAAAATGTTCAACCGTACCTACGTTATGTATTTTAATTTTAAAAAACCTACTTGTTACCAATTGTTTGTCTAAAATTGTGAGCTATATGTTTGTGACTATTACAGCGCCATCTATCACAAAGCGAAAAAAGTGGTCCAACTAAACCATTTATATTTCTTTACGTACTAAATGAATATGTAATAAAAAATGGGAATTCCTATTTTAAAAATAAACGCAGTTGATATCCGTTTGACCTATGGCAGCGCCATCTAGGGGGACAACCATAGCGCCATCTGGTTTCCCTCTACAAGCTAGACAAATTTCGTTGTTTGTAGTTTTTCGATTGGCGCTTATTTCGTGAGATACTTGGCCCGGTCACGATCAATGGACCACCCTGTATAGGTGAATAATAACGAATAAAACAACAGGGTGAACCAAAATTTATGTTTAATACAATAACTATTAAAAAAAGTTAATTTCGGATTAATTGTTCACGATTTTACACGTATAATTACAAGGTACGTAACCTGTTCACTATAGTAGTTGTGTGTGGCGTATAATTACGACGGCTACACTACCCATGGTACGGCGTACAAGTCTCTTGAAGTATGGACTAATTAATTCTCCTTGGAGTCGTTTAAGTGTCCTTAACATATACCAAGAACTTGAACTAAAGCTGTAATAATTCAGCAGTCGCCATCCGGGGCTATTGTGCAAGAATTTCCTGTCCAGGTATCACCTGCTCGGTCCGAGTGTTGCCTCTTTCACTGCTGCCTACCTGCGGACTGTATCCTCTTGTTTCCGCTCCCTATACAGGTAGCGCACCAAAAAAACCAAAGCTACGTTTTCTACGCTTTCTACAGTAACCTCTGTACAGTACAAAAGCACTGCATCTTTTACATGACAAATATTCTACACGTTCTCTCTAAGCGTGTGCCATTTTGTCCAAAAGACAACTTCCAAAAGTACATAAACCTGCATACACGAACATTTACATTTCATTAATCCATGTCAAAATATTACTTAATAAATTATATAGTTGACATATTTCTGTACATAAGTTACGAACATACATGACCAAAGCACTCTTAACATCACATATCACACTCTGCATAAAGTCTTTGAGTATCAAAGTTATATTACGACGAAAGGCGTAACATTTTTATAAATTAGATAAATAACTGAACGAAAAATCTCCAAGATTGGCGTTGTTTTACAGAAGCTCGTAATTTAGAGAGGTTTTCAATACGAGATGCTTATAATAATGCCCACAACGAAACTTTGTCTCGAAACCTGGCAGAAAATCCAAAGAGATTCAGGTCGTATGTAAAGTATGCTGGCGGCAAGACGCAGTCGATGCCTTCTCTGCGAGATACTACAACCATTCGCTAGTTGAAAGGTCCATACCCCAAAGACTGAGAAGTTGCATAGGTCACACCAATATTCAAGAATTGTAGTAGGAGTAACTCACTAAGTTATAGGCCCATATCATTAACGTCGAAACGTAGCAGGACTTTGGAACACATATTGTGTTCGAACATTATGAATTACCCCGAAGAGAACAGTCTATAGGCACATGGCCAACATGGATTTAGAAAACATCGTTTTTGTGAAACACTACTATGTCTCTATTCACACGAAAAGTTGACTGCTATTGACAAGGGATTTCAAATTGATTCCGTATTTCTAGATTTCCAGAAGATTTTTGACACTGTACCACATTAAAGGCTTGTAGTGAAATTGTATTCTTATGGAATATCGTTTCCGTTATGTGACTGGATACGTAATTTCCTGTAGAGGTCACAGTTAGTAGTAACTGAGGAAAATTCATCGTGTAAAACACAAGTGATTTCTGGTGTTCCCCAAGGTGGTGTTATAGGCCCTCCGCTGTTCCTTGTCTATATAAACGATGTAGGAGACAATCTGAGCAGCCGTCTTAGGTTGTTTGCAGATGATCCTGTCATTCATCGTCTTTTGAAGTCGTCAGAAGATTGAAACAAATTTCAAAACGATTTAGATAAGACATCTGTGTGGTGCGACAATTTGCAATTGACCCTAAGTAATGAAAAGTGTGAGATCATCCACATGAGTGCTAAAAGGAACGCGTTAAACTCCGGTCACACGATAAAGCACTGAAGTATAAAGGCCGTAAATTCAACTAAATACCTAGGAATTACAGATATGAACAACTTAAATTGGAAAGAATACATATAGAATGTTGTGGGGAAAGCAAACCAAGGGCTGCGGGTTTTTTATTATTATTATTATTATTATTGTTGGGCAGAACACAGATAATGTAAAGGATCTACTGAAAAGACTGCTTACACTACGCTTGTCCGTCCGCATTTGGAGTACTGCTACACGATGTAGGATCCTTACCAGATAGGATTAACGGAATACATCGAGAGTATTCAGAGAAGAAAAGCACGTTTTGCATTATCCCGAAGGGGAGAGAGTGTCATTGACTTGATATGGGGTGACCGTCATAAAAACAAAGGCTTTGTTGTTGGGCCGGAATCTTCTCACGAAATTTCAGTCACCAACTTTCTCCTTCGAATGCAGATGTATTTTGTTGACGCCGACCTACATAGAGAGAAACGACCATCATAATAAAATGATGGAGACCACAGCTCGCATGGAAAGATATAGGAGTTCGAGATTGAAATAATAGATAATTATTGCGAAGGTGGTCCTATAAACCCTATGCCAGACACTTAAGTGTGATTTGCCGAGTATCGATGTAAATGTAGAACAGGGTTACAAACCTCAGTACATTTACGAGATAAGTAGTTTAGGTAAATTCACTTAACAGTGAACATGAACAGATGTATATGATGTGGGTAAATCAATTTTAAAACGAAAACGATTTTCATCAGAGGTGTGGAAAGTCATTAATACCTTCTTTATGTTTATTTAGTACATTTATGTTCCTGTAGGGGTGTTACGATGTGAAAGATTGCTCATGCTGGCACAGGGACATCCATCTCTGTTTCATGAATTCATTGTCAACATATTATTAAGTCCTACCCTTCGCTCTTTTTTTTTTTTTTTACCAGTACGTCAACGTAATATTTTTACCTTTGAATCATCTGCATAATAGGTGAACTGTTGTACGTTGACAGATATAATGCAAAGTTCTATTTTGCTACATTGTTAATACACTGGTATTCTATCTCGTAAGGCAAAGATTTGTTTAGACCACACTTGTTCTCAGAACTTCCTTTGCTTTGACTTCGACATTGTATGTTAAGTGATTCCCTAAGTAAGAACTTTAGAAAGTACGTTACACATGTCCTCCCATAGTAAGACCACTTCATAACAAGACTATCGCATTTTCAGAGAAGTACATGTCCCGGGTTTCCTGCAGACACAGGTGTATCACAGTGAGGGAGTGAATTGGTAGGGTAACCGGAAACGTACTCTAAAGTTGAAGTACGCAAGACAATAGGATTCTTGTGAGTAAAACGTCTAAGTTCATCTAGGTTCACCACGTAAGTGTAGCTATGTATGGATCAACTGCAGTGTTGTGTCTAGCCGTAATGAAATGGCCTCAACAATTTGACCAACGGCTCACAAAAGTGAGTGATGCTGAACGTGAAGTACACATCTTGCACCAAGCTATTTTTTTTCGCAAGCTGAAAGAACATGTGGGGAAAACGAATTTTCCAACGATGAGAACATTCGCACTTCGTTTCTCCAGTAACTCCGTGACCAAGGAGTAGATTTCCATCGACAAGGAACTGTACGATTGGTAGAACGCTTCGACTGCTGTTTACAGAGACATTGTCAGTGCCTGTAGGTTGAAAAATAATGTCATGTATCTGCGCCACATTCAAGTGCAGCATTCAATCAAGATTAGTTGATATGCCATAATAACTTTTAACTCACGTTTTCACGTTCCCTCGTACATTGGAGACATCCAAAATGCGAACTAAATCAAAACAGTCTTATATTCAATGTTCCATTCGTTACGTCCATGATGCTGGGCGCAAGAATAAAATGTTGCAAATGTGACAAATTATCTAAATTTAAAACTGTTGTTATAAACAAAATTTTTTTCCATACTTCGATTGTCTCAAGGAAGAGCTAAGTTTATTAGAGCAGTTTCCTTAACAATATAACCAAAATTACTTAATTGTGTATTAATCTACAATACAGCTCCATGAAAGAATAACCCCAAAAAAGTGATTACTGCACATATTAGTTAAAGTGACACAATAAATAGATTCAATGTACTGATCGATGGAATAATTAAACACTACGATCGTAGCCATTATCTGGTGACTCCCCAAGCAGGTTTAACTGTCGCCTAGGCCTAGAAAACCTCCTGGACAAACGGTGAGTTAATTAGCTTCTACGGAATGACTCTACAAAGACAAGTTACCCTAATTATACATATAATGAGTAAATATATTGAGTTGCGGATATCGATAAGCTATAGCAGGCAATGTGACGAAGTGTCTGAGGTACGGCTACAGCTCTAGAATTACGATATCGAATTTGAATTATTAGTAGAACACGGGTGTGCGAAACTTAAGGACGAAAGTAACTTTTGCATTGTGTGTCACTGCCAAATAACGTAGTTTGATGAAACATGGACATCGTATAGAGAGAACCGCTACATTATAGGAAAGAAAGTAACTAAAATAAGTATTCAATGGGACGAACACATATAACCCTTTTCTTCAAAGATATTAATAACACTGAAGTCAACGTGATTTATGAAGCTTCTTGGACATTGCAAGAGGAGGGACATAGCTCTTAATACGGTTGTGATCACTGCGGACGGCAATGCATTCTCCCACTATAGGAACAAGATTGGTAAGAGTTCTTGTGGTAGGACGTTCCATTCCTCCATCAGCACGATTGACGGTTGCTGGATGGACACTGGTGCATGTGGACGTGCTACAATACGTCTCCCCAACGCATCAGACGTGTGTTCGATGGAATTTAAGTCTGGGGGAACGGGCAGGCCAGTCAATTCACTGAATATTTTCTCGTTGCAAGAGCTCCTCCACCTCGGCTGGTCAATGCGGTTCTACATTGTCATTCATAGAAATGAAGTCAGGGCCGAATGCACCCCTGAAAAGGCCCACATGGGGAAGGAGCACAGTGTCACGATAATACGATAACGTTGACTGGTGAGTGTATCGTGTTCGAAAATGTGGGAGTCATTACGCCCATGCAACTCTGATTCCCCACACCATAAGACATGGACAATCAAAACGATTAAGTTTCACAATTTACATGGGTGCAATACGTGCTCCCGTTTTAGGGGACGTCCAGAAGCATTACTTACAAGGAATTTGCTCTCATTTGAGAAGAGCACGCTACCCCTCTCCTCGTTAGTTTAGTTCATGAGCTCTTGGCACCAATGTAGACAGTGCCACGGATGTCCTGGTGTCAACGGAACGCTACGTAGTGGCAGTAGGGAAAAGTGACCACTCCAATACTGTCTCCATGCCACTGTGGAGCGTGAGATTGTGTGCCATGTAGCTATGTTAAATGTGGTTGTAATTGCACCCACTGTTTGATGTGGGTTCGTTCCTGACTTTTACACACTTTAGCACTCGTCTGCTGCTAAAGTTGACCGTCGTAGACAACCTCCTTTCCCTCGGGAAGTAGTGCCTGTAGTTCTTAACGCTCCTCATGCACGTGAAACAATGTTATGAGCAGTGCCAAACTCGTGGACTACACTCGTCACACTTAGTCCTTTTTCCAGTTTCCTGCCGATTCTTCCCCATGTGAATTGATCCATATGTTGCCTCCTGGGCATGTTTCAATGAAGAACACCATCACCGTAACTGCTCGTTGTTTGATACACATTGTCTTTCTCCCGTTCCTTCAATTGCATCATGTTGTGGCGCCGACCGCATTTGGTGCTATAGTTACGCTGACCTCACATCATGTGGCTTATAACTTTCTGTACACGCATGGGGGACCTCTGCCAACATTTTCCCGCACTTTCACTCATTTCCACCGAGATGCTAATATGCTACCTACTTCGACCGTTAAGTTTTTCAGAGCAATGTATGTTTTCTGTGGCACTGCAAAGAGCTACGAAGTGGAACTCGCTGACATATGTGTGGAGCTTCAAATGGTTCAAATAGCTCTGAGCACTATGGGACTCAACATCTATGGTCATAAGTCCCCTAGAACGTAGAACTACTTAAACCTAACTAACCTAAGGACATCACACAACACCCAGTCATCACTGTGTGGAGCTTCAGCAGATATTAACGAAATAGTAGTGCCGCAAGCCACTTTCAAGCCGTGAGGACATGAGTGCTGCAAAATGTTTGCCCCATTGTAAAAATGAAATGTAAGTGTGTCATTGTTGGTAGGGAGTCCCATTCGGGGCAATTCGTCCGTCTGGTGCAAGTCTTTATTTGACGCTACTTTAACGATGATATGATCATAAGGACAACAAACACACTCAGCCCCGAGCGGAGAAACTCCCCGACCCCTCCGGGAATCGAAACCAGGGTCCGTGATCGACAGTCAGCAACGCCAACCACAAGCCCACGAGATGACTGCATGTTGTAGCAAACATGTAACTCACGTGCAGTTCGTGTGTTTATATGTGTGCTTGAAGCCCTTCAGTCTATGTTTTGCTATTGTGATAATCAAAGAACTTATTCTTGAAGCTATTCAGAGTTTCAAAAAGTAAGCGACAGTCGAAAAAGTGGTTATGGTTTTCGGTTATCGTGAATTCGCTTAACTGTTCGAGTAGCACTGTGGGTGTATACTGAAAGGTATCCTGATCTAGCGAAGGCCTACGACCTTGGTACATACTATAAATATTTAGAAATTGGAAGTGTAGACAATAAAATCGGGCAACGAAAATTATCAGTATCTAATGAGATAAGTGCAGCTCGCTCTTCCGTATAGACAAAACACAATCTACATATCATTACGAGGAATCTTGAATGCCCAGGAAGGAACAGACAAAAGATTGCTCTGTTAATAACATATTACAGCAGCACCAGAACCAGCATCAAGCGAGAAGGTGCAGAAGGTAATGGATTCATATTCTGGAGGAAGCGGCCCAAATTGCCATTCGACCATCCACATATAGTCTTTTCGTGGTTTCGTTAAATATGTGACAGTTCCCGTGGAAAAATATGGCTCATATACTTCCTTAACTTTTCCCCGTCTGAGCTTGTGCTCCATCTCTAATGGTCTTGTCGTCCACCAGAAATTCAACCTTAATCTTCGTTCGTTCGTTTGGTAGTACACGTTGGAATAAAAACGCCTTTCAGAGTTTCACTCGTGTACTATATGAGTGGCGGTTCGAATATATGCTATTCTATTATTTGAATGAAAATGAAGTGGAAACATTGGTTACGTAGATCATGTTTGCTGTGGGACATGCCGAAGTTAATTTAAAGAATATTCTCCATTAAATAGCTTTCCTGCTGTAGAACTGTGGTATGTGCAACTGGACTAAACATCTGAACTGTCTTGTCAAGCTCAGGGTGTTGAACATACACCTGGCCCTGTAATGCAGATAACATTACGTGCAATTATAAATGCTGCTGTTACGTAACTAGAATGCATAAATTAATAAAAGTGAAAGGTTTAGATCTATTCTAGAAAGACAAAACAGCTATTCCCATTTTTATTCTACATATAATTTATCACTGTGCTTTCAGGGGTCATGAACGATCATGTTCAATTTGTTTCCAACACTCAGTCACAAAATATTTAACTCTTTGACATACTGAATTGGTGATTATTATATCTGTTATCTCTACATACGAAAGTTTTTATCACTGGCAAGAATGATTAAAAATTTTGATCAGCTAACTTACGTCTACGATGGCATAGCTGGTCAATGCACTGGGTTGGTGGAGAATAATTTTACTTTTTAAACCAATGAAAAACTCTCATGTACTCAATGTGAGAGTAGGTTAGTATCGTAGCTTTTGATATTCTATGGCCAAAACATACACAAGTACCTCTAACGCCGTGCTACGATACTGTAGCGCAAGGATGTCAACATGTATATCAGAACTGCTGACATATACCTGCGAACAAACAAACTAAAATTATTTAACTCTTATTTTTTCGTAGTGATAATTAAAACTTTACAACTACCCTCGTATTGTGTCTTCAAAACATTGGACAGCACATCACTATTTCTTTTCGAAATTCGTATCGTCTGGCCTCTTCACAAAGGAGGCATCATCGTGTGCATATCTCAGCTGTTAAGATGAATGTACGCTGAGCTAATTCGGCTGCAGTGATTACGCTGGTAATGGACCGCTGAATCTCACATAGAAAAAGAAAAAAAAAATCGTGTTATGACCGTGTGTTGACAAGAGAGCGAGAGAGAGAAAGATGTTAGGTGCAGCGTGGGTTGCAGACGTCGTAACATTATGCAAAGGCAGGGCGCGCCGCTGGCGGAAGACGGCGAGTAGCGCGGTCAAGGTGGCGCATGTGGGCCGAGGCGACCGGGAAGCGGTGGCGGCCACGCCGCGGCCTCGTCGGCGCTGGAGCTGGAGCTGCCGACATGGCCGCCATGCACATGTGTCTTCCCAATCCTGCCGTGTGCAATATTACAACATTTTACTTGCCACACATCTGCAAGTTCTCTTCCAAAATGGGACGTTGGAATTTATTCTTTCGTCGACGTCGAGGTGATAAATTGGTAGAGCACTAGCTCCGATGAGGATGAATGGGGAAAGAATGCGGCCGTCGTATTATCAGAGGCACCCTTTCTCCCTCCCCAACCGCAAGTGATTTAGGGAGACCATACGAAACCTTAATCTCGATGGCTGGAAGTTCTCTTGGCGTAAGCTCCGCGAAAATGACACGATTTACGTTAAATGAACGTGACTTCCGTACTGGATGGAAAGCTGCCGGAAATTATAACATCCTTAACAACCAAGTGATTTTTTACCACTGGGCTGAAAAGGTTTTAAAATATCATGAATACCAGCAAATTTTAAAGCAATTACAAAATCGAGCCAAATGTTGCAAGTCTGATTAAGGATGTAGTCACGTAATGCAACAATGCTATACGTGTACATCTAGATGTATACGTAAGTCACTGTACGGTTCATGGTGGAGGATACAATGTATCAATATTACGGTTCTAAATACTTCTTCAAATGGTCGTGCGTGTTAAAAGCGTCCCTTCTGCTACGGGGAGTTATCCACGTAGCGGATCGAATCCGTCGACGGATTAACGACAAAGGTCAGTGTCCCAGCCAGACTGGATGTGGGTTTTCGGTGGTTTCCACGTACCACTAGGCGAATACCGGGCTGTTACGCAAGTCCCGCCTCAATTATACTATTCTCAAAGACTTAGGAAAACTTTCGCTCACTTAAGCTTGATAACACTACACGCAGACACCTGGATTACATATGTTCAGTCCCGGGGCGTAACAGGGTGGCGACAGGAAAGGGATACATTCATCCCTTAAATTAACCATACCGAGTCCATTTCTACCCCTGCGTCGATGCGGGACAAAGCGACAAGAAAAATATGATGCAAGAATTCTTCGCAAGCAGGTTCTCTTAATTTTACCCAAAAGTTTGAGACCTATTCTTGTGATTCCAGTGATTCCTAACTAAGTTACACATTTGTATGGGCTGAATCGACTTATTAAGACCCTAGCTATCTCTGAATTCGTTAGATGTGTGTTACCATTTCTACTGGCTAAGAACTCCAGGCACTCCAACAATACTCTAGAATTGGTCGCAGTAAGGTTTTGTAGGCGATTTTCTTTACAAACACAACGCGGCTCCCATAATCCTTCCCACTAACTTCAGTTTTCAATTCGCCTTCCGGGACACGGATTTTACGTGATCTTCCCTTTTCGTAGCACTTCTATTTTTACCCTAAATAATTATACGACTGGCCGCGCTCGAGATGTTCACTACTTATCTTGTAATCAGATACTATCGGGTTGTTTCTCTTTGTTATTATTAGTATTATATTATGTTCATATATATTTAAAACGGTTGCTTTCATTACACAAGTCTAAATAGAATCTTTGTACAAACATTTCTGCAGTATCTGACGGTCGTCCAGTCATGGACTGTGCGGCTGGTCGCGGCGGAAGTTCGACTCCTCCCGAGGGCATGCGTGTGTGTGTTTGTCCTTAGGCTAATTTAGGTTAAGTAGTGTGTAAGCTTAGGGACTGATGACCTTAGCAGTTAAGTCCCATAAGATTTCACACACATTTGAATATTTTTGAACGGTCGTCCAACGGCGGTTCTTCCCTGCACACAACAGCATCGTTCTGCTAATCACATCTCACAAATCTTTGATGGATATTTAGGACGTTAGATGTCCTATTACACAGTCTTCCGGCTTATCCGATGTTACTCCCATTTCTGTATAACACTGGCTGTCTAGTGTAACATACAGGGTACTATTAGTCAAATATTGAGCCAACCACAATTAGCGAAGATAATCCGTTTGATTGTAGACTAGTTAGTTATCGACAATATAAAACAATGTATAGCGCCTTTTGGAAATTTACCTGCATCTGTTGTTAGCAATATGACGTGTTTGAATACATTCGACGCAGACCTGTGGCTACGAGTTATATGCTTTTTCGTTGCCTCGTCGTACTGCATGTCTCGGTGTGCAGGGTAGTGTTATCAAAATGCAGAATCTGATATGATATTATGAGAATTCATAGAATAACGTTAGTAATTATTTAGTTTTCTGCTTTTTAACATTGCACCCATAAAAATATGAGCTTATTCGCTAATAATCAGAGGCTTCATACCGCTTAGCACTCGGAATCAAATACCCGAATCAATCTCTCCCAGCTAAAACCTTCTGTTGCGTAATGTGCGTGCTATACGTAACAAGGAGTGTTCTGTTTGAAGGACGAGTACAATTTTACGTAAACGAACACTATATTTGAAGGCACATCAGTTATTACTGTTACAGGATTTGGTGAAGCGTGACGTAATTGCAACGAGTGTCTTGTATTTCTTATTAAATGACAAAAATCATAAGCTGTTCAGAAACTCTGAACGGCGTCAGCTGCTCACTGTAGGCATCACTTCGTTAAACGCACAACCTCGGATTACTGAGGCCACGCGCCAAGACAACATGTGGCCTCTGAATCCCGAGGTCGTCAGAGCTACGCATTTGATCTGACGATAGCTGCAATGGACAGTAGAAAACAGTTATAGTTTGCGAATAGCTTATGATTCTTGCCGTTTAGTAATCATTATAAAACGTTTCCATATTTAGCGCATACGAAATTTATTAATATACTACATGGGGCAATATTCGAAAAATATACAACAGTGTGGAAAAAGAAATGATATGTAATGAAATTTTGAAATTTTGCATGTTACTTGAAGTTCTCCGGATCACTTGGCGTGTTTAGATTATTTCCTGCGGCTTTGAGCAATATTTCCGGAGAGGGGCACGTTTAATTCCTTCGTGTATAATATCAATGGAGTTGATGGTTCGAAATTACATTCTAAGCTTGTTTGCATCGCATAATTCACTTTTATTGTGAAACCTGACACATTCAGTTCAGCTGTCTTAATCGCAATACAAAGAAGCATTTACACAATCGGCTTCAGTTGTTGAACAATCGTCTTCAGATCTGTAAAAAGTGAAGGGAAACGGTTATCAGTAACGGAAATCACAAGTACAACAGAAGAAATTACAGTAAGCATGACGATTAAAAAATGCAAGTAACTCCGTTTCTAAAGCGCTAATAGTGACAAACCTATTAGAATATTGCGTAACAAGTCACTCTCATAACGACATTTTTCACACATTAAAATATCAAGATTTGCAAGTCTACTATAAGAAAAGTTACCTGGCCGACCGGTGTGGCCGTGCGGTTCTAGGCGCTTCAGTCTGGAAGCGCGTGACCGCTACGGTCGCAGGTTCGAATCCTGCCTCGGGCATGGATGTGTGTGATGTCCTTAGGTTAGTTAGGTTTAAGTCGTTCTAAGTTCTAGGGGACTGATGACCAGAGATGTTAAGTCCCATAGTGCTCAGAGCCATTTGAACCAAAAGTTACCTAGGAAGAGGTAAAACATAAATGTTCAGTTGGTGAGGGTGCAAAAACGTACAACCTCAGACACTATTAAAAACTTAAATAGTAAAACTTATTACACACGCCAGGGTTCGAAAACTGCGTAACGTAACTGCAATTATTATAAAGTGTATATAACAAAAAAATTACGCAAGATGAAGCAAAATAAAATACTGGACTATAAGTGCCCTGAAAACAGACGTAAAAACACACAGAGGCATAATTGCTATAAAAATCATAAAGTAAGCTATCCTTAACGTCCAGACATCTTTCAAAGCAAGACACCTTCACCTCCTGTAACTAGGTCTTACCGTGGTGCAGTCATGCCAGAATGTTGATGGACCAACGGGAGACCAGTCTCGCTGTGTCAGCCTGACATGCCAAGACGTACAGCTCAAACGAGAACTTCGATCTAAAAGTTCGTTAACTAAATCAGACACACGAAAAGATGCATTAAACAGAGTTCTTCTTCACTACACGTTTTACGTAAATTGCCTGTTACGCCACTCCATCTCTTGTATGGACTTCCGACATGTCTTCTTCCAGTGTATCTGTAATTGCCAGCCTTTACTAGAAGTCTTTCTCCACCCAAACGATTTACATGTCCCTTCCATTTTCTTTTATTTTGCAGTTTGGGTTATACGAGTATATTCTTAAATCTTTGCTTATATCCTCATTCTTCTACGATCTTCCCTCGCAAATTCTTTCACTCTTCTTAGAATCTTAGTTTCTTGATTCTGTATGCCACTTTCTTGGTATCCTGTTGTCATCCGTGTTTCACTTCCATATGTAAGAGTTGTTACAGATATGATTTTGTAAAACTTCAGCTGTATTCTTTTTCTGGCTTTTTCTTGCAATATACTTTACACTCGTTCCACATATGAAAGTAAATTTATTTAATTTTTGGTATGCGTTATGGATGTATTCATATGTTATGTCGTATCCTATAGATGTAAAACATTTAACTGCCTCCAAGATTTTGTTGTTCGTGACTGCTTTTCATCTTACTGGTTGTATGACCTCAAATGTCAGCGCTTTCGCCTTATCTACATACAATTTTATGTTGTTTTTGAGGTTATCAGATGCAACTGCCACCTGAAGGTCATCTTCAGTCTCTGCAATCAGTTTTAGGTCATTTGCATATAGAATGGCGTTAGTATAGTGTCACAATCTAAAAATGTTTTTTTATTCACCAGTCTACATTTACCGATCACTTCATCTATAAATATATTGGAGAGTGTCGGGGAAATACAGCGTCCTTGTCTTACCACTTTGTATGTGTTTCCTGGCTTAGTCATTACGCTTTCCATACCTACAACAATTTTGGCGTTGTGCACACACTCGTAATAGCATGAGAAGCTCTGCAAGGTTTGCAGGAGAGTTTTGTAAAGTTTGGAAGGTAGGAGACGACGTACTGGCGGAAGTAAGGCTGTGGGTTGTGCTTTGGTAGCTTAGATGGTAGAAAGGCAAAGGTCCCGAGTTAGAGTCTCAGTCCGGCACACAGTTTTAATCTGCCAGGAAATTCCATATCACCGCAGACTCCGCTGCAGATTGCTAAGCCAGTGATACTTCAAATACAAGTACCAAATTCTCAGTTCTCTTAAATTCTGCTTCGTGAGTCGATGCTAGTAGAATTACGGCGAGAGCAAGTTTCTGACTTAAAACGAAGAAGTATAGGAAACCATAAGCAGACCTTCGCCATTCAGTTGGGAAACTATGCACCATAATCATGTGTTGTAAAATGTGTACATTATATAGTTGATATCCGCCTTTTTGAATTTCTGTCACTAAACTATCAGTTCCTCTGATAAGTAATGAATTTTTTTATAGTTAAGTTCGCAACTACATTACTATTTACAGCTTTACACACTGTTCATAAAGGCTGCAGGAGTTCTGGTGTATCCATAATATTAGTTTCTGTCCGACTGACCTTATTGTTTTTGAATTGTAATTCTTCAACATTGCATGGCTGTTCTGTCTGGTGCCTGTGCATATCTATGGTATTCAGTATATTAAAAATAACAGCCTTCGGTCACCTGTGCGCATTTTGGATCTCACTTTGAAAGTCATTTTAATTTCGGTTGAATTTTAGTCGAACGTTACTTAAGATTTTTTTCCGTTTTGTAGATACTTAGTTACATCGGGGTGTAATGTCCGCACTCTTATTTCGTAATTCTCATATCTCGGAAGTAGAGTGATTTCTCTGATAAAGATATTAGCGATTTATTTCAGTTCTCTCTCTGAAAATTCCACTCTCTGTTAGCCACCTCAGTGACATACTTAAGACCGTACTTGCAGCTAATTGCTCCATCTACTACTAAATGTGTCTTCATTGAAATTATTAACCATATTCTGATCCGTACTAACTACCAGGCTCCGTTGAATGAGCACACATTGTCCTCGGGGGCTGACGAAGACGCCCGGGCCCAGCTGCTCTCTAGTAACCGCCATCCCCACACGACACCAGACAGAGGAAAAAAAGGAACGACTAGCGATCTATTTCCGGGTGCTGGGGATGTTCGGTCACAGGAGAGCTGTCTCCGAGACGTTCAAAATCTCTGTCTCATTTTTCGCTTTTTCTCTGTTTAGTCTTTTCCAATTTAGTTCTACGTGACATTGTGCTTCCTTTTCGCTCGAAATATATCAAGACGAAGAACACGTTAACTACAAACAAAGAAAAATGACGCTCTTAACAAACCCCCTATGACCTTTCCTGTACTGCACAGGAGTCAGAGAGATTATTCATTTGGATGAGCGGTGGTACAAATTTCTATCCGGAAACCGAGATTTAAATTTTCTGTGATTTCCCTACTGCGTTTAAAACAAATGCAGGGACACTTCCAATGAAAAAGACCCGGCTAAATTCCTTCTCTGTTCCCAGTTTTTCTAGATCTTTAATGATCTCGTAGTCATCTGGACGATAAACACTGATCTCCCTTACTTTACATTTTGTAGTGAACCGATTATCACACTCAGACGTTCCACATCATCACATTTTCATGCTTGTAATCAGCGCACTACTCTCCTTCCAGTTACGGATCAGTACCACAGACAGTCGTATAGTCAACTTGTAAAATGAATGAAGATACTTATGATCAAAGTGCAAAGGAGAAGAACTCAGTGGGTGCCATTACAGGTGAGTATGATTATTAGAGAATAGTCTTGTACATTCAAACAAGCGCTGGTGCGACCGTCTGCTGAGCTGGCGTGTTATAGTACAAATTACTTCTGCTGGCTTGCGTCCCGTGAGTTTTTGTTTGAAATATTTAGCTAGTCTCATAAGGAGAACTTGTTAACATTTTCTAGTAACTGTTTGTCCCTTACACATAGAATCCGCCAACAGTACATGACAATAATTTTAAATAAAAGCCTCACACGATCTTTGCCAATGGTATCTGTGTTTTCGCCTCTTGTGGTTGTTACGATGCTGAATGTATTTCCTTCGTTCTCTTTTCCTTGGTCTTAGGGGTGTAATACTACGTATAACTTTCATTCATGCTAATCAAGCATCCTCGCGAAGTCATCATTATGGAGACGATGCACTATTTCCTCTGTTTTTTTTCCCTTGTACAGCGATTTCGATATATAAAAACATGGGATTGTAATCTTCCGATCAAAAGGTGACGAAGACCTTTGACACATCAAAAGCTAGTGATTGAGGTATGTCGCTAGCGCAGACTAACGTATATTTTCTCCAATAATTACTTGACAGAAATGCAACAGCCTTCAGCTGGGCACAAGGGCCTGCACTGGCGCGGAAATTTCCGGCTCCTAGCACAGAGATGGGCGACCATTTCTTAGTTCATCTTCCAGACTGTTTACTCAGTCCGCAAATGCCTATGCATGCTTTAGGGCACTGGTTCTCCATATCACAACAACTACATCATGATCTGCTTTCCTTCCAGAAAGGAAGATCGCATCAACACTATAGCTTCAATCTTCTCTTCTTGAGTTTGCACACTGGCTTCATTTAGTGAAGGTAGACATCGGTAAAATGTATGGGGGCATCACTGCAGGGTCATGCAATGGCTCTACAGTTCAAATCTTGACGTCCCTCTCCATTGTTTACCGTTTACAATACCAACTTTATGATCACTCCGAGTACAACGTGAAACTGTTGACGTATCACGTGGCATTAATTATGCGTATGTTTCACACATGGCCAGAGTTACATCACACGATATGAATATGCACAATTCACATACTCCTTACAGATTAAAATAACTATTTTTCGATTTATGAGCTTGTTGTCAGCAACAGCAAGAGATGATGAATGAGACTTCTATCTGCATAATTTGGAAGTCACGAAGACATCATCACACTCCTTAAACTAGCGCATCCTGACTGTGGAACTGTGCGCGAACTGTTTCCTCCAGCAGAATGGCACTTGCAGTGGAGGAGATTCAAGTTATGCAAACGTTCGTCAACAATATAGGCGACATTCATTCGTTAATTTTGAATTCTATTACCATCCCATGCTGCAAATGTATGGATTACTCTATCACAAGGAAGGTGAGATATGTTTACACGTCTATCAGCATGATGCAACAAGAATCGTGTACCTCCTTTAAATTCGTTGTTGACGATTCCATAGATTTGAAATTAAAGTATCTGTACATCATTCTTCGTAGATTTTCGTTTCCAACAACAAACCATAAAGGCTCTACTTCGCACATTTGTGCCTTCACAGCACTGAAATTCACTTCCACGTGCTCAGTGGATTACTACATGTATTCTTCTGTAAAGAGAGGCAGCCTCCAACGTACATTAGTAAGCGCGTCAAGCTGCTTCTTTACTACCGATTTCGTCATCACTTGTCTTCTTTCGGTTCGTAAATAATGACAGCGGCACGTAAAAACCCAAGGAGCCTCGCCAGTTCGCGGTATTTATTCGCAGACTGCCAGCCAGCGCAAACGAATCTTATTCTACGTCTTGTATATCAGAAGATTTCTCCGGTCTCTGCCCAAGGTGCCGGCCGAATGATATCTCCGTACCCCAGAAACCTGTTATATACCATTCTCAGTGCGTCACGTGCCCTTCAGTTGACCTACGCGTGTTGATTCCCAAGGTAGACGGGTAGCCGTAACGTCTGGCTGATGTGTGTGGGTCGTACGCTCAGCAAGCGTGGTGATGATCCCGCCGGACGCAGTGGAGATAGGTAAAATCAGGAAACCCAGCATCTGGCAGACGGTAACTGAGATATCAAGTGTAGAGAGAGACCGTTATCTAAAGATTTTCGAAGTACGTTCGGGCTTCGACAAGAAACAACCTGCTGAGTCCGAATAATTAACAAAGAAACTCCTGGGATCGAGTGCGCTCCTTGGCTTTGACCCTTCGCCATTTTTGGCTCTTTCCTAATGATGAAGTTAATGTTGTAAGAGTGGCAGTAAAAGCAGTTATACACCGAGAGTTGCTCAAAGCTGTTGCAGTTGACGTTCACGTCAGTGGTTAGTCTGGTAATACGATAGCACCACGGGACAATGCGTATTTAAGTAATCGGGTTCCATTAGTAGATGAAAATTAAGGTAGCTTAATTCACTCCGTTGTTTTTGGGCATCGCTGACCAGAGGTAACGTTTACATCCCATTATTTTTTTATAACATGGGTAAACCCACATCTGTAAATAGCCTATGTGTTACCATATCACCCATCACACTTACCAACAACATTATTATTGCGGAAACAGTAAAATCTATCATTCATGGAATAAATCCATCATGCAAATTAAAATCCTTTTGTTGCTATTATTTTCCAGTGCAGAACCGCACAATAGTTCACACTAAACACATTATTTCAAAGACCAGCTAAGTATCGTCAGTTGTTTCTGTTGCTACCTCATCGTTAAAGACTGGAACCTATGACACTATACGGAAGGCGAAGAAAATTTATTTATGTGTCCTGAATTATATAAAATCTTAGTAAATACACATCAGAAGATACTGCGAAGTACTACATTGTTCAGATCTCTTACATTACCATTATGCTCCTCGAACCCCAGGTCTCGTGCTTTGGATCTGTGGATCAACCATGTTGTTTACTCAATACATTAAAACAGCACAGTTTCATGAAGCCTGAGGGTCCCTTTTTACTTGTAGAATCTTCACCATTTTAGTAAGCTCTGGCGAACGCGCTATTGTCATCTCCAACAAAAGCCATTCAGGGTATGTGATCACAACGTCGATTTGATATAATGACCAACGTGCTGACAAATATAGCGATTAGACGAGGTAGCCCCACAACGGTAAACTTTTACTAGAAGACCGAAGGCCACAGTCTGCACAGTTCACGCCAAACAAGTGGTGATGACTGTTGAGACTGTTACCTGACCTTCGATATCTAAAGATTTTTAACGGATTATATTCAGCCTCTTCAGAGTAACAAAATTTTACAGAAAAAAAATAAGCATCGGTATTTAAACGTAAATCACGCGACATTTTAGTATGTAAGTTCTTGGAATATTTCATGAATACGGCAACATGCTGACCGATTGTCTCAAGCTATTTTTTACCTATGTTCAAGCTCTCTCTCTTTCTCCTTTCCTCCCTCCCCAACACACACACGATATTGTTACACATACAAAATTCTTCCATGGAGTAGAAGGAGTTGTCACGCATATGTTTGCATATGAATTTAGTTTCATCAAATATTAAATCGTTTTTATGAATTGATAGGTGGTCATAAAGTTCCACGGCTAGATACCGAATTGCTTTCTGCTCCACTACTAGACTGAGAGAAGGATAATGTAAATCATTTCTCCTTCTGGTATCATGTTCACTATAGTTATTGTTGTTGACTGTGATTGTTAACAAAAATTTCAAAGAGAGTAAACCTACTGCGAGGCTGTTGTGCGTAAACCAGACCGTTTGAAGAGTTGCCTACGAGAAGTTGTATATTGGATAACACATTATTTATAAACAAAAACGTTCCAACGTATGTGAAATCTTATGGGACTTAACTGCTAAGGTCATCAGTCCCTAAGCTTACACTCTTCTTAAACTAAATTATCCTAAGGACACACACACACACACACACACACACACACACACACACACACACACACACACACACACACACACACACACGCCCGAGGGAGGACTCGAACCTCCGCCGGGACCAGCCGCATAATCCATGACTACAGCGCCTTAGACCGCACGTCTAATCCCACGCGGCAAATAAGTTTTTCTCAGTGACGAGCTACCGTAAAACATGATGCCATAAGATATGAAGGAAAATATGGAAAGTAAACCTACATTTTTCTGACTGTTCCAACAACTCTTATGTGTTGATTCTAATATGCCTTTAATAACGTTTTTTAATTTGCACTTTATTTTCATGATTGCATGGACTTTCGTATATAATTCGTCCAAATGAGTGTGTTCCTAAACAAAACGTGGCCTACTGCATGCTTTTCCGCAAGGTTTGCCAGTGTGATTTGACACATTTTGTGTCAATAACATTTTTGAAGCCTATTTCGCTTCTTTTTTTTCAGCGAAAGAGGGTGCACCGGAATTCATTAAAGAATTTAGTGTTAAATCAAAATTAGCAAACAAATTTCGTGAAACTAACAAAAACGAAATATAAAATTAAATTTATTGGAGGCGTATGTCAGCAATTTAACAAATAATTAGTTTTAGACAGGGGGACTGTTTATCACATTTACTGTTTAACTACGTTATAGGAAAAAATTGTAATGATCAGTAAGTTGGATATAAAAAACACAAAACTTAACTAAGAATTTTGGACAGGAAAGCAAAGGGGATTAAGGTAAACTGCATGGATTTTGCAGACGGTTTTGCAATAGTCTGAAAAATTTGACAGAAGCAGTTACTTAAACAAACCTTCTGGACAAAATTGCGGATAGTCCTGGTCTCAAAATTTCAGCTGAAGAAAAATATTTAGTGACACATACAAGAAATATACAGCAAAATACATAGAAACATAAATTCGTACAATAGAACGAGAAATGAAATTTACATATCTTTAAGAAACTATGCAGTAGAATATTCTAGAAAAATTTGCATTTGATTTACGAATTAATAAAATAGAAAGAGCATATGGTTTGATAACATGTATGTACAACAAGAAATGCACATCTAGTGGTAAGACCAAAATGTTTACAAGCATGTGAATGATATAATAATAATGTCGTGTGGTTCAATGTCCTTCAGTTGTGTGCGGCTGGTCCCGGCGGAGGTTAGAGACCTCCCTCGGGTGTGTGTGTGTGTGTGTGTGTGTGTGTGTGTGTGTGTGTGTGTGTGTGTGTGTGTGTGTGTGTCCTTAGGATAATTTAGGCTAAGTAGTGTGTAAGCTTAGGGACTGATGACCTTAACAGTTAAGTCCCATAAGATTTCACACACATTTGAATATTTTTTCCTTCAGTTGAAAGTGACTTCGGCGACTTATGTGTCCTTTCACCTGCTCCGTTTATCCAACCGCGAAACATGAACCTACTGTTTAATGTGGAATCCGAACCACGTTTCGTTTCTTCCACATCGTTGAGCGGTAAAAGCTAGGTTCAAGGCAGATTGGAAAAATCAGTGATTGGACAGGGATCCGACTCCGCGACCTCTCGGTTTCAATAGCATGCACTTTACCGTTAGACTCCCAAACCGGTGAATTTTTAACGATGAACAATTAACTGGATATATTAGTGGTACTTGAAAGAAGGACAATTGGAAAAATAACAGATGCAGTATGAACTGTTGATAGAAAATGAGAAATTACGGGGAGACCAACGAAAATATAGAGAATATATCGTAATGGCAAAGCGAAGATTAATCTTCTTCGGACACCTTCGACAGACTAGCAAAACAAATATTCCAGTATTTGTGGGAACACAAAAGTAAGGAAACCAGCAAAAACAATCAAAGAATCAGAAAGAACAGAAACACACATTTGTAAGAATACAGTACTAAATTTAGATTGCTTTCAAATCAGAAGAAATAATAAATCGGGCACAATATGGGAAGAAAAAGAACGTTAGTAACAGCAAGGGCACAAAAGGAATTTAAGTTGTTACGTAACCTTAGTTGGTCACTACGGGAATTAAATGATGATGATAATAATAATAACGATAAGAATAACAATAACATATATCAATTAAGTGAATAATGTATTAACTCAGTTGTCGCTCCAGAACCAATATCGATTATTTTCTAATGATGAGATTTTTTGTTTAAGACATAACCCTTTCAATATCACTGTATCACTACTTCGAATGGTAGTCAGAAGTCATATGTATTCAATAGGTTCTTACTGCGAGATACTGACGTCAGATCCCAACTTTCCGTTAACCTACTGACTGACACTTACGAGGGAGTGCCAAAGAATAATATCTTATATTTTTTAATGTAAAAACTTCTAAAGATTTTAAAATAAAACTAATCTTATTAACTTTCTGCGTCTTTATTATTCAGTCCTCATATTTATTTCGGAACATAGTCATCCTAGCGATCAACACAGTTCTCACAACGACAGACTAGTTCATTGATACCGTCACTGTAGATGGTTTGACTTTGTTGACGGAGACAACCTCACCTCTGCTTGTACCGCTTCATCATTATCCAAGTGAAATAGTAGAAGAGGTTCTTTAAGTTCTGGAAACAGAGGAAAGTGGGATGGGGCCAAGTCAGTACTATATGGACGCTGTTTCTCAGGCACCGACATAGTCACGTTACACAACACCACGTTACACGCTACAATTCGGAGCTCTCTTGCGGAAGAGAGCTGCAAATACGTAGACTTGACGAATAAAGGTGTACAATGTGAATAACATTGGTTTTATTTGAAAAGACTTGAGTTTCACATAAAAAGTTCGGAGGCATTACTTTTCAGCACGCCATCGTATGTAAAAAATAGTTCTAATTATTCTTCAGTAAAACTGCAAAATTTCTTCTATGATTATAGATAGTACCTTTCCTAGAATACTATACAATGGGCTTAACAAGCATTAGTATCTACTAAGCCATACGGAATTATTTACTTCAGCTATCACGTTCGAATTGCGGCATGTGGTACTTTCAAAAGAATGTCCATTTTCAGGATGAAAGTTTAAAGAAAACTAAAGAACAGACTATTTCTTTTAACACGTCATAGTAGGACAACTCTTTGGTTGGAATCTAAAGGTTTATAATCATAGCTTTTGCGAAATATTTGCATAGTAATTTGTATGCAGAGTGTTTAAGGACTTTTCTGTCAAACTTTCAGGGGCAATAGGTCTTAGAGGTATCTTCCATGCGTACGAAATAACATACTGAGATTAAATAAAATACACACTGACGTTTGATATTGTAGGATAGTTAATTCACTTGGTTTTAGTTTATGCTTACATTGTCAATCAATTCACTGACATGGACACCAGATTGCTTATTGCGAGCCACTTAAATCATAACAGCGTGCATGCAATCCTGTAGGTGGAGGAGGGCATCCTGGATATTCTGGACTACTTTAACTGATGCGTACAAGCATTTTGGAGAGTGAAGGGCACTCAGAGAATCGGAACAGGCAAGAAACTTAGTACTGGAAGAAGTCTCATCTGCTCCTGTCCCCGCAAGATCGCATATAATTCAGCATCAAAGACAGTAAAGTCTTGTGGCAGTTTTATCTTGAGGACATGATACGAGAAAAGAACAAAACAACCAATGGAGCCCTCCTGTTTAGAATCGTCCATGAAGACAGCTGCATAGTTGTAGGTCTCATATAAAATGTCAGAAAATATCGCATTAAAACCAGGAGGAGGAGTGCAATCTCTCCTGTACTGAACCAAATCAAAAATTACTCTGGGCCTCTGCAGTAACAAGGGCGGCAGGCGGTTAAAACCCAGGATTTGTTTTAGTACTTGCTCCACACTGAGTGACTCCAGAATAGGTCGCAAGGGGGTCCTAAATGGCGAACAATATGGTATGCAGTTGAAGTCGGAGCAGCGAGGAACTTACATGCCTGTCGAACCACGAGGCGCTGTAACCGGCGTGAGCAGCGGTTCCCAGCCTCAGCACAGAGATAGGTTTTAGGACTGGTCCTGTAAGCACTCGTGGCCAGCCTAATCCCCTAACGGCGGAGAGCGTCAATAATTTTCAGGTAAGAAGGCCTCATAGACCCATACACTGTGCGTCCATAGTTCAGCCGTGAACGCACAGCAGCCCTATAAAACTTGAGCAGACGTGCCTTGTCTGCTCGCTAAGACCTGTGGCTAACGCACTCACGTCCCTCTGGTGTGGTAACCACAACTTGGAGTCTAAAATGAGGCCCAGGAACCTCACTGAGTCTCTAAAATGTAGAATGGTGTCCCTCAGATTGCTAACAAGAACGATTAAAATGGACACACTCACGCTTATATGAAAAAAACTGAAACCCATCTTTGTAGCCCACTCCCCTAATCTATACTCCGTAAGTTGCAACTAACAGGTCGCTATTGCAACACTGCAGGAGGAACAGAAAACAGCAAAATCGTCCACTAATAGGGGTCACTGTACAAGACTGCTTTCCGTAGTCATGATACTGTTTATGGCTACGGCAAAGACGCTAATACTTAAAACACTGAAAACTGTTACGTAATTGCATGTAAGTTATCGGTGTTGATGTGTTATTAGCATTTCTGTAACCGATTTTTTTTTCGTTGACATTCAGCATAGAACCGTAGCGCAACTCTGAAATTTTGACGCCACCTCCATCAACGAAAAACAATCCACGTTTTCGACATTCATTGTGTGAGTCTGAATAGGTTCATGACCTTGTTGTCTGATCACTAAAACAGCAGAGTACAGGTGGACAGACTTCAAGCGCACAGGTAAATACAGGAACTGACATGACTACGCGTTTACTTGCTATCAGTACGGTAGTGTAGACATTTGTGGGGCCTCTTCTCCTGACTTCTTGACAGTGATCCTCTTGCTTTTCGATGGAGCGTCACATATATTATGTTGCTGAAGTCCTCTTCGAAGCCTCCTTATAATGTCACAGTAAAAGGTACACAGTTCCATGTTTTAAAAGTTGGTGTCATAATTTGGCAGCTACTTTCTTAATTGCGCCAGAATATTAGCCACCTTGTCCGCTACAACTCAGTGGAAATCGTACCCCCTTACATTTAATGTTTCCGGATGTATCTGCGATGGTATGTCTTACGTTTCGCCCGCTGTATACAGACATATATATACACACGTGTTTAAAGAGAAGAGGACAGCTGATCATCGTAGTAGGAAGATCTATCCCGATATTTGTCAGAGGTGATTTAGGAAAACCGCCAAAGACCTTAACTACGGATGGCCGGCATGAGCCTCCATATTCCCGAATCTGACAACTGAGCCTCAACACAAACAAATGGAACGAATTGCGCATAAATAGACAAAAAACACACATTCAGGAATAATCACAGGCAGTGATGGACGACATGGAACACAGTGCATACGAAATAGAGGTGGAGTAGTATCTTCATAATGGAAAATAGTGCAAAATTCGCCACGTGGGAAAACAGGCAACAGACATAAATAACATTCATGTTTGACACAGGTCAGACTCCCAACATAACGATCAATATCGAACAATCAATGGGGTATATGCCTTCCTCAGGCACTAACGCTCGTTTTGCACCTGTTATTCGTGCTGGCTACCAAACTGTTTAGGAGTCCTTGGAGGATATTGTCCCATTCCTCTCTCAAGGCGTCTTTCAGTTCTTGCACTGTTCGGAGAGGGGGTGTCCGCTGAGAAATACGACTGCCAAGAGCATCTCAGGCATGCTCTAGAGCGTTTAGTTCCGGGGAGTATGCAGGCCATTCAATAAGTTTAATATCTTCACTTTCCAATGTGTCTGACACCACAGCAATCCAGTGTGGGCGGCCGTTATCGTCCATAAAGAGAAAGTCGGGACCGACCGCACCCATAAATAGACAGACATGATCAAGAATAATCTCCCTGCAACACAACACCGCTATGCTGTAACGGTAAAGAGTGCGAAGACATTCAGTGGAGTTCGGCCATAATTCCTGCACACGCCATAACGCCTAGGCCGTACCGATGACGTTCATGAACATTCTGCGGTGTGCAACGTGTTTCCCCATCTCTCCACACTAACTGGAGGCCAGAATCACTTGCCACAATGAAGCGGGATTCGTCGAAGAACATCACTTTTTACCACTGTTGCTGACCCCAACCGCCAAGCTCCCAACACCAATTAAATCTTTCTCTACGATGGCGTGGTTGACGTGGGAAGCATTTAACAGGCTTCCGAGAGTACAAATCAGCCTGATTTAATCGCTTCACAATGGTTCTGGTAGAGAGACGTGTACTGGTAGCGACTGCAAGGTTTGCCTATGCCTATGAGTGAGATGTCTGTTTAGCTACTAGGGCTATTTATCGATCCTATTGTAGGGTGGTGGTCTGTCTACGACGACTTACATGCATAGCATTACACCATCAGCGGCCTGTTGTAATCGTAAGATAACACTTTTCGACATCCCCATTACTGTGGTCACAGTAGTGACACTTTGACCGGCTACGAGCCGTCCCACTACTTATCCACGATCGTGAGTACGCAAATGATGTCTTGCAGACATGTTGCCGTACAACATGGGATGTCGCACTAATCGGTTTCACAACAAGCTTCGTCAAACACTGTACCGCATGTACTGTAGAATGCATACTGAGCGTCTGTAGGCCAGTTAAACAAGTGCGAATTTCGCTTTTATTTAAGTTCAGGAAAGGAAATGTTTGTTCACATATGTAAGTGCAGTCAAAGTTGCTAAATGCTATTATTGCTGCGTTTCTTAGGTTATTAGATTTATTTCAGCCCACGCTTTCATTCAAATCAAGAAGACTATATTCTCTGTGCTTGGTTTTATAGATTGGAGAACACTGAATTTCTATGATTTCCAGTTGTAAGTCCACAGATAACTCTTCTGGGATCACAGAAAAAGGATCTTCAACGACCTTGAACATGATCTCCTCCTCTTTTGACAACGCAAATCTCTTGTCGAATTCTTCAATTAGCCTGCCGTTGTGACCGAGCGGTTCTAGGCGCTTCAGTATAGAACCGCGCTGCTGCTAAGATAGCAGGTTCGAATCCTGCCTCGGGTATGGATGTGTGTTATGTCCTTAGGTTAGTTTGGTTTAAGTAGTTCCAAGTCCAGGGGACTGATGACCTCTGATGTTAAGTACCATAGTGCTTAGAGAGATTTGACCCAATTCTTCAATTAATTTATAAACGTCTCAAGAAAATTTCCTTCCTAGCACAACATGTTTATCTGAAAAAATTGTTTTGTAAATAGAAAAATGGGTTACATCTCTCCCAACAATTGGTTTTTGAAGAGTTCATGTTTTATACTGAAGGCAAGTACTGTTCCCCAAGGATGGAAAATAAACAGTGACTTTCCCTGTAGTTTTCAATTCAGCTCGTTTAAGTGAGGCGTCATATCAATGACAAAACGTAATTCATTGATCCAATCTTCATTTTTCAAAGCAGGGAAGTCCTTCGGATCATATTTAATAAAAATCGACTATTTCTTCTCTTATTGCAGAAAATATCTGCAGTACTTCCCCACGACTCAGGCAACGAAGTCCGTATGATACAATAAATCCCCGAATTCCGTGTCCTCTGTTTCTTCAAAAAATTTAAAAGTATTCGGTGTTTACGCCTTCTTCATTCGATGTAGTTGATAACAAATCACAGTGGCATTATATGGTCGTATCACAAAACTTAGCTGCATAACGCTTGTTGATGAACAGTACAGTGGAATTTGCTTATTGTTTTTCTGGAATATTCTTCTAGTACTGATACTGAATTAATCTTCTATCCACACATAGAAGGCGCTCCATCGGTGCAAATGACCACAATATTTTCAAAATTCAAATGCAGTTTCTTCATGACACATTCCTTCACTTTATTTGAGATGTTTCCGCCGATTGTTCACCCTTTCATGGAACGCAATCCTGCCAGTTCTTCTGTGATATTGAAGCTGTTACTGGGACACACGCACCTCCCTCCAATATTTAAACAATTAAATAATATGAGTTTAGGTTAACCAATGCGGAGATAGAAAATCATGGGAACAACTGAAATAGCGCATCATTTCACTGCAATTGGCATTTATTGTAACACTTTATAACACACCAAGAAATGTCGCGTGTTACACTTGACAGATAGTAGCACTAGAACAATACACCTGATTCAGTTTTTTGCACTTTAGTTAAGGTTCAACAGGGGAACACACATTAAGTTCTCCCATAAATAGACGCGTAGGCGCGTGAAGGAACTGGTTATGAGAGAGTCACTTATGACATCAATGCAGGCCCACTCCATGTAAAGAGAGAATAATTACCAAGTTTACACACTGACTAGAATATTAAAATGAATTATAGGAAAGTGCACTGTCCACAACACCTTACGGCGACAGTTAACCTCCAATAAGTTCCTTTCTTTACAATATGGCATTAAGCATAGCTCAATAAAAAAAATTTGATTCCACCCATATATATATATATATATATATATATATATATATATATATATATATATATAAGCGCATAAGCACAATTAAAAACTGGTGGAAAGACAATAAATTGGGAACTGACAAATCTATACTCAAAGGCGCCGCACTCCATCTAAACACCCCCAAAATGGCAACATAATGGCTACCAAGAGTACGAAATTAAGAGTAGCATGCTAATAGATAGACTAGGATAAAGGAATAAATAACAAATACACGGCTTCTGACGGCCGACAAACTGTGTTGGGCTATTGAGCAGTAATTAATTTAAATAGCCACAACATACGCTAACCAGGTTAGCGGCGTATTTAAAGAAAAGCGTCGAGCAAGGACCCTGGTCAGAAGGTAATCACAACTAGCAGGATTCCCTTACAAGGCAGACGTGCCAACACATCCGTTCATACCCCAGAATCAACTAAAGCAACATAAGTCATTGACACATTTCAGATCACCTTTAGAACAACGTACTTAAATACCTTTGTTTACCACTAGCCTTAATTAGTTAATGACAATAATTTTCTTGTTTTAGCAAAGGTATGTCAGCACTGTTAATTCCACAAGAGTACAACAAACACAGAGTTGTTTGTATGACTCACTTCTAACGGTAAGATGCAAACATTCGACAGAAACTAAATTCAAATATTGTGAGTCGACCTGTCCGCAAGACACAGACACTGTGGCTGTTTTTCAACAATCTTTAAACACTGTAAACATTTCACACGTCGCTTTAAAGCACAACAGTCTCCTGCAGTGTTTCCTTGTGTGTGTATGCAGCGCCGGCTTTAGGGTGGGGCGCTAATCTCACACATGCGCGATGAATTCGGGGTAACAGAAGAGAAATCATGCTGAATGCAATCTTCGTACTGTCTCCAACCATCCATGTTTGACGCGGGCTAGCACGGGCTCTACCAAAGCGCCTCTCTTATTTGTTTCAAGAACTGCAACAAGGAAGAGCCCATGCAGCCGCACCATCTCTCGTCCACAACAGAAACTACCGGTCGCTCCAAATAAAAGAAAATACAGACTGTGAAATATACATTACATTATGATTTAATTAATACGAATGTATTTATATCGAATATTTGTGACTTAATGGCTCATGTACATTAATTAATAGATCATGCAATGCGTGCACTGCATTCATAGAGAATTCTCCCCTAACGTACTGAAATAATACAGCGCCACACAATGTTTGTTAGACTGCATATGTTCGCAGCGCTACGATTTGCACCCGCATGTCAGTAATTGTCAGTAAGAGTCGGAGGCAGCGGTCATGTTTTCGTGGCTGAATAATTGTGAGTGAAAAGAGTGTCGCGACTGTGTCATCATTTTAATTTTCTGGTAAGTGCGAAAAACATTTTTATCTTTGAGTTCAGGTTTTTTTCTAGTTACGTCTACTGATAGGTGAATTTCTTTATTTGTTATAGATCGAATATTGTGGTCGCGAAATAGAGCAGTGTCCAAGCAATAATTTGTCAAATTATTAAATCATGCCAGAAGAGAAGGAAATGATTAAAAAAAAAAGCTTTCTGGTTCAGAAAATCGGAAAAGAAAAGCTGAAAAAGAAAAAGTTCTTGAAGAAACTAAAAAGCACATGAATATTTATAACTACCTTAAAGGAAATGCTAAGGCAAATACTTCAGATATTGAATCAAAAGTCCATGTATCAGCAAATACTTCTTCAGACTGAACAATTATACACAAAAAATATACAATCACCTATTGAAGGTGATCAAATTGACCAGCGCAGTACATCTTTGCATGAATCCTCTGATATTTCTCCAAGTCAAAATCAACACATGACATCTGTGGTCGTGAAAGTATCAACGTTCTTGCAATAAAAGAATACAATGTTTCTGATGTAGGTACGTGGCCAAAAGTACTTAATGCTAGAGATATAGATCGCATTATAATATGTGGCCCCTCACAAGTATGTCTAAATAACTTTCCAAAAGATGAAAATGGGCGTCATTTCTCTTCAACTCATTATACAAGAAAACTATCAAACGAAGAAACTATCAGACGACGGTGGCTAGTTTATTCTGTATCAAACGACAGTGTCTTTTGCTTTTGTTGTCGACTGTTTGATTTAAAGTCAACTACTAATTTGACTACCACTGTGGGTTTCAGAAATTGGAAACATTTAAGTGAAGCTCTGAAACTGCATGTAAATAGTCCTAACCACAAAAAAGCATTTACTCAATGGACTGAAGCTGAAATCAGGTTTAAAGCTGGATTAACTACTGACAAGGAAGAACAAAAGCTAATTTCTAAAGAAAGTTTACGATGGAGCAATGTGCTTCAAAGAAAATGGCTCTGAGCACTATGGGACTCAACTGCTGTGGTTATTAGTCCCCTAGAACTTAGAACTACTTAAACCTAACTAACCTAAGGACATCACACACATCCATGCCCGAGGCAGGATTCGAACCTGCGACCGTAGCAGTCGCTCGGTTCCGGACTGCGCGCCTAGAACCGTGAGACCACCGCGGTGTGCTTCAAAGATTGATGCACATTACTTTGTATTTGGCTGAAAATAATATGGCATTCAGAGGGTTATCATATAAATTATTTACCCCAAATAATGGAAAATTCTTAGGTCTTGTACAGTTATTGGCAAAGTTTGATCCAATCATGGAAGAGCACGTCAGACTGGCATTGAATGGTGATTTGGCTGACCATTATTGCGGCAAAAATATACAAAATGAATTAACAGAACTCATGGCATCACACGTTATGTCTACTATCGTACCCCGCATAAAGGGTTCAAAGTATTATGCAATCATAGCTGACTGTACTCCAGATATAAGCCACAAAGAACAACTTTCGATAACTTTAAGATGCGCCGACATAACAGAGGATGGCGTAAGTGTAAAAGAACATTTCATCTCATTTCTGCAAATAGATGATACAACCGGTGAAGGTCTCACAGAAAGCATTTTAAAGACATTGAGTGATCTTGACCTTAACATTAATGACTGCAGAGGACAGGGCTACGATAACGGCGCGAACATGAAGGGGAAAAATAAAGGCGTCCAGAACAGAATTAAGAAGTTAAATCCACTAGCTTTTTTTGTACCATGTGGATGCCATAGTTATAATTTGGTATTGTGTGATGATCAGTAAAATCTGTGACACTGTTCGGAATGTTACAAAAAATGTTTAATCTATTTGCTGGATCGGTAAATAGATGGAAAATTTTGACCGACCATTTGAAGATATACACCCTGAAAAATGTAAGTGACACACGCTGGGAAGCTCGAATTGGTAGCGTCAAAGCGGTTCGTTATCAATTATGCGAAATGCATGACGCTTTGGTTTCCTTGGCCGATGCTACTGAACAAAGCGATGCTGCGGTGTCACACGAAGCGACAACACTAGGAGGACAATTAAAAGACTTCAACTTCATTGTTTCTCTCGTGACATGGTATGATGTTCTGTTTCAAATTAACGTTGTGAGTAAAGCAAGTCAGTCACCCACAATCAACTTTGTCGAGTTTATGGGAATCCTTGACAAATGTTGCTCTTATTTGGAAACATATAGACAAACAGGTTTCGAACAAGCTATTGTAACAGCAGCTGAACTGGCTTCGGATCTTGATACGCAGCCATTATTTAAACCACAAATGCGATTAAGACGTATTAAACGCAGGCCGGGTGAAGAGGCTGTTGATGATCAAATAACTGACCCAAAAAAGAAGTTTAAAGTAGAGTTTTTCAATGCACTGTTGGACACCGTGCACATATCCATGAAAGAAAGATTTGAACAGATGCAAGAATTTTCTGCGACATGGAGTTTCTTGTTTGACATTAAAAAAATCAAAATAAAGAAGAACTAATATAATGCTGTTCTAAATTACAAGAAAAGTTCACTGTCAACATGAAATCAGATATTGATGGAAATTTGCTGTGCGACGAAATTTTAGGCCTGCAACACTATCTCGAAGACAGCCAGGCAACGCCTATTGAAGCCTTAAACTTCATAAAAAAGCATAATCTTCAAGAGTTATACCCCAACATCTGGATAACGTTACGTATTTTGCTAACAGTACCAGTGACTGTGGCAAGCGGCGAACGCAGTTTTTTTCAAACTGAAGTTGATAAAAACGTACTTGCGGTCTACAATGTCTCAAACAAGACTAACCAGTTTGGCCTCACTGTCCATTGAAAATGAAGTTGCAGAAAACCTGGACTTTGCTAATCTGATCAGAGACTTTGCCGACAGAAAAGCGAGAAAAGTAAAATTTTAGTTGTTTATAATTTTTTTCATTAGGCGTAATATGTTTTGTGTTCAGATGACTGACAGAAAATATAGGTTTATGGCTTACAGTTATATTAAATTCAATAAAAATATGGTACCCAATTCAAAATTAGTGTTTCTTCGTTATACATATTACCTCCTATATATAAAAATCAATTGTTGTGTGTTAGTCTCACCAAAACAAAGAAATGGCTTGACCAATTTGAATAATTTTTGTTTTGTTTTGTTCGCTTTAGTACAGGGGTGCTTCAGAAAAGAAAAGAAATATTTGGGATATACGAGCCTGTTTCAACCACATTTTACGCATCTTTTCTTTGTTTGGAACACGCAAAACCCATTTTCTAGAGTTTTTGTAGATGTACAGTGCAGTACTGCGCAATATTTTTAGACAATTTCCCAAAACGTGAATGTCCAAACAATATATCACTGCTATACTGACTGTTACGGCAGCGACAGCAGAATGCTGGACTGACGTCACAGGCTACACAAGACTCACATGGAGCGTGTTAGCGGGCTTTCAGATTATTTGGATTTCATTTCCATTTAAAAAAATAAAATACTCAAATTTACGATGGAAAAAACCATGTTATGATCATAAGATGACGCCATTTCTAGAAAACAGTCAAATACCGTGTTGCAAAGCACTGCCCGGTTCGCTATTTATACAATAAAGGGCGCCAACTGGACGACTCGCCCGGGGCACCTGGATGGCTAAGGCCGGCCCTGTGTGTATGAAATAACAAGCTGATAGCCGCCACTTTGTCCGCGTGTAACAGCAGCCGATCAAGCAGCTTCCCCCACCCTGAACCAACACCTGTACGCCACTTGGCGGGAGCGCATACCACCTGTTTAGTGGAGCGCATTAGCAGTGCATTTTTGTTCAACCGTGTTTAATGACAGTGCCACTGGACCCAAGCCCAGAATTTCCGTCTTGTCGCAAGCACTTCCATTACTACTAAGTTTCATAACGTAAACCTATTTTAACTTAGCTGTCGCAGAGACTACCATTGCTGATAACCCAAAGAATTTTTAAGTGACATCTAGATTTATTATCGTAATATATTCATCTAAAAATCATTGAATTATATTAAAAAATATGGAACTCAACGTTCCTTAAAGGTTCTTTCGCGGACCACAGCGAATGACGCATGTGGCCCGGATGCGATAATCAAACAGAGGCAGTACTTCAGTATCGTCCTTAGTAAAGGAACGTTTTAAGAGCGCATTCAGCACGTCGCCTGTGCTTTCCTACCATGTGTCTCATTTCTTGTGTCATCCATAAGTGTCTTGAAACTAACTTTGTAACAACTGACAGTTTTTACGTATTACCAGAATTTATCGCTTAATAGTTGTATTACGTGAAAGAGAGCAGGAAAGAGCTCACACTTTGAGTAAACTCGTTATCATGACGCGGACACTAATGTTATGACGTATGTGTTCGGATCACGTAATTATGATACAGGAATTACAGGTGAGATAAGCGATTTGAGTTCAATGGAAGTGCAGTGATAGTGTCTGAATGAGCTGACGATGCGTCAGACCTGCGTCACTCATGTTATCTCTAGCCCAGATTCCAGGTCTCGGAAGCGACAAACTTGTAACCCAATACTGTTTTATATTCGTGACGCAAATGTCCTATATGTATTCCCTGTATTTGTGTTACCTTGTTACAGAATCCTATGTAAATACACCAGACATCCTATCACAATTTGGAAGCAAGACTAATGTTGCTGTGTACTGGGCTTTTCCCCGTGAGGTATATGACTAAGTGGAACGTTATGGATCACAACCATCGGAGGAGACGAAAAAGATTTAAGTTCATGAAAGTTGGCTGTGTGAGTCAGTGTACACGAGATGTCTCCGGCACTGTGACCTGGAGGTTGCGCAATGCGGGCTAATTGCTGCTTTTTTTAAAACAATTTGTTTGCTTTTAGGTTGTGTCTATTCAGCCATTTCAGTAATGGAAAGACAATACGACAGCGTACTGAAGACAATTTTCTTGTCATATACGACGATACAAACGTAAGGACAACAACACCCAGTCTCTGAGCGGAGAAAATCTCTGACCAGGCCGGGAATCGAAGCCCGGGCCCTTCAGTTAGCACTGCTTGCCCTTTTTTCATACATCGAAGCGACATGTGTGCCTTAGCACAATACCTCGATTCTCACAGCTCTCATGACGCTGACGAGATGACTAACAGGTAGAGCCAAGGTGTTCCTAAGATTTTAGTCCTCTGTCCAAAAAGATTGGTTGGTACGACATGCATAAGTTTCAGTTATTTACCTTCTGTCGAATGCATTAGGCATTTTCAAATGTGAATACCAGAATAAAATGAACAGGAAGGGAGACTGCGGTTTAATGTTCCGTCGAAGCAATAGGTTGGATTAGAGAAGGATATTGAACATAACTGTCCGTCTACTTTTCAAACTAACTATCCCAACATTGCCCTCAGCTACTTAAGGGGACCTCGGAAGACACGAATGTGACTGCACGAAGGAGTATTTGAACCAAGCTCCTCCTGAGACCGAGTCCAGTGCGTTAAACCACTGCAACACCTCGTTGAGCATGGGTAGATCTCAAGCTGAGGAAAACATGATTCAGTGAAGTCAACATGTGGGCTGTGAAACGTAAATCTAATGGGGACTTGCTCATAGCAGCATGACCTTATCACATTTCATTTGCGTCAGTGTTGCACACCTGTGTCTACACTGCTGCTGATAAATAATTCTGCCGGCCAACAGAATAATGATACTGGAACATAAGCAACAACAGTAACAAAGCACGATCCTCCGGAGTTGCGTATCCTGTTGTGAAGCTGAAGCGCTTTCGTCAGCATAAGTTGGTTCTCCAGTAGAGAACCACAAACGGACAACAGTTTTTATCATCGTGTGTGAATTTACATGAGCAGTGAAAGATACTGAGTCAGTCATCGTGAATACGTTGAGTTAAAATACATGAATTACGAAATTACTAAAACATGGAACGATCTTTTTTGGTAACCAAAGATCTCCACATGAAGCGAGTTGAACTAACTCAAGAGAAATGTCGCATCATTGTATGATAAATGGATTCTCAGTTGGGAAACTGTTTCCGTATGTTACATAACAGCGTTGCTTGTCCATGTTGAGTTCCTCAAATGCTCAGGTCAGGAATGAAGGCTCTTAGATCATGCACTTTTCCGCTACTTTTTCATTGCGAGACAAAATTTGAAACTTCCCTTTACAATATTAATGATGTTTGGAACTATAAATAAGCAAGAAGAATTAGAAAATCCAAACCTTTATAATACACATTGTTATAAATATACGTAAAGTGAAAGAGAAATAAAAATATAATGACAATATCTGGGACTAAAAATGAGCAACAAAAACAGGAAAATCCAACAGTTTAGTACATATTATTGCAGCCATACGCAAAATAAAATAAAAGTAAAAAGATTTTTGTGTATTTCCATCCATTAAGGAGGTATGGATTTCTTTCTTTTTTGAAGGGGAGGGGGGACGGAGGGGTAACTCGAATTATAGAGAAAACATTTTGGTAAAACGAAAGTGTGTTATAAGAATTATATCTGGTGTTACTACTAGAACAATCAACAGAACTCTAATAAAAATTTTGTATTGACAACTGCCTCATAGTGCTTTTACTCAGTGCTCTCTTTGTCATTACCAATAATTCCCTTTTCTCAAAACTAGCACAAGGTATAACTGTAGAACTATACCTATAAAACTTCAAGTAATTAGCTTTAGTAAAGAAAGAATTTAAACGCATGGGAACTTATGTGCTATAGGTCATTTCATTCTACTTGACTGAAGAATACCTTCAAAACGATTTAAAAAAGACTGCTGTGTTTTGCTTCACTAAAATTTACATCTTTGTTCTATTTCCACATTCCATAAACTTTTTCTCTTACTTCAAAGTAATACGACTGATGTAAAACGTAAATATAAATGCACTAACACCGGTAAGAACACCGACACAGACGCTTGGCATAAAAAGTTTCAAAACAATGTGTCGGGCAGTAGCATCAACATTTTTGAATGCTGTTTGTATTATCCATATCCGTTTTGTACCAGCAGGGAACAAAATCAAGCTCATCTCGTTAAAGAGAGATACTCCGAGCTCTGCAAAAGGAACCGGAATGCACTGTTATCACATAATGACACTAGATCACACAAGACACACCTCCGTGCTGCAGACATAAGGAAACCGAAACTCTGCACGTCATCTCATTCATTATTGCGCCCAGATGCTTTTAGGTACCGGTATGACAGCAGTGTTGTAGCCGAAAATGTGACACGGTGTTTAAAACGTTAGATTCGCATACGAGACAACTGAGGTTTCATTTCCTTTTCAGGAAGCCTGAGTTAAGTTTTCTTTGGTTTCAGGTAAGGGTGACAAGCGAACTATGAATAATGCTTTCAGCAAGATCACTCGCAGTTCTCTCCTCCATTCATATCGAATCCTAGCTTACCTTTCTGTTGACTATGGAAACTTATGATCCTTTATCTTCTCTAATCTTCTCTTTATCATAGGACGAAGCACCGCGACAGCAAAATTGTTACTGATTAAAACTTTCTTTCTTGGGTAATATTTTGTCCACCAGACAATACTCTAACGGTGTTAAGTTACAGTGATCTGAGGGAGATTCCAGTTGACATCTATGTCTCATTTTGCCGGCCGTGTGGCCGAGCGGTTCTAGGCCCTTCAGTCTGGAACCGCGCTACCACTACGGTCTCAAGTTCGAATCCTGCCTGGGGCATGGATGTGTGTGATGTCCTCAGGTTAGTTAGGTTTAAGTAATTCTAAGTTCTAGGGGACTGATGACCTCAGATGTGGAGTCCCATAGTCCTCAGAGCCATTTGAACCATTTATGTCTCATTTTTCGACCCATGAAATACTGCGATGGAGATTAGTCACAAGCTAAAATTGAGGTCCAGACGAAGAATCGAAGAATGATTCTTCCTTTCACAGGAGGCGCTCTTTAAACTAACACCTGATGAAGTAATTCCGCGCTTCAACGTGCCTCCATATGTTCCAACTACACAGAGTTTCTGCTGCTGGATTAGCTCTCCGAGAAAAAGACTAAATTGTACTGCATTACTTGATCACAGCCTCAGGCGTAATTTGAAATGGCACTTTTATGCTATACAGGGTGTTCGAACCCCACACAAAAAAATTCGCAAGCTGTCCATTGATGTTAGCTGAATATTCTGGTGTAAGCGACCGGTGGCGTCCGGTGTCTCATAACAAAGTAATAACATAATTACGATTTATTAGGTTTGTTACCCCATTTGTCTTTTCATAAAAGTGAAAATGCCTGAAATACGCGGTCACTGAGGATCCGTTTTTCGACGAAATACATGTTTTAATGCAAAATTGCTGTGAGGTGGTTGCCGTCGCTGTGGGAACATCTCAACACAACGTGTTTGGATTTCTCTCCCATTATATTCCTGACCCCACCCACGAGGTGCATATCGGGTACCTCTTCGTCAATAAAGCTATCCATACTGCTGCGTAACGGTTTTATTTTACAACTAACATTGACAGAAAAACAAACACGAGATAGTACTCAATGAGGGCTTGAGGGCGAAGAATACTGCTCTTTTTCTGAAACCACCAAGATCAACATATCACCTGATAATCAATGACGCTATCATGTATCATTGTACACATCGCGTCCAATCTTCCTAATCTAAATTTTGCATTTATAGTTGACAGAAATACCTTATCTGCACATTCAACCGACACAAGACTGAAAAATTTTGCAAAACCAAGCTCCTCTTGGAACGATGTCCTGACGCAATTTAATACTTTCTGTCTGTCTCTCCCGTCGACTTACGCAAGAGTAAGGCAAAGTTTCCTGAGTAGCAATTCCCATCCGTCCTGTCGATACATCATTACACCAAAAAGAAAAACTCCATACATATCGCTCCTCCTGCTGAAGACATTACGTGTTTCGTTAGTACCTTTGCAACATTAGTTTAATACCATTAGTACTTGCTAAGCTATCTATCGTTTTCAAGTACCATTTACATTCTCCCTGCACAGCACATCAAGTTTAACGATTAAAATAATTAAGCTGGAAAAACGACAAGAGTATCCTTAGCCAGTTTTGATACGAAGGTACAGTGCTAACTCAGTGCTCAGCCTCCATCCACCATCAGCTACATCCTACCTTCTCATAACCAAACCAAATTTTCCTCTGAAAATATACAGGCAGAGATTAATATTGCTTAGTGACATCGTTGTCAACTGGGTCCAAGAGGTAATTAAATAATAAATCGAACAGCGTCTCACTAATTTGTTTAAACTGCTACCAAGAGTATACGCGTAAAAATGACACCGATATTCTACGATGTTTTGCTGCAGGCGTAGATTGTAGGTTTTAGTTTGCTGTGTGTGACATGCGACGCCGAAGGCTAAAGCAATGAGCCGTGACTCAATCGCTTTCTACGACCGTGGGCGTGCGAAAGGTTACGAAGTAACCTGCACTGTCTGCAGTGACGAACGAGGCCGATGTAGCTGACGTATGGTTCCAACGAAGGACGGGATCTGGCTGTCCCCAGATGAAGGCGTACACGGACTACGTGGCGTCACACAGCTCGGAATGAAAAGGCTCACTGAGGGGATTTTTCACTGCAACGAGAAAGGCCTGTGTTAAGTAACACAGAGTAGCCCGATACAATCCTCTTTTCGTACCAAGAAATCCACCTTCTTACTGTAGCACGCTTATCATTATATTTGTCTCGCAGAACAAAAGCTTATTGCACAAAAAAATCCTGGAGTTGAGAGAACTGTTCAACAGGAATTGTAACGCTGATGACCGCGCTATTGGGCGCCCCACAAACCAAACAAACAGGAAATGGAAGTCAGCAAGTCTTCAAATACACTGCACAAAATTGCTTGTAAAGGAAGTGAAGAGATGCGTCGCCGGCCGCTGTGGTCTAGCGGTTCTAGGCGCGCAGTCCGGAATCGCGCGACTCCTACGGTCGCAGGTTGGAATCCTGCCTCGGGCATAAATGTGTGTGATGTCCTTAGGTTAGTTAAGGTTTAAGTAGTTCTAAGTTCTAGGGGACTGATGATCACAGATGTTAAGTCCCATAGTGCTCAGAGCCATTCGAACCATTGGAAGAGATGCGTCGATCATAGAGAGGCGATTAATGCATTCAACTATCTGAAGCACTTGATTTGTGCCACATAACTACAGCTCTCTATTCGTCAACTCAGGCATTAGACTAAGACAGAATTCCGAAAGATGACAGAAACTACTGAAGGCTCTGTGACCTGATACGGTTTCGAACTGTGAAATTCGCAACTGATTTACAGACAAGCATACACCGCAGTTAATTGTATAATGGGCATTGGAGGTATTTTGTATCATTAAAAATTATTCAAGTGCAGGTGCTTTTGCCATTGGAGCGGAACGGTCACTATTCTATGACTTTGTAACCTCCATAATCGTTTTTATCGACATACACTGATAGCAGTGGAACTGTTTTACAGTCTACTTGAACGTTGTTTCTCTAAATTTGACTTGCACGATTTCGCGAAAATAACGTAGCAGCCTCGTTCTTGAAATCTATGAGCAGTTTCGTGGTAGTAATATACTGAGATTGTCAGCTGCAAATCAAGCTGTACGGCTTTGAATCTTACGATGTGACCTATTGAGAATTCCCTTCACTTAACAAGTATTAAAAATATGTCAGACGAAAGAGTCATATAAGCCACCTCGTGTGCATCTAGTCGCAAAGTAATGCCAGATCTAGTAAAAGCATCAGAGGATGTGAAACTATGAGGGTCAAAAAAGCCTCTGATAACGAAGCAACGAGTTACAGAAATTCTATTATCTGTGTGGCACAATCAAACTGCATTTTAAAAACTGCAGAAGATATACATCGTTTAATTTATATAAAAATTACCGTTTTATCATGATTGTGCAGATCTCAAAGCCGGACACATATCAAAGGACTCATCGAAAGCACAGAAAGTGCAGAGGTGAAATTTTTCAGCAATGGATGGCTACACAACAACTGATAGGAAGAAAAATAAAGATACCAGGAAAGAATAAAACGCATTCAATCTGAATAAAGAAATAGTGAAGTACAGTAAAGAATGAAAAGACCCTGCAGCATGAATGCAAGAAATTGGAGCAGCAAACTCACTACTGAAACTTGTAACGAAACAAGGAAGAAGGAAACGGGTCGAGCATAGTAAAGTTGGACAGAACAGGCTATTGTGCGCGGGACAAACCAGAGACGGCTGAACCTTCTTCTTGTTGATATTTTTCATGAAGGTAAGTTTTACTGATGGCAGAAGCTTAATGGAGATTCCGTAAGTTTTTAATAGTTGCAATTGTGAAAATTCCTGTATATTAGTAGATTCCCAAAATTATCACTACAAAACTAAATGTCCCACTTGCGCAACTACACCTAATTTTATGTTTCCAACACAGTGGTCCTGAACATTCAGTCACTGTACGACGCTATCCCACTGTTACATTAATTCTGTAATTATGTCTGTCGTTTCGAGATTTTAATACAGTTTTTTGGTTCTGTTACATGATTTCTGTAACACAGTACAAAAAGTTACTTAACGTTAGATGTCAGAAGTGAAATACCAAATTCTTAGTTTACGAGTAGCAGTATTTTTTGACGGTGGAGAATAATAATTATTCCGTGAAGAGGCAGAGGACGGAAACGAATATCGGAATTACAGTACAAAAGTCTGGGAGGAAGTTACAGTAATCTATTAGAGTTACAAAATAATAGCTTCCTTAACATCCGTATATTAAATTATTTAACATCCAAAATCAATCACTGACCTAATAATCCCATAGGAAATTGAATCGAGATTGAATACAACAGGCACTATGCGGACTTTTCTCCATGGTAGTAATGTCTCAAACTGTCTACGCTTTGATCGATTCCTGGAAGACCAGTAGTAGTTTCCGAAGCACATCTGGAGGCATTCTGTAATCTGTGGACCTTCAGAGTGTTGATGAAACACAGAAATTGCATTGGGACGCATGGTTCCAGACTGTAGCGCCTAGAACCGCTCGGCCACCTCAGCCGGCTCCCAACCAGTACAACTTCGTAACATTACGCGAAATTGCCTCGCAACTCGACTGATTCCAGCTAAATTCATGCCCCACTAGGAAACAAAATTTAAGGATATTCATACTAACGGAACTAAATAATCCAACGGAAAATTCTGCTCAGTGGATCACAGAAGAAATTATCCTTCAGTATACAAGGACGAAGTTATAACCGGTGGAGTTGCCGTCGCGCATGTTTTTTCCAACCAGTACAAAAAAAAAAGGTTCAAATGGCTCTGAGCACTATGGGACTTAACATCTAAGGTCATCAGTCTCCTAGAACTTAGAACTATTTAAACCTGACTAACCTAAAGACATCACACACATCCATGCCCGAAGCAGAATTCGAACCAGCGCCGTAGCGGACGCATGGTTCCAGACTGTAGCGCCTAGAACCGCTCAACCACCCCAGCCGGCTCCCAAGCAGTACAGCTTCGTAACATTACGCCTAGACACTTAATCGTGTGATTGTGTTCAGTGGCATGCCACTAACACTATTCAAAGTTTACCTAACGATTCTTCCTCTTGTGCTAATTATCTCGTGCAGTATTTAAACCATCAAGAACGGTGCACGAATATCTAAGCAAAGGACATTCAACTGAAGCAATTATTACTTACACGAAGTGGCTATGTCGTTCGTAATTAATCTCCAGCTGTTCATGACGACATTTTTCTGTACAACAGTGTATCGCCAACAAGCAGGTTGAGTGGGCTATTAGCATTGTTTGTATGTGAGAGTAAATAAAAAAGAAAAGGAATTTTACAAGCTGCACTTGAACGTATCCCACACAGAGGTTTGCTCATACCTACCCATGAAGACAATGTAATTAATCTTTTAATTTTTCCCCACACTGACATTCACGTCTAGCTTTGACATCTGTGTAGAATATATTAGACACAGATGACTTCGTACTTTGCTTGTTTCTGATCATTTATGAGACTTACGTTTTGGGGGTAATGATTTATTTGATGAGTATTTGATGCATTTAAACTTAAGGTACAGTCGGTTGGAGGCCAGTTGTCTGCAGATATGAGCGGAAGTGTAACGCGCCAGATCCCTCAGTTGCAACATATCAAACAGGTTATAGAAATATTGTGAACGCTAGTATCAGGGGTTCGATCATTTAAGAAATGATTTCTCAAAGAAACGGATACTTTAACGAAGAGAGAACTTTGGCACAACACCCGAAAAGACAAAATCTCACTCCTCGAAATGTCCATGAGCTCATAATGCCTAAAACGAGTTATAGTCCAAAAAAAGAACCAAGCAAAAATGAGCCTAAAGGCTTCCGTGGTTTCATACCTAAAGAACTCATAACGACAGTAGCAAAAATACAAATTTACTTTACAAAAACTTTAGATTTACTTACTTTCAATGTCATTGGTTTTCTCGATATGATCACTGTAAACAACGAACTTCACAATCTCTTACAATCACGTAGCACAATCTCCGCGTTGACTGTTTCATGGAAAGCTGTAAGTCACTGCTACATTTCACTACATTCGTAGAAATACCTCAGTGTGCCACCAGATGTCTCTGTTTTGCAATAACATCTGTGTTTTCAATGTGAAAGAAACTGGTACTTATAAAAAATTTATAAATTTCGGACAGAAATCATTCGTATTCGAAGTATCATGGAACACAGGAGCTATTTTCGCCTGGGAAACTCGGATAAATCAGCAGTAGCAGATCATGCGCTGGGACCAGGATGCATCCAAATTCGTACTCGATAAATATTGTTCTATCGATATCCTGTCGTTACTATACTAGGGTGTACAGAGAGGCAAAGAATTTCAAAAGCGCAATAATGGCTTTAACGGAGAGGGTAAGAATCGAAATTAGTCTGGATATGGGCCTTTGTGCTGAATAATGTGTTCCCTTCTGCGAGCTCCTTAACACAAGTCAGCCCTACTCCGTGATCTTAGGTAGCGGTCTGATGACATCAAGGACGACCGTTGCGTAGGTACATATAAACAGCTCGACTTGCTGAGCTTGTTTCAATTTGAAACTGTTGGTCAGAGAAATACGCTTTGCATAAAACAATAATCACCAAGGACGTGAGACTCTGTCTGTGAGCTAAGGTTTGAAGTGTAGAGTGCAGACGATCCTCTGAGACGTTATAACAATTTTACTGGGACTGATCTACCGCTTCTATGCTGAAATTATAAGACTTAAGGTATTAACCCTTTAACAACTTGTGATGTACGAGGACTTGCTGAAAAGTAATGACGCCGATTTTTAATGTGAAAACTCTTAAATATTTTAAATAAAACAAACGTTATTGATATTCTACATCTTTATGCTTCATGTCTACATATTTATTTCTCAACATACCCCTCTTCCTAACGACTGACCAGTTAGTTGATAGTGTCAGTGTAGAGTATTTTACTTTGTTGACGGAGCCATAACCTTACCACTGCTTGCAGCGTTTCATCACCATTAAAGTGAAGTCCACGAAGGTGTTTTTTAAATTTTGAAACAGCTGAAATCGGATAGTGCCAAGTACCGTGCGGTATGGAGGATGACCCATGGACGACAGTGAACGCAAGGTGACGGATTGTTGCAGATGTCGCAGCGCTCTTGTGTGGTGTGGTATCGCCATACCGAAGGAGGTGATCCATTTGTGGACGAACTCTTCAAATTCGAAACTCGATTACAGCACGTTTTTTCTCGCGCACCGAATAATTTATTTTACACGCCGCCATGTTACACGCTACAATTTGGAGCCCTGCAGTGGCAGAGGCACGCTCAAATATGCAAACATGATGAAGATGTAGAACGTCAGTAGCGTTAGTATTATTTAAAAATCACCTAAAAAACTCGGAGGCTCTGCTTTTCAACACGAGCTTCTAAATATCCGACGGAGGATCTGTGATAACGACATACTCGGAGGTGACAAAAGTCATGAGATAGCGATACGCACATACAGGGTGTTTCAAAAATGATCGGTATATTTGAAACGGCAATAAAAACTAACGAGCAGCTATAGAAATACACCGTTTGTTGCAATATGCTTGGGACAACAGTACATTTTCAGGCGGACAAACTTTCAAAATTACAGTAGTTACAATTTTCAACAACAGATGGCGCTGCAAGTGATGTGAAAGATATAGAAGACAACGCAGTCTGTGGGTGCGCCATTCTGTACGTCGTCTTTCTGCTGTAAGCGTGTGCTGTTCACAACGTGCAAGTGTGCTGTGGACAACATGGTTTATTCCTTAGAACAGAGGATTTTTCTGGTGTTGGAATTCCACCGCCTAGAACACAGTGTTGTTGCAACAAGACGAAGTTTTCAACGGAGGTTTAATGTTACCAAAGGACCGTAAAGCGATACAATAAAGGATCTGTTTGAAAAATTTCAACGGACTGGGAACGTGACGGATGAATGTGCTGGAAAGGTAGGGCGACCGCGTACGGCAATCACAGAGGGCAACGCGGAGCTAGTGCAGAAGGTGATCCAACAGCGGCCTCGGGTTTCCGTTCGCCGTGTTGCAGCTGCGGTCCAAATGACGCCAACGTCCACGTCTCGTCTCTTGCGCCAGAGTTTACACCTTTATCCATACAAAATTCAAACGCGGCAACCCCTCAGCGCCGCTTCCATTGCTTCACGAGAGACATTCGCTAACGATATAGTGCAAAGGATTGATGACGGCAATATGCATGTGGGCAGCATTTGGTTTACTGACGAAGCTCATTTTTACCAGGACGACTTCGTCAATAAACAGAACTGGCGCATATGCGGAACCGAAAACCCCCATGTGGCAGTCCCATCGTCCCTGCATCCTCAAAAAGTACTGGTCTGGGCCACCATTTCTTCCAAAGGAATCATTGTCCCGTTTTTCAGATCCGAAACGATTACTGCACCACGCTATCTGGACATTCTCCGTGAATTTGTGGCGGTACAAACTGCCTTAGACGACACTACGAACACCTCGTGGCTTATGCAAGATGGTGCCCGGCCACATCGCACGCCCGACGTCTTTAATTTCCTGAATGAATATTTCGATGATCGTGTGATTGCTTTGGGCTATGCGAAACATACAGGAGGCGGCGTGGATTGGCCTCCCTATTCGCCAGACATGAACCCCTGTGACTTCTTTCTGTGAGGACACTTGAAAGACCAGGTGTACCGGCAGAATCCAGAAACAATTGAACAGCTGAAGCAGTACATCTCATCTGCACGTGAAGCCATTCCGCCAGACACGTTGTCAAAGGTTTCGGGTAATTTCATTCAGAGATTACGCCATATTATTGCTACGCATGGTGAATATGTGGAAAGTATCGTACTATAGAGTTTCCTAGACCGCAGCGCCATCTGTTGTTGACCATTGTAACTACTGTAATTTCGAAAGTTTGTCTGCCTGAAAATGTACTGTTGTCCCAAGCATATTGCAACAAACGGTGTATTTCTATCGCTGCTCGTTTAGTTTGTATTGCCGCTTCAAATATACCGGTCATTTTTGAAACACCCTGTATATAGATGGTGATAGTATCACGTGTTCAAGGTATCGGCAGTTCATTGGTAGAGCTGTCATTTGTAATAAGATGATATACGTGAAAAGGTTTCCGTCCTAATTATGGCCACACGAAGGGAATCTACAACCTTTAAAACGCGGAATGGTACTTGCTGTTAGACGCATTGGACACTCTGTTTCGGAAATCGTTGCGGAATTCAGTACTCCGAGATCCATAATTTTAAGACTCATTAACTATCACCACGGACAACGCAGTGGCCGGTGGCCTTCACTTAACGACCAAGAACAGTGACGTTTGCGTAGTGTTGTCAGTGCCAAAAGACAAGCAACATTGAGTGAAATAACCGTAGAAATCAATGTGGGATATATGACTAGCGTATTCGTTACGGCGGTGTGGCGAAATGTGCCTTTGCTAACACCACAACATCGGCTGCAAGACTCGCCAGGCTTTGTGAGCATATCCATTGGACTCTACTCATCTGGTCAGATAAGTCCGGATTTCAGTTGATGAGATCTGAAGGCAGGGTTCGAATGTGATGCAGACCCTACTAATCCATGGACCCAAGTTGTCAGCAAATGACTGTGCAAGCCGCTGGTGGCTCCATAATGGTATGGGCTGTGTTTACATGGAATGTAATGGGTTCTCTGATCCCGCTCATCCGATCGTTGACCGGAAATGGTTATGTTCGGCTACTTAGAGTACATCTGCTGCAATTCATAGATTTCATGTTCCCAAAAAACGATGTAATGTCACCGTACCACAACCGTTCGCGACTGGTTTGAAGAACGTTCTGGACAGTTAGAGAAACTGATTTGGCTACTTAGATTGCCCGACATGAATCCCATCGAAGATTTATGAGGCATAAACGAAAGGTCAGTTCGTGCACAACCATCCTGCACAGGCAACACTTTTGCAATAATGGACGACAATCGAGGCATCGTGACTCAGTATTTCTGCAGGGTCTTCCAGCGATTTGCTGAGCCCATGCCACATCGAGCAGCTGCATTACACCGGGAAAAAGGAGGTCCGACACGACATTACGAGGTACTGCATGACTTTTGTCACCTCGGTGAATACATACACTCCTGGAAATGGAAAAAAGAACACATTGACACCGGTGTGTCAGACCCACCATACTTGCTCCGGACACTGCGAGAGGGCTGTACGAGCAATGATCACACGCACGGCACAGTGGACACACCAGGAACCGCGGTGTTGGCCGTCGAATGGCGCTAGCTGTCCAGCATTTGTGCACCGCCGCCGTCAGTGTCAGCCAGTTTGCCGTGGCATACGGAGCTCCATCGCAGTCTTTAACACTGGTAGCATGCCGCGACAGCGTGGACGTGAACCGTATGTGCAGTTGACGGACTTTGAGCGAGGGCGTATAGTGGGCATGCGGGAGGCCGGGCGGACGTGCCGCCGAATTGCTCAACACGTGGGGCGTGAGGTCTCCACAGTATATCGATGTTGTCGCCAGTGGTCGGCGGAAGGTGCACGTGCCCGTCGACCTGGGACCGGACCGCAGCGACGCACGGATGCACGCCAAGACCGTAGGATCCCACGCAGTGCCGTAGGGGACCGCACCGCCACTTCCCAGCAAATTAGGGACACTGTTGATCCTGGGGTATCGGCGAGGATCATTCGCAACCGTATCCGTGAAGCTGGGCTACGGTCCCGCACACCGTTAGGCCGTCTTCCGCTCACGCCCCAACATCGTGCAGCCCGCCTCGAGTGGTGTCGCGACAGGCGTGAATGGAGGGACGAATTGAGACGTGTCGTCTTCAGCGATGAGAGTCGCTTCTGCCTTGGTGCCAATGATGGTCGTATACGTGTTTGGCGCCGCGCAGGTGAGCGCCACAATCAGGACTGCATACGACCGAGGCACACAGGGCCAACACCCGGTATCATGGTGTGGGGAACGATCTCCTACACTGGCCGTACACCTCTGGTGATCGTCGAGGGGACACTGAATAGTGCACGGTACATCCAAACCGTCATCGAACCCATCGTTCTACCATTCCTAGACCGGCAAGGGAACTTGCTGTTCCAACAGGACAATGCACGTCCGCATGTATCCCGTGCCACCCAACGTGCTCTAGAAGGTGTAACTCAACTACCCATGCCAGCAAGATCTCCGGATCTGTCCCCCATTGAGCATGTTTGGGACTGGATGAAGCGTCGTCTCACGCGGTCTGCACGTCCAGCACGAACGCTGGTCCAACTGAGGCGCCAGGTGGAAATGTCATGGCAAGCCGTTCCACAGGACTACATCCAGCATCTCTACGATCGTCTCCATGGGAGAATAGCAGCCTGCATTGCTGCGAAAGGTGGATATACACTGTAATAGTGCCGACATTGTGCATGCTCTGTTGCCTGTGTCTATGTGCCTGTGGTTCTGTCATTGTGATCATGTGATGTATCTGACCCCAGGAATGTGTCAATAAAGTTTCCCCTTCCTAGGACAATGAATTCACGGTGTTCTTATTTCAATTTCCAGGAGTGTATATTCCACTGGAGTCCAAATGTCGGATGTAAAGGTTTCGATGTTCTAATGCAACATGAATAAACAATTTTACTTACAGCGATTCGTGCAGTTGTCACAAATTCTCGTAACTGTATTAGCATTACTCACAGGTATCAGAAGAAGCTTTATTAGTTGTCTTTCGCACCATTTGGTGGGATTACATTGTAAGGGCATGCTGTGAAATCATTTGAACGTGTGCAGGAGCGGATTATTAAACATGGAGAGACCAGGCTGTTTATGAATAGTAACTGTGAGGTTGAATTTGATTTTTCTTTATCTTTGAATTAAGATATTGTGGCAGTTATTGATCCAGTTGTTTCAGCATCTCAGGGCCGAGAAAATTCTTCTTCGCTTTCCCTGGACCCGCATACGCAGAGTGAAACTGATGACGATCGTGACGAAGAAGATGACGACATGGAGACTTCGCCTCCGGTGTGTGGGCAGTTTTCAGCTGCAATGAAAGGAATTCAGCGGCCAGCACACCTGGACGGCCACTTTCGCGTGAGGTGCGCCCCACCTCACAATGCAAGCACGCTTTTGGCATTAACTTAGCCACAAAGGGGTTACAAAGTCAATGAGTGCAAGCAGTCACACATGCAGTCATTGTATCCAATTAAAAACTTCGAATAATCCATGGTCGAAGTGCAGAATAAATGAAAAGGTCTTACGTAATTGAGAGCTGTGGATCTAGACCATAAGTATGCTCGGGGCAATTTTAGGAAGATGCTTCTCTTGTTTCCCCTCAGTACTTTTATGTACCCTATTATATCGGCAACATGATTTATAACTCTATTTTAATAGTGAAAGACGGAGATTGAGTCCATATTATTATATGAAAAAGGACCCTCATTCAACACATTCAAGCTAATGATCACCAGCGTTTCGAAGACAGGTTAATAGGCCCGTATCTGCTTCCTTACCACCAGACTTGCAGCTCACAGTCGTACACAGTGTTTCAGACAAAATTACTTCCCACGTTGTTGGAAGATATTCAATTTATCTTCATGCACGTATTTGGTTCCAACACGGTGCACTACCTGCTCAGTTTGCACACTGATCGTGAACATTTGCATTAGAATTCTCCTGAAAGATGAATCGGAAGATAAGGGCTCGTTTGGTGGCTAGCTCGATCGCCTCGTCTTAGGTGGCCCAGGCACTCGGACGTGTCGGGAGCACAGCGGTTCGCATCAACGGCCAGCTCTCCAGTTTTAGGTTTCCGTGACATACCTGCATCACTTAAGTCAAATGCCGGAAAGGATCCTTTAAAAGTGCATAGTCGATTTCGTTCCCTGTCCGTCCGCAAACCCATTTTATACTCCATACCTATTCTACATCTACATCTGCATAATTACTCTGCAGCTCGTAGTTAAATAACCGGCATAGAGTTCATCGAACCTCTTTCAATCTATTTCTCTACCGCTGCTCTCTCGAAAGACGTGCAGGAAAAACGGGCATTTCATTCTTTCTGTTCGAGCACTGATTTCTCTTACTTTATCATGATGATCATTTCTCCGTATTTAGGTGGGTGCCAACAGGATATTTTAGCAATCGAAGGAAAATGGAAATGAGCTTACGGCATTGTGAGCCGGGAGACCCCCATTCGAGCAAGTTCGGCTGCCGAGGGCAAATACTTACTGCATTCGACGCCGTTGGGATGAAATGATGATGACAACACGACACCCAGTCCCTGAGCGGAGAAAATCTCCTGCTCCAGCCGGGAAACGAACCTGGGCTCCTTGGCGTGGCATTCCGCCACGCTGAGCACTCAGCTAACTGGGGCGCACGCAATCGAAGGAGAAATTTTGTGATTGAAGTTTCACGAGAAGATCCTACAGCAGCACTAACGCCTTCATCTTAATGATTGCCACTCCTATTTAACGTCTCATGTCGGTGGCACTTTACGCCCTATAACCCCTATACCAAACGATCTGCCCTTCTTCGAGCTTTTTCGAAGACCTCCTTCAGTCTCATCTGATGCTACTCCCAACCGCAAAGCAATACTCCATATGAGAGCGGACAAGCGTAGTTGAAGCACCCTCTTTAGTAGACTTTCTAAGTGTTCAGCCAGTAAATCGCAGTCTTTGATTTGCTTTACCGATAACGTCATTTATGTGATCTTTTCAATTTAAGTTACACGTAATTGTAATCTCTGAGTAATTAATTGAATTTACAGCCTTTAGACTTTAATAGCACTTGGGGAACGCCAGATCTTACTTCTGTTTTACTCGATGACTTTCCGTTAGTCACTACGAACTGTGAGCTTTCTCACAGGAACTCACTAATTCAGTCACACATCTCATTCATTATGACTATTTTTAGTAAAGCCAGCTCTTATAGCTTAAAGTGTTGTGCGAAAAATTGAGAAATTCGGAGGTGAACGAGATCCGGACCGAATCCGCATACTATACAAACAACCATTGTTCTAGTCTATTGGCCAACTTGTACGTAGCTTCAGAAAGCTTCCCTCACTGTTGTAAGCTGAAGTCCAAGCTCCTTCCTAATATCATCGTAAGAAAAGTAACGCAGACAGATGAAATACGGAAAAATACTGAACAATATTTACAAAATTTGAAGATAGAGGCCACAAACTATTACTCTGCCATCTTCGAGTAAATGGTGTTATGACGATATAAATAGCCTCCTGTCACAGGAATATAATAATAATCATAACTTTACTCTCAGGGTTCGTCGATTATGCGTTATTGAACGATGTCGGTGTTATTCATTACCCCAAGACATCATTAGTCCGAGGAGCCCGCATCTCGTGGTCGTGCGGTACTGTTCTCGCTTCCTACGCCAGGGTTCCCGGGTTCGATTCCCGGTGGGGTCAGGGATTTTCTCTGCCTCGTGATGGTTGGGTGTTGTGTGTTGTCCTTAGGTTAGTTATGTTTAAGTAGTTCTAAGTTCTAGGGGACTGATGACCATAGATCTTAAGTCCCATAGTGCTCAGATCCATTTTGAACCATTTTTTGAACCGAGGCGTCTGGTTATCATGGTTATGACATATCTCTGTTCCTGTTGTTAATCTGAGTTTTCCTAAACCGCAGCCCGTTACTCTCCTTCACATAGCCTCTCATCTGTCTTTAATAGCTCGAGAGGAATCTCTTCCAAACGCTTCACCAAAGAAACACTTGGCAGTTGCAGGAATTGAACCCTAGTCCGCAACCTGGTAGTCAACTTTAGGCAATGGGGTCGAGCCATCATATACACTGAAGAGCCTAGGAAACTGGTACACTTGCCTAATACCGTTAGAACCCCCGTGAGAGAAGTGCAGCAACACGACATGGCAGGGACTCGACTAATGTCTGAAGTAGTGCTGGAGGGAACTGACACCATGAATCCTCCAGGGCTGTCCATAAATAAGCAAGAATATGATGGGGTGGAGATCTCTTCTGAACGTCACGTTACAAGACATCCACGATATGATCAATATTGTTCACGGATGGGGAGTTTGGTGGCCAGCGGAAGTATTAAAACTTCGAAGAGTGCTCCTGGAGCCACTATGTAGCAGTTCTGGACATGTGGGGCGTCGCATTATCTTTTTGGAATTGCCCAAGTTCGTCAGAAAGCACAATGGACACGAACGGGTGCAGGAGATCAGATAGGATGCTTACGTATGTGTCACGTGTCAGAATCGTATGTAGACGTATCAGAGGTCCCATTAACTCCAACGTCACACGCCGTACACCATTACAGAGCCTCCACCAGCTTGAACAGTCCTCTGTCGACATGCAGGGTCCATGGATTCATGAGGATGTCTCCATACCCTTACACATCCATCCATTCGATACAATTTGATACAAGACTCATCCGACCAAGCAACATGTTTCCAGTCAATAATGTTGAAGGACCCAGGCGAGGCGAAAGGCTTTATGTCGTTCAGTCATCAAGGGTAAACGTGTGACCCTTCAGCTCCGAAAGCTCATGCCGATGTTGTTTCTTTGAATGGTTCGAATGCTGACACTTCTTGATGGCCCAGCATTGAAGTCTGCAGCAACATGCGGAAGGGCTGCGCTTCTGTCACTTTTAACGATTATCTTCAGTCGTCGTTGGTCCCGTTCTTGCAGGATCTTTTTCCGGCCGCAGCGATGTCGGAGATCTGATGTTTTAAAAAAATGGTTCAAATGGCTCGCCGGCCGCTGGTGGCAGAGCGGTTCTAGGCGCTTCAGTGTCGAACCGCGCGACCGGTACGGTCGCAGGTTTGAATCCTGCCTCGGGCATGGATGTGTGTGATGTCCTTAGGTTAGTTAGGTTTAAGTAGATCTAAGTTCTCGGGGACTGATGACCTGAGATGTTAAGTCCCATAGTGCTCTGAGCCATTTGAACCTTTTTTTTTTTTTCAAATGGCTCTGAGCACTATGGGACTTAATATATGAGGGCACCAGTCCCCTAGATCTTAGAACTACTTAAACCTAACTAACCTAAAGACATCACACACATCCATGCCCGAGGCAGGATTTGAACATGCGACCGTAGCGATCGCGCGGTTCCAGACTGTAGCGCCTAAAACTGCTCGGCCACTCTCGCCGGCCGACTACAACACCAAACTGACTTAATTCTTGATAACTTGCCATTGTAGCATCAGTATCCGATCTAACAACAGCACCAGACACTTGTTGTCTTATATAGGCGTTACCGACCGCAGCGCCGTATTCCGCCTGGTTACATATCTCTGAATTTGAATACGCATGCCTATACCAGTTTCTTTGGCGCCTCAGTATATGTCAAGTACACGGACCTCACAAACCGGAATATCGACAGGAAAATGACGGAATCCCCAATAAGAAAAATTTACAAACAACTGTAAGTTTGTAAGAGCGGTGAAACCCCTGATTTTCATAAATCAGATTAATTTTGATTTCAGGATGAAATGTACGATCTCTTGCCTTATCGTTATGTGACTTGAGTGAATGGTGTTCAATAGACAGCCATACATGGATAAAGAGATCGTTATATACGAAATGAAGTACTGTAACTGATAATCTTATGATACAAGTATTAGTTTCTTCCGAAGAATATGAGGTCCGATTACATATGTTTAGTAGCAGCATGAAAAGGATGGTGGTCAGGACTCTTAACAGTAACTATTGTGTCTGGAATTTGGGCCAATGTGACTCAGCCGTCCGCGAGCCGACCTCTTATCTCACGCACTCTAATCTAAAGCTGTTCTCTGCTGTCTCTCTCGGATGCATTACAGAGCTGTCTCCTCTCTGTCTTTATCCGAACGGTTCGAATCGGCGCTAGCTTCCCCCTCTGTTTAAGAATAGTCAAGAGGCCGGGAGAGCTTCGACCCGACGCGCTTTTCTGGGTCGAGGAAAGGCGTGTAACGGACAACAAAGCTGGACTATCAGGCGCCCGGCGCATGACACCCAGAGAAACTGTTCCTTGGTTGCGTCCTGCGCTTTTTATATAACTGTGAAACCTCTCATTTACCGTAAGCTGACCCTCATCGTAGAGTGGAAAACGTGAAATGTTTAACGTTAGTTCGTCAATGAAGATGTAAGAACGCAACTTTTGCATTATTTACGCCGATCAGATGTGTTCATATTAATTCAACGTTTTACAACTGGTTACCCTATAGCCATCAACATTTTTCAAGCAGTTAACTGACCTTGATGTCATTTATACTTTGTGGGTGTGGAAAACGCCAGATCTCATTTTCATCCGGATTCTATGCGTTTAGATGTGGTTAGGTGGTTTTAAAATACCAGACAATGGAGTCTAAGTTCTTGGTTTCGCTCCACGGCCTGTTATAGAATTTAATCTATAACTCATCACTTATTTAAAGCAATGTTTGTTAACGTGAAAAATGCTGAGATGTACCGTGGTTCGGAGACCACGTTAGACTGGCTAGCTAATTCAGTTCAACGGCTGTAGGAAGGCAACGGGAAACCTCCTCCAGTAGGAGCACATCTAGGAAAGCACCGTGTTGAAAGCAACATAATGGCTGACGATATCGTTACTTACATGAATTGCGTCTCTCTCTGCTATTGAATGTTTGAAGAAAGACCTAACATATTCACAATAACTTTCGTATTGCCAACTGCTGTCATTGCTTACGTGTAGCAAATAGACAAAAAAAGTGCATTGACGTGCAATAGTCCTCCCTCAGAGGTTAAAATTAAGAAAAGTGAGATGATATTTTTGGATATTGAGCTAGGTTTCTCACATGCAAAATATTGTAGTTGGTGGGATTATTAAATATTTATCAATTAAAAACTTAGACAGTGATGCACGCCAAAACAGCTTTGAAACCCAAATTACAGCATGACAACCTGTATTTATTTCCTGCCTTTCATCCTTTTTTCTCTGTTACCTTTGACTCTGTGCTGTGTTACGGGTCGTGCTTTAGCAATAATGGTAACCATTGGAACTATTAGGATGCTGTTGTCTTAGGTAACTTTTATTTACTTTAGTCTGTTTCCTTGGCTGATATTTTCTTGAGCTGGTACATCTAATACCGTTGTCTCATTGGAATGTCGCTTTGCCTACTTCCTGGCGCACAATACAACGTTAAAACATCGTCTCTGTAAGACATTGTTACCCAATTTCGGACCTAAGAAATGACAACAAACAGCAACTTGCAAAGATCCTAGAAATTTTTTTTATCTATTTGCACTCTTCAATCGAATTCACCTTCACAATTTCTGAATTTATTCATATATATAGTATACTGAAGTGCACTTCATGGTACCTCTCCAACTTCATTTATCCTTTGCAAAACTAAAGTACAAAAAATATTTTATATTCTTTGTGTACTTCTGTTCTTATATATTGTCAGTGGCCCTAAAAACATTACTTGACCCTGCTTGTGCTGAACGTTTTGGATCACCTAAGGTTTCAATGCTCGTATAATTTAACGGAGATTTCAAGGCAATCTCGCTCTGATACGACGCGGTTGGCACATAAAAATACAACCGAAGTTGTGGGTCAGTCAAACAACCCTCTGTATCCTTTCTTCCGGAGTCCTAGCAATAGAACTTCCGCGGAGCTGCTAAGAAGTGGAAAGAAACAAGTGACACGTTGAATTTTGAATCGATACATGAGGCATGCTCCAACTACGCAATTAATAACGCCCTATCTGCAACAAGTATGGATTCGATTTCGGGTAGTATTCCTATTTTAACTGGTCATAAATATTTATCGTTCGTCATCTAAAAGGTAGGGTGATTTCATCTGTGTCAGGTTTTTTCATCTGAGAAAGTTTTAATTTACAATACACCACTCTATTTATTTTCTTCTTCGCCTATGAACCTTTGGTTTAAAAAAAAATCTGCGAAATCACTACGTAGTAAGTGCTATGTAACCTAGTGCATCCTTCCTCACATTCGCAACATTCTTTATACATCATGTGCTCATTAATTTTAGTAATGGCAGGTAACAATTTACATTATACACATAATTACGAAAGTTACGTGCCGCTTCAATTTCAAGTGAACTTTCAATGATAATTTTCAGGAACGGCCGACAAGAAGACACGTCGGAAAACGCGATGTAGTGAATGACAATTGGGATTAGGCTTCCTGTAACTTCCTTATCCACAATGGGATCAATACTTAGAAGTGGTAGTCATACGTGTGGAGTTCGGTTTCTTCCTAGATGTAAATTTTTGCTGAATACATCTCGTTCCACTGTGTTATTTAGGCATGGAGCTTCTTTCCTACTTACTGTAGATCACATTACGAAGCACGCATAAAAAAGATAGCAAATAAATTCCTCTGCTTTTGTATGCATGTTTGTCCCTTTTATCAATCGCTGAGTGCCATTTGTCTCTCTCCCTCTCTCTCTCTTTCTCTCTCCGTCTCGCCCCCCCCCCTCACTCTTACTCACTCCCACTCTTTCTCCCACTCGTCATTTCTCATCTATAATGGCAGTACTCACAGAGAAAGCAGATAAGCAACTTCCTTCTTTCTCGATGCTGTGTGAGTTGAGTAGAGTGTCATAAAAGTTTCCATTGAGGTGCTTAATCATCTGCAAAATATAAATCAATCTGCTCATGATATTTCTTACTGCAAATAACATATATTTGTGGTGTCTTCTGTCCGTGTAGTCCAATGTAGCTCCACGCTTTGATCTTCCTTATGATATAAAAAACGGTTTTCTATAGCGAAGACAAGACTAAAAATCACAGCTCTCTCTCCGAATGCTAGTATTCGTTTTTTTCTAATTTTTCATTCCTCTAGAGAATTATAATAGAAGAGGTTAACCCTCTTCTGCGCTTGCGTTAACATATTTGTCAGCGGAAATACAACGTTATTGGAAGAATATCTCCGGTTCTAGTTACACATTCACAAATCGTCAATAATTTAACACTTGCCTGCGACTACGAAGGTGGAGAGATATGGCAATAAAATACTCCACGTCCCTCGTTACTAGCTCTACTGCTTCTAGGTCGTGCAGCAGTTCATACATCTAAATCTCGTTTCATTAACTGCTGTAAGTTAGAGAAAACACAACATTTTGTAAATGACGCCTTTGCTAGGACTCATTTGTCCTCTTGTGATCGACAAGTTCCCACTGCCTAGCAGATAAGTAGCGGCCGCACACAATAGCTATTGTTCGGATGAGGTGGCACGTAGGCGGGTTCTGCGCATGTTACATCTACCACGCACGTTGTTATTCTTCTCCTGATTACGGCAGCAGGGTTGCACAACGCGATCACATGCTGGTGATACGGTGTCACATTCCTGAAGGACATAATGAGCTTGCCCGTGAACAAATTATTTCAAAACTTGTCTTATCAGATTTCGATCTGGACTGTTCACTTGCGCAATATATTCTTGCACGTAGAGACTGAGAGCGTTTCCTACGCCGCATGATGAGATTACGTTTTCCCTACACTCATGAAACTGATATTTTGGTTTCTAGTATCTAATCAACACTCTTAGATACTGATGGAATGTTATATCTCCTTTCAAAGTAGTGAAATGCATGTCGGAGATTATTGTACCTCTCACACACGAACTCAACGACAGCAACAACTACTTAGAAAACACTAATCTGGTACTTCATGTCAGTCTCACCCTTTGTGTTGAAAATCGTCTAAGTATTATTGCACATGATTTCAGTTGGTGGGTACCATTCGTATCATTTTGTCAATCTCGGAAGGCTAAATTCTATGTTAAGCAACTGTTTTACACCAGCGTTTAAGACAATCGTAACACAAAAAAGAAAACATATTATTGCAATGAGGTTTATGCTTCGGTTGTGTGCACGACAAGACGCAAATAATTAGGATTACACAACTACATATGAACTGTGACGTGGAAAATTCCGTTTAGTGTGAAGCGATCAGAGATAAACATCGTCGGATGGAATCAAAAAGCACTTGGATATACTCCTGCAGCATCTGCCTTCACTTGCGTTGTGTGCGAACCCACAAAGGACCAACAGAGTGTGAAGACCGTAATAAACGAGTTATGGACCAAAATGTCCGCGGGAAATATTACGTGTCAAATGCTGCCGAGAAACACACTGATAGCTGTAGTTCTTCGAAGAAGGCCTGTGTATTCTTGGGTCAGCATTGTCCTGCTGAATTATGGTTTGTGATGTTGACTGATCGACTGGCAGCTCCTATGACTCTAAAATCTTCCCGAAGTAACCGTTGGCGTGCAAACTGCCTTCAGAACATTTGGTTGTAGTATGCAAAGTTAGAGACGAAAGATCGCGGTGAGACAATCATATTTTCCACAAATCGATCAATTCAGTCATGTTACACAAGAGAGAGTCTGGGTGGGGGGTGGAGGAGATACTGAAAAAAACACAGAGAGAGAAGAGAGAGAGAGCGGCGGGGGGAGGGAGAGAGAGAGAGAGAGAGAGAGAGAGAGAGAGAGAGAGACAGACAGACAGAGACAGAGAGAGAGAGACAGAGAGAAAGAGAAAGAGAAAGAGAGACAGAGACAGAGAGAGAACAGGGGAGAGCGAATTTCGATCTACGTGTTATTGCTAGTAGACACCTTTACACATTCTTTGGGTGTGGACTCATTCGTGTCATCCTTAGAGGTTGCTGAAATTTCTGCCTCCGTTGCTGTATTAAAGTAATCTCAATGAAACAGCTATTTCCTCTCGTTGTGAGCGACATTTAAAATGATACTTTTAACAAATGCTGGAATACAATTATGAGGACAGCATACTGGAGGGTGCTGCAGTCGGAAAAGTAACTAAGGAATTAAGTCTCCTTCAAGTGGCTCATAGCACTCTGCGACTTAACTTCTGAGGTCGTCAGTCGCCTAGAGCTCAGTACTAATTAAACCTAACTAACCTATGGACATCACACACATCCATGCTCGAGGCAGGATTCAAACCTGCGACCGGAGCGGTCACTCGGCTCCAGACTGTAGCGCCTAGAACCGCACGGCCACTCCGGCCGCAAGTTTCCTTCAATCGGAATTGTATCGTTTCGGTAGTATATAGTAGTCAAGTTATTCTCTTTATCTTCTTGCTAACACTTTTTCTTCTCTCTTTTTTTTTAAAAAAAAAGTATAGTGGGTTCTGTTACTGGTACTTATACAGGGCTAAACGAATGGAAAACTTTTTCGACGCCACAATAGTCTACAGGAACCGAAACTTCATATAAATTACCGTCCGATGACACACTTAAAATAAATTGGCCAAAATTAGACTGAAAGGAACTTGAAGTTCACGTAATGAAGCATCTAAAGACTGTATGTATGCTGGAGACTCCAGAACAGTGTGTCTGCACGGCTTGTGTAACTCCTCAGGAACTTGTTGGAATATTCGAATGAGTGGGGCAACTCGTGACGTAACATATAGATGCTTGTATTTCTGCACACAGAGGTCACTTGACATTACGCCATGTAATATGCCACGCACACTGGACAGGCACCAACCACAAATTGTATATTTTTGTGGCAGCTGTTCTCGCACTTCGTATTCATAAGATGCGATAATATTCGTTTTGATACATAATATTCAGAACACTACGCAGTTATAATTTACTGACACAGAAAAATTAACGTCTTACTAATTTTGAACAACTTGCACCATTTCTTTTCAGTTATAAAGCCATTTCTGATGTTATGTACGGTATTCAGCCCGTGCTTTCACTTTCAGTGGAATCACGATGACCACATTAATACAAAGTCTTTGCACTTTTCAACACAACATCGTTTAGTGATTAGGGCCATCAAAAACAGTCTGACGGAAGCTGGATTTCGTTCTGACAGTGTTACCAAATTAAATCTTATATCATAGTAAAGGAATATAGTGCTGCGAATAGAGAAACTCGTCATAAAGAAAGCCTCACTCTGAGATTAACCATATTAATTGTTGAACTTTGCTACATAAATTCACTTCTGTAACTGAAAATAACTGTGCTTGAAGGGAGTCATCAATTTACAGTAAAATAAGTAACACAAAAATCTGCTAAGTACTGAAATGTAATTCCAAAGAATGATTTAATTTTTCAGTTATTATCGAAAATCGCCGAAGGCACATATGGTGTGCTTCCGATAATATGGACACTGCTGATTTTCTCCCTCATCCTATCCGAGTTAAAGCTTCATGCCATCTCTAACGACTTCATCGTCAACATAATTTCAAAACCCAACCTTCCTTAAATACAAAAGCTACAATGAAGCAGAAATCGGCAGCCTTCACGCATACAGTATTATGTGGCATGATAACTGCACTAACAGGAAACAAAGAAATACTGATCTAAAGACTTTACTTACGAATTCCATATGTGCATACGTGTCTGACACATGGTAATATTTTGAAACACATGCTGTGATTGCAGTAGGAGCGACGTACCGACAATGAACAAGAAAACGTTGTACGCGTGAGAACTACTTTTGTCCGACTGTAAGAGAGTGTTGTTGTTTTGAGCAATGCACTCACTGAATCAAAATGACAGTCATGCCAGAATCGCTTCAGTTAGCGCAGTATCTGGAATTAACCGAATCCCAGCAAGGTAGTTCAATGGTCCTGTACGATGAGGAATTAATGAGAAATTACATAGCACTGCGGATGTGATGTGTCAGCTGTATTAGTAATGGTACCGGTGATCCAAGGAAGGAGGTCAAAATTTCACACAAACACACGCACACACACACACACACACACACACACTTCTGCCATAGGAAAGTAGGTATTGATTACTCTAGGTTACATTCAGAGCACCATCTAAGATCATTAGAAACACTTTTTTTGGAACTTGGTTTCAAGGAAGTGTGCCGATGGTCGGTCGTGACTGAGACACCGACCAGGAGAACGTTATGCGAAGCCATAGCCTACAATGACTGTTCAGCTGTTGAGTGAATAACGAAACGTGTACCATATATTCAGAACATCATCTGACGCATTCTTTTACCATTCCTACAACTGGGTAATACCCAGGGACACACTTTCCGTGTTATCTGATGAAATTTACAACACGAATATGAACTTCCCTCGCAGTCACGATCATCATACATACTCTTCTTGAACACAGTCGGCATCTCGGTCCGTCTGTACTGTTGATAACATATAATTATTAACTGTGAAAATAGGTGAAAGAAGCGTTGTAAACTGTCTACCGTTAAGGCATCCTATACGACAACTCTATGCCAAATTCGGTCTTGAAATGGGAATCTTGCCTTCGAGAATAATGCTCTCACTGTCTGTATTTTACTATTTGATCAAAGGTAGCTGATATCACTACGTAATGCGGAACTGACAACTACATGTCACGAGAAGTGGACACGCAACTATAAAAGGAGGTGGGGAGTATTGTGTTATCTGTTGAGAAACAGTAGCAGCTCTGATCAGGACAGCTCTGTGACGCGGACGAGTCATTGGACATCACCTAAGTAACAGATCCATCAGGGAAAGTTTAGCCCTCCTAAAGCTTCCCAAGTTTACAGTTTCTGCTGTGGTTGTGATGTGCCAACGCTAACTAACAGTTACATCAAGACCAGGTAGACATCATCTACTCACGGACAGGAACAGTTCAGCATTGCAGAGGGTGGTTGTAGAAAAACGCGTGAAAGCAACGGAAGGACTTAAAAAGAACAGGATAGAATGGTAGATCAGGTCCTCATATGCCACATTTTTCTGTAGTCAATGCGAAGCGGTGTTTGAGATGGAGTAAATAGCGACTAGACAGTAAATGGCAGGAATCGAGTTATTTGGAGGGGTGAGTCACGGTATACTCTCTAGAAATACGATGGAAGGGTTTAGGTTTGGCGAATGTCGGAAGGACAAATGGTTCAAATGGCTCTGAGCACTATGGGACTTACCATCTGAGGACATCAGTCCCCTAGAACTTAGAACTACTTAAACCTAACTAACCTAAGGACATCACACACATCCATGCCCGAGGCAGGATTCGAACCTGCGACCGTAGCAGTCGCTCGGTTCCTAACCTTAGCGCCTAGAACCTCTCGGCCATTCTGGCCGACTCGGAAGTACATTACATGCCATCACGTGTAATGCCAACAGTAAAGTACAGACGAGTTGTTGTTATAGGATGTTTTTCGTGGTTAAGGTATTTCCCATTCTGCACTTAAGAAAACGTTAAATGCTGAGGGATATGAACACACTTTACAACACTGTGTATTGCGTTCTAAGACGATGACTTTCTGTATCAACCTGACAATCCACCCTGTCATATAGCAGCATCTGTGAGCCAATGATTTGTGGTCGATAACATTCCCGAATGGACTGACCTGCCCAGAGTCCCTACCTTCTGCCGGCCGCAGTGTTCTAGCAGTTCTAGGCGCTCAGTCCGGAACCGCGGGACCGCTACGGTCGCAGGTTCAAATCCTGCCTCGGGCATGGATGAGTGTGATGTCCTTCGGTTAGTTAGGTTTAAGTAGTTCTAAGTTCTAGGGGACCGATGACCACAGATGTTAAGTCCCATAGTGCTCAGAGCCATTTGAACCATTTTTTGAAGTCCCTACCTTAACCAATTGTACACCTTTGGGATGAGTTAGAACTGAGATTTCTGTCCAGGACCAGCGTCCATCGTCACTACCTTCTGCGATTGCGGATCTCGAGGAAGAATGGACTCCCACTTCTCCACAGACAATTGGACATCTCACTAAAAGTGTCTGCAGCAGAGCTGAAGCCATCACAAAGGCGAAGGGAGGAAACATCTCATTTTAATGTCCGATAATAGGTATCCGGGTGTTTTTGACTAATAGTATGTACACGCCTGGCCCATGATGCGCCATCAACTTCATTCCTGCCAGTAGCTCTCCCCTGCTTTCTAAGTTTCACTAACACTCTACTTCATGCCTTGCCTGACTGTCACTCCTGCACGAAACATGTTGCGGAGAAGTGACTTACCCACAGCCTATGATGTTTCCTGTGTAGTGGAGTCACGATATAGGGCTCTTCAGGAACAGTCTCACGTTTTAGGATGTAATTTCTACAGCAATTTCTTCAATGCAACATTGTGTACCGGTCAATAGAGAGGGCTCTTCAGGAACAGTCTCACGTTTTAGGATGTAATTTCTACAGCAATTTCTTCAATGCAACATTGTGTACCGGTTCGCGCGGCTCCCCCCACCGAAGGTTCGAGTCCTCCCTCGGGAATCGGTGTGTTTGTTGTTCTTAGTGTAAGTAAGTTTAAGTTAGATTAAGTAGTGCGTACGCCTAGGGACCAGAAATTCCATAGTTTCCGTAAATCGGATAAGGCATGTGACGACAGACTACGTTTGTAAAAACACGAGCGAGTTCTTTCCGCCAATCTGAGCTTGTACTTCATCTCCAATGATTTTATCGTCAACGGACTTGCTAAACGCTTATAGTCCTTGATTCTTTATAAATAATAAGCTGTAAAATAGCAAATGTGTTTTAGTAGATCGGACAGAGCGATTGTCTTATTAGAAAAATGACTTCTACTCAAAGAAGAACAGAAGTATCCATTGAACGATACTGGATGAAACGCACCATTTTCTGAAATCGAAACTGGTATTCAGTTGATATTTGGTCCCATAGATAACAGTCACAATTAAATTTATGGTATGCAACGTGCCATTTGCATAAAAATTACATATATTTATTTTCTTTAAGTATTTGTGTTAATACATACAGGACATTCACAAGTTTGGAATCGTCTGAAGTAGAATTATTAACGTTGTGTGGCTTGCGTGCTGCGTCGATTACAAGTAGCAAGCTAACAGTGAACAGCAGGTCACTACTTTAACCAGTATATCTTTCTTTTATGGGCAGCGTGTCACTACGTAGACGCAGAATTTTGTAGCTGTGGAGTTCACACAGTTTCTGAGAAAACTGGTGATTCATTAGAGCGTAGTGAACGTAATACATTCCTACATCATCGTATTTCTTAGATTAAACAATACTCTTAAACTCAACTGAAGTCAATGGTTGATAACAAATTTCATATGCGGAGAAACTTACTGTGTGGCTGATGTCAGGATTCGACATCGGTCAAACGAATTTCTGGAAGACATACGTGTTTGAGTACGACACGAAATTCGAGTTATTTATTGATTGCCATGAGTATATAAGTTATGGGCTACGCAAAAATATATATCAAGACATCATTGAATGAATATATGTAAAATCTATTCCTTCTGTTTTCCTTAAGCATTTTTCTCAACTGTGGCCAGTTCCCATAATTCTAAGCAACCACCCAGCAACGGTTTGGCAATAATTTTGTATTATTTCTGTAGCTGTATGCCCATTATTGCAATAAAAATGTCAGTGTCCCTAAGGGTGGAGACTTGGTGTGCATCAGCTTGTCACTTAAGCTGTTCTTTCTGTGCGTATTCGTGTTTTAAATGAATTTCTATTGTGTTTCTGAAGTTAAGATAGGGAGCCATTCCGATTATTGCAAAGATTATCGTAGAAAATTACCTTAAGTACACGCTAAGATTTGTTATTCCATCAATCGTCGACAATAATCCAATGTGGTTATTCGCGTCGGGCCTTTATTACTTCCCTGTCTCGCAAGCCACAGCACAAAGCCGTAAGCTATATCTGCAAATCAGATAGACTTACTAATATACGTAGAATTCACCAGAGGTGATAGTCATTCATGTTGTGTAAGTACAAACACCGAGAAACTTCACTTTGTAGTCCAACCAATAATTAATTCTTCTAGTTTTAGATTGTAAATTTACAAGAGCTGCAAATAGAATTTATCGTGGAAACCTGTTATATTCTTCGGAGGAAAGTTATCGTTATTTGCGATTTCAGAATAAAATGCAGCTACATCCCAAGTAAAAAATGTCACGACTAAAACACAAGATACATTAACCGATCAAATTTACAGTTTCTGCTTTATTTTTGATGAAAAGTACTTAAGTTTTAAGAATTTCTGATGCATAACTGGTTATTAAATTACCTTCATTGATTATGGACGTATACAAAACTCTGTGATAGTTAAACGAGATTTTAGATACTCATATAATTATTGCAATAAGTTATTTTGTTTTCAGTTGTTACCTACATGAAACAGACAATTAGTTTCGAATGCGTAATCATTCACCTTCAGATGTGTCGTCAAATATGTTCAACAGCACATTCTAATAGACATAAACATTAGCATAAGCAAAATTTATAAAGAAAATATGGCTATAGAGGACAAACACTATTAAGAATACTTACATGTAATCGTTTTATTTAACTTTTACATCTGCATGGATACTCGGCAAATCACACTTAAGTGCCTGGCATAGGGTTTATCGGAACACCTTCACAATAATTCTTTATTATTTCAATCTCGAACAGCACGCGGAAAAAACTAACACCTATGTCTTTTCGTGTCAGCTCTGATTTCCCTTAATTTATTATAATGATCGTTTCTTCCTACGTACGTCGAAGTCAACAAAATATTTTCGCATTCGGAGGAGAAAGATGGCGATTGAAATTTCGTGAGAAGATTCCGCCGCAATGAAAAACGCCTTTGTTTTAATGTTGTTCACCTCAAATTCTGTATCATTTCAGTGACGCTCTCTTCCATAATTCGCAATAATACAAAACGTGCTTCTCTTCTTTATTCTTTCTCGATGTTTTCCGTTAATCCTGTGTGGTAAGGATCCCACAACGCGCAGCAGTGCTTTAAAAGAGCGCAGACAAGCGTAATGTAGGCAGTCCCTCTAGGAAATCTGTCACATTTTCTATGTGTCCTGCCAATAAGACGCAGTCTTTGGTTTGCCTTCCCCACAACATTTTCTGTGTGATCTTTCAAATTTAAGTTATACTTAATAGTAATTCCTAGGTATTTAGTTGAATTTACGGCCTTCATATTGGGCTGATTTATCATATAACTGAAGTTTACCGAATTCCTTTTTTTGTTAAATAACGGAGAAAGCTCCATAAGAAGAAATTGAAAAAGACATGTTTTTGGTCACTGAGTAGATTACATTGTGTTGTGTGATAGCATGCGCGTACACCTAAATGTTAAAGTTGATTCATTTTCTTGGTCATCTCAGCAACATGGGGAAACTGTAACTACCTTCTATGCCTTTCACTCCGTGGCCGTTTCCAGCATTTTAGTTGGAAATATTTTATTTATTATTATTACTTTTTAGCTGTACATCTCTACAGATGTTGCCTATGTAGAAGGAAGTACACTTGATACATGTGAGTATTTAAATGCGGTTTTTCCTTTTGTTTTAGATATTCCACGCGGCGTTGGATATTGGGAATGATCGTGTTGTATACTTTGTTACTGCATTGATCTGAATAGGTTCGCGAACTGTTGATATATATTCCCTAAGACGAAAGAACATAGCTAACCTAATTACTAAGTTGCAAGTCTTTCAGATACCTCTATCAACAGAATTTTCACCGATCAACATTGCCAGCCCTTACACTAACGCACATATAGACCAAAATATCCTATCTTTCAGGAGTGCTAGTTCTGCAAGGTTCGCAGGAGAGCTTCTGTAAAGTTTGGAAAGTAGGAGACGAGGTAATGGCAGAAGTATAGCTGTGAGGACGGGGCGTGAGTCATTCTTGCGTAGCTCAGGTGGTAGAGCACTTGCCCGCGAATGGCAAAGGTCCCGAGTTCGAGTCTAGGTCCGGTACACAGTTTTAATCTCCAGGAAGCTTCATATCACCGCACACTCCACTGCAGAGTGAAAATCTCATTCTGCAGAGATAGACCAGTTCAGACTAATTATGTGCAGCCAACTGGCACACAAAATAAATTATGATAAATAGAGAATTATCGATTTACAGAATTACTGGAACCGATTATGTTATTTAATTACTTCAAATTCAGTGACAAATTTTTAGACTAGAAAAGTAGATTGTGCTCATGAGTTAGTTGCGTAATTGTAACTTCCGAGAATTACCATTTAAAGTACAGGATGATTATAATTGAAGTTCAACTTTCAAACAGTTGTACAAATAACACCACTGGGCAGCGGAATATTATCGGAAAAGGAGGAAACCTTACGGCAGAATAAAAATAAATAATTACAATTTTAATTTTAATTCGTGGTAAGGTCTGTGGGAGCAAACTGCTAAGATCATCGGTCCCTAAGCTTACACACTACTTAATCTGACTTAAACTAACTTAGGCTAAGGACAACACACACCCATGCCCTAGGGAGGATTCGAGCCTCCGACAGGGGAAGCCCCGCGAACCGTGAAAAGGCGTCTCAGACTGCGGGGCTACCCCACGTGGCTTAAATAGTTACAAAATGTAGCAACAGATTGTGCTGTAAGCATAATCATTTAATAGTGGTAGACTACAAATGACGAATGAATCATACGGCATTGCCTAAGGTGTACGTTTGACGTTAAACAAACCGAGCTACTCAGTGTGCATAGGTTTGCAGGTGTGATATTGTTAGTTACGTAAGCCCATCCACGATGACAAGGTCATCTCACATCGGATGGGAAGAATCAGTTTTTAAGTGTCCGGAGGCCCAAAATCGCATAAAAAGCATCAATCACATCGGTTTTTAATTGTCCTGAGGCCAAAAACCGCATAAAAAGCATCACTCAAAATCAAATCGAATTATTAATATCCGTGTCACTCGCGCAAAACATGTTGAATATGCTGTCCACAGTTTCCTGCAACACGTTGAAATCGAGAAACAGCATGTTCCACAACTGATCAAAGTGTTTCCGGGGTCACAATGTGTTGCGCAATGCTTTCCTTCAATGCAGCTAAATTCACAGTCGGAACACTGAACACAACATCTTTCAGATAGCCCCACAGCCAGAAGTTACGCGGATTAAGATCAGGTGACCGGGACGGACAGGCTCTAGGGAAATGCCGGCTGATAATTCTAGCATTTCCGAAATGGCGCTTCAGCAGCTGCTTAACTGGATTTGCAACGTGCGGATGTGCGCCACCTCGCATAAAATTGATCCCATCCACACATCCAAGTGCTTCCGGTCCTGTTACCTGTACCGTCACTGGTAAGCATTACGAGTGTCTTTTACGCAACCACGTTATTCCAGCTCTCCAACAGCGCGGATGTGTGGATGGGAACATTTTCATGAAAGATGGCTGGCGCACCTCCGCACGTCGCAAATCCAGTTAAGCAGCTGCCGAAACGCCATTTCGGAAATGCTAGAATTATCATCCGTCATTTCCCTACAGCCTGACCGTCACGATCACCTGATCTTAACCCGCCTGACTTCTGGCTGTGAGGCTATCTGAAAGATGTTGTGTTCAGTGTTCCGATTGCGAACTTAGCTGCACTGAAGGCAATCATTGCACAACACATTCTGAATGTGAGCCCGGTAACACTTTGATCAGTTGTGGAACATGCTGTTTCTCGATTTCAACGTGCTGCAGGAGACAGTGGACAGCATACTGAACATTTTTTTGCGGCAGTGACACGGAAGTTAATAATGCTTTTTATGCGGTTTTTGGCCTCAGGACAATTAAAAACCGATGTGATTGATGCTTTTAATGCAGTTTTTTTGCCTCAGGACAATTAAAAACTGATTCTTCCCATCCGATGTGAGATGACCTTACCGTAGTGGATGGGCTTACGTAGCTAACAGTATCACACCTGTACCCCCATGCACACTGAGTAGCTCGGTTTGTTTAACGTGAAACGTACACCTGAGTCATTGTTGTATGACTCATTTGTCATTTGTAGTCGACCACTATTACATAATGATGCTTACAGCGCCATCTATTGCTACGTTTTGTAACCATTTAAGCCACGTGGGGTAGCCGCGCTGTCTAGACGCCTTTTCACGGTTCACGCGGCTTCACCCGTGGGAGGTTCGAATCCTCCTTCGGGCATGGGTGAGTGTGTTGTCTTTAGCCTAAGTTAGTTTAAGTCAGATTAAGTAGTGTGTAAGCTTAGCGACCGATGATGTCAGCAATTTAGTCCCATAGACCTTACCACAAATTAAAATAGTAACTATTTATTTCTATTCTGCCATAAGGTTTCCCCCTTCTCCGATAATATTTCATTGCAACTTGACGTCATTCGGACCAGTGGTGTTACTTCTACAGCGATTTGAAAGTTTAACATTAATTTAATCACCCAGTATATAAATGTATACACCACGTCGTTTTCTCTCTCGAGTCACTGAAGACACGATCGGTTATCCTGTCTGCCGGCGGGTCTCTGATAAGTACCCAGCAACAGTCAGCTTACGTTGACACACTCTATTATGACTGTTTGATCTGTTACAGCTTCGATTTTTTTGGCGAAAGCAAAAGATGTGGTTCAAATGGCTCTGAACACTATGGGACTTAACATCTGAGGTCATCAGTTCCCTAGAACTTGGAACAACCTAACTAACCTAAAGACATCACACACATCCATGCCGGTGGCAGGATTCGAACCTGCGACCGTAGCGGTCGCGTGGTTCCGGACTGAAGCGCCTAGAACCGCTCGGCCAGCGCAGAAGGTAGGCGAAAGCATTCAGTAAGTTCTCAAAATATCATAGACATTCTTATGACAATGCAACAAGATTGACTTGAAGGACATGTTACATTGCAGTACCTCACACCACTTCGCATAGTTCCTTCTACTGGTCCCGGCGGAGGTTCGAGTCCTCCCTCGGGCGTGGATGTGTGTGCTTGTCCTTAGAATAATTTAGGTTAAGTAGTGTGTAAACTTAGGGACTGATGACATTAGCAGTTTAGTCCCATAAGATTTCACACATATTTGAACATTTTTGTGCTCCTGCTAAATCCTTATACTTCGATGCCATTGTACTTCCTAGGAAGGTAGTGGACATCTGATCAAAGGAACTCCCTTTTCCTCGTAGCTCGCGACAATGTTTGGTCCAAGGAACACTTCTCCATTATTTTGACTTCAGTGTCACGTTTAAATGTCTTATGTAGAACAAAACGTTTTATGTGGTCCAGATTTACATGAAGAACAGGGAAAAGAGCTTTGATGGATTTTGAAAGTGGTTAGTTACTTATCTTATGTGTTTTACGTTGACTTTATTGTCGCGCAAAGGAACAGAATGTGCTCTTGAGTGCTCCAACTAACGCATCCACCACAGGCCGCGTGCTATGCCTCTCTTTTCCACGCTTCTGTTAATGCATATACAGGCTAAAAGTACACTAAAACTGCAGCAGTACACCCTGCAGCTTTTCTCGAAGGGATGTTAAACAGTTTAGCAATCGCAGTGTAGATCAAAACAATATTTATCATTGGCTGATATTGATGCACCTCTCTCCCCCTCTCCCACCCATTCAACAGGATATCCAAGTACCGCCCCTCTTCCCATCCCTCCCCCCACCCTCCCCCCTCACACACACATAAAACAACATAGCATCTTTAAAAGTCGAGATAACGGCAGATTCTCATGGCTGTTTACGTGGTTGGTTTGGTAGGGAACGATGTATGTCTTCAATGTCAATTTGTGATGCATATCCCGCCCCACTTTGGAGCTACTGCCGCATGTTTGGTGTTAAGACTATCAGTGTTGGTCCTTTCAGGTCTTCTATCGGCCGCAGAAGCACGAGAGAAAACGACTTTACGGCTAACTCCGTTGACGCACAACGCGAGAGTGGACGTGCTATGGGACACGCAAGTCATTAGGGGTTGTGTTACGCAACGCCGGAGAGTCGAACGAACCAGCGCAGCGGCGGTCTCGGATCACGTGGCCGACTCACGATGTGATTACGTGCACACCACACATGCTGCCACCGTGAAAATAAAAAAGCTTCATTCATCAAGTTCAACAGTTGACCACCATTCATTTAATCTGCTGGTTTCTTTGTGTTATATTCATGTATTGCGTAAGCGCTGTTACAGTCTGATTGCTCAATTAAATCAAGGGGAACATTTTAAACAAAAGCTGTCGTCTTCTGTTGCACAATGTTTCTGATAGGTTACATTCTATCAGTACCTGCAGTTTGGAAGAAGTGTCGGATTGTAAAAAGCGTCGACTACGTCTTGACTGCTATATATATATGAATTAACACGTCGTTATCGAAGCTAATTCATGGAAATAAAATGAGATAATATTACTTCAGTATGGGGATGTTTTGCAATCTCAAAATTTATCGTATTACAAGGAAAGAAAGTCTCGAATGAAGATACTATATTGCGTCATAAAACACTCTCCACGTAAAACGTAATAATAACGTATTCTCAAATATCTAAAAGCATCTGTTTTCTCAGTCCCCTCCCCCCCCCCCTTTTTGCACATTCCCTCCGGCAGACATAGCAAAACACGTTAGTTCTCACGAAACTTTCGAATTTAACGCCACGTTAAACGTACGGCAAACGATGAACAAGTGAGCACCGACAACAATATAGCATCTCTCAATGCGTATGGAGACAGAAGTGTCTGTTCAAATTACATTTAGTGGAAAATACGTCTGAAGTAAAGTTGTGCCCGCATCTCGTGGTCGTGCGGTAGCGTTCTCGCTTCCCACGCCCGGGTTCCCGGGTTCGATTCCCGGCGGGGTCAGTGATTTTCTCTGCCTCGTGATGGCTGGGTGTTGTGTGATGTCCTTAGGTTAGTTAGGTTTAAGTAGTTCTAAGTTCTAGGGGACTGATGACCATAGATGTTAAGTCCCATAGTGCTCAGAGCCATTTGACCCAATTTGAAGTAAAGTTGTAAGCGAAATTTTATTAATAACACTGTGGAAGGAGCGTACTAATATCAGCAAAAAGAGATATCCACCAGAGATACGCAACGGGAAGGAAAACTCAAATACGTTAACATACGTAACCACTACCCACGAAATATTACTTCACAAATGCACTAAGAATTTTCTTCGTGACTACTTTGCAGACTAATGCTGTGAAAAACGACAAAAAGGGCATAAAATGCATATATAATAATGCAGTTTCACTAGCAATGTGATTTTTAGGTGAGCACTCGAAACAAACCAGACAAAATGCACATGTTATAATTTTTCGACATACATTAGATAAATGATTTAAGCTTTACATTATGCTTTATAGAAGTAAAATTTGACGCATAGAAGGTGACACATAGGCTAGGTGTCGAAACATATCTAGGCGAATAAAAAGAAATAAACAGAGTTAGCTTAAGGCGGATTTTCAAAACAACCCAGATTTTAACGTACTACTATTTTAATTTAACCTTCCAACTATTCATTGTTGGGCGCGTGGGACACGTCTCGAGGCAACGACTAACGCATTCGTTCGGCGCGCCAGCAACGTGCTTGGAGCTCACATCGCAGCGAATAGCGTGCTCAACAAGAGCTTTCGGCCATCTCCGGCCGCCCGAGTGGCACCATGTGCCTGCCGAGGGGAGAACGGTATCGTGCTTACGTAATAAACCCACGCTGCCGTTACGTAATGTGAAGGTGACCTATCGCGGCTGTGATTGGTGAGTCAGAAAGGGTGTTGTCCTCGGTTCGGGGCCGCTTCCCCCACCACCGCCGCCAGCCGAGCGACATTGAGCAGCGCCGCACTCGGGCGCGCAGTTCGCCAAGTTCCGTGAGCGGTGACAGTTCTCTCGCGTTCTTAGCAGTGTGCTCGCAGCTTCGCTAGTGTTTGCATCACTTTGTCGTCATCTTGGATTATACGGCACAACTCCATCGCAGGACGCTTGGTAAGTATTTTCCATTCTTTTCCGTTTTGTTAGTGAATTCACGCAGTTCTTGCGTCAATTCGCCGTTTACAAAATTTATGAAGGTTTTGTTATTAGCGAACAAATCGCAACATTTCATCCCTGTTTGTCATAAAGTGTATTAGTTTTCCAGAAAATTTGTCATGTGTCAGAACATCTTCACAATCGCGGTAACGAAAATAATAATAATAATAATAATAATATGCGAAGACTGTGCACGTCTGTTTCCACGTTTCGTTTCTGTTCTGAGGTCACACTGCATTATTTCCATCTTTTTCAGTTGCTGAATTTATTCTTCTCATACCTGATATTTTTCTTTGTGTAACTGACAATCTAGTGTGTAGTTAGGTAAAGTATTTGAGCGTTTGTAAGGATAGCGAATGTGTCCACCCTTTAAGTAACTATACAACTCAGTGGGCTAAGCAGGTATTCTTCATATCAGGCAGTTTTACGTAGTATTTGACTATTGTTGAAAGGTGTGTGATGATTAGGTATAGCAGTAGTGTCATCTGGATGAAATTTTGTATGGTCTGGATGACTCACGCAAGTTTGCATCATTCTTTCAGAGAAATCATTTGAGTCTGTTGAATGATGCTGACGGCGGTAGACTCCTAGGACCTCGGATGTGGCAAAATATCTGGTTCTTGTGATGTAATGAGTAAGCTTCGAGGGGATGATCAGTGTTTACGCCAAGTGACGCAAAACTTTGGTGTCGTTGGAAATCCTATGTGACAGCTGAGCTGCGGCAATGTGATAGGTTGGCGTTAGCTGAGTCTTTTGTCATCGTTCAGCTCATTGTGCAATTGTCGGTTAGAGTGAAGAGTACGTTGCTCCGGGCTTCCCAGGTTTCGCACAGGTAGCTGTTTGCCGCGTGACGTGCGCCTCACGTGGACTCCTGACGTCATGTATGTGCAATGTTATAACGGTGTGTTGCCATCCTGCACAAGTGTTTCACCTGTTGACAATTTGACATTTATAGACTATACGTCGCTGTGGTTGCACATTTTGCAATGTAAGTAGGTTCAATAGTGCGCGAAAACGCGTGGTGGGTGCACTTACGCGATCTGCTCTTTGTTCGTGAGGCGCGTGGATAACAATGAAAGATCATCTCTTTTAGACGACAGCGAACACAAATTTTGCGCTCCTCTGTGTGTGCTTAATTAATTGTTGCCAAATACAAATATTTTGCAAGATAGCAAATGTAAACGCTGTTTTGAACGCATTATGAAGCATCATAACATTTATCAGTTTGTGATACAGTTGTATGGATAGTCACTCGCAGAAGTTTTCTGAATTCTCTATGGTCGGTAAACTGAGCTTTTTAGGACATTAATAGTCTAATTTTAGTTGTCTGTTAATAATATCTGATAGTCTCTTTCATGATAATGTACTGCCCTGGACATTTTCCTTTGTACATTCCGTCGTTACTGATATTAATCTCTGGCATATGAAAATGCCATTTTCGTCTGATCCAAACTATGGTCAGAGATCTTTCTTGCGCAGGAACGTGAAACATATTTAATTCATATCATTCGACAGAATCTAGCTTCTCACGCATTTACTATGTTATTTTGTAAACAGACATACAGTTAGTTGATTTGTATCGAGTCATAGGAGCTTCTGTTTTAGAAATTACGTCACTGAATTCCGTCCTTTGTGTTATATTGGGTTTCTTAGTGAAACGTAGAAGCAACTGCGTTTCCACGTGCAACTTGTTCTATTTGTTTTACTAACAAATGTTCAATTATTTAGTATTCACGTAATCTCTCTTTTTCTCCTCACAGTGAATATTACTTTCGTAAGTTGCCAAATAACACTTTCTGGCTTTGACGGATGAGCGTATTTGATATAACTCTTTGCTAATGGATGTTGTGGAACTCGTTGCAGATGCTCTGAGGCACCGAATTATGGTGGCAGAATTTGTCGCCCGCCAAAGTGGATCGCCGATCAATGGTGAGACTCCGTCGCTAAACTGCACGATGCCAGGCAGCAACTCCTATTCTGAGCACGTGATGGTGGACTCTCCCGAGCCCGAACCGCCGTATTCGGCGGCACCAACGAATGGGACGCCCCCGAACTTTGATCTGTCGTCGCACGTCAAGCGCAAAGAGCTGTTCACGCAGCGCAAGCAGCGCGAGTTCATCCCCGACAACAAGAAGGATGAGAGCTACTGGGATAGGCGCCGACGCAATAACGAGGCGGCCAAGAGGTCACGCGAGAAGAGGCGCTTCAACGACATGATCCTCGAGACCAGGGTTGTCGAGCTTACCAAGGAGAACCACGTCCTCAAGGCCCAGCTGGCCGCCTTCAAGGACAAGTTCGGGGTTTGCGGAGAAAGTCTCATCAGCGTTGAGCAGGTAAGCATCTCACCTTCCCATAATACTGTTTTCTACTTTTCTTTTGCAATATTTTCCTTAAACGTACAATATATGTCTACAAATAGAAAATCTCTGATATTTCATAGATATAACTTTATACTGGACATTTTCATGATGCACTGATATCTTTTAATGGTATGATATTTTCATTACCACTTACAGAACATTTCCATCCCATATATTACTTACATAACATATGACCAGCTCTGTTATGTGTTCTACATGAGTGATCTCCATGCCTTGTACAAGGGGTTCCCTACAGATTTACGTATCAAAATTCATCTCTACGAAAACTATACTTCAGAACATCCACTGTACAGATTATGAAAAGCAGCACACTTCATATCAACGCCCCTACATCCGAGAAACAAAAGGGGGCTGAAATGAAATCCGCTGAGTTAATTCTGACGTATTAGCTCTTCTAAGTAGTTTCATATCAATCTACAGCCTTGATTGCCGCGAGAGATTCCGTTACTTTTTTATGGTAAGCGGAAGAAGTGTAGGATGGCGCTCCAGGCCAAGGGAGCGCCTGGAAGTATGTGACACGCAGCACGTCGAAGCCCGGTGGCTTGTGTAACGGGGCAGGCGCTGGCAAATTCTGCGCGGCGACCCTGTAGACGTGTTTCCTATTTCTGCGCGCTCAGATCTGTGTCATTGCCGACGTCTCTCGCAGTATCCTTAAGGCGCCACGCATATAATTTTTGTCAGGTCGGTACGGTACGTGAGGAGCGGAGGCGTCCTCGTGACTTCCGCGACCAGAAGGAGGTAAGTAGGTCACAGCCGCCTCCGCTACTCCTACAATAGCCAGCACCGTCCTCCGGGTTGACGGATTTTTCGCGAAACCTGTTCCTCTTTTTCGGACAAAGGCGTTATTTTTCTCATGAATACCTCATTTTGGTATCAGCACTATTTAATTACTTCGAGCCATTTTACTGTAATCCTCGGGCTTCCCTGGTAGCTTTTGCTTCACATACAATCAATCTCAAACTTATAAAGTATAATCGCACGAAGAAAAAATTAATGAAGATTGTAATTTTCTTCTATACCACCATTGGTACGCATTTTATTCCCTAATTTCTGATTTGCGCTGTGTCTGGAGACGTTCATGAAGTTTTAAATAAAACTATTTGTTTTTTAGTGGGAGAAATTTGTATTATTCCGTCGTTGATATCTTCAGTTTTACCTCGAAAATCAATTTGGTATAAGGATAGTTCAAATTTTATCGCTATTACGAAGTAGTGCACTTAATTATTTCCTTTTGTCATTTGTTACGCATTCATGTCGTTGAAACAAATGGTACAGGCCTGTAGTGGAGAAGGAAGGGTGCATAGTTCACAAAACGTGTAACCGTTTACGTTATGGACTTTGGGAAAAAACAGTCTGTATGGATCAAAGTTTCATATTAAACGCGCGCTCCCTTACTACCAACAACCTTGTCTCGTTCGTTTGTTTCCTAAGTCTCGAAGTCTCTACTCACACGAATACAAACAACTGTTTCTTATCAGAGGCCCTGGACAGGCATTCGGAGGCATTGGAATTCAAGGTCCCAAGCATCCCTTCAGGACAGGTTTTCCATGGTTTCAGTTCATGTAGCACGTCGGATTTTCTGCGCCCCCTTGTATGTTCCGAGCTCGTTCTCTGTCCCTGATGACTTTATCATGCGTCATTAATCTTTATTCTACCTTGCCGCTAGTTTTCTCGACCTCTTCCTCTAACGCACAAACGCTTGTGGGACGGAGAGGTATGCCGGCTGCAGATCGAATTTGTCAGGTGTGCCTACCAGTCTGAATGTGAATTTTAGGCAGTTTCCAACATCCCACTAGCTGCATACGGGGCTGGTCCCCGTGTTTCCCCCTCAGATACACGCTACACAACCATTTCGAACACTTTTTTTACACTTGTACACAGAATTTACACTATACTTCTTATGTTCTTAGGGACTTGACCTCCGCTCTTTCGTGTCCTTGCACCTTAAAGACTTACTCAACATCAACATTTTTCACCCTCTATTTTCGTCAGCAACTATGTGACACGTCAAATTGACAGACTAATTTATTATCAACGTAGTTTTATTGCGTGCTTTGAAAGGACTCAGGAGATTCCTAACATGAATTGTGTCTGTGGCAGGTGATGGCTACGCTGCCCACGACGGAGCAGGTGCTGAGCTTCACGAAGAGGCCGAAGCTGTCGTCGGCCGGGTCTGTGGGGATGCCGGTGGGGCCGCCGCTGCTGTACACGCCGGGGCCCGCCCCCGCGCCCGCCCCCACACCCTCGGCGGCACCCGCCCCCGCGCCCGCGCCCAGCCCCATCCCCACGTCGGTGATCCACCAGCCCGTCAGCGTGCAGCCACTACACCCTCTCCAGCACGCCCAGCCGCCCACGCTCGCCTTCCCGCCTCCTCCACCGCCACACCACGACGCCTACCCTGAGCCCGACGCGTACCCCTACAGGTAAGCATCAGCCTCATCTCTCGCTTCCAGTTCCCCCTGGAATGGCACTTGCACTAATACCGCAACCTGCTGGAGAAAGGTTTGTAATTGACGTTCGTTACTTACCTTGACGACTGCAGGGTTGATAAGGGATCCTGGCTTTACAGAATATCTTAGTCACAGTGAGCCATCTCCAGAGGTGCACGTATTAATTCAACTGCCAATTGAATGATGAACTGTAGGTGTAGAACAATTCCTAACTTGGCGACTGTACCAAAAAGTCAAAGCTTACCTAAAGTCAGGGATTGGAGAAGGATTACTAAATTTAACACAAACCTATTTGAGGGTCACAGCCTCTTTCGTCAATCGTTTTATCACAAAGCTGGTGGTTGGACACATTCTGCTTTGTTATTACGCAGTGTACTCAATATACTAGATGTAGAAGATAAGACATGCAATTATCTCGTATGAAACAGTACTTTTTTGTTGATAGTCTCTCTCTCTCTCTCTCTCTCTGTCTGTCTGTGTGTGTGTGTGTGTGTGTGTGTGTGTGTGTGTGTGTCGATTTGCAGGTGGAGTTATAGACTTACAGGTGGGCAGGTTTACTTAAAGGTGGTATTGTAACAAAGTAATATAATTTAAGGGAATTAGAGATCAACTTTTGTCATTTCAGTATTTTAGAAGCGTAAACGTGAAGATTCTTCAACACCGATCCTCAATGATTATGATCAAGCCAGACTCGCATTCTAGATGCGGGGGATTCAAATACTCTCTTGCCTTCTATACTTTGATTTCAATAAATCGAGTGATGCGAAAGCAGGTATAGTTCTGTTGAGCCACTGCCGCTTTCCCTCCCCATATTGAAATTGTCGAACTTTTACTCCGTCTCAATCTTTCTAAAGAGTCGCTGAGCCGTCAAACTCAAACGTTTAGTCAATTCTCTGAACTCGGCGTCGTTCTCTATGAAGATCACATAATTTTTTTGTGGTCCAGTCACCGTAGGAATCACACTTGTCTGTGTTAATATCAATACTGAGCCAGTTAAACCATGTATGCGTAGGAGAATATAATGAGTGAGCAATGAATCTAACGCTAAGTTTTCAGGACCTTTCTGAGATTGCTCCGTTTCAGTACAGCACACACATTATAGATAAGAGTATTTTAGTTTCGGAGGGGGCGTTGTAAAGGGGATGGATTTTTTATCGGTTGGGTTCCAGTGAAGGTATCAGTGAGAAGGTTATGGAGAGCACCTGTTATGCCAGTCATGGTAATGAGTTGATCTGGTTTCTTTGGGCTGCGGATGAAAGCCGGCCCTGTTACTCGATATCGAGTTCGCCATCTCCGAACTGATACGCCCGCCGCGAACGAGGACCTCGCACGTGGGAGGAGGGGAAGAAAGTCGGTGAGAGAATGTGGCTTTCTGGGTTAGGAGGTCGGCTTTCTCCGCGCCGGGAGCGCTGCACTCGGCCGGACGCGAAAGCTGCGCCCGACTTCGGCAGTCACACGCGCGCCCGTTTGAACAACCACCCCACCTCCGGGTCATTAACCGTGAAATTAAAAGGACACTGCGCGCGGTGCTGCAGCGTCAGCACTCTGCAATGAGTATGTATGTTAATGCTGAGGACGTATTATTCGAAACAGCGAGAACAGACTGCCACAGAGTGAAGAATTTGGGACACATACCGATTAGGCAGATATTTCTTCGCAAATAAATAGTTATTTAAGGGAGAAGTAATAGACGCCAAAGAAAGATACTGACAACGTGGAACAAAGACGAGGAAGAGTTGGAGTGGGAAAATTATTCTTCTCTGACGTAGCTTTTTGTTCGATCCCACCAACAACAACTTCTATACGGTTAAGAATACTGTTTTGTAGAAAGCTAGTAACAAACGGGATGTAACTTTCAGCCTACTATGTGGGACACGCAATATTCAAGCGCCTGCCGATGTTGATGTAATTCTCTTTCAGCAGGGACGCTAGTGCACAGGCAACGGTGCACTCCGTCTGTATTTCAGGCTTGTAGGGAGACATCTGGAGCAAGGAAGACGATGCAACGTTTTTGTGCCTGAGAAGCTGTGCTCACTCCTGACAATAGCAGGATTTTGCTAGTAGCGCCGGGCAGTGCTTTTGTGTTTCATTCTGAGAGCAACTTTCGAAGACATACTCTCAGCGAATCCGCCCGAGTGACATTCTTTTTCAGTCTTGTGTCAAGTGAAGTCTGTGAGGTTTAATATTATCACATGTAACAGTGTATCTAGGTCCTGCAGTTATGGCTTCAAGTAAAATCTGATGCAGAGTAAGTCTTTAAGGGAACCGAACAGCTAAGGTCCGCTTCACCCCCCTCCTCCCCCCTCCCCCCCTCCCCCCGTGGCCCGCACACACACACACACACACACACACACACACACACACACACACACACACACAACACACACACACACACACACACACACACTTACACACACACACACACACACACACACACACCAGGCTAGAAGCAGTATACCCAATATCTGTAAATTCTGTGTTCAGCTGTGAGAAAGTGTACTAAATGTCTGAGTATCGCGTAACATGGGAACCACCCCTGTAATCATTCACATAGTGGAACGTGGGAAACTTCCTAAAAACCATATCCACGCTGGGCGGCACTTCGACCTCACGTCGATCCGGTGCCGGCATACCTCCCCGTCCTGGAGGTGGTCGCGTTAATGCGCGAGACTACCCGGCCGGATAAATAAACTTTGATATCTATTTGTCGAATTTTCGTTCAGAGCAAATGATCGATCAAAGACATTTATAGAATGCCTCTTTGGGGTAGCAATTCAGCCGTCAAGATATGTTAGTAATTCCACATAGACGGAAAAGGCCGCCCTTGAGCATTCATTTTCCCAGTCTGCTGATCAAAGAGCGTCCCCAGCGGTTGGGATGAGGGGGTATGGACAGCCTCTGACCCAAAGACAAATCTTCACACACAGGCCAAACTACTAATACGTGGCTCCATACCCCACCCCCAAAACATATCTTAGTTCGTATCCTAGACAAGCTCCTGTCTGTGGCGTTATTTTAAAGATCTTGGGTACATAAGTACCTTTAAGAGGCTGCCTTGTGCTGACTTGCTCAAACAGCTTTTACAGATTGCCTCAGACTAGTACATTACATAACATTTGTTCATTACATTAAATTGTTTCGGACCATTACATCATATGATCATTTCGTTTGGGTGTGTCGGTATCTTCCCGCTCTACGAGCACCACACGGAGGACAATTTTGTCAGGTAATTCGTTTCCATTTAGTAAGCGTCAACTATAATAAAGAAATTTCGCTGGACCTACCCCCGTGCAAGAGCAATAGAACCTTGAATCGAGGAGAAAGGGGGAATGGTGAAAGGAATGTACGTGGAAAATGGTGATGGCAGCGCGAGCCCCTTTCACCGCGGCAGGTATCTGCGTGACCTCGAACGCGGAGTCAGTGGCCGCCAGAAGAAAGTGCGACTTTCGCCGCAACGCTCTTCCGCGGCTGTCGCAGCATTGTGCGGAACGGGAACGCTTACCTCCCCTCTCTCCACCTTTACGGCTCTTGTCCCCTTCCTTTCTCTCCTCCGTCAACGAATATGTAAAACCGACCACTGATCTACAAAATATGGTAGTACGACCTTTTACGGCCACAAATATTGCATAATCTGGTTATTACAATACATAGGGCTCAAATGAAAACATTATTACACGCTCGTAATTACGTTCAATAACGTAATACAAGTCGTCAGGGTGCATTCAGCTGTTTCAGAAAGGTACAACCATACCTTATCTAAACGCAACGAAGCTTCGGTTCCGAATAATAGAAATAATCTGGAACAACAGTTGTTAAAAAAACGTTTGTTATAGAACTAATTTATGACTGAGACTCTAAGGAAATTTATTTTCTTATGAATGGACCTCATTATGCCTGTAAAGTGTGTGGTAACGTTAGTTGTTCATGGTCTCGGATAATCTACAGGTATTTACCCTGCATCAATATATGCTACGTTGTGACAGAGTGCGTTCGCGTGAATCGAGACAGAACATCGGTAAAGGTACAGAACTCGAATTTGGAAACAACGTATCGTCTTGATCCTGAATAAAGTTTTCCCTCTCTTCCAAAGAGTGAATAGTGTGATGAGGGCAACCTTTTCAACATGAAATTTGTTGGCTGAAGGATGCAATGAGACAGAACGCAACGCCTGCAGAAGTCATTGACCTAAGAGTATTTGAATGGAGGGGCATATTGTCACCCACTTTACAACATAAAATGTGCCCTCCAGCTTTTGCGGCAGCTGATGCACTGGGAAGCAAGAGCAGCTCTTCAGCAGAACGAATTCAGTTTCTTACCGTTTTCAGTTTATTAGAAATATACAACAGTTATGGTTTCTGAACAGCAAAACACGACGATCTAAAATACAGCAGGTAAGAAATTAGGACTGATGAGGAAACAGGGGTGCTCAGAAGGAATTTAGAGGGTGCATATCTTGTTACACTTTCAGTTCCATTTGTAATTCTCGTGGATCGTTTAAATCTCGTCAGAAAAATTTCTGGAATACTCTACAAAGGCCTGGACGGGTTATTTTGCATTGACTTTCCCATGAAATGTATAAATCTCTTTAGAAGAATTCTAGAATGTTCCGCAAAGGCCAGTTCCGAGTGCCTCCTTCAGCTTTGTTTAGGGCGCACAGAACGAATGTTGTGGTTTATCGGGCAACTTTTCAACATACAACCACAAGCACTTTCGACAATACTTTAACGGGTGGTTTCACAAAAATTGGCACATACAAACTAGGATTAACAATTCATCACTAGAGCATATCGTAGTAGTATATCACCTTCCGCTAGACATTAACTTCGTAATCGGTTTTAGTATACGCATCTGATGCTAGTTACAGCTGCTCTAAACCTGCTACGGCACAAAAAATGCTGTTGTGAGTATTTGTGCCAGACTGCAGTCTCCTATAATAATCTTTTATTGAAGGGTAGCCACAACGTTCATTGGATCCTTTGTGAGTAAAATAAAATTTTATTTCGTATGTTCCTGTTCATCATGCTAGCTTCATACACAGTCTTTAATTTGATGAAGAAATTTCTGGGAATGTACGTTTGGTGCACAGCATTTTGTGGTAATGAATCACGGACTGTGGGAAATTAGAAAAGAAGAGAATCGAAGCGTGGTACTATAGAAGGATGTTGAAAATTACGTGGACTGATAAGAAAATAAATAAGGAAGTTCTTCGCAGAATCGGCGAATAAAGGTCCGTCAGACAAACACGGATAAGAAGAACGGCCAGGATCATAGCATATGTGTTAAGACACTAGGGAACAACTCCAATGGTACTAGAGAGAGTTGTAGACGGTAAATGCTGTGGGAATGGACAGATACTGGAATACATCCAACAGATAACTAAGGACGTAATATTTGAGTTATATTCTGAAATGAATTCGTGGCAGGCCGCATTAAACCAGTCAGAAGACTGTTATCGAAAAAAAAAGTGTTCCATAGCTGTCCACAGCTATGTAGATACTTTGGTATTTACTTTCACACTATCAATGGGTTATTAGACCAAAAGTAGGAGAGAGCGAGAGAGAGAGAGACAGAGAGCTACTGTAATCCAGACTCGAGCACAAGCTGTCAACAAACATTACTTTAGCTAACGACGTAATCGTGTAAAAACTCTATGTGCGACGTATGTAACGAGGGCGCTTTTGTTTTCAGTTTCCAGCTGCCATCGCTGCACCCGCCACACCCGCAGTTCGAGACGTCGCCGGTGCTGAACCTGAGCCGCACGGCGCGCAGCCGCGCGCAAAGCCCGTACGAACTTTCGAGCGGCGACGAATCTGCGTCGGCTCCCGGCCCGTTGCCGCTACCGCTGACGCTGACGGTGTCCGCAAGCAACAGCCTGCCGCACAAGCTGCGCCACAAGAGCCACCTGGGCGACAAGGACGCGGCCACGACGCTGCTGTCGCTGCAGAACATCAAGACGGAGCCGGCGGCGCGCGCGTCGCCCCCCTGGGACGCGGAGGGCAGCAGCGACGAGCGCGACTCGGGCATCTCCCTGGGCGGTCCCGCCGACTGGGCGGCGGCCGCGGCTTCCGGCGCGACGGCGGTGCCCGTGGGGCTGCCGCCCCCGCAGGACGACGCGCAGCTCAAGTCCGAGCTGGCCCGGCTCGCCTCCGAGGTGGCCAACATCAAGAGCCTGCTCACCGGCACAAAGCCCACTGCGCAAGCCGCGGCCGGCGAGCAGTGATGTCCCCGCAGTCGGCCACACGGTTTACCACTAGACTGCCAACTGGCCGGCTGTTATCCTGGTAGGACGCCTAGGGCGTCACTGTGTGGACCCCCCCGTTTGGGTCCGTAACTCTTCCTCGCACGTCAAGTGTGGCCTCAGTGGCGTAATGTGTCTGAGAAGAAATCCGTCAGCATCCCCGCTTTAGTGCAGGCGAAGATACAGACGTAAACGTTCCATCAGCCAGACTGCGCATGTGCTCGTTTAGGGCGCCAGTACATCTCCGTCGTTCAAGAAACTGCGCCCGTTTTTCCCCGCAAGAAATCAGGGTGAATCGACATATTTATTTTCCTTCAGTAATATTATCTAACAAGAACACTAAAAATTGAAAGTGATGTCCTTGCAGTCCCGGTTCCAGATTTTTGTAGACGATGGGACTACAATTTTCTATGACGATTTGCACTACTTGTACAGACACACTGGCCTGTGCAGCTCGTGCTTTTACCTATCCACTCCCAGACCTCGCCAAAACCACTCCATATCACAGAACATATCTGCCCTTATTCGCTCATCCTGTCATCTCCAAACGTGGCGCTTGTTGCGGAGTAAGGCATCCATTCGTTAGACATCTACGTTAAACGGGCTATAATGTCATTTAACTGCTGTAACACCAGATGTTGGAGAGTCTGGAATGATATTTACGAACAATCTTGACCCCTTTTTATGCCATCTCGAGTCAACAATGCACTGAGACACAACACAAACTACAAATGGGGTCCATACTAACTTGAGGTTGCCTCGACGAGTTCCTTCAACCAAAGAAAGTGGACATACTTAGTAAACGTCAATCTGTAGTAATCAGAAGAGGCAGCAAATAAGGCGGCTACGACGCACGTGTCTGTATTTGTAATACAAATTTTTAATGTTCTGCACTTTCTGTTTATATGGAATTGAACTATTTTCACACAAACAGAAAGTCATAATTCTGGCTATGATCTCAGTTTTCTCAGCCGATTACGACGATTTTATGTACTAAATAGAAAATCCAAATGATACTTGAATAAGTGCTAGAATTGTTAATGATACAATCAGTACATCTCATCAAAGGGAACTTTAATTGTGACTGAAAATGTAAGAACTCTTGTACTTTTAACTTAAATAAGGGTTGATGTGATAGAGTCCCTCAGCCATCAGTTTAAAGCAGTAATTGTTATAAATAATTTTTTATGCAACCACTGTTAAATTTTGCAACAATATTGGTGTCATATTTTCTGAAAAATTGTACTTCCTGCTCGTTAAACTGTCATTTATTCTGCAGTGTACTTCCATATAATTTTCGTGAAGTGCTGTACACTTCTTTTCCTTAAATTCTTGTAGAGGAGTAACTTACTACTTTCAGAAGTATCTGACTGATTATGTTTATTAGGTATTTATTTTTTCTTCCTCTTAAGACTGGAGCTTTTTACTATGTCTTGCAGTGTTAGTTTTTACAGTTTTGTAAAGTAATGTAACTTATGTATCTCATAAAACTAGCTAAGAACTTACTGAATTCTCAAGGACATTGTGGAACATTTTCACAGTGCTGTGTTTGTTCTGTACTCTGTGATTGGTCGTGCACTTCTGTGGACTAAAGATGTAGTGCGTACATAATGCGGCCAGAGAGCTGACGATTAGTGTACAATGATGTTGCCAAAGGAGGCAACGTTCACATTGTATCATAGCTGTTTGTGAAAAAGTTGTTAAATATTTATTGTCGTATTTAATTGCTGTTGACGTGTAGAAAGACTGTTGGTGGTTTGGATCGTGCATAGCATTAGTTTGTGATTGCAAAATACTGAATGCTATTTTCCTCTTATTTTTATACTTGGATTATTTTAATATCTCAGGTTTCTGTTTCCTGTAAATACGTCCATCCTGCTAAAATTATCTGCCTTAAGAAAGCTGTGAATTGTTCAATCAAATTCAAACACTGTCATTTGCGCAAATATCTTACTGCTGTACCTTCTGCCCTTAAACTGATTAGAAGTATGTATTTTATGAATGTACTGGAATAAACACAGTTTGCTTTTTGTCATATACTACCTGTATTATTCATTTCAATCTTTATAATATCCTTATTACGAGAAATGTTACGAATCTAAATGAAAGGCAGTGCAAATGTCAGAAAGGGTTTGTAAATATTGTTGATGATATTCAACCACATCATGACATCAGCTTACATTGATAAGATGATTCTGTGTGATATATTGTATCATGCTGCCACATGGGCTCTATAGTGAAATCTGCAGTCACCACACAATAAAATCATATGTATAAAAAAGATGTAGAGCAAATCTGAAACCTTAAAACCAACTACTAAATTTGCCAAACGAAACAGGGTAATTGCATTTATAGACTTAACGAAAATCTAACAGTCATACGCATTATTCAGCTTACTCGAAGAATTTCTGCTTGATCCAAAAATCGAAAGGATCAAGCAAATCCTGGCTCCAAAACATGAAGAGATAATTCTTTTTTTAACTCACTGAATCAATCAAAAACACTTTCGGAGATCAGACAAAATAATTTCCGTTTAATTTAATTTTGAAAAGAGGTTTTTGAGATACCGAGAAAATCTAATCAAATTAAGATCTTCGGTAGATGTCTCCCGGGATGAAGTCAATATAATTTCATAGCCTGTTTTTATGGGACTGTATTGCTCTCCAACAAATCCCATCGAACAGTCATATCTGTAAGGAGACTACAGTAACAGCAAACCCAGAGCTCCAAGTCTCATTTGTAAACACGCATTGTATACAGTGCAATAAGCAAAATTAGGATTCATTATTGTGCTAGTTTATAACTGAAGTATGTAGGTGAAATCATTCAACCCGCAGGGCTAAATCGGTAAATAGTCAAGGAAAAAAAGAACATTTCTGCAAAACCATAAAGACAGAGATACACCTGCAAAACAAATACAAAAAAAGATTTTATAGGAAAGTCCAAGCTACGATACCATAAAACAGTAACCAAATCAAAAGTGCTTAAGGTTTCTTAAACTATGTCACATATGACACTAATGGTGAGACATCTCACTCAAAAAATATCTAAAAAAGAGTAGAAAATATTCTTAGGAATATTTTAGAGCCAAAGTTAAAAAAGGAATCGTAACGGCGCTTACAATTTTAGTTAAATACAAGAAAGTCAGTAAAACAGTCACAAGAGCAACTTCTAAAATTTGCACATCAGAGGAAATATCCCCAAAGCTTGGTTAACAGAAATAAATTGTGTAAAGAAAATTGACACTCACGAAGAAATTACTCACGACAGAAGTGAATTCAGAAACATAACTCACCAAAACCAATCTTTCTCAGAAGCCCACATAATAAATTACAGCACGGACTGACGAACGCAGGAAGGTTTTCAACGAATGCTCGACCTTATACTGAGAGGATAAGATGGAATATTTTATATCAGTTCAAAACTAGTGAGTTGGTCACAACAATAAAAATCAGGTTTGGTCTAGAAAGACAATTGGAGAATTATAATATTAAAGATGTAGTGAAAAACATGAGATGCAATAAGTCGTCTTGCCACTGAAACACTGAGTAGTAAATATTCAATCAAATTTCCTCTGAACAGGAACGATGCCAGAAAATTAGATTCAGATAACAGCTTTAAGGTTAATATCACAGAATGAACTGTGTAAACCAAATATCTCGGACGAAAAAGATATTAAGATCATTGACGCTATTTTATGGGTGCAGATACGGAAAACATTACACAGTCCTGTAATAAACAGAATAATAAACATCACCCATGAATTTCTTACCGTTTCTATTACTAAAACTGTTCTGGATGGCAAGATATATACTACTTGTCATCTTAATAAGGAACTAATGCTTTTTATTTTATTTTGTTTACTGCAGTTACTGTGAAGAACGTCATTCTAACTTTTCATATTTTCGGCGAATATTGAGAAGGTATGGCACGCATGGCAAGAGCTGCTACTTCACTTCTAATAATTGAAACATCTGTTTAAAAAAATAAACCAATGATACAAATACTAGCCTCCTTGAGACATAATCTGTCTGTTTCCTGCACTGCGCCAAACATAATAAGCACAGAGAAGATGAGAAGTGCAATTTGTAGATATGACTTTCGTCATTCGGAAGCTGCATTACAGACACCAATTATCAACTACTAACCTTACACTATTTTCAGATAGGTTCGACATCATGCAGCAAAAACTGCCCACGTACGACAGGGTTTTTGACGCTATAAGAAGGGTAGCAAGTATTTATCACCATCTCCCTAGCAATCACTGTGTTAAATGGACATGTTATGATGTTGTGCAGCCTAACGTGTCCTTTCCAGTTCCACAAGCACATAAAACAATGCTGAGTGGAAGTGGCAGTTATTTTTAGTTTCTACTGCTAACTACCGACACACGTTCGTGGTTGTAAAATAGCAGAGATAAATCATCAACAGCATCTGCGCTTATGGTGAACACCTGACGTGAATTTACGCACATAACGTAATGGACAGGAGTACCAAAACTGTAAGCATCATCTGTAAGCTGAACTGAAGGTATTACATGTCACTTTGCATGATACTCTCTAAAGGAATTAACCAAATGGGAGGGAAATCGGAAGATATGATGATCATGTACAGATAAATAAGTGATTACAAATTTCCGTAAAATTGGATTATCTGTTTAAGAGAAAGAGCTTCACAAATTGAACTAGTCAATAACGCTTTGGTTGCAAGCACTTATTCCGCTTGGCATTGATTGACGGTTGTTGGGTATCCTCCAGAGGGATATCGTTCCAAATTCTGTCCAATAGACGCGTTAGGTCATCAAAATCTCGAGCTGACAGATGTACCATGACCCTAATGCTGCAAACGTTCTCAGTTGTGGGAGATCCGGTGACCTTGCGAGCCAAGTAACGGTTTGGCGAACACGAAGACAAGCAGTAGAAATTCTTTCCGTGTGCGGGCGGGCACTATCTTGCTGAAGATGGCTTGCCATCAAGAAAACAAAACGGAGCGTAGCATAACGTCGAGGTACCGCTGTGCTGAAAGGGTGCCACGGATGAAATCCGAAGGGGTACTGTCATGAATAGAAATGGTACCGAGACCATCACACCAAGTTGTATGGCCATATGGCGAGCAACAGTCACGCTGGTACCACACCGCTTTCTAGTGCGTCTCCATACATGACTTCGCAGGTCCTCGGGGCGTAATTCGAAGCGGGACTCGTCACTAAAGGCAAATCTACTCTAGTCAATGTGTATCAGGTCGAAGATATTGATGTATTACAGTCTGCTAAATCAGCATTCAGCAATGACAAAATTAGCTCTCCAGAGAAAGATTTTGTCACTGTCTAAAAAAAGCACATTGGTCTCTTCGTAGCGCTCTAGATGGTGTAGAACTTTTTCAGGGCAGTCATCTGAGCATCAGATGCTGGCGTAAGTCGTGGCGGTGAAGGGATGTGTATGTCCCAGCCGCTTATATGGCATCAGAAACGTACGATGGGACTATGTGACAGAATGACAGAAAGGATCTATCGTCTTTGGACATCTCTACGGTAACGGTGTGAAGGATTCAATTATACATTACAAGCCATTAAAATTGCTACACCACGAAGATGACGTGCTACAGACGCGAAATTTAACCGACAGGAAGAAGATGCTACGATATGCAAATTATGAGCTTTTCAGAGCATTCACACAAGGTTGGTGCCGGTGGCGACATTTAAAACTTGCTGACATGAGGAAAGTTTCCAACCGATTTCTCATACACCAACAGCAGTTGACCGGCGTTGCCTGGTGAAACGTTGTGATGCCTCGTGTAAGGAGGAGAAATACGTACCATCACGTTTCCGACTTAGATAAAGGTCGGATTGTAGCCTATCGCGATTGCGATTTATCGTATCGCGATATTGCTGCTCGCGTTGGTCGAGATCCAACGACTGTTAGCAGAATATGAAATTGGTGGGTTCAGGAGGGTAACACAGACCGCCGTGCTGGATCCCAAAGGCCTCGTATCACTAGCAGTCGAGATGACAGGCATCTTATCCGCATGGCTGTAACGGATCGTGCAGCCACGTCTCGATTCCTGAGTCAACAGATGGGGACGTTTGCTAGACAACAACCATTTGCACGACAGTTTTACGTCGTTTGCAGCACCATGGACTATCAGCTCGGAGACCATGGCTGCGGTTACCCCTGTCGCTGCAACACAAACAGGAGCGCCTGCAATGGTGTACTCAACGATGAACCTGCGTGCACGAATGGCAAAACGTCATTTTTTCGGATGAATCCAGGTTCTGTTCACAGCATCGTGATGGTCGCATGCGTGTTTGGCGAGATCGCGGTAAACGCACATTGGAAGCGTGTATTCGTCATCGCCATACTGGCGTATCACACGGCGTGATGGTGTGGGGTGCCATTGGTTACACGTCTCGGTCACCTCTTGTTCGCATTGACGGCATTTTGATCAGTGGACGTTACATTTCAAATATGTTACGACCCGTGCCTATCACTGCGTTCGATCCCTGCGAAACCCTACATTTCAGCACGATAATGCACGACCGCATGTTGCAGGTCCTGTACGGGCCTCTCTGGATACAGAAAATGTTCGACTGCTTCCCTGACTAGCACATTCTGCAGGTCTCCCACCAATTGAAAACGTCTGGTCAATGGTGGCCGAGCAACTGGCTCGTCACAATACGCCAGTCACTAATCTTGGTGAACTGTGGTATCGTGTTGAAGCTGCAAGGGCAGCTGTACCTGTACACGCCATCCAAGCTCTGTTTGACTCAATGCCCAGGCGTATAAAAGGCCGTTATTACGCCCAGAGGTGGTTGTTCTGGGTACTTGGGTACTGATTTCTCAGGATCTATGCCCCCAAATTGCGTGAAAACGTATTCACATGTCAGTTGTAGTATAATATATTTGTCCAACGAAGACCCGTTTATCATCTGCATTTCTTCTTGGTGTAGCAGTTTCAATGGCCAGTAGTGTAATAGTAGCGTATCAATGAGCACCGTCAAACGTGACTACAAGGAATGGTGTACAAGTCGCAGTTGTGTTAGCACGGTGTAAGAACAATGGTTGTAAAAATAGGGTAAACGATAGGGACTAGAGACAGCTGTCACGTATTGTCAACTACAACCGCTTTCCAACCCGACAGGAATTGCTGCTGTTGGCGGATACAGGTACATCTTAACAATTTTCCTAGCGAACAGTCCGAAGTGAAGTGTATGATGGGTATTTGGAATCAGGTACCTCGTACATGGCCATTGCTCACAAGCAACAAAAAGCCCAACAGCACAGAAACTGAATAGTAGCTGACTGGAGCCATTTAGCGTGTCTTGATGAATGGCAAAGTTGGCTCTTTTCAAATGATTCAAGGTGTCGAGTGTACCGACGGCTCAGTGAGGCGCTTAACCATCAGTGTGTGGAGGATGTACACTCCTGGAAATTGAAATAAGAACACCGTGAATTCATTGTCCCAGGAAGGGGAAACTTTATTGACACATTCCTGGGGTCAGATACATCACATGATCACACTGACAGAACCACAGGCACATAGACACAGGCAACAGAGCATGCACAATGTCGGCACTATTACAGTGTATATCCACCTTTCGCAGCAATGCAGGCTGCTATTCTCCCATGGAGACGATCGTATAGATGCTGGATGTAGTCCTGTGGAACGGCTTGCCATGCCATTTCCACCTGGCGCCTCAGTTGGACCAGCGTTCGTGCTGGACGTGCAGACCGCGTGAGACGACGCTTCATCCAGTCCCAAACTTGCTCAATGGGGGACAGATCCGGAGATCTTGCTGGCCAGGGTTGTTGACTTACACCTTCTAGAGCACGTTGGGTGGCACGGGATACATGCGGACGTGCATTGTCCTGTTGGAACAGCAAGTTCCCTTGCCGGTCTAGGAATGGTAGAACGATGGGTTCGATGACGGTTTGGATGTACCGTGCACTATTCAGTGTCCCCTCGACGATCACCAGAGGTGTACGGCCCGTGTAGGAGATCGCTCCCCACACCATGATGCCGGGTGTTGGCCCTGTGTGCCTCGGTCGTATGCAGTCCTGATTGTGGCGCTCACGTGCACGGCGCCAAACACGCATACGACCACCATTGGCACCAAGGCAGAAGCGACTGTCATCGCTGAAGACGACACGTCTCCATTCGTCCCTCCATTCACGCCTTTCGCGACACCACTGGAGGCGGGCTGCACGATGTTGGGGCGTGAGCGGAAGACGGCCTAACGGTGTGCGGGACCGTAGCCCAGCTTCATGGAGACGGTTGGGAATGGTCCTCGCCGATACCCCAGGAGCAACAGTGTCCCTAATTTGCTGGGAAGTGGCGGTGCGGTCTCCTACGGCACTGCGTAGGATCCTACGGTCTTGGCGTGCATCCGTGCGTCGCTGCGGTCCGGTCCCAGGTCGACGGGCACGTGCACCTTCCGCCGACCACTGGCGACAACATCGATGTACTGTGGAGACCTCACGCCCCACGTGTTGAGCAGTTCGGCGGTACGTCCACCCGGTCTCCCGCATGCCCACTGTACGCCCTCGCTCAAAGTCCGTCAACTGCACATACGGTTCACGTCCACGCTGTCGCGGCATGCTACCAGTGTTAAAGACTGCGATGGAGCTCCGTATGCCACGGCAAACTGGCTGACACTGACGGTGGCGGTGCACAAATGCTGCGCAGCTATCGCCATTCGACGGCCAACACCGCGGTTCCTGGTGTGTCCGCTGTGCCGTGCGTGTGATCATTGCTTGTGCAGCCCTCTCGCAGTGTCCGGAGCAAGTATGGTGGGTCTGACACACCGGTGTCAATGTGTTCTTTTTTCCCTTTCCAGAAGTGTATTTCACGAATAACGTGGACGGTGTTTTTTTTATTTTTTTTTTTCGTGCCATAACTTGAGCCGGCGCACTCTCGTTTCCTTGAGGAAGAACCGTGATTTTAATTTTCACATTACTGTTGACCAAGTGTTGTCCTTTCTGCTATACCTTCACGATCAGTATGCTGGTGACACTCTATCCCATCTTCTATGATCACAACGGCTTTATATACCTATTTTGACCAACACTACTGCGCTCTATCATACCTCGACTTTCCAAGAAAATCATCGTTTCATAATTCCATATAAAATGTCTTGGACAGTATGCAACAGCGGGTACAACATGGAAATCAACATCCTGCAATTTGGTAGGTTTCCGGGCTTAAACTTGATGTAGCTACCTGGGACACGTAAGAATGGAAGGTCGGGGACAACATAATGTAGACCAGTGCCGCTCATGGCATGCCAAACTGCACACGAGCCCAATGTAAGCGTGTGCAAGGGTGACCTGTCTCCGGTTTGTTTGGTCCTTCTCGGAAGTACTCCGCGCAGCGCAAAATTTCATTTAATATTGCGGTGCGGTGTTCCTAGGTCGGAATGACTCTCCTCAGTTCTGTAGAAGCGTGTTGTCAGCGCCATTTGTTTGTGTCGTAAAGAAATTCACATGTACAGTGACTGTTTGCAGAAAAAGAGCCACTCCAGCGATCTATCTTCACAAATTTTTGAAAATGAATGGGAATGACGGAAAATGAAGACGAGAATTCTCAATATTTTTATTCACTCACACAATCTACACCTACTGCTAAACTGCTATGAAACGACATTACAACACTGTACAGAAAGAATTTAAAGAGTTTTGGATGTGTGTGGTAAGTTCCTATGGGAGCAAACTGCTGAAGTCATCGATCCTTACTACACACTATTTAATCTAACTTAGACTAACTTACGCTATATACAACACACACTCCCATGCCCGAGGGACTACTCGAACCTCCGAAGGAGGGAGCCACACGAACCGTGGCAAGATGCCTGAGACCGCGTGGCTACACCACGTGGCCGTTTTTTAAAGATTTAATTGACAATCAAAGACCAAAATATTACAACGATCGAGAGACGGTATGCGTTGTTCTGTACACCAAGATGCACTTTGTGCTAAATTTGCAGTCATGGAGCACATGAAGAAATTTCTGTTACAAATAGTAACTTTTCTGTAATCCCATTCTCTCAGTTGTATGAAAACATTGTGTATTACTGTAAAGTACGTTGGTTGAGTCAAGGGTTTAAAACTGGACCGATTTTTCGGTTAAAAATCCGCTATTTTTGAATTTTTAAAGGAAAAGGAGAGCGAGAAAGAAAATCATAGTGGTCAGAATGGATTGCAGACTTCACAATTTAAGCTGACCTGTTTGCACACGGCCCACAGTAAGATACTGCAAAGTGAGAATCCACTTATTTCTGGTTTGGCAGGGATTCACCTAGAAAGAAAAATCTCATTCTGACAAAAAATATAGTCAAGTTCCCATTGGCGTTAAAGAAAGCGGGAAGTCTGAAGAATTCACTGTAACCTTGAAAGAATTACGAGTATAGTTTTCTTAGTTTTCTATACTGCTGAGGACACTGTTCAAAAATGGTTCAAATGGCTCTGAGCACTATGGGGCTTAACATCTATGGTCATCAGTCCCCTAGAACTTAGAACTACTTAAACCTAACTAACCTAAGGACAGCACACAACACCCAGTCATCACGAGGCAGAGAAAATCCCTGACCCTGCCGGGAATCGAACCCGGGAACCCGGGCGTGGGAGAGGACACTGTTAGTCTCATCTTTTTTCTTTTGGTCCTCTTTCGAGGTAGTTTGACGTTTCATTTGAAAATGAGGTATTACTTTGCAGCGTACCCTGTTGTAAGTTAGAAGTGGTTGATGCTAATTGAATCTCTGAGCGACTTATAGAGGCACCATATCATGTTACTCAACCTTGTCACATGATGAGCCATATCGGCGTATTAGTTGTATTGATCGGGGACCTAGTTCGAATCGCGGGCAGCTAACACGGCATAACTTCGCTCCTCGTGTCATCTGGAGGTGACGCTGGGATAGCGTTTCCCGCCGATCAACTTCTCGCTTCCACTGAAAGAAGCGCTGATCAAGTGTGGTTCCTTCTTTTTATTTTATTTATTAATCAATTTTTTTTTCAGAATGAGATTTTCACCCTGTAGCGGACCGTGCGCTGATATGAAACTTCCTGGCAGATTGAAACTGTGTGCCAGACCGAGACTCGAACTCAGAGCCATTGTCTTTCGTGGGCAAGTGCTCTACCATCTGAGCTACCTAAACACGACTCACGCCCCGTCCTCACAGCTTCATTTCAGCCAGTACCTCGTCCCGAGTTCGAATCTCGGTCCGGCACACAGTTTTAATCTGCCAGAAAGTTTTTTCTTTTCTTTTCCTTGCTAGCCGGTGACGTCGGCGATCACTGACCATTGGAACGTTTCAGTTGCTTAGTATTTATCTGCGAAACTGCAGCGCAAACCATACTATGTACAGAGACACACGATGTGTCACATAAATGAGGGTTTAATTACGCATCTAATGATATGTAAAGACATCATCTGAGTGTTTTATATCAAAGAAGTTACAGAGACAAATATATTCAGTTATAACGTATGCATCACGCAACCAAAGAGGTTGAGCTATCAGACTGATGCTTTTGATGAGACATATCGATCGAGATAATCATATGATCCGTAACTCTAATTATAAAGGTGAGGGAATGAATTTCATTAGATATTAAATAAATTCAGCGTAACTTGTATACAAAGTTAGGTACGCTAACAGCATCGTACCATGTGTTGTCGGATACTAGTAAGTACATTAACTATTCAGGTTCTAAGATTATTATCTCTCATTAAACATTTTTATTGTTTAGTGTTAAATTTATATACTTTTACCCAGAGTTATAATTGCATTAATGGTACTTAAATTCTGATTACACCAGTGAAAAGAGGGGACAAAATCTAATGAAAATGATACACCATGTGCAGTAAACTAGATAATAAAGATGCCAAAAGCACAGGGGCGTAGATACGGAGGGGATGACGGGGTGCAAACACCCCCTACCCCAAGCGTCATAAAGCGGTTTTTTTAAGCGTTTCTGGCTTTAAAATATGGCAATTATTATGACAGTCTGCAAAGTTTGGCACTAGAAAGAAGTGGCACAAAGTCTATAAAGACGCATCCAAACGAACCGCGGAGAGGGGCTCGCCGAGTTTTCGTGGGTGCGCAGCGATGTTCCAGTGTGCACACGAGCGTCAGTAACAATGCAAAAAGAGAAACGCCGTCCAAACCGAGCCGTGCACGAACGAGCAATTTCCTTTGGTGTATCGACACAGCATGGAACTTGTTCGTTGTCAGATGTCTTTACTGGTCATCGGGGTTCAGTTCGAAGAAGGGCTTATCACGGAAGACAATTCTTCTGCAGTCAGTGAGATTCCCGGCCGAAGACGTTTATGGAGACGCCCCGAACGGCGGTGTGATACCAGCCTGACTGTCGCCCTCCATATGACCCTACAACTAAAACTGATGGTCTGGGATGCCATTCCTTTTCGTGCCAGTACCCCTTCGGTTATCATCCGCGGCCCCTTGCAGCAAAGAGGTACGTCGACGACATTCTACACCCCGTCTTGTTGCCCTTCATGGCAAGCCATCTTCAGCGAGATAATCCCCCCCCGCATACGGCGACAATTTTTACTGCTTGCCTTCGTGGTTGCCAAAACATATCTTGGCGAGCAAGATCGCCGGATCTCCCACAATTGAGAAGGTTTGGAGCATTATGGTCTGGGCCCTCTAACCATCTCGGCATTTTGACGATATAACACGTTTATTGGACATAATTTGGCACGATATCTCTTAGGAGGACGCACGACAACCGTCAATCAATGTCAAGCAGAATAAGCGCTTGCAACCAACGCGTTATTGACCTGCTCAATTTGTGAAGCCCTTTCTCTTGAAAAAGTGCGCAGTTTTCTGAAATTGTGATCACCTGTTTGCCTGTACATGTACATGCACACCACATCTACTGATTTCCGTTCCAGTTGCATAATTCTTTCGTGGTGCGTCTTTCTCTTTTTCCTTTTTTCCTTACAGTGTATGTTAATTTTCTTTGATCATTAAGTCCAGTTTAAATGGATGTAACAGATAATTTGTTTTTATGGGTCTGAGACTGCCTGTACGGGTAATGCCAAAATGTTACTAATAAATAAAAAAAATTGCACGGCAACCTATTGATAATTATAGAGCGGAACAATTGCGTCTGAGACCACTAAAACTTAAAATGAAAGACACATGGCTTAAAGAGCATGGAGGTTAACAAAAACTGGAAGGCTTTTGTTGTTTTACACTTAAGTGTGTCGCAGATTTCCATTCGCAGTGATGTAACGATGATACACTTAACACATATGTTGGATCTATGCCCAATGGCACAACAACACCAGGTGACCGTGTTCTTGGGTAACTTACCGATCACTGTGTGTGTGTATCTGTTTACATGAGCGTCAAAGGACGAATAAGTTAATAGAAGTTTTAAAACGTTTCATCACAGTGACAGCAAGAAGGGAGTTGTAGTATGCAGTACTAAGCGCGATTGAGATTCACTTCATCTGAAGGGATATTTCAACGCGCTGCAGTCATGGACTGTGCGGCTGGTCCCGGCGGAGGTTCGAGTCCTCCCTCAGGCATGGGTGTGTGTGTTTGTCGTTAGGATAATTTAGGTTAAGTAGTGTGTAAGCTTAGTGACAGATGACCTTAGCAGTTAAGTCCCATAAGATTTCCCACACATTTGAACATTTGATATTTCAAGGTAAGTTGTTTTTATTTATGTTGTGAAAAAGTGAAGTGTTATTTAATAATTATGTTAATTTAATCATGTACACTTTATATGATAATAAACGTATCTTCTGTGTCATCCATCTAACATTAAGATTTGGTGTTAACTCTTAAAAAAGCCCTTTTTTATTGTTTTAAAAATAAGGATGAAGTTCCAGAAGACAGACCTGTTGTGAAAAAAATGTGACGCCATCAACCAACACTGTTTGAGAGAGGCCATGGAAGTAGTTGAAGGTCTGATGTTACAAAACTTTCTGGACTGTTTTTGAGAGAACAACTTAAATTTTTCGACAGTTGGGCATCTCAATCTTGGTTTTGTGGGGGGTTAAGGTGCAACAGTACAGACTGAACTACTCCACCCATGATTTTGAAGAGCACTACCTAGAGGCGGTCTTTGTCTAATTTTTAGATTTTATTATGACAGAGTTAAGGTTTGCATAACATAAGGAAGTGCTGTCTGAATTGGCAACGTCAGCCAGTGAAGCACCCTAAGATATGGAATGTGGAGTTGAATATGTTCTTGCTAAACTACGTTCATGGAGAAGAAAGATTTCAGACCTTCATCTTCCGTGGAAACACAGCAGTTACGCAATGAACGCATGTATCCAAATATGAACAACCTTATGAAGATATTATCCACACCTCGTGCAACTACAGCCATACCAGAGACGGTATTCTCCACTTTAAAGAGAATCATGACACACCAGTGAATTTCAACAGCTCAGGCAAGTTTGAAAGTTTATTACGTAACATCACGTCATATAACATTTGTCAGAATTTACAAGTTCTAAAAGTAAATAATATATTCTGCTGTATCAGTTGATTTAAAAATAATTTTGCTTATCCTTTCAGAGAAGGGTAATTGGACTAGCCCCCTTGTCCATTCGTCGCTCAGTATCTGTTACACCAGTGAATGTTGTAGCCAACCTCGCCAAGAGAAAGAAGAAACTTATTGTTTACTGGTACCTTATCTTAATTATTTGAAACCGTGATTTATTTATTCATTCACCTGTAGAACAATAAACGCGGGTCGGATGTCCCTAATACTTCGAACAATGCTTCTTATATTTAATCCTAAACCCTTCAGAAATACTTATCGTCACGCTAAGAAATGATTTGCCCCTTAATTCTGATGCGCGCCATGTTTTGCAAAGCACTTCCTTTCCAGATCAACTGCGTTGACAAAGAAAGCATTTGAAGTGACCTATCGAATAACATTTAGTTTATAGACGATAAATGTTCGTGATTTACGTCAACACCAATAAGCGTTGTAATTTTCCTAGTACAGTGCTTTTTATCTGTAACAGCCGAATTCAGTCACATCACCGAGTCCTTTTGAAGAGCCGCCGAACGGCGGTGGCGTGTCCTGCGCAGGCCGCCGGAGAAGTGCACACGCTCGCCGCAACCACTGAAGGGCTCCACGGGTCCCGTTCTGGCGGCGCGGCTTTACGAGCGTGCTCTTGCTTCTCGCCTATTACCTCACCGGCGGTCCGTGGATTGCGTGTGCCCCGTGCCTCGGCCTGCTAACAAGCTGCACTTACCAATAAGATTTGTCGCTGGCATGTTGCTTTGGGTCGGTGTCGGCTTAGTTTGGCTTGTATGAAATGGAGCTCAAGCCTGTTGAATTTTTACCTCGCTAAGACCCGTTGGGTATCAAGACAACGTGGTTACGGACGTCTTATAAACTTTACTATTGACATGTTTAAAAGAGATTGCGTTCTTTACTTGCAGAAATGTTTTCTATTCATTACTGGCTAGTAGCCATGATAATAATAATGGCGCGTGACGAGGGCCTCCCGTCGGTGTGACCGCTCGCCTGGTGCAAGTCTTTCGATTTGACGCCACTTCGGCGACTTGCGCGTCGATGGGGATGAAAAGATGATGATTAGGACAACACAGCACCCAGTCCCTGAGCGGAGAAAATCTCCGACCCAGCCCTTAGGATTGACAGTCCGTCGCGCTGGCCACTCAGCTACCTGTAGTCATAAGTTTCATGTTTACGTATGTTGCCATTTCAGTGGCAGTAGCTGTGTTTTGTCGTGCTGTTTTGATGTGTTCATTGCGTTATATATATAATTCTTCAGGGCTTACACACACCCTGCAGCTTTTATTTTCAGTTCATCCTTGGAAAGGTTGTTGCAAAATACACCAAATTTTGTTTCCTAATGTCGCTCCAGATTGTACTCCGCAAATATGCTTTGTTTCATGACACAATAATACACTGCTTTATTCTCTGTATTAACAAAAAATATGTGCTTGTCCATTCTTCAGCAAAAACAAGTCATTCATCACTAATCCTACATTTTGTCGGAGGGTTCCTCATTTCACTACACCCAGAAGATGACGTGCTACAGACGCGAAATTTAACAGACAGGACGAACATGCTACGATATGCAAATGATTAGCTTTTCAGAGTATTCACACAAGGTTGGCGCCGATGGCGACACCTACATCTTGCTGACATGAGGAAAGTTTCCAACCGATTACTCATACACAAACAGCAGTTGACCGGCGTTGCCTGGTGAAACGTTGTTGTGACGCCTCGTGTAAGGTGGAAAAATGCGTACCAACACGTTTCCGACTTTGACAAAGGTCGGATTGTAGCCTATCAAGATTGCTACTCGCGTTGGTCGAGATCGAAAGACTGTTAGCAGAATATGGAATCAGTGGGTTCAGGAGCGTAATACGGAACGCCGTGCTGGATCCCAACGGCCTCGTATCACTAGCAGTCGAGATGACAGACATCTTATCCAAATGACTGTAACGGACCGCGCAGCCACGTCTCGATCCCTGAGTCAACAGATGGGGACGTTATTAAGACAACAACCATCTGCACGATCAGTTCGACGACGTTTGCAGCAGCATGGACTATCAGATCGGAGACCATGGCTGCGGTTACCCTTGACGCTGCATCACAGACAGGAGCGCCTGCGATGGTGTACTCAACGACGAACCTGGGTGCACGAATGACAAAACGTCATTTTTTCGGATGAATCCAGGTTCTGTTTACAGCATTATGATGGTTGCATCCGTGTTTGGCGACATCGCGGTGAACGCACATTGGACGCGTGTATTCGTCATCCCCTTACTGGTGTATCTCCCGGCGTGATGGTATGGGGTGTCATTAGTAACACATCTCGATCACCTCTTGTTTGCATTGACGGCACTTTGAACAGTGGACGTTACATTTCAGATGTGTTACGACCCGTGGCTCTACCATGCATTCGATCCCAGCGAAACCCTACATTTCAGCAGGATAATGCACGACCGCATGTTGCAGGTCCTTTACGGGCCTCTCTGGATACAGAAAATGTTCGACTGCTGCCCTGGCCAGCACATTCTCCAGATCTCTCACCAATTGAGAACGTCTGGTCAAAGGTGGACAAGCAACTGGCTCGTCACAATACGCCAGTCACTAATCTTGATGAACTGTGGTATAGTGTTGAAGCTGCATGGGCAGCTGTACCTCTACACGCCATCCAAGCTCTGTTTGACTCAATGCCCAGGCGTATCAAGGCCGTTATTACGGCTAGAGGTGGTTTTTCTGGGTACTGATTTCTCAGGATCTATTCCCCCAAATTGCGTGAAAATGTAATCACATGTCAGTTCTAGTATAATATATTTGTCCAATGAATACCCATTTACCATCTGCATTTCCTCTTGGTGGAGCAATTTTAATGGCTAGAAGTGTACCTTTGCTGTTACTCAGGGAAAATGGAAATGAACTTCATCAAACGGAGAATTACTGAGAGTCGTACTATTCCCTGAAACCAAGTTGGCTCTCTGCGCGCTGGCCAATGGAAGTGACCGTATGAAATACCTATACCGTTCAAAATGGTTCATATCGCTCTGAGCACTATAGGTCTTAACATCTGAGGTCAGTAGTCCCCTAGAACTTAGAATTACTTAAACCCTACTAACCTAAGGACATACAATCATCCATGCCCGAGGCAGGATTCGAACCTGCTACCGTAGCAGTCGCGCGGTTCCAGACTGAAGCGCCTACAACCGCTCAGCCACCGCGGACTTACACTGTAGCTCCCATCAGTCAACGTGCCAAGTGTCGAATTGGTTTGCGTGAATACTACCTACAGTGCGCATTTTTATTGAAGAACCTGTCCTATGAAGTCATTAGACGCTCACGGGAAGTAAATCTCGGTTCAAGGTGGGTTTCTCAGCAGGGCGGACGTGGTTCGCGGGCCGTTATTGCCCACCCCTGGCTGTGTGTAACCAGAAAACTAGTGAGATGCATTTTCATATGTATGGTTCTGGCTGAGTGTATTCAGTTGTCCGTCATATTTCTCTGCTGTTCTCTGTCTACGATCACTAAATTGTAGCTAATTTCCTAAATACGATTCTTATCGAATTGTAACGCTTAATATACTTATTGCATTGAGTATCCAAATAATTCATCATCTGGGTAGACAAAGTTCCATTGTGACTCCCAATGAATCAAGAACTCCGGTGACCTCGCCAGTTCCATCAGCTACGCTGTTTGTACATTCAAATAATAAGAAATATTATGACGAAACGGCTGACAACATGGGCGTTAGACACGGAACTCTAATTCAGTTGGAGAAAGGAAGAAACTTATCATCTGTGAATATGTAAACAATAGCATATTGAGGACAATCGCTTAACGTCTAATTCAAGTAGATCGGACAAGGTTTCGAACAACACATCAGTCCAATATGAAAATATTGTCCTGAACGTTCAGTCGGTGCTTGGATGTCACGTTTTAGATATTCGGTAATTCTGTAGAGTCAAAATCAGTTTATCTCTCAAGTAGATGTACACTGGAAAGCCTTACAGGTGATGAAACAGGCCTACTAAAGGGACAGCCAAAAAGATTGTCCGTCCTCTTTTGGAGTACTGCTTCGCTGTCTGGGATCCTTACCAGATAGGCTTAATGGAGTACATCGAGGAAGTTCAAAGAAAAGCACCACATTTTGTATTATAGTGAAATAGGGGATAGAGTGTCATTGACATGATACAGGATTTGGCGTGGACATCATTAAAACAAAGGTTTTTTTCGTTGAGGCGGAATCGCCTACGGAATTTCAATCACCAACTTCCTCCTCCGAATGCGAAGATACTTTGTTAATGCGGACCTACATAAGAAGAAACGATCAGCATATCAAAATAAGGGAAATAAGAGGTCACATGGAAAAGTATAGGTGTTCGTTTTTTCCGCGTGTTGTTCGAGATTGGAATAGCAGAGAATTATTGTGAAGCTGGTCCGATGAGACCTCTGCCTCGCACTTAAGTGTGATTTGCGGAGTATCCATCTAAATGTAAATGTGCTCCCACGACGTGCCCCGTGTGTATTCCGCTGACACCAGAAGTTAGATTTCATCGTATAATTACGTAGGGAAGGTCACAGGAACGCGGAATGAAAGTCTGTCGTTCAGAAATCTCAAGTGGATAACTCTCAATAAACATAATACAACATGCCCCGACAGGTATGGGCTTACCAAGGTAATGAGAGATGGAAATGATCTACGGTGTTTGAATACCCGTGGTAGTAAATCGCTAGGAAGCCTAGAAGGTTTCATAGTAGATTTAAATGAAGCCCATGTCTTGATGATAAACCGAAACGTATCGACGAGAAAATAATCGTAATGGCAGGCAGTGCAAATGTTGTTCTTGTGAAACTCAGCTCTCTCTGTTCGTCCATATCGAGCGAGAAAACGCTGTGATAAGATACTGAATTCGCGTTCGGGAGGGCTGTGGTTTGAATCCCCGTTCAGTCATCCAGATTTATGTTTTTTTTAAATCATTTAAGACACATTTTGGGATTGTTTATTTCAAAAGGAAGCTGACGATTTCCATCCCAATCATTCCTCAATGTGAAATGTGCTCTATTTATGACCGAATGACCTAGTCGTCGGCGAGATGATAAACGTTAACCTATTGACGTTCTTGCGTAAATAAATTGGATACACCGATTCTCACCCGATCACCGAAGTTAAGCAATGTTGAGCATGGATAACACTTGAATGAGTGAGGGCCTGGAAACACCTGGTGCCCTCGGCTGAAAGAGAAGCAAGTTGCCGAAGTGTCGTCCGGTTGAAAGACGTGCACCACGCCGTTGTGGCATACTTCATTATTGTTTGCCTTTATCTCTATTTTTTTTTCAGGTTAATCGCTTGTTTATTGACTTCCGAAAGGCAATAGATACAGTTTCACACTGATAAATAGTGAAGAAAATACGAGCTAATTAAGTATCAGGACAGCTTTTGTGTTCAGACTGAAGACATCCTAGCCAACAGAAGGAAATTGGTCGTTCTTAACAGTGGGAAATCGTCACATGTGAGAGCAGCTACTAACTGGAAAGTGTTTGGAGTGCTAACGTTAAGGTTGTATATAGATAATTTGGTGGCAAATGTTGAAAGGTTCAAGTTCCTGTTCACGGATGTTTCTGTTGCGTCTAGAGAAATCTCAAAGCCAGAAAGTTATAGCGAAATGCTCATGGACCTTCAAAGGCTGACTGTTCGGTGTAGGGATTGACAATAACGTAAACGTTAAACAACACTAACTCATTATGTATAGACATGCCGAAAGACCATTATCTTTTAAGTATACGATTGGTGATCAGTAACTGAAACCAGCTACACCCGTTAAATACGGAGCAGGATTTCAAGCAGAACGACCACATAAAACTAGTTGTACGGAAGTTAAATGTATGGCTATTAATCATTGCAAGAGTCTTAAGGTAACGTAATTCATCCCCGAAGGTTCAAAAATGGTTCAAATGGCTCTGAGCGCTATGGGACTTAACTACTGAGGTCATCAGTCCCCCAGAACTTAGAACTACTTAAACCTAATTAACCTAAGGACATCACACACATCCATGCCCGAGGCAGGATTCGAACCTGCTACCGTAGCGGTTGCGCGGTTCCAGACTGTAGCGCCTAGAACCGCTAGGCCACACCGGCCGGCCATCCCCGAAGGAAGTGGCTCATAAAGCACACGTTCGACCCAGGCTCTAAACTGTTGAACTTTGATGAGCTATAGACTAAATAATCTCGTGCAAATTATTATGAGTGTTACTTTGTTTTGGGCGTGATGTACAAAAACTGAAAAGCGGAACTTTTAAAATCATTAATCTTGTTCAAACCAAGGCAGTTAATTCTTGACTTCCGCAGCTGAAATATTAGTTTGTTTTATTATGAACTAAATACTCGAAAATTTCACCGTGTAATGATTTGTTTACTTACAGATTATGTTTGTTAAAGATATGAAGAAAGAACGATGATTTTTGAAATTTTAGTGCTATTTTTAAAAATAAATCTGAAATAAGCACCTCACCTTATAATTAATATGCAGTGATAAATAAAGTATGGTAGAAGAAGGCAAGAGTTCGCCGCTCTCTAGTTAGGGTATTGTTAATTTCAGTGTGCTACCGAACTATGAGTGAAAATGCGAGGAGTATAGCAGTAACTAAATAATGAGTAGCTTTGTGTAGATAACTGGAATAACATGGAACGTGTCAGTGAAAGATACACTTCCATTACGTATTCATCATAATCACCATCATAATCAGGACTTCTATTCCTGTTTCGTTGTAGATACAATTACGTTTTTAGCTTCAGCGTATACATATATCCCAATACTGTTCATAAAAGCTTGCGCTATTTCACAGGAGATTCATTAACACGACGCTTAGCGTGCTACCTATCAGTTCACGTAACTACTACAAGAAACGAATGCCATAGTGCACGAATGGTCCATGTTACGACTTCACAAAGATTCTTACTTTTCTTTACCACAGACGTATGTACATATGATCACTAGGTATTACACATATGATTGTATAGATATGTGACATATTTGATTATAGTGTACCTCTACTGAACGTTATTATTTCATTTTCTCTGTATACTCCTGTCGGTCGGAAGAAAGTTTATAAGATTCTTTTTTAATGATCAGCTGTGTTAAAGACAGTTTAGTTAACAAGCCGAAAGACAATTATGAGCTCTCAGATAAAAAAAAGAAAAACGTGTGCAGACTTAGGCCGTCGTTACTGACTAAGGTGGTCGCGCGACTTGTAGTAGATGACACTAGTCTCCCATAAGCCTTCGGTAGAAACGTACGAAGTGCAGCAGATGACATCACTCTCCCATAAGCCTTTGTCAGTGCGGATGAAGTGTGTGGAAACGGGTGGGCAGGGGAAACAGTAGGTACTGAAGATTGATCGTGAAAGAGATGGTCTGAGTCCTTTGTCCTCGCCCACGCCCAGAGCGACAAAGCGAAGACGCTGCCACTGTGCCAACGGAAAATAAACCTTCACAATGTCTTTGGACTCAAGATGGTCACAGCCTAGTACGTGAACTACATTTTACCCATTGCTACGGAAATGCCTCACGACTCATGAAACGGAGGTCTAAAAATAAATTGACGGGCTAGCCAGTGATGGCAGATCGGCTTTCTTTGCGTTAATATTTTGCTTTTAAAATAAGGACAGGCGATGCTGTAGAGCATGGTGACGAAGCGACTGTTTGCAGTTGGCCAGTGGCCTCCCAGGAGAGCTATATATATTTGTATCTGACGCATGTGGCGGCCCTGACTAGACTTGTGGGATTTTGGAATAACTTCTAGCCTTGTAGAATCGCTGCGAACCGCTGCTTCCGCGTGACATTTCTCGCACCGCTGTTCGACGTTAACTAGATGAGTAACTAAAGCCATAGCTGTCAAACGCGTCTTTCTTATGACTACAATGAAGATGACGGCACAATAAGACATTCGATAATTTGGTCTGGTAACACCAAGCAGACAAAAATAAGCTCCATATTTTAGAATAAATTGCTACATTATTTTCCATACAAATCATTTGAATGTGACTTGTTAGTACAGTGAAATTTCCAGGCTGATGTTACTTAAATCTTTAGTGTTATCATGCCGCACAAATTACACACCAGAACTAGATTTGATCCTGCAAATGTATGTATTAGAAATCTAAATGGAGAGTGTGGCACACAAGCTGAATTTTTATCTCGACAAGACCGACAATATAAAGTCATCCTTCAACAGAAGTTCCTAAACAAAAACTTATTTGTTGTTACCAATGTTATTGTTTTCCAGCACCAGTTATTTGTACGACATTTATATTTTTACCTATTTGTTGTTATTTGGTTGTTTTGTGATACACCTCATTTATTGATTTCGTGTTACCTTGGGACACTAGTTCATATCCGAACTCTTTATGACAGTTTGCCTAATTGTTGTTTTCATTTGTTTCGCTATTTTCCTTATAAAATTGCGGTGTAAATTAATTGAGTATTATTCTTTCCAAATGAGTCCGTTTACATACTTCTTCAAATAACTTTCTATGTTAATTACGAGCAATTTTAGCACATAATATTATACAGAAAGGGCATATGGCCTTCTAAAGATTTTATTGGTAATTGTCGTATTTAACTAATTTGGTCTACTATTCGAGGCTGTATCTCCTTGTTTCTGAATCAGCTAAATTTGCGGTAGCCTTACAAGCACGTTCACCAATGCCTCCACCGTCTTGTCTCAGCTTATCTCTCATTACCAGAGCAAGCTGTGCATCCTGACGCCGCCCAGAGACACACCATGCCATTATCAGCAGCTAGTTTCTCTTTCTTGCCCTAAGTGTGAAACGTCCCCTTTGAAAAATTATACAAGACTGTGCTTAAACTGACACGCAATATTTTTTTAGCGCAACGCAATCTGACTTTCAGTAATCCCTACAAGAGAATGGCCCTGACTAACATTAACCTATATGTTTCACAAATCACTTACCTCACAAAAATCTTCGTTACTCGAACTACTGCAATACAGCGAGCGCCACTACTGCCAGCTAACTAAAAGATTCAAACTACGGAAGTCACTAACTACTGATAGGCACAGTTAGCAAATGAAAGATTTTAATAGAGAACAAACAATGTATTTACCTTAATAGTCATAATATATATATCAGTTCATGACACCAATTCTTACAAATTTCAAAACTCCGCCATCTCTCTCCCCACGTCCACTACTGCTGGCGGCTCACCTCCAACTGCGCAACGCTACGCGCTGTTAACATCCACCTGCCCAACACTACAATGGCAGACAACAATGCCTACCAGCCACAGACTGCGCACAGCACAGCCAGTGATTTTTCATACAGAGCGCCATGTGGCGTTACCAATAAAAAAAAAACCTAAACAGTCTACTTACATAGCCCCCATGCTCCCCACAAAAAAAATAATTTACAAATTGTTTTGGGCAGTGGCCAATACAGATTTGAAAAATTTTTTCGTAATTATAATAACAAAGAAATGAAACGCACACACTTATCGATACAATGTTGGTCAAAAGCTAAAATTTTCTCACAGTCCATAAAGACAGTCCTGATCATTCACCAAAGTAAAATTGCAGTGTTTTTCTCAAAGTCTGAGTAGTAAAAGAAAATGCACACGGAAGTAGTGGATTTCCATGCAGTCTCGAAGAAGTAGTGTTGTCCTTCCAACGGAAAGACAGTGCTGACTCTTGACATGCAGACAGGTAATGGGCCACAACAGAGCAAACCCACAGCAGTCAGTCGAAGTTTTGAAGAATGTTGGTAGGTAGGTCAACACAGAGTAGACCCATTGTAGTCCTGGTAGAGATTACGGTGTTGGTGGGCCACCAGAGGTGCAGACCCACTGCAGTCCTTGTAGAAATAATGGTATTGGTGAGTCATCAAAGGTGTAGACCCACTTCAGTCCTTGTAGAGATAGCCAGCAGCCATCTGTAGTGACTGTGCAGGTGCACAATCACCATCGAAGAGTCTTGCGTAGAATATAGTAAGTCCATCAACCACCATTGTGCACGCACAAAGTTTTTGGAATTGTTCTTAGAACCAGCAATGCTGTTAACCAGTCCCTTGCTGAATTATCAACACACGTGCAAACACTATCAGTCCCTACTTCTCACATATTGTCCATACACTATGACCAACAGAAACGTGTGCAGTGAAATGTAATTTACAAATTACTTAATTTGATGAACTGGTGTCAATTACAATTTTATAACATGAGAATACAATAACAAAGGTACAAAACATATCATTAAAGAACATAATAGTACATATAACATTTGCAGTAATACAGGTTTTACAAAAGAATCGAAATAACATATACATCAGTGGCATAGGAATTATGACATAAGTACACACATAAAAGATCAGAATAATTATTGAAACATCAACTTCACTCATGAGCATTAAAACAGAACAGAATAAATAATGTCTAAACATCATAACAAATTATCAGAAAAATTCTACAACGGAAATCTTATTACCTAAACACATAAAGACAGGACAAACACAGATTCACATAGCGTAATAACACAAAATACAGGACAGGGTTTGTTTTCAGTGTGACATTTGGTACTGCAGTCCACCCCAAAATGTCATTCTGTAGATCTTTCGTCTTATCTCAACATTTGTTTCCACCAAAAATATCCTATCCAAGCATGCTTTCTGTATTTTATTCACATCCTCTTTCAAAAATAGTTTTTCTCCACTGTACACTACTTTTTTGGCCAAACCATTTTCTTATAGCTTCTCAATGCTTTTCTTCCAATTCATCATAGGTAGTTTCTTATATAGTCTACCCCCTCTTAAGCTAACTTAAACCTACTGAGCTCAGATGCTAAACTAAGGGATGACGCAATGCAGCAGCACAAAACAATTAATACAAACAGCAATGACAAAAAAATGCAAATTGGCAACAAAAAAGGCAGCAATACAGGACTTACCAAAGCAAATGCAACATTACAACTAATATGAAGCAATGAACAGCAACAAGAAAAATAAATCAGTAGTAAAACTGGCTTAGCAGAGGAATACAAAGTGAAATTCAGTAACACTATGCCTGGCAAACAGCAGCAGCAAATGCAATAACTTACATCTAAACATGACAAAGCTCAAGCAGAAAAAATATTACAATAAAAACAACAATGCAGATAAGGGAAATGTCTATTCACATCTTAATGTCTATGTAATTAAAGTGGTGCACCACAAAAACTAATTCTACAAAAAATTACCAAGTACTTGAAAAGAAAATTATATATGCAGTTACTGTTATTAGTCCCTTCTTATTGTTCTTTTCATTCCAAGAGCTCCTTTTTCGATGAATGTGGATCATAAAAAATTTATTTAATAGATCTGTTGACAGAAAGTGTTCACATTAGCAAATGCATTTAAGTTTATTTTATAAAACCAATGCTGCAACACAGCTGGAAACCAGATATCAAATGAAATAAGCAACTATGTACAAAGCAAAGCATAAGAACATCATTCAATAGCCATGTGGCATTTCATAAGTAGTAAAAAAATCTCTCATCTAGAAAGACAGTAGTCATGATCAGGTGTGTAGCATAAACTATTTCTCGTCATTTCATTAGGCATTTCAGTAATATCAGAAAGTACGATATGTTTCCAAGTAATGAGCGTGTCGTATTTGCGATGCTTTCTACAAAGGAATGTCAATAGCGAGGTTAATGGTCTCATTTTTCTCCACCTGTGCCTCTGAAAGGCACACACTAATGGCTTTTTTCCAGGCGACGCACAGCTGGATGTCAACGACGCATTACATCAAGGTCACTTGGCTTTCTTACCGAAATATTTACGAGAACAGTTTGCACTACAGTGACAGTCTCATATAAAAAATCTCACAGGTCAAGAATTTGCGTTACAAATGTGTAGAAACAAAATCCTATTAATATAAAAGTGTCCAAAAATGTTCGGCGGCACTGTAATGCATTCACGCATTTACATACGTTTCATAATTCTGAAAGTACGATTCTTGGTTTCCAACAACCTTTTTCACAAACCAGAGTCCCTAAGCACTACTCATTATTCCTTACCTTATTCGTCGACACTTCTTCAATACTTCATCATAACAGATACGTAGCATAATCAAATAGCATCAGTTTATTTATCATAAACATACCGCAACAGCATAATACACATCGTCGTCGTAATAATATCATAACATCTCAGTCAATTCTCAAAAACGTTGTAGCTTCCTCCAATAATTTCAAAACCTAAAAAAAATTCTCTGCTCATTTCAATAGTGTCATCTACCTCAAACGTACTTTAAAAATCATGATCTCATACCAAATACATCATTCAAAGCTCTCATAGTATCACAATGGTTCCTGAAAATATGAAGGGTTCACACAGTACAGACAAAATACAATTTCATAAGTGTGAAGTTATCCAGCTGTGTAATTGCGTAAACATCTGTCACTGACGTAGTAAAAAAAAAATGTTTGTCTCTCAGTTAAATGATCAGATAGCTGTGTAATTTATGTGTTAGAGAAATATGGTACCGATGTGTAAAGTTATATAAGTAAATACCATATTAGCTAGGGCTCCTTGTGTTTGCCAGACACATGGTACACAAAGTAAGCGTGTACCTCCCTGATGATTAATATAATTATACCTTCAGGTGTTACAGATTACAGCAATGGAATGAAATGTATCACTAATATCTTGTAATTCAACAATCTTGAAAAATAAATGGTTTAAGTACCAAATTAATCACTCAAATGCGTGCCCTGTAGTGCTAAATGTGCGTCTTGCTGTAAGACAATCTCTGTGGAAGTGTCGTAGTTATTGTCCTCTGAAAGCTAAGTTCTGCAGAAGTCAATGTATTTACCTCATGATAAATGAAAGTGAAATGCTTTGCGTATAGATATCTTAGTTATTACGCTTATTGCCGTGATGAAGTAAGTACTGTACTGTACGTATTGTTGTGCAACAGAAAAGACTGTTTCATTGTAGCTATACCACAAACGTTACTACTAAAACATGTTTTACTTTCCAGAATAATACAGAAAAACTGTGCAGATATAAAACAGATACAGTGCAAAAGCAACATTGTAAATTGTCCCTCATTAGTAGCGTCGTGATAAAATCGTGTAGGTGTCACATAAACTAACCACTGAGTCATCTGGTATCTCACAGAAAGTACTTTAAATCCAGTATGTATTTTCAAGTAAACCAAAATGTTGCATTAAAATCTCATTAGCAGTACCAGTATATGTCCTAAGTATGTAAGCCTGATGGTCGTTACGTAATCGTGCAACTAACAAACAAGAATGTACAAATACAACACTGTGTCGTCTGTTCACTATAACAATGCATGCGTAATAACTGTCTAAATATGTTCCCTAGGTTCTAGACTGGGTAGTTAATTTTAAACATTGTTGCATGTTAACAGTTTCTAAGTGTGACAAAAGAGTACTAGTAACGTGAAGCGAAAAATATTATGGCAGAGGCTAAGTTAAAAAGCAAATTATCTCTCAAGAAACGGTTTTACATGTGAAATGTGGTGCAATCCTTTACTCTTTCTAGTACGCAAAGTTTCAACTTCAACGCAATTATCATGTTGTATACGTCGGTAAGGAATGCTAAAATTTTTCTCAAGGTTAGCGTCTATGTTATTTTTCTCTGAGCCAGCCGGCGCACGCGGCTGCCTGCAGTGTGAGTCATTGTCTGTCTCTTTGTTGGCGCGCGTTGTTATTGGGATTAGGAGACCTAACATCTACAAATTCACCTTGCCAAGAGGGCCCAGCTCTGTTTGAATCCCGCCAGTTCTGATGAAATTCCGGTCTGTCGTTATGATTATATCGTCTGTCGTCATGTCGGTAGTTCCTGTAGTTTCTTTCTTACCGGTTAAGTGGTGGAGAATTTCTCCCTGAATTATCACTGCGCAGTGGACCCTTGCGTCTGAAATTGCTCTGTCTCCCGTGATAATAATAGTTATGGTTGCCATATTCTCTGTTTCTATGATTGTCTGTGTCATATTCATTACTACGGAAATGCGATCTTTCTCTGTAACTATTACTCTGCCAGTGGTTGTCATATGGGTGGTGTCTCTTTTGGTCACGATTTACGTTGTGAGAATAGCCTTGTCGTGTCCAGTTATTATTTCTTTCATCGCGGAATTGTGACAGGTGTGACCTGTAATTGTTGTGCTCCTGTTTTCGCGTTCCGCGATTGTCAGAATCAATTTCCAATTCTTGTAACAGTCCCTGAAAAGCTTCAATGTCCTCTTTGCAACGTCCTGCCAAAATAATATGTCGTAAACGTCCAGGCAATTTGATTAAGCAAATGCGGATGAGTTCTGAGGGGCTTTATGGGTTTGAAAGATACTGATTCTTATGTAACATGTCTTCAAAATATTTCACAAGACTGGAAAATTCAGATTGTTCGAAATGTTTCATCATAATGATGCTATGTTTTACTCGGTCTTGTGTAGCTTGAGACCAATATACTGAGAGGAAGGCATGATAAAATTCTCCTTCACTGTGACAATCGTCACATCCAGCTGCCCAACACTACAATGGCAGACAACAATGCCCGCCAGCCACAGACTGCGCACAGCACAGCCAGTGATTTTTCATAGAGAGCGCTATGTGGCGTTACCAATAAAAAAACCTAAATAGCCTACTTACAAGTGTTTCCCCACAACCAATCGACGAGACCACTGCTTTGAGACCTAATAAGCGTCTACTCTTCAAGCACGCCGGAGCCAGCTAGTGAGGGTAATGTCGACGTCAACGACGGTTTTATCCGAGTGCTGTCTCCTTGACTTCCTTATGAACGTTGGATTCTGTATTCGAACTCGAACATTCAGTTGAACATAGGGATTCAGATTCGCCAGTGTTGAAGACTAGCTGCATTTTAAATATAGCTCGAACTACTATTCTGTGTTCACTAGGCCAATGCAGTCTCTACCCCATTTATATTTTCTTTTCTGATACAGGTTGCCGCTGATTTTCTTCAGAAGCTTAGGGTAAAATAACGGAACTATCAATAAAACCTAGAACGTAAAAAACTTGTGGCAACGACTTTTAACCACTGTTTCGATGCGCGGAAATGATTAATATTTGCTGCTGCACACTCGAAACAATAAGTAAGGTGCACCATTCTAACTAAAACACTACAGCAGTGACTTGATCAAGAAAGGCGATATGCTGAGAAGGCTTGCTGAAAGCATTATTCATTCAAGGTGACCAGCTACATGCGTACCACGCGGCGTTCGTCATAGGAGACAAAGTTTGTTGTGGGTACAAAACCTGTGCACGGAATTGTGCATCAATGGAGAAACTTTCTCTCCACCCATCACCTATCGCTGGACTTGAAGAGGTGACAACGGAAGGGTTTTGATTTGACGCGAGGTCGTAACCAGTTGTCATCAATAACATTTCTGTTAATCGAATGTTGTTCGCAATACTCACGTCGAAATGCATAACAAAGAAATGGACTTAGTGAAGTCCATTATGGAGCTCATTTAGACACACCAGTGACATCGTAAATCACTGTATTTGTTGTATTACCGACTAGGATAGCGTCATTCCATGCTGACGTTATTTACACTGTACAAATCTCACTAATCCTTTTTCTTCTCCACTTGCGCATAAATATTTTACCTAAGATTGTCATTTCTTGTTGCGTTAATGCCCTTTCATGTGATCCATACTGTTCTGGGTTTACGGACTTTGATGCACAGGATTCTGAACTATTGTTACTTTTGAGACCTTACCTTGTTTTATGAAAATCAGAGTGTTATATTGTGTTAGGTAAATTGGTAATTTATCAACTGTGCCTCAGTCACACAGAAAGAAAATTTTCATTTGAGACGTATTGGTATCTTCAACTCTACCGTGAAATCTGCCATTTATACTGTGTCAATTTATAGCACGTGACCATACTGCAGATGCAATATAGAAGACGGTTCTGACATGGGCACTTATGACCCTAGTTGTTTTTGCGCCCTAAAATAAAACAGACAGACAATATAAAATGCACTAGATTCGATTCATCTCTTGTTTGCATTTTGTGGTCGATCTATTTCATATTACCTTCCCCCTGAAGTTCCTTTCGGATTGCTCTAGATCACTGTATAAATGGGTACCAGTGTATAATATAGAAGGTTTGACCGACAGACACTTTATCTACTGCTTCGTTGAACTGCATCGCACGCAGGCAGCATTACCTTAGACCTGTGGCTCATTTGATGACGACACAAAAAATGGTTCAAATGGCTCTGAGCACTATGGGACTTAACATCTGAGGTAATCTGTCCCCTAGAGCTTAGAACTACTTAAACCTAACTAACCTAAGGACATCACACACATCCATGCCCGAGGCAAGATTCGAACCTGCGACCGTAGCGGTTGCGCGGTTCCAGACTGAAGCGCCTAGATCCGCTCGGCCACAAAGGCCGGCCGATGGCGACACAGTTTTCGCTTTCAGCATCTCATTCATTTTTATTCAACCGCAGAACCGTAGTTGTTGTGTTAAACAACTCTGATAAGTAAAAAAACTCATAGGTGGTCTCATAGGTTTTAAGTCACTGAAAAAAGAGCTACTTGTTATATACGACATTCTACAACTTACCGATGAATCTTTTTCTGTAGCGTTATGTTTCGTGGTTCACAGACATGATCAATAAACGAAGTAATAGTGACGGGTAAGACTTAGCAAACCGTGATTCAACCGTCAGTATTTGCGTTATCTCCAATAATTTTGTGGATAAAGTGAAAAATTAAATGAGAGTATGGTATTGTCGGCCGGGAGGCCCCATCCGCGGTTCGGCCGCCGAGTGCAAGTCTTATTTCAGTCGACGCCACATTAGGCGACTTTCGTGACGGTGATGCGGATGAAATGAGGATGATTACAACACAACACCCAGTCCACGAGTGGAGAAAATCCCCAACTCAACCGTGAATACAACCCGGGCTCACTGCGTGGAAGGCAAGCACGTAACCACTCAGCTAAGCAGACGGACTGTGGATAAAATTATGTCTACCGTGTGGCTTTACCTAGATTAGGCTTACGCCGTTATTGGTGATTAAATGTAAACCGAATAAAACTGCAGGTACCAGCAAAAGATTCTGGCATGGTTTTGATTTGATACAATGACACATAAATAGTTCTTAACATCCATAAGAAACCAACTTGAACTCTTAGCTAACTGTAAAAATCTTTATTTTAAAGATAAAAAATCACATTTAGAGTCGGCCATTTCATATAAATACACGAAAGCAGGAATACGTCAGCACATTAATTAGAAAGGTTCAGTAGATTGAACCAATAGTACAGGCAATAGAAGGTTCAGCTCTTCAGTGAGAGACCGAGCGAGGTGGCGCAATGGTTAGCACCCTGGACTCGCATTCGGGAGGACGACGGTTCAGTCCCGCGTCCGGCCATCCTGATTTAGGTTTTCCGTGATTTCCCTAAATCACTTCAGGCAAATGCCGGGATGGTTCCTTAGAGAGGGCACGACCGCTTTCCTTCCCCATCCGTTCCTAATCCGAGCTTGTGCTCCGTCTCTAATGACCTCGTTGTCGACGGGACGTTGAACAGTAATCTCCTCCTCCTCCTCTTCAGTGAGATGAAAAGTAACGCCGTCAATGTATCATGAACATAGCCAGTTATTCCCTTCCAAATCGAGCAATGGAAAACTGAGTGATGTCCCCTTGTGTAATCGTGCAGAATTAAGTGTTACTGTCTGTAGTCTATTATAATAGATAATTATCAGTCTGGGTACGCAGCATGCGGTCTACGGTAGATATGTGAATTGACAGTTCCTGCCTTCCTCTGTGAAAACTGACCGTTAATTTGATAATTAAGTTTATTCAGATATTCATCGCAATCCAGCTTCTGTCCTTCTGCATAACAAAGCCACTACAGATGCATTTTTCTTCAAAAAATGACTGTAATTGCAAACTTTACCCATGGTTGGACTTGAGAACTGACGCAAGCACCACGCGCACGTTATTTCCAGCATTTTCTGAGGGACATTTCCTCAAATTTTCCGTGTGAGTTTCATCAGCATCTATACAGAAACGAAAAAATGAAAACCATGATGAGTTCTCTTCAATCTATGTCTCACTTATCTGAGAATACTAGGATGGAAGTTAGGGTTTAACGTCCTGCCGCCGACGAGGTCGTAAGATACGGAGAACAAGCTACGATTGGGGAAAGATGGGAAAGGAAATCGATTGTGACCTCTCAAAGGAACCAGTCTGGAATTCGCCTTAAGTGATTTAGGGAGATCCTGGCCACATTTATCTGGATGGTTGAACTGGGGTTTGAACCTCCCGAATATCTAAGAATCGTGGGTATGTGGGAATTCGGCCCGCTCGTATTGCGGGGAAACCGGAGTCTCAGATGTAGCTGGAAAACTGTGAAGAACATACTAACAGCCCACCGAAGAAGATTTTCGTACTCGACAAAGAGCAGTAAGCTGTAAATCAATTACTAGGGAGCAAGAGAGAGCCATTAGAGACGACAGCAGAAACTAATTCTTCCGTATAAGCTACAGCAATGATAAGAAACGTCAATCTACCTGCGAGTGCGAATATTTTCTGTCGATGTCTTCATTCAGTTTTTTTCTATCACCGATAGCGTGCAAGGAAAACGGACACCACATCTCGTCATCGAGAAGGATGCATAAGTGGATTTGCCTCGTTTCCTCAGCGTTGTTCTGGAAACTGGCTAATGCTGAACTGCACATTAAAAAGAAAAGAAGGACCTTTTCTTTAAATTTCATCATCGGCATCATTACTTTTCCTTTATTCTTTAAAGGAACCGGCAGTTTTCTAGGCAAGACATTAGAATAATACGCTCGGTGGTCCACATGCAAGTAGAAAAGTGTGTATTTCATTATCTGTGTCTCATTTAAAAAACGTTGCTTATAATGTTATGCTGCAGTGGCCAGTACTTAAATCCAACAGACACAGAATATTTTCAGCTTTGATTTACGACTGAATTTAGCGATAATTTTCAACAATAAAAAAATTGACTGGACGCTCATTTGTACTGTATATGTAACCCATGAAATGGAAAGTTTCTTAAGCCAGACCACATATCAAACACATAAAATAGATATGTGCTAACCTGAGAAAATTCCATCAATAAGACACTTTTAATAACTATTTATTAAAAAACGCTTACGGTTACGAGTATAATATTCTACCAACTGAAAATAACATTACAAGTTGTAACAAATATTCTAATATTACAAGAGCAAATCTTCATCTACTTACGTTGTTATCATGTTCATATTTTGAAGTAGATATGGCGTTTTATGATTAAACACCTGTGACTAAAAAGGGCTAGTTAAGCTCTGTACATGTTTTTCCAAAATAATATATAAGATAAAAATTAACAAAACAAGAAATTCTGTTAGTTCTTTACTACTTTGCCTCTCCCCTGAAAAAAATTGCTGAGGGCAGCGAAAGTTGTGCGTAACATTTGCAGAAAAATGGTTCAAATGGCTCTGAACACTATGGGACGTAACTTATGAGGTCATCAGTCCCCTAGAACTTAGAAGTACTTAAACCTAACTAACCTAAGGACATCACAAATCTCCATGCCCAAGGCAGGATTCGAACCTGCGACAGTAACGGTCTCGCGGCTCCAGACTGTAGCGCCTAGAACCGCTCGGCCACCCCAGCCGGTGTATCATTTGTAGCTCTTACTGATAAACTGCTTTCCACTCTAGCAATAGATACAGTTGGAATTTCTTGTCACCGCAGACCCAAATCGCCGACGTGATAAAATATTATGGTGCTCAACCATCTACCTGAAAAACTTCTTTTCAGTTTTGAAATTATTGTCTGATGTCGTCTTTTAGAAAAAAGGACCATTTAAATATTAATAGTTGTATCGTCGACTTCCAGCAAATTTCGTAAGATTCACAAGATTTTAGAGTAAAGCACTTTTTATTAGCAGTTCGCTCACGCACATCAGGAACGAGGAACACCCCAGAGACAACTTTGGGTGTTGAGACACCAGCATCTTGCGTTGCTAATACACTTAACCGGATCTACGTTAACTGGTTATATTGGTTAGTCGGTGTACCTGAACGAAACATATCGTCATGGACGGAAGTATGATAAATTTCAGACGCATTTTTCGAGTTTATCTTTGACTTGCAACAGTATTAAACCAAGTTTTGACGTGTATTTTCGTGTGCTCTAGTGGATAGCGTGAAGGTAGTTCACTAAAAATAGAATTACTTTCCTACGCGCCATCTATGTCGCCCTATAACATACTGGGTAATTATGATGCCAGTTCTAGATGGTAACCTCTTCTCTTTCTTCTTCATGAACAACCGAGTATTATGAGACATAGACAAGATTGAGGAAGCATTTTGTGTCTCGTAAGTAATTTCTATGGCTCAGAGAAGCCCAAATAAGAATCAGTGTCCGTCAGTTCATACATATACAGACTATTAATGCATGAAAATGTCAATAATATTTTCAAGACTAATGATAAGTTAGGTCAGAATTACTTTTATTAGCGGTGTACTATTTCTTTTCAACAACGAAGGTCAAGATTATAATTATTTATGCAGTGCTCTAAGAAACTGGTCTGGGGTAAAAATATCCTAAAACTTACATTTCTCGCTTTTTCACTGGACCTGTTTTTCCACAAAACTATAGAGCTGTAAACAGCGAAGATGATAAAATTTGCAGGCAATAATTTTCTAACATATAATAAGATATCAGCGGACGAAAAGTGAAAAGATATCAGTCGAAAACTGTAGATGCTGAGCAGGCAATCCTCGGCAAAAATAAACACATCAAAAAAAGTTTTACATCACTCCGGTTCCCATAACTCCTGAAGATTGACGTTCACTTTGGATATTGTGTCACAGACACATTACCTTTGACTGTTCAGAGATGTAAACAACCATGAATGGGCAGCGCCTATTAGACATAGAGGGTCCGACAGTCGATCAGTTCGTCATTCAATCACGAAGGAGGTACACGGCTCGTGTTGTCTGTAGTTCAACCATGCCTAGACGGTCAATATCGCTGTTCGATCGCGTCCGCTTTGTTACTTTGTGCCAGGAAAGGCTCTCAACGAGGGAAGTGTCCAGGCGTCTCGGAGTGAAACAAAGTGATGTTGTTCGGACATGCAGGAGATACAGAGAGACAGGAACTGTCGATGATATACCTCGCTCAGATCGCCCAAGGGCTACTACTGCAGGGGATGACCGCTACGTACGGATTATGGCTCGGAGGAACCGTGACAGCAACGCCACCATGTTGAATAATGTTTTTCGTGCAGCCACATGACGTCGTGTTACGACTCAGAATGTGCACAATAGGCTGCATGATACACAACTTCACTCCCGACGTCCATGGCGAGGTCCATCTTTGCACCCACACCATGCAGCGCGGTACAGATGGGCCCAACAACATGCCGAATGGAGCGCTCAAGATCGGCGTCACGTTCTCTTCACCGACGAGTGTCGCATATGCCTTCAACCAGACATTCGTCGGGGACGTGTTTGTAGGCAACCCGGTCAGGCTGATCGCCTTAGACATACTGTCCAGCGAGTGCAGCAAGGTGGAGGTTCCCTGCAGTTTTGGAGTGGCATTATGTGGGGCCGATGTACGCCGCTGGTGATCATGAAAGGTGCAGTAACGGCTGTGCGATACGTGACTGTCATCCTCCGACCGACAGCGCAACCATATCGGCAGCATATTGATGAGGCAACTCGCGGCCCCATTGTGCACGTCTTGTGAATGCTTCGGGATAACGACATTGCCCGACTAGAGCGGCCGGCATGTTCTCCAGACATGAACCCTATTGAACATGCCTGGGATAGATTGAAAATGGCTGTTTATGGACAACGTGACCCACCAACCGCTCAGAGATCTACGCCGAATTGCCGTTGAGGAGTGGGCAATCTGGACCAACAATGACTTGATGAACTCGTGGATAGTATGCCACGACGAATACAGGCATGCATCAAAGCAAGAGGACGTGCTACTGGGTATTACAGGTACCGGTGTGTACAGCAGTCTGGACCACCACTTCTGAAGGTCTCGCTGTATGGTGGTAAAACATGCAATGTGTGGTTTTCATGAGCGAAATGATGTTTATGCTCATCTCTATTCCAATTTTCTGTACAAGGTCCAAAACTCTAGGAACCGAGGTGATGCAAAAATTTGTTTTTGATGTGTGTATATTAATGACCTTTTCACTAACATAAAAAGTTTATGAAACAGAAATAACTAGCATCATAACGACGATTTTAGTGTTCAGCATCGCTGAAAAGATAAACATTACCTAGTTTCATAAAAAATGCAGACATAATTTAAATTTTGTAGATTAGTGATGTTGGGTTTCTACACTCCGCTTCTGAATATTATTTGAGAATATGATGCTGGAATACTCAGCGGACTGAGACAGGTAATGTGTGGCTGTGCTCCTGAACTCCATTGGAGGTGACAGTGGTCTAAATATTATTCTTGTAACTCCAATTTAGATTTCCTGTGGTATCCGTACATCACCTAGGGTTACTTCGGAGATCATTCCTTCAAAGATGTCTAAACTGAACTACTGCTTCTTCTCTACTGTTTTCAGAGTTGTCGGGACCCGGGGCTCTAATATATTGGATTAACTGCAAATTGGGAACTTCTGTCATATTCAGCTAGGCTCACAGATTTTTCCAATTCAAGGTCTCTTGAAGTAATTTCATGTCACATATTACTAACAAATTTTCCCCAGGCTTCGTCCGTCAGTAGAACGGAAAGAGTCGGTAATGTTTCAACACATTTTCATCCGAAAAATCTGGAAACATTTTGTACAAGGTGAGTGTACTCATATCTTCACAACAGTAGAGTGGTGGAAACTATGTTCAGTGCCATTTTGAGAGAAACCGTTAGTTACACATTCTTACTATAAGCATAATTAGACAAAATGCTACATGGAGAAAATGATTGTACAAGATGATGCAATAACGTGCCACTAGCTCCTAGTATCTTTTTTGCTCTTCTCAAACGTAAGTCTAATGTTAGATGTTATAAACTAAGGCTACACATACTTTGCAGTTATTCTTGGTTTCTGTAAGTTGACTGAGTAGTCATTAAATTCTCTACAACGTCCATGAGTAACTGCACAGTTGATTGCTGAGCTGTTGTAGCTCGTCACTTTACTTCTGCAACGTGAAATGACTCGTGAAAACGATGCCATACTTCCCGGATCCAGCAATATAAATTTCTGCTTTCAGAATGGTTGATCGTCCATAATTTCAGAATGGCACTGTTGCAGCTACACGTAACAGCCGATAACCTGTTCAACATTCAGAAGACGCCTGCAGTTCGTTTATAGCAGCCGTTATCATGTCTAAGAATAGCTCGAAATATTCCATACGAGACGGAACTCGGAAGCAGGTTTCGCCGACGTTTAAGCAGTGAGGAAAGCTGTCGCTTGAGACCAGGGCAGTATCCTTCTGCCACACCTCAATTTCCATATGAGTATTCGCTTGCAGCACAAACTATTAATGAAACGTATGCTAGATTTCAAGTGAGCCTGAAGCCGCAGAGTAAAAATACATACGAATGTAGAAAGAAACAACCAAGCAGCATACCAGTGCCGTAAATAATATGAATACCGGATTAAATGAAGCAACAAGTTCAACGTCTTAGAAAATGAAGATGATACAGACACAAACGGAGAGAGAAATTGCTTAAAAAAAGTAATTGAACAGCAAAAGATTCTGAAAGCATGAAGACAGCAAATCTAAAGAAAATACCAAATCGAAAATGACAACTATTACAGAGAAGGCAAGAGAAATTAATCAGATACACACATAGTTATGAAAGTAAACACGTGTCATAAATAACGCTACATATGTTTTATTTCCAATGCCATTCGTTGTGTGAAAAAAGGGAAGACGCCAGTAGATAATGGTATTTGTACACAGAATATTAAATCAGGATGGCATCTGCCTTTAGATGTGGATTCTGTACAATGGGTCACTTGCAGCTGGCGGACAAAATTATACACGGGGTTTCACAAGCTTTTGACTATTTCAAATATGAATAATACACAAACTAATCGTGAAAGAAAGTTGTACGCTTCACCAAAGGTACAACATTTATTCAAGTTTCTTTACGAAATACTACATCGGAAAAATTACGACTATTACCGGCTACAAAATACTAGAGGCGTTTCGTCTGCTTTTGAAAGCATCTTTCGTAACTTCTGGCAGAGTTATGGAAATTTCATCATGAATTGGATCTTTTAACTGTTGAAGCTTTTCGGCCGGTCGGAGTGCGTTCTCGCCTTCAAATAACCCTATAGTTAAAAGTCTGGCACGGTTAAATCAGGCGATTGAGGTGGCCATTCGACACAAGCGTGTTTGGAAATTACGCGGTTACCGAACGCTTCACGGAAAATTGCAAGGTCTTTGCTGTGTGGCATGTCGCGCTGTCTTATTGGAACCGATTTGACCGGTGACGTGTACGACGGTGAAACTTAGGGACTAGGGACGCCTGCAACATCTCTGGATACCGCATAGTTTTTACACTTCCTTCGAAAAAATACGGACCGACGATACCCCACGACGTCACAACTGCCTATGCGGCTACTCGCCTTCTCTTCAATGATCATCGGATTCTCAGTAGCCCAGTAGCGATAATTTTGTTTTCCACTCACCTGGTTAAATGGAAGTAAACCTCGTCAATCATCAAAATTTGATCCGGATCAATTTCTTTATCCTTGATTTTCTCGATCATCTGCTCTGGGTATCTTTTTCTTTGTGGTTAATCAGCGTGGTCTTACTCTTGTGTTACAGCTCATTTGTACGGATGATAATGTAGATCACACTGGATTATAAGATGAGTGGACGCCGGCGAAATGTCCAGCCTTTGGGCACGTTTTATTTGCGAACTACGAGGGCTTGCCTGTAAACTGCTACGCACACGTTCGATGTGCTCGGAAATTCGGACTGGCAGTTGCACGGAAGTTTCTCAGCGAGTTCAATATTTTTTCACGAGCAGGAATTGTATATCGCAGCTGAATCTTGAAATGATTGCGAAAAGCACGTTGTACGCGCACAACAGCTTCAGTTTCGCGGTAGCGGAAATGATGACTGATCTGTATGTGGGATGAAACTTGAAACTCCGCACTATTACTAATAGACGGCGCTACCGTCACTGGATCTTGTTTTTAGCTTGCGTTATTTAAATTTGTGTATGTGAATTACGCACATTAATGGACCAAAACTTTACGAACACCTGCTTAACAGCGTGTAAATCCGCCTTTGAAACGCAGTATAGCGGTGATTCTCCGTGGCGTGGATTCGACAGGTACATGGTAGGTTTCTCGAAGTAAGTGGCCTCAGATGCCTACACAGAGGTAGTGCCTTCACCGTAAATAACAGGTCGATGGTTTTTTATACTCTGAGCCAGTTCCCGATGTCGTCCCAGATGCATTACATCGGGATTAGGTCAGACCGTATCACGAGTTCATTATCATACTCCTCAAACCACTACAGACGTATAGTCTTCCTGCATGAATATGCTACCATCGTCGCGGGAGAAATCAAGAGTGAGGGGATGCAGGCTATCATGGTGCCTTCGATATCTACTACACAGGTCCCATGGAATCACTGGTGTACGACCACGATACACAATACGGGTCCCGTTGTCCGTGATACGGTGCATGTACCTAACACACGGCCATTGATCTGTTGTCACTAAAACCTGATTCATTCGACCAAAGGACATATTTCCCATGATCCATGGCTCATTCTCGATTATTGTGTACCTACTGAAATGTTGTTTCATCATCATGGGGTTACGTACGGATCGTCTGCTGCGGAGCTCCACTTTCAACCACCTGTGCTCAACGGTGTGCTCCGAAACATTCGTGGCTACACCAGAATTGCAATCAGATCTGTCACAGATCTCCAGCTATGCTGCTTTACAGAATGCTCAAGTGTCTGATCTCCACATTTTGTGACGAGACTTGGACGTCCAACACCTTGGCGCATTACGCGTCTTTGCATTGTCCTACGACCGCTATCCACAGAAGCTCTCGACAGTTCCACGAGAACAGCTGCTCAGCTTCTTCGTTTGCGAGATGCTCGTTCCAAGTCGCAGGGCCGTAAGAATCTGCCCTTTGTCTAAGACGCTTATGTCAGTAGGTTTCCCCATTTGAGGCCCATATTGTCTCTGTAATGATTTCACAAGCTGAGACATCGTCGCCAAAAAACACACAGTGACCCGTATATATAATAAGTTCCTTTAATTTACGTCTATTGTCAGAATCTTTTTGTTTAACAGATTACCGGTTTCGGTCTTTAATGACCATCATCAGATTTGTTTCATAAAAACAGAGTCCTAATGAAACAGATCTGATGATGGTCATTAAAGAACGAAAATGATAACCTGCTAAACAAGAATATTGTGGCCATAGACATAAATTAATGAAACTTATTAGCTGTAATGATTCATCATTCTTCTCTGCACCTATAATATACTTCATCTTTCGTGTCACGTGCCCGCAGCACCATCAAGCGATATTCTGTCACAAGCTGTCAATGTATTTCCGAGGGATTAATTTCGTTTCTTTCACCCTGAAGGGCACACAGCTATCTTAATAGCTATCGGGGAACAAGTCACAGAGGCAACCTGTCTTCGTATGCCGTCGAATACGAGAGAAGTTCAATAAGTAATGCAACACATCTCTTTCTCGGCCAGTTTCGGTTGAAAAAATGCGGAATTTGTTGTGAGACGTCGTGGAATATTCCCGTTTCGGACCTTTTAGTTACATGAACATCCAATAGGCAGCGGAGCTATATGTAGCCTTCAAAATGACGTCTGTAAAGGAGGTGCGTTCCAAGCACATATCTGTCATTGAGTTAATTTCGGCGGAAAATCAGAGCATTGCAGATATTTATAGGCTTTTGCAGAATGTCTACTGAGACCTGGCACTGAACAGAAGCGCGATGAGTCGTTGGACGAGCCGCGTGTCATCATCGTAAGAACGTCGTCAAACCCGTCCTATCTACCGCGTGCCGGCCGGCCGTTCGCATCTGTGATCCCTCTAATGTTGGAATTTGTGGACACTCTCATTCGAACTTTGTTTATCCATTATGGACTGTGGACAACGGGTGGCATGTATTTATTGACACAATAATTTACCAACAGCCGTATGTATAGTAGAAATTTATTTTATTAACTTCTTGTGTGCTACCAGTTTCGGCATTACATTGATGCCATCTTCATGCCTCACACGTCATCGTCGTAAAATCACTATACACGGAAGGAGCCATATAACTGGATCCGTGAATCAATATCTATGCAACAGCTGTTGGTGGACAGGTCGCCAGACCTGTGTCGCCTGGCCACCAACAGCTGTTGAGCTGTTGCATAGCGATTGATTCACGGATTCAGTTATATGGCTCCTTCAATGTATAGCGATTTTACGGCTATGACGTGTGAGGCCTGAAGATGGCATCTATGTAATGCCGAAACTGGTAGTACATAAGAAGTTCATAAAATAAATTTCTACAGTACCTACGGATGTTGGTAAATTATTGTATCAACAAACTCTCATTCGAGGTGATTGATGGATCACACCTCGTCTCTGTTAGCCTCACACAAGTCTGTACAACTGAGAGGAGCTCATGAAACTTCATTCAAGTGTTCCTCCACATCCGTCCTAGAGCTCAGATCTCGCACGTTCCTGTTTCTACGTGTTTGGCTCGATGAAGGATGCACTCCGTGAGAAACAGTAAGATTACGATGGGGAGGTTATTGCTGCAGCACGACGTTGGCTCCAGATTCGACCACTAGGGTGGCACAGTGCGGGCATACAGGCCCTCCCAGTAAGGTGGAGTAAGGCCGTCGCATTGAAGCGACAATATGTTGAAAAATAGTGTTTATAGCCAAAAGGGTGGGAAAATACAGTGCACCTGAATCCTGAATAAAACCAACCTGCTTTCAGATAAAACGTGTTTCATTACTTATTGATCTCCCCTCCAATAAATGTGTGGGTCTTACATCTTCCATTAGTGTTGAAAAGAGTTGTAGGATATTCGATATTGAAATACTGGTCAGGTAAGAAGATTCTATACCACTAGAACTATTCTCAGCAGTCTTGCAGTAAGTCTGAGATCCTAAAACTAGGAAAATAGAGAGTAAGTGCGTGTTAGTAGAATGTATCTGAATCATCTTCGTTTTCCAGATGATATTTTACTGTTTTTCGCTTGTACAAATGAACTTTATACAGTCAGTTAGGAAAACGGCTAAGAAATCAGTAACAAGAATGCAATAAGGAACAAACGAAAGTAAAATAAAATTACACTAATTGTCATAGTTAGATGCAGATTACCGTTGAGAAAGTAAAGGGTGTTTTCTAAACTAATCTTTCAATGTAGTCTGCCATTGCCTTCCTCCAGTTATTGAAACATGTTTCAGATACATAATGGTACCACTGTCATAGGGATGGCTTTAGTGTATGTTACTGTTGAATAACGGTGTTTTTGCGTTATAAAGAGTGAAACCTGGAAGAAAGAACGAGAAGGAGGAGTCTGATATAGGCACACGATGTACGCCTCTTGTAGTCAACAAGGAGCCTTACAAGTTTATCACACCAACAAGCTGTGCGACCACAGTCGACAGAGTCTCTTGTTGTCACTCTGTACGACTATACAAACAAGTCTGTAATTTAATCCAGGACAATTCAGCACAATCTGACGATCAGATATTATATTAGGTCACCTCTCCTTCCGCTTTCAGAAAACTGTTGCCTACTGAGAATTATTTCAGTACCACGACCTCACAAGGTTACCTTCGAAGAAAACATGGCAATCTCGCCAATACATAGCAACCAAGGCCATAGAGTTGGGTGTTATTATCAACGAACATTTCGATTGCATACTAATTCCGTCTACTTTTCGAAGCTTCAGATGTCCCATGTTAAGTTCAGTTACTGATGGTGTCCAAAAATACATCTTTTGCATTATTGTAAAGACACCCGAAACATTAGAAGAGTATGGAAGGTAGCACCAAAGGACGGCAGTATCGACTCTATTGCTCACTTTTGTCGTGGACGACATCACACGAGACCTGGAGGAGAAATTACAATGGGCCTTGCTATACACTAAAGGTAGCGTAACTTTCGTTTACTCAAAAGACGTATTGAAACATTAAGTCGGAAAGGTATGACCTGTTCAGTCAGTTTTTACTCTCTCTGAATATCACAAAACTGGATACTTTCCAACACCTCCGGCAACGCTATAAACCTAAGAGAAATTGTGCGGTGTCTACACATATTCCGATAGCTTGATCCCTTTTACAAAGTGATGGAGCATATACAAAGACGAACGACGGAGAATATAACCTGCATGGATGTCATGGCAGGAACGTACCTTCATGCTACGACAAAAACAAATGCCAAGATAGAGAAACGGTCTTGAACTCTGTACCACTACATGGCACCAAGTACCGAGACGTATATCAGAATGACACCCCCGTATTATATGAATGTGCATGCCTTATTCGATGTTGGCACTCTGCACCAACATTGGGAAGAGTCCATTATTTCTTGATTACACTAGCTATTGATTATACAAGGCGATAAATTAGTGGAAATAACTACGGCCGTTAAGTATCAAGTAGTATACATCCAGAACGATTTGTAGGGAAGCTAGATTCTTTCACCAACTAACGCGCTGCCAAAACAATTGCATTGTCAATACCTGAGTGCAGTTCGTCGCTATGGAAACATTACCAGGTATCATTAATGGACGAGACATGTAAGATCCAAAGGAGAGCCAAGTGTTTTGAAAGCGCTTCGTTTAGTTAAGCCCAGAGCCCCAGTGAAATCCACATTTAACTCCAGTAAGAGAAATTAAAAACCAGGTGGTGAGAACCCCATAAAGTTTTACAGTTAAATTCTGAGAGTATACGTTCCGAGAGGAGTGAACTATTTCGCACATCCTTCCAAGTTATTTCACGATACGTTCATGACGATAAAATTAAACTAGGGCTTACAAGAAGGCTTACTAACAATGACTCCTCCCACGAAGAACTGCTGCTGAAAGCAGGTCCTAAACGGCAAAAACTTTGCATAATATTCTTTGACACTGTCATAGGGGAGATACGCAATCTAAAGCATGTATGAGGAAAAATCTTACATCAGGATCGCAAATTTTCTTTATTGATTACCAGTTTCATCCCATTACTGAGCCACCTTCAGATCTATCAAAAATGTTCTTCCGTCTGGGGCAATCATTACACACCATCGTAGTTTTTAGCGCTAAATCGACCTAAAGAGAAAATCGTTGTAGGTTATATAAATTGACAACTTTATTCACTAATCACTCATAAAGTATTTGATTAGCGATTAACGTTGTCAGTTCACCTAAGCAACTATAATTCTCACTTTATTGTGACTTAGTCCTACAAAATACGACGTTGTGTAAAGATTGTCACACAACGAACAACATTTTAGGTAGATCTGGCGGTGGCTCAGTAATGAGGGCTGGCTCTGAGCACTATGCGACTTAACATCTGAGGTCATCAGTCACCTAGAACTTAGAACTACTTAAACCTAACTAACCTAAGGACATCACACACATCCATGCCCGAGGCAGGATTCGAACCTGCGACCGTAGCCGTCGCGCGGTTCCGGACTACAGCGCCTAGAACCGCATGGACACCGCGGCCGGCACTCAGTAATGAGCCGAAACCTGTAATCAATAAAGAAAATTTGCGATCTTGAAGTAGGATTTTTATCCGCACATGTTTTAACTGTGTATAAGTCGAAACTAATGTAACCGGATGGCCTTATGTATGTCGGACTGAAAATGCCGGTAGAGGTATGCAACCATTATTATTAATATAACTGAATGGACTTTAGAAAATCAGAGTGATTACAACAAACAGCAACAGTAGAACATTAGACTTCCATTCAAAAGATAAAAGAAAAGCCATAAGCTGGCAGAATTAGAAAATAGCATGACAATTCTGCGCACGGAGAGGGAGGAAAACAATCTCATCACCTTGGAGGAATTGTAAATAGATGCATTCAGTCAAGTGGCTCCAGAACTGCTAATCAGCGAGCAAATCAGTAGTGGCAGGAAATGGTTTTTTAGTTCTTTCGACGATTTGTAGTAAGAGACACTTAAAAACTACAATAACTTTTGTAACCACTTTTATGAAGTTGAGTATATAGACAACCACCTTTTCATTTACTGTTTTTTGTGCCCTCCACTGGTTAGTGAATACCACGTCAGTTAGGTTCATCAATGGTTCAGGAGGAAAACGACTTCGGTTTCCACGTTTGACATTTAGTTCGTAAGTGCACTGGCAAATTAAAACAAGTCATTTTGTAATTATGACATGTTATCTTTTTAATCTAAAAGAATTTAAACGGTGAAAAGCACAGGCCCTTCCGCATGAACTATTCTGATCAGTGAATCGAGAAAGTTTTCCTATAATTTTGATACGTTATTCTTTTAAGATAAATAAATATTTTAATATGCTGAAAGGTACAATCTCGTGCGCATGTACTACAGTGATGCTTCTTTTATTGTACTTAGCTGCAGCCACATTACACGTATTTTTATTGTTGTATTTTTCTGTTTACCGCGTGGTTTACCTAGCAGGTGCGAAAGCACTGAAATAGAAGTTTTTCGTAGTCCTTCTCACGACCAACATTCCCATTTTCCAATTTTAAATTATATGTCAGACCTTTTGGTTCGTGAATGTATGAGTAACGAACGAGCTCTCAAAGCTGTTTGTGCTGTGAAATGGTACGTACTGGATCCGACATTAGGTTCGATTTTGCCTTTTTCGTTAGCTTTTGGTGCTTAAAAATGTATAACTGACTGTTTGTTATATTTTTTACACCAGGAAATCTGACGAAAGGCGGGGGCCGAAACATGCCATCTGGAATAAATGCACCAAAGAATAATTAGTACCGGTTTGTTGGGACTACTCAGCTTTTCTAAAATTCAGTCAATTATAATAACTGATGGCGTGAGAAAGATGGCAGGACGACATTAATATGGGAGAAACTGTCATTGGTTTCTAACTGTCAAACAGTGTAGACCTGGAAAAACGCAATTCCTGATTCCAAAGAATAGAATACTACTGATAAAGCAATAAAATTCTTTGCTCACGAAAAAGATAGAAGAAATAAAGAAGAAAATAGGGAAGAAATGAAGATTAGAATTAGGAGTTCCATTGTTGCCGCCGTCGTCAGCGACAGAGGACGGATGGAGGAAGAAATTTCATCATAGGGACCATCCGGTAGTCGTTTGTGGCGAGTTACGGAAATTCTAAGAAACCTGAATTTACAGGACCATATGGGATTTGAATCTCATCAAGGGCGCAGCCCCGAATCCTCCAAAAACCAGGTAGGTACGCAGGTAACAGGACCGAATCCTTCCAAACTGACACAATGCGACAGAGCATTGTGTGCGCTAATGACCGCAGCTGCCTGCGGCCACTTCACAGTTCGGGCAGATCGTTGTAGGGTCAACATGTCCTCAGACGAGCTTACACTTTCAGTAAGTAGGAAGGGAAGGAAAATGTTGGTTTTGGAAGATAATACCTTCGGTTTTCAAAAACTGCTAAAAGGTGGTCTAGGGCGATGGACCTGCAACATTAATGGCTGCAGAAGTTTTGTTAAAACTATTTCTATTGAGGAGCTGGATGTCGTGGGGTGTCACGAAGAGCACAGTCATGAAGAAATACCTCATAACAAAATTCAGAGGTAAAATATCATTTCTGACCTAAAGAGAAAAGCCATTGAAGATATTTGTGAGAGACCGTCAAAAATAATTTACCAGCAGTTAAAAGGAGAATTTACGCAAGGTATAACTACGAGATATGTCAACAATTTTCGTAAATCTGTTTACAAAGTTAGGCGCAAAATTCTGCCAAAACTGCCCACGAATGCTGCAGATGTTCATGATGTTATCAACACGCGGAGTGTGGAAACCATAGACGGGACAAAGTATTTATTAGAAATATGTACCAGATTATATGTACCAGATTTTACATTAGACCCGCAACAATATAAGTGTCAAAACAGCATCCAACTTCGTGCATTACTTTTTGCATAATGCGAGTACAAACAGGCATGCACAAGAAAATATAAATGCCCTAACCATCTCCTATATTCAGACATCGGACTCTTATCAATCTGTTGTGTGTATACACTCCTGGAAATGGAAAAAAGAACACATTGACACCAGTGTGTCAGACCCACCACACTTGCTCCGGACACTGCGAGAGGGCTGTACAAGCAATGATCACACGCACAACACAGCGATACACACCAGGAAACGCGGTGTTGGCCGTCGAATGGCGCTAGCTGCGCAGCATTTGTGCACCGCCGCCGTCAGTGTCAGCCAGTTTGCCGTGGCATACGGAGCTCCATCGCAGTCTTTAACACTGGTAGCATGCCGCGACAGTGTGGACGTGAACCGTATGTGCAGTTGACGGACTTTGGGCGAGGGCGTATAGTGGGCATGCGGGAGGCCGGGTGGACGTACCGCGGAATTGCTCAACACGTGGGGCGCGAGGTCTCCACAGTACATCGATGTTGTCGCCAGTGGTCGGCGGAAGGTGCACGTGCCCGTCGACCTGGGACCGGACCGCAGCGACGCACGGATGCACGCCAAGACCGGAGGATCCTACGCAGTGCCGTAGGGGACCGCACCGACACTTCCCAGCAAATTAGGGACACTGTTGATCCTGGGGTATCGGCGAGGACCATTCGCAACCGTCTCCATGAAGCTGGGCTACGGTCCTGCACACCGTTAGGCCGTCTTCCGCTCACGCCCCAACATCGTGCAGCCCGCCTCCAGTGGTGTCGCGACAGGCGTGAATGGAGGGACGAATGGAGACGTGTCGTCTTCAGCGATGAGAGTCGCTTCTGCCTTGGTGCCAATGATGGTCGTATGCGTGTTTGGCGCCGTGCAGGTGAGCGCCACAATCAGGACTGCATACGACCGAGGCACACAGGGCCAACACCCGGCATCACGGTGTGGGGAGCGATCTCCTACACTGGCCGTACACCTCTGGTGATCGTCGAGGGGACACTGAATAGTGCACGGTACATCCAAGCCGTCATCGAACCCATCGTTCTACCATTCCTAGACCGGCAAGGGAACTTGCTGTTCCAACAGGACAATGCACGTCCGCATGTATCCCGTGCCACCCAACGTGCTCTAGAAGGTGTAAGTCAACTACCCTGGCCAGCAAGATCTCCGGATCTGTCCCACATTGAGCATGTTTGGGACTGGATGAAGCGTCGTCTCACGCGGTCTCCAAGTCCAGCACCAACGCTGGTCCAACTGAGGCGCCAGGTGGAAATGGCATGGCAAGCCGTTCCACAGGACTACATCCAGCACCTCTACGATCGTCTCCATGGGAGAATAGCAGCCTGCATTGCTGCGAAAGTTGGATATACACAGTACTAGTGCCGACATTGTGCATGCTCTGTTGCCTATGTCTATGTGCCTGTGGTTCTGTCAGTGTGATCATGTGATGTATCTGACCCCAGGAATGTGTCAATAAAGTTTCCCCTTCCTGGGACAATGAATTCACGGTGTTCTTATTTCAATTTCCAGGAGTGTAGATTTGTTGGAAATGCAACCACAATTCATAAAATAAACACTGACATAGAATATGTGTTGCGAAATCATGATTTGCTATTTTAATAAATTAATTATGAAGAAATCAAGGCTATAAATGATTCCACTTTCTAAAAATAAATATCTAAATAAGATAAAACTTTAAAACAAACTTATAATTCACGCGAAAAATTTTTACATCTTCTACTGTAACTTAATATGCTTCCCTTTGCCTGCCTGGAGTATTCATAACGTTTAGATCTGCTACCTGCTTCAAATGGGAGGGTACGGCCCCATCGTTTATCAAACTCTTGCGAGCTTGGGAGTACTCGTTACCATTTTTCTGTCCGCGGGAGGATTCGGGGATGCGCCCCTCAACAAGCTTCGTAACGTGTTTCAGCCTTTCTCGGCTGCTTGTTATCATTAAATTTGAAGAAGTACCGGACACATAAAAATCCTGGCGAAGCATAGTTTATGATCCTTATTGGCCGAAATGCTAACAAAGCTTTTATTCAAAACTTGAATTTCACTGTATGTTGCTTGAAGTGACAACAACGGATTGTCATTAAAAACTTGTTGCTGGAAATAAGAGAAGCTGAAACAAAGGACCTTATTGAGAACCTGTGGCAGCGCAAACGTAACTTTTTTTTTTTTTTTTTTTTTTTTTTTTTTTTTTTTTTTTTTTTTTTTGCGGAAACGTTGGCTGTAAACGCTGTTTATGGTACGTTATGTGGAAGCAGCGGCACGCGGGAAAAAGCCAAGCTTACTGCGAAGTCGTGAGGCAAGGCAGCGTTGCGCGGTGATCTCCCGTGAGTCAGCACGGGCACGCAGCCCGTCGTCCGCCCACACATCTGCTCCACTCTGTTGCATAATCATGTTTACTTCCAAGGCTGGTTCACACAAAGTCATGCTCCCGTTGCAGGTGTACGTTATTCTACGAACACAGTTATTTCCGTATAAATATTGTTTTTATGGTTTTCCGGCCAACTTCACTCCATGGCAAATTTGACAACGTTTCAGTAACTATGCTCAGTCCTTAAGAAAGAAAAGGTTTTTCTAAAATTTCTCTCCGGAAATCCGCTAATTTGCACATAACTACGGGACTTTCTCACATCTAGAGGTGCACTCTTCCAAAAATTCAGTTCGCTAGTTATTTTACAGTACAAAATGACGTAATAAATAGTAGGATTACCGCTAGTATTGGTAGAATTGGCAGGGAAAGAAATTTAAATCAGTGTGTAAGGGAGGAACTAGGAACCGACGATTTCTTAATTATCTGTTTTTTTTGTACGTAATTACAACTGTACATCATTCAGTGTCAGTTTAGTGTCTATTTTATATCCTAACAGTAAGTTTATAAATAATAAAAATTAGTTTAACTACTGCGTTTTTATCTAATGAAATCAATTACTCCTGACGCAAGTTCAGTTTACATGGCAAACATAATTATTGTTGTTATTTTGTATTCAACAGGAGGTTCTTCATCATGATCAAAGGTGAAGGTTTCCTGTTGTTACTGATAAACGCGAAAGTTGTTTATTAATGACAGAAACATGTTTGATGTAAGCCCGACGAAATATTTATGCGATGTTAGATATATTTTTGTTTAGCGTTTTCTTTTTTGGTTTGTTTTACGCTTCTGTTGAGGAAATTGCGTTTTCTATCGTTGTATGATAAACCTGTATTGTTTTCTTTATTTTTACTACATCATCCCTTTGTTTTAAGTTACAAATCAACAATTTTCGGATATAATCTGATTTAAACATTGACAGTTTCTATTTTGCTGTTCATACTGTTTATTTTCAAGTAACGGACAGGAGAATTACTATGAAGAACAAAAAACCTTCATTAGGTTACCCTGCCTGTATATATCATCATTCACTTTCTAGATAGTTTACCGCTTCCAGTTTCTGTGGGAACCTACGAAGTCTATTCAGAAAGTAAGTTTCGATCGATCTAGAAATGGAAACCACTATGATAATCTAATGAAGCTTTGTACATATGTGTTAATCAGTGTCTCTAGTACGCCCGGCGATCGTGTCAAGTCGCGGTTTTTAGTTCTGAGCGTACAGTGAACACGTAAAGATGCCTAGAAAAAAGTGTCTTTAGCCAAGTACGAGGGGCTGGTGAGAAATTTCGCTTGAAGTTAAGCAGCCCACATCAAGTAACTGTCATGCGTTCCCTTTGACAATTCTCGACCGCATCCAGCGTTTTAGATGGGAATTCTTTGATCATCCACAATACAGCCCGTAATTAGCTTCTCTGAGTTTCCTCTCTGCTGACATGAACCGTTGACTATAAAGACAACATTTTGGCACAGACAACGAGCTATAGACGAGCGTAGAGAATTGGCGTAAAGCACTGGAAGCTATCTTCTTTGCCGAGGGTTTAGGAGAGTTGGCACAACACTACTACAAATGTCTAAGTCGGAGCGGCGTATGTATAGATAAGTAGATGGAAATTGTAGCTAACTGTTGCAAATAGAAAATTTTTGATTTTTACTGTAGTTTCCATTTCGAGGAGGACCGGAACTTACTTTCTGAATATCGCTTGTATTAAGACACTGGTCGCATACGCAAGGAAAGTGATAGTTATGAGATAACGCCCAATATGTATGCAACACACCTAGCGTACAGGTAACGTAGGTACTACCTAAAATGTCCCAAGCTATTTGGAAAACTACCGTAGTCTACGCTTATTTATGACAGTATACCGTAGTCTACGGTAGTTTTACAACTCGGCCCACATCATTTGCACAGGTAAACTTCTTATTCACTACATCTGGACGGTTCCATTTAAATTAACCGCCACACGCGGTATCTGCTTACATCTTGCAGATGACATATTTCCGCGAACGACCTATCGTCATAACAATTCAGCAAAAGACACGAACATAGCATTCTATTGTCTAAAATTTATTCTTCTAACATAGTAAGCAACTTCAGTTTCTGAATAGCACAATGAAATAAACCTTATGTGGAAAAAGTGACGCAAGCGGTTTATTCCACGCTACATTAAATAGACGGATTCGATTTGTAGTATGTCCTATTGAGACCATAGCAATGCAGGAATGGAAATGTTATCACACATGGCACTCTCGATTAGTCACTGTTACTCATTCTCCACCACTGACTACCCTTGACGTCAAATGGAAGACCTGAACAACTGAAATAGTGGCAACTGCACACTGAACTTAATTTCTCGTTCCACGTAGTTGCAATGGAGCAAGAGATACGTCAGTCAAGATAGTCATTTATAAAGGAATGTAAAATAATTGGTACTGCAGTTGATCCTAAATTTCTATGTCGTACACTGTGAGGAAGAAACGTTGTACAAAATAAGGTAACATACATTCCCACCCCAACGTACTGTGATGATACAGTTGCTAAGGAGATCGCTAATCATCCCCTACGCAGATTGAAACAACATTGTCTCGGTATACTTGTGTAACATGGACATTAAATTTTCTGTCATTCACGTAAACAGCACGCACTGTACACGGTGGAGGATACAGTTCTACGAAGCTAGAAACAGAGCACGTAGCTCGATACGTGTGAAATATGGTATGTTACTGAAACCAAGAACAAGACGGTGCACTGCTCCTGTGTGGTCATGTAAATGGCAATGCAAGAAGCAGCAACCATGTAATGGGAGGATTTCCCTCTTACACACCGAAAGTCGTACAGTATACTGGATGAAAAGCACGTACAGCATGAAATAGGTTCGGTACTCCATGTTAATGTGAGTGGATCCAGGTACGAATATAAGTAGGACATTAAATTCACGTATTCACCTGTTTGCGGGTTGCAATTTACATGATTTTTCTTTGTACCCATACTACCTGCGTAGGGTACCTTCAGACAGACACCTGCAGTGTTTCCTTCACATGGCCGCTAACTCACTGAAGGTTGTGCCGCCACTTTTGTCAAACAATAAGCCCTTGATTGGACGAGACTGCATCATTAACGTGCATAAAGTTACAAATTACGTTTTACAGTTGTAAATATGCGGCAAGCAGTTAGCCGACTTGGCCTGAAATGCTGTACCCCGGTGTTGCTGCAACTGGTTCTTAAGGTTGCCGATCGGGCGTTGAAGCGTAGTACATTTTTCTGTTCCAACTTCTGACGACAACCTACTGGACTTTTAGTTGTGAGTATACTATTTCAGGCAAACGCATCAACGACCCGAAACTGTAGGGCAGCTTTGTCGGTTCAGGTTGGGCGTATTTGTCCGTCCATTGTGTCACTAACCCCCCCCCCCTCCCCCCTCCCCCGCGAAGTGAACAGTGAACACTGTACATCCTGCAGCACTGCAGAACGTAACCAACACAGTAAAAACACAAGTGGAGCGTTTGATCTCAGAAGCATTTTGCCGTATTCTGAACCTATCAATCATTCTCTGCCGATTATTATACAAATTAAGAAGCACGCTGTGCGCAGAATGGGGAGCCGTGTTTTTCATCTCAAACTTTATTACGCATTAAACGTATCGGAAATCGGGTCTAACCCAGACAGGTAGTCATAACGAATCATAATATAAAATCTACGTATTTTAGTAACGTTATTAACCAGGAAAGCAATAACCTCTATTTTGTTTTTCCAACTGTAAGAATGCCCCGGAAAAGAAGTTCCCAAGTACAAGAATTCAGTAATATAGCTACGTCATCGAAATTAAGATTAAATTATTCTCCCATCTAATCTTCTGTTGTTTTTTGGGTGAACTGAATAGAGAGTTTAAGCTTCTCTCAACAAAAATGTGTGTCATCGTGAGAAGAGGTGCAGTGGTAATTGTACACTACAGTTCAAAGGATTTGAATGAAGTGTAGTTCTGCCAGTTTCTACGAAAATAGAATGTGTAGTAAGATATACAGAAGTTCTTTAATGAAAATGTTCCGTGGAAAATATTTAAATTTCTTTTATTGTGGAACCTGCAGCATATGTTATATCACAGTAGGACGTACGCAGAGAATTGGTAGACAATATACTGCTTGATATTTGTATTATGTAAAATATAAAAAAAATCGACTGTTTTCAGATCTATTGACGAAGGCAATAAAGCCGAAATAAGCTTATATATTAAAATAAAATAACAAGCAGCTTACTGTCTACTATTTCTCAGCACTTTAATTTTCGATTATTGTTAGTAAGTAAATAATTTTAGGTGAACAATTAATTGTAAAAATGAAAAACTTGTTAATATGTTATTACACTGAAGTGACAGAAGTCATGGGATACCTTCCAATATCGTATCGGACCTCCTTTTGCTCGGCGTAGTGCAACAACTTGACGTGGCATGGACTCGACAAGTGTTCGAGGCCCCTGCAGAAATGTTAAGCCACGATGCTTCTATAGCCGTCCCAAATTGCGAAACAGCTGCCGATGGAGAATTTTGTGCACAAAATGACCTCAAGAGTATGTCCTTGTCAGGAGATCTGGCTGGCCAAACCATTTGTTCAAATTGTCCATAATGTTCTTCAAACAAATCGCGAACAATTTCAGCCCGGTGACATGGCGCATTGTCACCTATAAAAATTCCGTAGTTGTTTGTGAACATGAAGTCTGTAATGATTTCAAATGGTCTCCAAGTAGCCGAACATAGCTATCTACTGTCAACGAGGTCTTCAGTAGGACCACAGGCCCCAGACAACCTACACTATTATGGAGCCACCACCACCTTGCACACTACCTTGTTGACAACTAAGGTCCATGGCTTCGTGGGGTATGAAACACATTCGAACCTTACCATCAGTTCTTACCAACAGAAAACTCATCAGAGCGTGTCATGGTTTTCCAGTCGTTAGGGTCCAACCCATATGGTCACGAGCCCAGTAGCGGGGCTGCACGCGATGTCATGTTGTTTAGCAAAGGAATCCGGCCGTTGTGGCCGAGCGGTTCTAGGCGCTTTAGTCTGGAACCACGCGACCGCTAGGGCCGCAGGCTCGAATCCTGTCTCGGGCATGGATGTGTGTGATGTTGCTGATGACCCCAGATGTTACGTCCCATAGTGCCCAGTGTTATATGAGCCTTAAAAAAAAAACAAAAAAAAACAAAGGCACTCGCAACGGTCTTTTGCTGCCATAGCTAGATAACGCCAAATTTCGCCGCACTGTCCTAATGGATACATTCATCCTAAGTCCCACATCGATTTCTGTGGTTATTGGACATGTTGTTGCTTGTCTGTTTGTAAGGTGTCAGGCAAATCCAACACCTTCCATGAAAACCCTGACATAATAAGCAAATCTACTAGTATGTCACATAGCTCCGAATAAATCGTGACATTAAATTAACCAAAGTAATACGAGTAACGAGTGAGCAAATGGAATACCACAGACTAACACAAGAATGCCTAAATGCATGTCGTACCTTCCCACCGTGAGGCAGACGCAGTTCCGAGGGGAGAAACGAGGACAAAAGCCGAGAGCAGAACCGTGTTAAGCTTGAAGGCCCTACGATAAGGGAGGACGGGCCAGACTACCTGTACGACTACAACCCGCACGTTTTAGAGTGAGACTGTTTTGCGTCTCAGGTACGTCAAGGATCACCCCCAGCCCATGTTAAAAGCTAGAGCCCTCCAGAAAAGCAGTATAGATCTTACGATAACACAAAAAGGGCCACTACCACCCGCAAGTTTTAGCGTGAGACTTTTTCGCGTGTCTGTTACATTAGGACAATCCTCCAGCCCATGTTAAAAGATAGAGCCATCCAGAAGAACAGTATAGATCTCACGATAACGCTAAAAGGACCACACCAGCTGCAGGTTTTAGCGTGAGACTTTTTAGCGTCTCTGTTACGTTGCAAACTTTAAAAAACATTGCCCCACCACGAAAAGTATAACGTTTCTCATTGGATAGACAGAATTTTTGTAGGCGGAGCTTAAGGTTAACATTGAGACCCTAATTGGTCAGATGAAAACATAGCCAGATAGTTTTTTTTAAACTAACGTCGGTAAACTGTAGTAAGGAGAAGTTAAGAGAGTTGGTTCCGAGACGGCGAGCTGGATGGCTGCTGCGCCGGCCGCTGCCGCCCTGACGCTGCTTGAACACCGACAAGGTAATGAACGCACGCGATGCCGCATTTTTGAGCGCATAAGGCTTCACTCAGAACTGCAGAAGTCTCATCTGTTACACCCCCTTTTTGCGTAATACTAGTGTCGATCGTTAATTAAAACTCATGGTATTCACATTTGCCACTTGAAGAACAGATCTGAAACGCGATGATTTTTCTTTTATATAGTTATTGAGAAGCCACATCAGCCACTGTAATTTACGACAAGTTAAATAAGTAATTAAAGATAATTGAGGGTCACTGTAGACCATTTTGATAGTTTTCTCTTTTGTGAAACTTAATTTAAACCTAGATTATAGATGTGATACGGCATAGGTCATCCTTCGATCGATTGTAGAACTTGGAAACCCATTTAGGGAATATTCGTTCACATTTTTGTTGAACGCAGTTGGTTTTTACCATCCTGTATTAAAACATTTCCTTTTATCAATAGTGCAATTTATAAACGATGTTTTGTGAGTAGAATAAAATTTCCAATGGTAAACTTAACTGCTTTTTCGACGTTATTTTACCAGCTAACTAAAAATAGGAAAGCCTTGAACCCTTTCCACTAAATTTAGTTAGTATTAAGATTCTTTTACAGGGAGTGCAGTGGAGCTGACGCTGAGATCATTTAGTATTTGGTTATATCATCGCTAGTCTCACTGAACTCTTCTGAATTCTACATGTCATGTGTGGTCTGGCGTCTCCTTACCAGCAACAGGTCCCAGGTTCAAACTAGTTAATTCCCTAAAAAACACGCTCAGAGCGTCGTTGCGCGAAAGTGGTAAGGAGACACGATATAGAACAATCAGACACCACCATGAATGTTTAGATGTTAGCGCTAGCAACTGTACGCAAACGACGCTCCTATCGATCGCTAGGTGAAGGCCGTGGCCACTGCGTTGTCCTTGATGAAAGGTAATGCCTGAAATATGGTATTCACGTCACACTCTTGACACTGTGATCTAGGAATATTGAATTCCCTAACGATTTCTGAAAAGGAATATCCCATGTGTCTTGTTCGAAGTACCATTCCTCGTTCAAAGTCAATCAATTCCCGTCGTGCGGCTGTAATCACGTCAGAAACCTTTTAACATGAATCATTTGAGTATAAATGACGACTTCGTCAATGCACTACCCTTTTATACGTTGTGTACGCGATACTACTGCCATCTGTATATTTGAATATCGCTATTCCATTACCTCTGTCGCCTCAGTGTCATTTACATACGGTGAAATAATCCTGGGATTTATTCTGAAGCCAGTGACCGATATTTTCTTTGTGGATACCATTAACGTCTAGGTAATGAATCATTCAAACTGTCACCAAAACAATAGGTAAGTCACGATTTAAATTTATTTTCAGATGAGCTAAACAAACTTGCATGTAACTGAGCTACTGTGATACAATGGCGGTGCTGGTAATTTGTGAAAAGAGTCACATCTGCAGTGAAGATGAAGCGAAACTTACGGTGATGAGGCCGTAAAACATGCGCAAGGCATACACTGATGACCCAAAATATGACCACCTGCTCCATACAGCGCTGATCCACCTTTGGAAGGCAGCACAACAACGATTCTGCGTGGCATGGTTTTGACAAGTACTTGATGGATCTCCAGATACATGTGGTACCAAATGTCTACACACAGATTACACAATTACCGCAAATTAGAGGCCGGTGACACATGTGTGTGGAGATGACACCCGATTGCATACCACATGTGTCTCATTAGGTTCAAATTAGGAGAAGGTGGTGGCCAAGACAACTTCGTGGGTTCACTATCGTACTCCTCAAAACACTGTAGCACAATTGTGGCGTTCTGACACGGACAGTTATTCTGCTGGAAGATGCCGTCGATTGAGAAATAAAGCGTGAAGGGATGCGGGTGGACCTCAGTAATGTTTGCGCAGTGCACGGAAGTTTGGTGGCTTTCGATTACTATCGCAGATGTCATGGAAGTACAGGTATAAGAGGGTAATACTGTCTCACTAGTCTGCATCCATGGTGTGGCATATGTTTCGAATAGCCTTTCTCATGAATGAACGCATATCCGTACACGACTGTCGACCTCGTGTAGCAAGCAACGTGATTGATACCAACAGATGACACGTTTCCGTAGATATACAGTCAAATCTCGATGATTGAGTAATTTCTGAGGTCATTGGGTCTACAGAGAAAAACGTTTGCTATGGATCCTCATTTTCAAAGTGTATACTGTACGGTGTGCGCCTAAATGCTTCTTACACCACTCGTCCACGATATACAACTGACACACACGCTTGAAATGTCTAATGGGTAGTTAGGTATGTCATACGAGCAACGACATATTTTTGTTTATTGGTTATTTCATTTCCCCACATGGGGAAGTATCTCAAGCTGACAACAAGCATATTGCTCCTCTTCAGACTAATTAAATTAGAGTATAGACACACAGATTTTTACAGCTGAAGCGAATAAAATATTCTGATTGAAATACAATTAAAGGATGATTTATTTTGGTAATATTGCATTAAAAACAGATGGCTGATGTGTGGCTTCTGCTGCTGTGTGGACGAAGGCGCTTATTTGTCAGCTCCCAGAAAGTGCCTTTAGGGAATTAAAGAAAGACGGAGGGATGCGGGAGATACACATGATTGGATCACTAAGTCTTTGAGCGAGGAGGGGTAGAGTATGATGACGTTGCTCTTGAAAGTGTGCTCGGTAAGTGGGAAATGGAACAAGAAGGATCAAGGTTGGGAATAAGGGGGTAGGAAGCTGAAAGAGATCATAGAGGTCAGGTCAGACAGTCTGATGAAGTACCGGGTGATCAAAAAGTCAGTTCAAATTTGTAAACTGAATAAATCACGGAATAATGTAGATAGAGAGGTACAAATTGAAACACATGCTTGGAATGACATGGGGTTTAATTGGAACCAAAAAAATACGAAAGTTCAAAAAATTTCCGACAGTTGGCGCTTCATCTGATCAGAATAGCAATAATTAGCTAAACATTGTAAGACAAAGCAAAGATAATGTTTTTTACTGGAAATGCTCAATATGTCCACCATCATTCCTCAACAATAGCTGTAGTCGAGGAATAATGTTGTGAATAGCGCTGTAAAGCATGTCCGGTGTTATGGCGAAGCATTGGCGTCGGATGTTGTCTTTCAGCATCCCTAGAGATGTCGGTCGATCACGATACACTTGCGACTTCAGGTAACCCCGAAGCCAATAATCGCACGGACTGAGGGGTCTTTTTTTGGTTCTAGTAAAACCCCATGTCATTCCAAGCATGTGTGTCAATTTTTACCTCTCTATCTACATTATTCCGTGGTTTCTTAAGTTTTCAAATTTATACTGAGTTTTTGATCACCCGGTACTTCCGAACACTTGTTCCGTAATGTGCCTTGCACAACTAGTTACTATTTTAGACCTTGTAGCAACAAACAGCCTCTGACCTTCCTCGATAATTGCAGTACAGAAACAGGGATTAGTGATCCCGGTGTCATCACAGCGACGTTGGTTCCTAAAGTTAATGAATCCATTAAGAAGGCCAGGAGGGTGTTTGTGCTAGAGAAATCAGAGAAGCAGTCGTTAGCAACCCAGTTAGACAATGAATGGACATCACTTAGCTCCAGCGTGACGGACATATAGAGGGATTACGGGTAAAGACTTAACTGATTGTAAATCGCACTCTGAAGACGAAGTGTCAAGTAATGAGAAGAAGGGTGGACAGTACCCTCCTTGGTTTAAAAAATAAACGCGGAAAATGCTGAGGAAACAGAGATTTTGCACTCTCGGTTGGAAAAAGAGGTCTCAAATTTTGACGGGCAAAAGTTAACGGAAATTAGTACTTCCCTAAAAAGAGCAATGGGCGACTTTACAGTCATATCTTAGCGAAAGATCTCTCCGAGAACCCGAGAAAATTCGGATCATAAGTAAAATCACTAAACCGGCCGAAGGCTTCTATCTAATCGTTCGTCGACCAGTCTGGGGTACCAGCAGAAGACACCAAAAGAAAAGTTTTAACTTTGACGTTTAAGAAACGATTCCTGCAAGAGGTTCGTACCAACATACATTCGTTTGATTGTCGTTCAGACGTCTGCATGGAAGATATAGAAACTGTCACCCGTGGTGTGGCGATGCAACTGAAAGACTGAAAAACAAATAATTCACCAGGTCCAGAAGGAATACCAATTCGGTTTTACAGCGTGCGAGCTAATATCCCAAAGATGTTCGGGAAGACACTTGTGAGCCTTTGGTTAAATTGTCTGGTTGACAGCAAGTTTGCGAAATGTATGAAACATAGTTAATGTAGCATATAATAACTGTGTTGATAATATCGGGAACTAAATTAACGACTCATGAATGAAGTAGGCCACAGAGTTGCGATTTGATTAGAACAACGTTTATTCAGAAAGCAAATTAATATCAAAAGTGGTCGTATTTAGAGTTACTGTTACACTCGAACGCATACCCATTTTACACAGTTCGATCATTCACAGTCTCATCGCGAATTACAAGTTCGATACTCCACTTCGATAACTATGCGAAAAGTTAGAGTTCACACCAGGCGCTCGGCTGCTCACCGCTCAGAGACTAAGTCCCACGATACCACACAACGCGAAATTTTCTTAGTCGTTTCACTTCCTAGCTGCCTAAAGACCGAATGTCCGCTTTCGCGTCTCAATCCGAACTGTACCCTTTGGTGTCTCTAGCCGAAATTTCTGCTATCGCGTCTGCCCCAGCATTCCCTTTGGTGTCTCGACCGCAAATGTCTTCTGTCAGTCTCCGACCGCGTTTCCCTAGCGCCGAACATCTTAGCTCAACTGACTAGCGCAGTTCCCTTTCCTGAAGCCGTCCATCCGATTGGCTACAGCTTATTCTACATTACTTTAAATTGTAACAAATTTGAATATTCAGAGCTTGACCACTTTCACGTTCTACAAAAAGTAGCAATACTATGCATTACATAATAAATGTTAAATTCTTTTACATAAGACAGATACAATTTTCTTCTTAACTTTGTATGTCACGGCCAGTAGCCTTGCACCAATGTGCTCTCTCATAAATAAAGCCGGCCGGGGTGGCCGAGCGGTTCTAGGCGCTTCAGTCCGGAACCGCGATGCTGCTACGGTCGCAGGTTCGAACCCTGCCTCGGGCATGGATGTGTGTAATGTCCTTAGGTTAGTTAGGTTTAAGTAGTTTCTATGTCTAGGGGACTGATGACCTCAGATGTTAAGTCCCATAGTCCTTAGAGCGATTTGAACCATAAATAAATAAAGGACAAAAGTAAGTATTGTGCACTAAACCTTACAACAAATATTTTATTACCAAATGATTCAATAAGGTGCCATGCTGTCATCGTTCAATGTGTTTTGTGTGGAGCAAAATTATGATCTGATGCTTAACTGTAAATACTGATAATTTAAATTTACTACATCTTTTAAACAAATTAAGTTGCAGAGTTTATATTTACAGCGTTTATCATTTTAATGATGCGCTTCTATACGAAATGTCGATCATTAAAATCAACCAAAGTGTTCACATTGTAGCATTCAGCTCTTTGTTACAAAACTTGTTAATTTCCTAAGCTATTATAAATATGATCAATATTCAAGTTTTCATGGGATCACCGTGAAAATTTATGGAGGATAGAAGATTAAAATTACTGTGGCTTGATTCCCTGCATTACTACAGAATGAAATAGTTTTCATAAATGTTTTCTTTTATGGCCGATCATAGGTCCGCCATATTTAACACTGCTACGTCTCCTTGGCCACAAAAGTCTTCTACTGGGTTTCCCTATGACAGGTTGTCGTCCGTCTCACTCGCGCACTACAGCGCTTAGGCGTCAATAGACAGTAGACGCCTGTGAGTTTCCCCATTTCGTAGTGTATCTGCGCCCTTTCTGGCAGTCCTGGACGGCAGGGTTCGTTTTACAATTCCTCTAGTTCGACTCTTTCGACCACATATTTAATTGAGAGCCCAATGCTCGTTAATTCACAAGAGAATACTCTGCGGCATTGGCCCCTTACTTAGCCTGCATTTATCGCGAATCTCTCGCCCAGCGAAAAGTCCAAAGCAAGTGGAAAAAAACACAGATGACTTCTGTATTTAAGGAAGGTAATAGAACTAACCGGCATGGCTAGAGACAAATATACTTAACATGTGTTTTCTGCAGAATTCTTGAACACATTCTGAGTTCGAACATGACAAATTTCCTTGGGATACATAAACTTATGTTCAAAAATTTCTCCATGCGGAACTCAGCTTTCTATTTTCTCACATGATATCCTACAAACAAGCAGTTCCAAATTCCTAGGTTTCCGGAAAGCGTTAGACACGGTGCTCCACTGTAGATTCTTGATGGAGGTCCGAACATACGGGTTAGGCTCTCAGATATGTGAGTAGATCGAAGACTTTTTAAGTAACTGAATCCATCACGTGGTCCTCGATGGCGAGTATTCATCGCACACAAGTTTATCATCACGAGTGCGCCGTGGAAGTGTGATAGGGCCGCTTTTATCCTCTATATATATAAATGACCCAATGTACAGGGTGAGCACCAATTTACGGCTGTTTGCTGCTGATGCTCTGTCGTTGTTGAGTGTCTGAACGAATATGCAAGATGCTTTAGACAAAACTGACAGTTGGTGTGAAGAATGGCAGCTTGTTCTAAACGTTCAAAAGTGTAAGGTAACACATATGAGTAGGAAAAACTGGCCTGTAATGCTCGGACACAGTATTAGTAGTTTGTAGTTTGACATAGTAACTTCGATTAAATATCTAGGCGCTGCGTTGCAAACTGATATCTAATGGAATAAGCACGTGAGATTGGTAGTATGGAAAGCGAATGCTCGACTTCATTTTATTGTGAGAATTTTGGGAAAGTGTAGCTCATCCAGATAAGAGACGATGTATAGAACACTGGCGCGACTCATTCTTGAATACTTTTCGAGTGTTCGGATTTCCCACCCTGCCTCAATAAAGGGACACATCGAGGCATTTCAGAGGCGGACTGCCAGATATTTTACCGACAGGTTTGACCAGGACCAATCACCAAGAAGGAATTGTGCGAGATAACCGAAAGTTGCTACGCGTGTTTCTACACTTTGAGGATGAGGTCTATTTAGATTTAGCGCCAGTCGCATAAGAGAATGCCACAATGAGAATGCGGCTGGGGTTTGCTTTAAACACGCGCTGTAACGGTCGTTAGCGTTAGTTGCCTTTGCGACTGGACGTAGTACGTTGATGTTAGTCAACAAAGCCTCTAAGACGACGAAAACGTCATTATCAAGATCTCACTGAGTTTGAACGAGGTTGTGTAGTAGAGTTACGAGAAGCTGGTTGTCAATTCCGTGATGTTGTAGAAAGACTTGGCAGGAATGTAGCCACTGAACGTGATAGCTGGCAGCTGTGGACACAGGAAGGTACGGCAGCAAGAAGACCGGATTCGGGATGGCCACGTGGTTCTATCGAGTTGGAAGATCATCATGTTCAGCGTATGA